>NC_056050.1:13389513-14124513 GCF_004379255.2 Salvia splendens | reverse complement strand
AACAATTTGTTGCTGATTCTGCTCCTTGCCCTTGCCATGCTCCGTGTCCAAATGCTCCTCAGCATAACCTCTGTCGTCATATTCATAACATCCACGAATTGACAGAAATGATCCAAACTACATAAAATTTGAATATGAACGGATTAGAAGGAATGAATATGTATGTATGTTGGGAAATAGTGAATTAGGCCATTATTCACTTACCCCAAAATAAATTGTGATCAGTGTGAAAGTGGCTATTGAATAGAACAAGTTAGAGATTTAACAACTAAAACAGAATGTTGAAGATCTTATTCATTCAATTAAATGACTTATCATTAGAAGGATAGTAAAATAATTGCTAGAAATTTGAAGACTTACTGTGTGTAGAAGTAAAAAATGCTCCCCCCCTCAACAGCAACATTCAGTATAAGCATCAACAGAAGCATCAGAAAGGCGAATCCGGGTAATTCTTTCTCCTGGTTCTCTGCATTTTCTAGTGAACTCCTTCGGCATTCATGCTTCGATATAAGAAGAGAGGCGAACACCATTGACACCAGCACCCACAACGAACAGAGCAGCACCCTCCAGTTTAACCAATAAGCTGCAGTTGTTGTGTTTACAGTCATGGCTGGCTGCCATGATTTGGTGGATCCAGTGATAAATGTCAAGAAACTCATGCTTCTTCTGTCCCAATCTAAATCTGAGTTTTTGGAGAAATCCCAAATGTAAAAACAATGTTTTTGGGCCAGAAATAGAATGAAAACTCTCTTTTGACAAAAATTCAACGAAGGTATCAAAGAATTGAATTGAATGTATGATTAGAAGTCCTCTATTTTCTTGCAGAGTATGAACAAGAATCTAACATTTGAACAATAAACAGTTGAGCTTTATGGTACTTAAAAGGTTGTAAGAGTGTGAAAGAAAGCATGGATTCCAAGAAATGCCAATGCAAATATTGCTGGCTGCTATTGAGGAAGGAGGAAATGCAGCCATATTTAATGATAACATTAGTTAAGTTAGAGAGAAATTTGATTAGGCCCTTGATTTAAATATCTAATAGTTATTATTTAATTAGAGTTAGCAATATAACATTCCCGAACACTCCCCAACACTTCCCAATGGAGATAATATTGCACCGACAACAATTTTATAATGTAGAAATATATATAGTGTAATAGTAGTAGATTGTCAAGGCCTGACCCCGAGGTAAAGAAGTTATCCCTTAGGTTTCTTTGTACGCAATTTGCATTATTAGCTGGTCATATTACTACAGTTAAATCATATACATATAGTTAAAATTTCTTAATTGCAAATGCTTAAGACTAGGATAGTTTTTGGTAAATAATTCAAAAAAATCAAAGCTAATTCTTTCTTAGTACGAGCCTATATATTGAATTATTAATCATTCTCGTTTATTTCATGTTTATTGTTATTTACTTTATTTAGTATATTAAATTTGATTTTAATATTTCAAAAATTATTAGTATTAATTATTATGATTTTATTAATTTATTTGAAGTTATAGTTAAAATATATAAATTGTGTATTAATTTTTAATTAGTAGCATATAAAATAATGATGTTATAATTTTAAAAAATTTCAAATAAAAGTAAATGTATGAAACAAAACAAATATATTAATATAAATTAGACGAAAGGAATCAAAATTAAGTATGTGGTATAAGATTTTTATATAAATTTAATGGATACAAATTTCTTTAAATATTGTTATAGTTCTACTGTTAGAAAAAAGCGTAGAGAAAAACATGAGAAAAAAAACAAAAAGTGACCGCAATAATGTTCGCAATCAACTTTCGAACTTGATTGACTGACGAAATCTAAGTAATTATAAATATGGAGCCCATCTACATCTACATTGTTTATATAAAATGCAAATTAACAGCATCTGGATCCGGCTGCATTGCACGTCCCAGACTTGGTTCAGCCGGCCCGCCGACCGTTCTACCTCAACCGTGGTTGAAAGCCGGACATAGTTGCATTGCAGTAGTCGCCGTGGCCACCGACAAAATTAATTTTTTGTTTTCTTTAATTTATTAATATTGATTTTAATATTAAAATTTGTTTTTAATAAATATAAAAAAACTCTTTGTTTTATAGTTAGAATAGTGTATTTGATTATTTTCTTTTATAGAGTTATTCTATGGTGTTTCTTTTCTATTTTCTCAATGTATAAGAGAAGACACACGTACATGACAATTAAGCATACTATGCATCAGCATTACTACTACATACTTTTACTCAACAAAACATTATTAGCTAATTTATATCAATATATGTGTCACAATTAATAATGAAAGGAGATTTGTCCGTTGAAATATGATTTTTTTTTATTTGAAAATTTGAAAAATCAAATTTAATTAGAAAAAGTTCTCACTGCCCAAAAATATATATACACCCTCCATCCCACTCTAAGTGGATCATTTCTATTTCGATAGGGGATTTTATGTAGTGTTGTTTTGTGAGTTAAATAGAGAAAAAAAAGTAAGAAAGAGGGAAACAATAGAGAGTGATATTTCTATTTTTAAAAATGTGTTATTTAGAGTGAGGGAATCCCAAAGAGGTATTGTTCATTTAGAGTACGAAGGGGAAGTATCCGTTTTTCTCCATTTATAATTTATACTTTTATTCCAAAATGCATTACATTTTATCGAGATTTTTCTCTCTCAAATTTTCTAAAACTCTTCTCTATCTCTATTTTGCAAATATGTCTAGACAACAATCCCCGCACACCCCCGGCGGTTGGAACCAATGGTTTGACGGTTCGATGTCGATCCCATCGCCGGATACGGGTTGTTCAACGCCTCCGGCTACCCAAGGCTCGGCCATCCTGGTGGCTATCGACCTTACTCGGCGGACATGTAGAATGTCATCGATGGGTAATTCGGGTGGACGCCCGAATACGACTCGACACAATCGTTGGCCTAACTTCCAGAGGGCAACACCCCCGTCAACGATGCACCGGATTTCAATGTCCCACTCCGTACACCCCAGAAGAGATGGAGAAATTGTTCGAGGCCTATGTTTCGTTGTCAGAAGTTTCAGTCGTCGGAACCAATCAAACGGGGGGGGGACGTTTTGGGAGCGCATCATCAACATCTACAACGCCAAGCGACCGACCGGAACTAGAGACCGCAAGGCAAGTATGTTTCACAATGCGATGAAATCCAAAAGTTCCAGGGGAATGAGGACGGCCTGCAGCGGCAAGAGTGAAGTCAACATCATGACCGGGCCATGTTGGCCTACCAAACGATGATGCCCAAACTATTCAAGCATATCAAGACGTGGAAGAACCATTTGCCTAAGTTGGCGGGAGGCACCCAATCCTCCTCGAGCACAACCGGGAAACAGTTGAGGTCACAATCCAACATCAGCGAGGATGAGGTGGTAAGTGGACGTCACTTTGATAGTTCCAACACCAGTCCGTGCGGTTCACGACGTCTTCCGCAAGGGACGAAGGCTAGCTGCCATCGCACACAGAGCCAAGCCAAACCGACCCTCATACGTCCACCCCAACCTATCCTTTCTAGCGTGAACTCATTATTCGAGTATTTGTAGACTTCTCTCCACGTCGACACATCCCGGATGAATCCATAATAAGTTGTACATGCCCGGATGATTGAAGCCCTCGAACTGCAATCGGGTATGACGCTCCACCGTCCGCCGCCGGATAAGTAGTTTTCATTTGTTGACAAGAAATAGGCGGCACAAGTTTTAAGAAATGATAATAAAAGTAGATGGAAAAAGTTAGTGGAATATGAGTCTCACTTGTATATATTAGTTTTAAATTAAATGTGAGTAGAATGAGTTAGTGGAATTTAGGATCCTATTACCATTTATGGTAAAAGTGAAACGAGTCTCCTATTCGCGGATGGACTAAATTGAAAAAACGGGACTTCTATTTGCGGAAGGAGGGAGTACTTTTTAAATTTTAGGATTTAAATTATGCAATTTTAAATTTTTATAATTTCAATTGTGTAATTTTTAATTTATTAAGAATTTTTAATGGTATTTCGAGTTTTTTAATGAAGTTTTTTTAAGAAAATGTTTTTAGTAATTGTGCGTATTATATAGAATGATAGAATAGTGAGACTCATGAATAGTGGAGAGCATATTCTTGGGAAATAGTATGGTTGTGGGTGTTGTGCCTTAGATAAGTACAGGAAATAAAATATAAATAAAAGTAGGGCCAGATCCAGATCCATGAATAGTGAAGAGAATGCTATCCGTGGAGAGCACGGTTGAACATGCTCTAACGTGACAAATAAAACGATTTCCTTGAATTAAGAATGGAATCAGATACATCAATACATACTTACAGAGTATATAGAAAGGTTATGTTGACACAACATACATTTCCATTACATAAATATACATGTTACTAACTTTTATTAGGAGCAACCTCTTCACCAGAGTGATCTTGAAGAAACTATAAATGCAAATTAAAGAAACAAGTAATGAAATATACATGACATTTACAACCAAAACTGTGTGACTGAAGCTAACTACTTACCCCCAAAATGGCAGAGGAACACACGTTTCTTCCATTAGTGTCCACTATAAGGCGGATACGCCCAATAGCCCCGCCCCAATTTTTGTCCATAGCCCCAAAATTTTGTGTCCGCCACTATAGTGGACACCTCCAATAGCCCTCAAATTTTATAATCAACTTTCATTTTATAATGTTTCAAGTAATTATGAACAAATTTATCGGGCTATACGTAATTAGAAGAACACGACTATACGAAGTAGAATTAAAATTAAAAGTAAAATTAAAATTAAAATTAAAATTACACACTACATTTAATCTAGTACAAATCACTAACATGTTTACACTGCGCCACCACCTCCCCTACGTACCCACACTTCTTCAATCAAATCGGCCTGCAGTGTGTTATGTGATGTGGTCCTACGCATATCAGCGAAGCGTTGGATCAAATATTCATTTGTGTCTCTCCACAAATTGTTCATTTCCGACCCCAAATTGTAGTGAGAGAAATTTTTATAGATGTAGAGTTGGAATGGTGAGAAAATAATGAATGGCGTGGGGTGTATTTACAGGTGAATAGAAATGTAAAAAATTTAAAATCGGCTATAGCCGCGGCGGTCGATGCCGCCACTATAGGCGCCGCGCCTATAGCCGCGTCCGCCCCCATTTCGCCGCGTCCTCGCCCCGGAGTCGGCTGAAGCCCGTCCGCCCCCTACCGCCCCCATTTCGGTGTCCGCCCCGCGGGCGGACAACTTTTCCACTATAGCCCACCCGCCCTCCGCCCCAACCTACGGCTATAGCCGCGGGCTCCCCATAGTGGATACCCTAAGAGCGTCGCTCCAAGAGCATGTTAGAGTGTCCACTATAAGGCGGACACGCCCAATAGCCCTGCCCCAGTTTTTGTCCATAGCCCCAGTTTTGTTGTCCATAGCCCCCAAAATTTTGTGTCCGCCACTTTAGTGGACATCTCCAATAGCCCCAAAATTTTGTGTCCGCCACTTTAGTGGACATCTCCAATAGCCCCCAAATTTTATAATCAACTTTCATTTTATAATGTTTCAAGTAATTATGAATAAATTTATCGGGCTATACGTAATTAGAAGAACACGACTATACGAAGTAGAATTAAAATTAAAATTAAAATTAAAATTAAAATTAAAATTAAAATTAAAATTAAAATTAAAATTAAAATTAAAATTAAAATTAAAATTAAAATTAAAATTAAAATTAAAATTAAAATTAAAATTAAAATTAAAATTAAAATTAAAATTAAAATTAAAATTAAACTTAAAATTAAAATTAAAATTACACACTACATTTAATCTAGTACAAATCACTAATAGGGATGTCAATCGGGCCAACCCGTTCGGGTTCGGGCCAACCCGTTCGGGTTGTCGGGGCATTCGGGTACGGGCTATTCGGGTTATGATTTTTTCGGGTTATAAAAGTTCGACCCTAACCCTAACCCTTCGGGTTTCGGGCTAACCCACCGGGTTATTCGGGTCAATGAGTATTTTTAATTCTTTTAATATTTTCAAAAAAATAATACGTATTTTAAATTTTCTTTAATTATATACATATTTTTAATTAATCATTCAACAATGAAATATGTATTTTTAATTTTCTTTAATATTTTTAAAAAAGATTAAGTTATTTAAATTTAAATAACTTATTCATTACATAATTATTTACAAAATATCTATGAATAGTATGTTTATGTTTATGTATTTAAAATATAAATCAACACTTTGTTTCAAAATTCAAACATAAATCAATTCGTAGAAAATTAAATAAAATTTTCATAACGTGAGAGGTGCATCGTAGATGTAACAAAAATATTTTGAATTGTTAAAAAGTGAATTATCAAGATGCTAGCTAATTGGAGTAACTCTAAATTTTCTTGAATTATGATTGTTCAAATTTAATTTATTCCAGCTGTAAATAAGTCAAATAATAATTTATCTTTGTTTTAAGAATCATCAAAGTACGCATAATTAAATGACGAAGTGGCGTCAAAACACTTTGCCCTATTATATTGGAAATATACTAAAAGAAAGCTTTTATATACGAGTATTTATGAATCCATGAACCACATAGTGATTTTTTTCGTAATCTTTTATAGTCGGTTGACGTATTTGGATTTTGCATGGTTTTAAATGGTTGTCTTGGATGATTTTGATTATATTTCTATATTTTGGTATGTTTACATGTTTGTTGAGAAATGATAGAAAATGGATTAGAAAATGTACACAAAATATGTGGATGTGCAGCAGCCTTGTTTGAGTCAATGTTTCTCGCAATTTTGAAGTCTGATAAACCTCTAATAAATATCATTCTCTTCGTCTTCGAAAGAGCTTCGCGTGGATATATTGCACACCTCAATCGGAGCTTTGTAGAGAAAGTTATGACCGTTACAAAAACTGCTCACGGTGCAGAAGCCTTCAACCCGACGGGCCGACCCGTAACCCGATCGGGTCAGCCCGCATAACCCGACAACCTGAACGGGTCAGCCCGAATGGCCCGATTTTAAATTCGGGCTGCGAAATTACAACCCTAACCCTGTATTTTTATCGGGTTATTCGGGCTGGCCCGCGGGTTCGGGTTACATTGACATCCCTAATCACTAACATGTTTACACTGCGCCACCACCTCCCCTACGTGTCCACACTTCTTCAATCAAATCAGCCTGCAGTGTGTTATGTGATGTGGTCCTGCGCATATCAGCGAAGCGTTGGATATTCATTTGTGTCTCTCCACAAATTGTTCATTTCCGACACCAAATTGTAGTGAGAGAAATTTTTATAGATGTAGAGTTTGAATGGTGTGAAAATAATGAATGGCGTGGGGTGTATTTATAGGTGAATTAAAATGTAAAAAAAAAATTTGAAATCGGCTATAGCCGCGTCGGTCGGTGCCGCCACTATAGGTGCCGCGCCTATAGCCGCGTCCGCCCCCATTTCGCCGTGTCCTTGCCCCGGAGTCGGCTGAAGCCCGTCCGCCCCCTACTGCCCCCATTTCGGTGTCCGCCCCGCGGCGGACAACTTCTCCACTATAGCCCGCCCACCCTCCGCCCAACTTACTCTAACAAGATGTATTCTCAAATTAAGTGTAATTTAAGGGTGTGTAACCATATAATCTTATCCATATGGTGGCATGAAACAATACACAAGGTAACCAACACACCATTATTTTATTAGATTTATAATCAATCAACAGCCCTATACAACTATTCTCTATCAGTTCGAGGGCAAAAATGCATTACCATAAATCACAACATTCTTGAAACATGGATATACCCAAAACAAAATAGTGGTCTTTTCGATGTAACAAAATTTAATTACATCGCATCAACTTGGTGCGTATAAACTGTAAATTTTGTTCCATTAGAAAGGTAATAAATTAAATTACACTTTCAAATGTCACTATATTTCGTGACTTTCTTTCATTCTTGTGAAACTAATAGCTACCTAATCATCACAACATGTCACAATTCTTCAAAAATCATGTCACTACACTACACTACTAGAAGATTTCGTGTAACGTTCATTTAGCAATGGTAATTTCAAGCAGTTTTTGGGTTGGGCTTAATGCTATTTACTCTAGAGTAAAGGAAAACTCCAGCAAGAGCTATGGCAGTACCTACACCAACAAAAACAGTATCAGATCACAACTGAGATTTCATCTTTAAACCTACTTTCATATCGATCTAAGCAGGAGAAACTCAGTTATACCTAGAGCGTTAATGAGCGAAACTGGTGTATGGAAGAAGAGTACCGATGACACAATAACCACCACCCGCTTAACACAATTGGCAACAGAGTGGGTGACAGGCGAAACGCGCTGCAATATCATGTAAGCAACCTGCGAAAAACAATTCTCAGCTGTGATCATGTCAAGAAACACATATATCATAACGAGCCGATTACCTGCTGATACGCGTGGAAGCAGAGAGCTGCCAAGAGGGACCTAGTGTAGATTTCATTGACATTCAACCCCTTCACATAAAAAATCAGTGATTATCAGCAAGATTGTTAAAACAAAACATCTTGTAAGGAATCTAGCTCGATCCAAATAAATTTATGTACAGCAGCCTGAAGGTACGAAGGCGTGAACTTGACACCCTCCATGAAGAAGAGTGCAACAGGTATATTCAAGATGAATGACATGACAGTAATTATCAAGAGATTCCTGCATAAAGAGAAAATGGAGCTGAAGTGTGACTGGGAAGGAATGGACTTAAGCTAATCAATGGACAGCAAGTAATACCTCTTTCTTAACCATCATTTTTTTGCTAAGCACATTGCGGGATTGATTTGATAAATTTGAAGCCATTGCACTCCAGAACCCCGCCCTTAAAAAACAAAGATAGCACGAATTCTGTGAAGAAAACTTGAGATCAATACGGTGTACAACAAGGGATATGACAACCATTGGTCGACAACAGTGTGCCATGGATACGTACCAGTTGAAGGAGACCTCAGTCATTGATTCCAAAGCAACTCCACCAACGACTGGAACAAGGGACAAAACCACCCAAATTGTAGGAGGCTGTCCAAACAAGACCAGGCAGAAAATAAATGAAAAATGTTAGTGTTTCCAAACTACACAACCAAGCCAAACATAAAAAGCAACTTAACAAATATTCAACATATGGTGTTTTAGAAGGATACTTAGTCTTATTATAAGAGCCCACAACAAATGCTGACATAAATGAAGTAGCGATCATTACCTCGCCAAGAAATATGGAAGACAGGATAACTGAGAAGAAAGGCTCCATAGCTTTAACTGTGTGAGTGAACGAGACAGAAACTTTTCCAAGACTCATATTTGTGAAGAGGTTGCCTAAGGTATGCACCACTGCTAATGGAAGAATTGCAGCTAGCTGCCAATGTTGAATGCACTATGATGATCAGATTTGTAGATGGATGAGAAACTTTTTTTTTTAAAAAAAGAGCTTTTCGTATTAAGCACCTGCGCTCCACTGATTTTAGGCCGCTTGTAGAGATTGAATGCCCACATCAAAGCAACAACAATAGTCCCAAATCCAAATTGAACTAGACTGATCGTAACCGGGTAATGAAAAGCTTTGAGAACCTATTTACAAGCAATCAACATTGTTATGTCAGCTTTGAAAAGTTTTAACAAATAGTATCTCTGTTTATATAACGAGGCTGTTCAGTTTGCAAGATTTATCTTGGGATTAAAAATGTAGTCTGTGTTTGGTTAATGAGATTAAATCTCACAACTCAATCCTAGGTGGATAATTATGTGATAATTAGCCATACCCACCACCCTCCAACTAAAATAATCTCACAACTCAGTCCTAGACGACATCTCATGATTATTTTGTCCATTCTAGCACCAAAATACAGTCAAATTCACATATTGTCGAAATGTAAACACGAAATTGTCCGACAATGAAGCTATAAACATGAAACATGAAGCACAAGATAACAAGAAATCACAGAAATTAGATCAAAGTTGTTCTACCAAACACCAGAAAATAAGAAAATAAGTGCCACTCTGTTCTATACCAAAATTTTTAAAAAGTAATGCTATACATATTCAACACGAAATAAGAGGAAATTCCGCGAATGTACGTCATGGGAGATGATATCCGCCATTTGTAACCGGAAAAAAAACATTTCCAGTGATAGGAAGATGCGTGAGCCTCTCGCGTGTTTGCCTTGAATAAACACGCATGACGCTCTGGCGTCCTTGATTAAACACGCGTGACGCTCTCGCGTGTTTGCCTTGGATAAGCACGCGAGGTCGATCTCGGCCGTCGGAGCGTGGAAATCGTCGAAATCGGTGACTCGGAGGAGGTTCTTCGACGGCTCCGATTGGTGGATCGCGACGCCGGGCTTCGATCGGGTGAAATGCAGCTTGGCGAGGTAGGGATCGGAGGTGAGATCAAGCCACTGCTTGCAGACGGATTTCCACTGGACGAGGGATTTCGCGGGGAGGCGGGAGAGGATCTCGATGATGAGGTGCGACGGGAGGCTCGTGAGGAAATCGCGGCGGTTGGAGGCGGATTTTGAGGGCGAGACGATGAACGCCATTGTTGATAACACGCAAGAGGCTATCGCGTTGTTGATAACACGCAAGAGGCTATCGCGTGTTTGGTTAAAACACGCGAGAGGCTCACGCATCTTTCCCATCGCTGGAAATGTTTTTTTTCCGGGTACAAATGGCGGATATCATCTCTCATGACGTACATTCATGGAATTTAGCCCACGAAATAAGCAGCAACATTTAATTGATACAACAACAATAGAGATGAGAAAAGTAGTACCTGCTTGTTATAGATATTGAAGTAAACATTAAAAAGGCCCCAAAGCGCGAAAAGCAACCCGAGCACCAAAGCTCTTCGATTTGGGGGCTCTCGAAGGTATCCTTGGTTGCACTAGCCATGACGCCATCCGATTTCCCCTTGGAACTACCGAAATTGATGGTAAATTTCCAGCACGAAAAAGAAGCTGACGCAAACGACGACGACTGGTGATTTCTGAGGATCAATTTCTCCGAGGATGGGTGATAGATGGGATTGAATGTAGAGGAGATCCTCCGGGAATTGGTGGAGAGTGAAGGCAATGGACGTAAAACTAAACCCGCGCCCTGCATTTTTTGTATAATATGTGTATGTAGCAGTGGTGGTGGCGGCGGCGGAGGTAAGTGTGAGGAAAGTGAGAGCGTGGAGATGAATCGGAATCGGAATCGGAATCGTAATCAGAATATAAGAAGAATGGGATCTTGTGTTTCTATATGTCAATTTTTTATAAATGGATTCATTTGGACTGTTTCGTTCGCCAGGTACATTTGCAAAATAAAAATATCTAATTTTCTGAATATTCATGTTTGAAAAGTTTTTATCAGTTTATGACTTTATAGGTGGAGTGGAGGTGGAGAGACAAGTCAACTATCCAGAAAAATGCATATGCTAAAAATATGAATTGAGATACATTTCTAGGCATACTTATTAAAAATAACGTGTTAGGTGAAGGGTGAATAAAGTAAGAGAATGAAGTAAAATAAATGAGGAGAGATAAAGAACTCTCTCCGTTTTATATAGTAGTTGAATTATTTTTCTATTTTTGATGTTTCATAATAGTAGAACTATTTTCTCTTTTAGTAAAAATTAACACATTTTCTCACTCTTACTTTTCTATATCTCTTTATTATCTTTAATTTTTCCTTTCCCCTACTTTATTATCTTTTTATTTAATATATTACACACATTTTTGTTAATCTCCGTGCCAAAAAGAAATGCTTCTACTACTATGGAACGGAGGAAGTAACATATTTTTCCAATCTTACTTTTTTATCTCTCTTACTTTATTATATCTGCTTTCTCATCTCTCCTATTTTATTATTTTTTTATTTAATACATTTGACATTTATTTTCTTAATATTTGTACCGAAGAGAAATGCAACCACTATTATGGAACGAAAAGAGTAAAAGAGAATGTTATTTTTTTTTACCAAAAATAGAAATGCATTAATATATTAAAACTTTCCAAAAATTAAAAAAAAACAACCCAATTAATAATGAATGAAGGGAGTATTACTACAATTAGTAGTTTTCTCAAATAACCATTTACCACTTATTCTTTGGTCAATAAATTTTACAATAAAGTTTGTTGTATAGTACTTTGGTCAACAAATTTTACTAATAAAGTTTACTTTTAATGGGGCGTTATATATTAAATTTATTTATTGCACTAAATGTACCACGTCAAATATATACTCCTACTACTTTTTAAGAAAACGCTAATTAATCACTTACGATTCATGTAAGTACAAAAGATAAAAGATACAGTATAATGGTTGCTTAAGATTAGTAGACCCATTATATATAAAGGTTGATAGTTGCAAAATACTAATTGTCTTGTCTAGTGTGGATGATAACAAGTGGAATTTGCTCTCATATATCCACTTTTAAAAAGTCTATAATAATAAGCATGAGTGTGTATTTTTTAAAATGATCATTGATCATCATACATTTACAATGTTTGTCATTTTTAGAATACTAATCATCCGACCAAATTGCGTTAGCTTATTTACAAATTAAGCGTCGAAAAAAATTTGACAACTTCGTTCCTCAAATTTAGTTGAAAGTTCTTTATGGCATAAGAAATTATGTCCTACATACCTATATTAGCCCTAGAGAATTTTCAACATGAAAGTGATGAAATATTCATTTAAACGTCCCTCTTAGACGGTGGGAGCTTATAATGTCCAATATAAATATTTGCCCTTTTTATTTTCGTTCATCCAATAAAAATTTGTGCATTTTTATTTATGAAAAAGTTATCATAATTCATTACTCATATAAATCAATTTATTTACAGCTTAGTAACAAATATGGCTTACTATTACAACTCATTAAACACTCATTATAATATGGGTCTCACTATCCCACTAAGACTAATTTAACTACTCTTCTCGTCTTTTCTCTTACTTTACCAACTGTGCATTAATTCCCGCGCCATTTCTAATGCACATATTTTTATGAAACAAAGAAAATATACGTTTTGAATTTGAAATCATGTATTTCATTTAAAAAAACTCTGATTAATATTCCTAAAAAAAATTAAATAAAATTAGAACTACTTTAACTAATAAGCATAAATCTTAGAATAAGGATAATCTAAATCTCCAAGGATCTATCGCCAAACTCAATAAATACTACTCTATCCATTTCATTAGGAGTCGTTCACTTTGTTAGATATGGCAAGGATTGGGCCTAATTCTAGAGAAATTCCTCTTAGACTTTGCCAGTTTCAAAATACATCATGGACTTGAATTTAAATTGTGGAGGATAGGGAAATGATCCAAACAAAAATGCACTTAAACAAAGAAATACAATCCGATTTTGGACCATAGGATTAGACAATCTGATGGCTCCATTTATGTGATATCGATTGTTATGGCAGTCCCTACAATCTTGCATATTTCTCTTTCCACTAACAAATCAAATCATGTGCGTGATTTATGAGTTAACAGATTCTTCAACTTCAACTCCTTCTCCTTCGCCACTCCTTCTTCATCTCTTCCATCTTCTTCATCGGCAATCCCTACAATCTTCCATTATACTTCTTTTCGTGAAGATTTATTCTTCGTGAATAATTATCTTCCAGATTGTTCGTGTGTTTATGGATTCCTTTAACACTCTATCATCTCATACGCCTCCTTCATCTGTAATTTTTTCTCCAGATCCAATCTAACTTTTACTGAGTACTCCATAATCCATATCAATGTTTTCTCATCTCCTTCTTCACTCCATCAGTTGGTTATGCTTGTAATCTATAATTTTTTCATGGTTTGATAACTTCCACCAGTCGGTTTTTTATGACAGATTTTTTTGTATCTACATTCCACAAATGGAAATCAGAGCACATCCTATTTCTCATGGGGACAATCAATCATCTGCTGATGACAGTGTAGATAATACATGTTCATTCCTCCTCATTTTCTCATTTCACTGCTATGACTCATTTATGGTTGTTAGTATGACTTGAATTTGTCTCCTAATTGGGATAGGATTATGTTTCCTAATTGGGATAGGCTTATGTTTCCTAATTATGATAGGATCTCATGTGTGCCTATTTATATGTGAGTAGAGCACATAATTCTGTGATCGTGATCTTAAATCTGTAACAACAGTCATAATACAATTTGTTCTCCGTTCTTGCCCGTGGACGTAGCCAATTGGCGAACCACGTAAATTCTGTGTCTCTTTACGTTCTTTCGTTTGTCGATTACACAATTACTCTATTTTGTCACAACAAACTGGTATCAGAGCCTGGTTTTTGGACTAGGGTTTTGAATTTCGCATTTCTTAGGGTTTCTGTGTTAATCGATCAAGATATCTGCTTTGAACGTGAAGGTCGACAAATTCACCGGGAGAAATAATTTTAGCTTATGACAGATCAAGATGCGATCCTTGCTGAAGCGGCAGAGTTTGTGGGCGCTGCTCAAAACAAAGAAGGCAATGGAGGATGATGAGGAGTGGACAACCTTAGAAGAAAAGGCCAACTCGACCATGATGTTGTGCCTGTCTGACGATGTTATCATCAAAGTTACTGAGCAGGAGACTGTTGCTGCCCTTTGGACGAAGTTGGAGAGTCTTTACATGACGAAGTCTCTAACAAACAAGTTGTTCCTGAAGCAACGTTTGTTTCGATTACGCAATTAGGAAGGTATGCCCCTTCGGATCATCCGGAAAATTTGAAAATTTTTTTGCTGGATTTGCGTAATGTTGATGTCATGAGCTGTTAGTTGCCCGTGGAGGGAAAATTTGAGGCAAGGATAAAGAAGTTTGTTTGTTTGGTATTATGATGATGCATTTGGAAGGAGGATTCAAGTCAAGGTGGAGATTAGTTAGTATGAGTTGAATTTGTCTCCTAATTGGGATAGGATTATGTTTCCTAATTGGGATAGACTTATTTTCCTAATTAGGATAGGATCTCATGTGTGCCTATTTATATGTGAGTAGAGCACATAATTCTGTGATCATGATCTTAAATCTGTAACAGCAGTCATAATACAATTTGTTCTCCGTTCTTGCCCGTGGACGTAGCCAATTGGCGAACCACGTAAATTCTGTGTCTTTTTACTTTCTTTCGTTTGTCGATTACACAATTACTCTATTTTGTCACAATAATGGTCTTATTCACTTGCTGTGAAATTTATGTTTTTCATACTACACAACAACAGTCTCTTTCATTTGTCTGTTATGCTTCGATTTTGCCTTTAGTATGACCAATTGTCATTGTCAGTTGTAGGCCTTATTTTATTGAGTTGTATGACTCATTTATGCTCTTATTATGATATGTTAACTGCTATTATGCTTCGATTTTGCCTTTAGTATGACCAATGATCATTGTCAGTTATAGGCATTATTTCATTGAACTTGTATGACTCAGTTTTGCTCTTGTTATGATATGTTCTCTACATGATTAGTCTACATGTCTTTAATCATCATTTTAAACTATTATGACTGGTTTATGCATGTTACATGCTCTGTAATAAGCATGTCGTACATGTTATCTTATATGACCTGATGTTTGTTAATCCGACCCTCGACCTAAATGGATGTTTTCCTCCCGTCGTGCAGTGCATTTGTAAGTATATAATGACATGTTTGGAATATAGAGTGACATGTTTTACATTTTGGAATATAGAGTGACATGTTTTACATTATAGAATGACATGTTTTTTATGCCAGTATAGGCCTCAACAAATTATTACTAAAACGGAGAAGATACTCGCACAGATGAGGCAAAAAGTTGAGAGATGTCACGAGTTCATGTTGCAATAGAAGAAACTGTCTTTATCTTACTTAAGCTGCGTGATGTATATTAGAGCACATAGAATGACGTGTTTAGATACATGTAACGACCGTAAAGCAGATTCAGTTTGTAATTATTGATCTTAATTTTTATAGTTGATTTTTTTTCTTTCTAATTCTTGCTCGTGTTTTTTCGATTTTGCATTATTTGGTGCATACTGCTACCATCAATGTCGTTGGATTCGGTTTTGATCGGTTTTGACCCTCGATCTAAATGGATGTTATTTTTGTAATATGCATTACTACATAATGACCTAGTTTATATAATGAATGACATGTTTCTATTATGGAATGACATGCTTATCGAATGACATGTTTTACATATAGAATGACATGTTTAATATTGAGAAGATAAGAGATTTAATCTCCTTCCCAGTGCATATAAAAGATCGAGCAAGTGACATCAATTGGGGTGAAGCACACACATCTTCCATTTCATATGAAGACTGAACACTTACACGACGCATAGAATCCTTGACGTTTAAAAATTCCTCTTCGTTAGCCTTATGCACAAATCCCTCAACTGATCATGTATTGAGTAACTCATTGATTTCCCATTGGACTTTTTTTCTCTAACCAAAAGTAGATCCCTCTCCACTAGAGCTTTTAAGTAATCCTCGACCTCTTTCTCCAAACTCTTATCTCCCTTGGGTTTCACAAATCCCTCGGCTATCCACAAGCTCGCAAGTCTAGATCCCTTAATCTCATCATCTTCGGGAAAAGCTCCCATATACAATAAACATGGTTTCAAGTGAATCGGCAAGTGATTATAACTAAGGAAAACTATATTGGAGAAATGCTGCTTTTTTTATTTAACAATTGAAGCTTTTACATTTGTTGAAACATTAACCCAAACATCTTTAAATCTTTCAACCTTCGACAAGAGCCCTCCAATCACATGAATGGCAAGAGGAGCCTACTGCAATCTCTCCCAATCTTAGCTACTCCCTCTTCCAATTCACCAGTACAATCCTCTTCCCCAAACACAATCTGACAAAGTAAATCCCGACTTGCAAACTCGTCTAGCAAATGCACATGATGCAGACTCTTCGAGCCTGCAACATGTTCCGCCACATCAGACTCCCTAGTGGTGATCACAATCCGACTCCCATTACCGTTGTCCGGGAAATGCATCTTTATCTCATCCCAGACTTTCGTGCTCCAAATATCATCCAACACTATCATATATCTTCGCCCAAACAACCTCTTATGCAACATTTCTCTCAACTCATAATCTCCACATCCAATCAGTTCATCACTTACGTTTTCATTTGGGCCACGAAGAAGACTTAACATAATTTCCCGGATATTGAGAACTTATGAAATCGCAGCCCAACCACGATAATCAAAGTGAGAAACGATATATGCATCGTCGTAAAGATTTTGAGCAAGGGTGGACTTACCGATATCACCCATACCTACAAGGGGTATGATCTCCACCTTCCTCTCCGTATTCGTGAGACGATCCTTCAACTGCAACAGATCTTCATCAACTCCCACCAAATCGCTCTTAGATCTTGAGGAAGAAGCACTATTTTCCTCCGATTCTTCCACAAGCTTGGTAGATTCAAGTTGCTGCAAATCTGATGAAGTCATCCTCTTGAGTGACTTGTTGCAGATATGGTGTGGAAAAGGTCAAGCTCTTGCTTTCTGGGTTGGAGAGCATTTGATGAACCATCTGTGACTTAATAATATCCTCTGCTTTATACACTGTATCTCTAATTTGGCTCTCCAAACTTGCTATTTGGATGGGTGAAGACTTTTCAAGAATCTGCATCAAAGATTCAGCTTTTTGGAGCAGGGATTCAAGTTGAGGTTTGTTGTGATCAAAAGTCCAGTGGGTTTGTTCAGGATGGAGGATTTGTTGTAGGATGGTGATAAGATAGGCATGCATACGGTTCAAAAACCACCAGTTCCGGTTCGGAACCGGCGGTTCACGGTTCAAAATTTCATTGAACCTGAATTAGCCCGCCAAGGTTCTAGGCGGTTCCGGTTCCGGTTAAAAAAACCGGCGGTTTATAGGGCGGTTCAAAACCGTCAGTTTTCAGCCAAAACCGTCGGTTCCGCTCTGGTTCAAAGGTTCATTTTTTTTTTCGTTTTAGTCTTTATTTGACCGAGACTACAAGTCACAACATATAATATTGGACTTGAGCCTTTGAGTTGAAAGATAGTGTATTGGATGATTCTCTTTTATAGCTACATGTTCTTGGATGTGTTGTTCTTTATTTCAATGTGGGATAAAAGTCATTATTTGTAACTACATGGTACATTTCCATCATCTTTGTTTATATCTTGACTATTTTTTATTATTATAATTATAATTTAACAACAAATATTATTACATAAAATATTATTCTTTAATCCTTTATCATTATCGATTCGTTTGTGTATAAGTTTATGTAGTATATGTTAACTAATAAATACCATTATACACATTAAGAGAATAATTATTACAAATTACATTAATATAACAATAACTATTATATGAATGATTATTTATCTATATACAAATCATATTACTCAATAATTGTTTATTCTTATCAATCAAGAATATATTCACAAATAATAATTTTATTTATATAAATTATACTACATCTATTAGAATAATAGCTATTATACAAACTCATACTATTAGTCTAATACTAATATATAAATATATAAACTATATTATATCGCTATACAAATCATACTTTAGTTATCTATTTTTATCATTATGATACAAATTATATTAATTGTTGTTCTTTTCACATTTTAATCAATATATTGAGAAAAATTAGCAACATGCTTACATTTAAATCCAATTATTTGAACACGTCCACATTCTATAAATATACAAATTATGAGCAACATGCAACATTCAAATTTAATTAAACTATTCAAACTAAACTATTCTAGTTGATACTATTATTATCTATAAATTTGTCTTAGAAAAAAAATCATACAAAAATAAAGATAATAAAATGTAGTATAAAATAAAGAAAAGTAGAAAACAAAAGAAAGTTTTGTATTCCACATTAGAAAAATACGAATGAATGATCTAAACATATAGTTATAAAAGAAAATACTTCAACATATTTTGTCCCACATTGAAAGTGAAACACAAAATATTCAAGGATGTCTCTGTAAAAGTGAGCACATTTAGATCCAAATATTATTTGAACACATCCACATTATATAAATATACAAATTATGAGCAACATGCAACATTCAAATTTAATTAATCTATTCTATTTGATGCTATTATTATCTATAAATTTGTCTTAGAAAAAGAATCATGACAAAAATAAAGATAAAATTAGTAAATAATAAAATATAGTAAAAAAATAAAGAAAAGTAGAAGACAAAAGAAAGTTTTGTATCCCACATTGGAAAAAGATGATCGAATGAGCTAAACATGTAGTTATAAGAGAAAATACTTCAACATATTTGTCCCACATTGAAAGTGAAACACAAAATATTCAAGGATGTTTCTATAAAAGAGAAATAACTAAGAATGGTTTTTAGAATTCAGAGGCCCAACAAATAAATATGGACTATTATGAAATTCTTGTATTTATTTATTTGGGAAAATTGATTGATTTTTAAATATAAAAATTAATTTTTATAAATAATAAATAATAAATATTTAAAAAAAATCATTTGAACTGCCGGTTCGAACCGGCGGTTCCGATTCCTCAAATTCTTGAACCTGAACTGGCCCGCATGAACCGTCGAACCGTCTGCCGGTTCGGAACCGCCGCGCCGGTTCCGGTTTGTGAACCGGCGGTTCGGTTCGGTTTGTGCATGCCTAGTGATAACAAATTCAAGATTGTATGCCATTTTCTTCAAGAACTCTTACAACAATTAAGGCAAAAAAGACAGATATCTTATGCAGCAAAGAGAGAAAAAGGGTTTGATATGTTTGCAGGAGTAAGAGTAGAACACAATCAATATATGACTAACACCTAAGAGCATCAGTAATGGCGGTCGTCCCGACGGACGTTAGACCGACGTACGCGACGTCCGCCATTAGGCGAGTGAGAGGCAGACGCGAACGTCGCTTGCGGACACCGCAGATCCGCGGCTTTCCGACTACGTCTGTCGGGACGTCCGTCGTGATGTCCCAATTTTTTAATTTTAAAAAAACTCTATATACACGGCTCGTTGAACTTCATTTCATTCGCACCACTTGTTTTAATGAGTTTCTCTCTCTCTCTCTACGTTTCTTTTAAATATCCAAAATGGCTAGTGGTAGTGGTAGTGGTGCCGGTGGTAGTGGTGGGGTGCTGATGACTTACACCGGCGAATTAACGAAGAGGTGCGGGACGTTACGTCCAGGGAGATAAATCGTTTGATACAAGTGGCCTTGCAGCAGCAGCAGCCGGTGGCACCTCGACCCATCCATCGTCAAGCTATAGTACCCCGGGACCACATCGCTGCACACCGTCGGTTATATGAGGACTACTTCGCTCCGGAGTCGCGGTTTAGGGAGAACATGTTCCGACGACGTTTTAGGATGCGTCGTCCGCTATTTCTGCGTATCATGGGTGCTTTAGAGCGTCGATACGAGTATTTCTAGATGAGGGAGGATGCGGTTGGTAAACCCGGCCACACGCCCATACAGAAGTGCACTGCCGCAATCAGGTAGCTGGCATATGGAGGTGCGGCCGACATGTTTGATGAGTACCTCCACATCGGCAAAACAACTACCAGCGAATGTCTGCAGTATTTTTGTGAGGGCGTGAAGTTCCTGTTGGGCCTGCCTCTCGACTCTAATGTCGAATGACTAGACTAAGGAGTAATCAAGTGTGCACATTTGAGAATTAATGCAAGGCTCGGTCCAGACACAACGCTCCTTAAATCCACTGGATCACTGGGTCCAGGAACTCAAGAGAACTACAGTGTTTTTGTCGTTGGACACACTCGACTCCCCTTCAAAAATAAATCCCTCAACCCGAATACTATGAATTAGTATAGGGAAGTGGGGTCGATCCCACAGAGATGGATTCGCAGGGTAGTGCTAAGAGACTATGGAAACAAACGGCTGCTGCCACGCAAAGGGGTTGAGATTTTAACTACCACTAGATCTAGGCAAGAAATGTAAACGCTAGACCTAGGACACAGAAAACTTACTGGAATCAGACATCAAATCCGAAAGACACAATCACTTCCTTGACTGAGTAAATAACTAACTGATTGAGACTAGGCAGAAAGAATAAAACAACGGGGAACATGATTCCAAATATAGCAAGTACGGTAAAAAGCTGCAGATAACAGATCAGCTCCAGCTAGCTTCGCATGCAAAGTTCCTAACAGATTCAGAAACACAAATGCAGAAAACAGAGCATACTCCCAGATTCGATCAGAATATAGAAATTGAGATGCCGGAAACTTGCTACGAATCGGAAATAAACCAGATCTACGTAAACTAGGCGGAATGAAATGAAAACACGTAAGCTAGGCATGAAATTTAAACACTCATGCTCAGAATCACGTCGGACGCTTAATCCACTCCGGATCCAAGCAATCCAAACTCAACAATCAACTAAATCAACTCCATAACTCCGATTCTAACAGATCTGCTCCGATCAACGCCAAATTCAATCAATCAAGAACAATCTGCAAACAAATCACAAACTCCAGCAAAACCCAACCTCCGATTCATCCAAAAACAGAACCATTCTTCAGATCCAAACGAAAAATATCAGCAAATAATCAGAAACCAACTGCAAAAAAAATAAACAACTCCGACAATCCAACTCGACATCAAGCGAACTCAACCAGCAAACCAGAAATGAACACAATAGACATAAGCGAAAGTAAAAATCCGGAATAAAACAGGAAATATTGGTTAACAAAAGAAAACCGAGCTTCGAACAGCGAAGCTCGGCGGAATCAGTGTAAATAGCAACGGAAATGTAAATTGTTTCTTCGCCCTTGAACTAGGACGGTGTTACAACCCTCGAACCACTCTTGGAAAGCTAAAACGTGAACCCCAGCCAAGTGCTAACTGGAATCTTTCGTGAATTTGGTGTCAAGTGTGTGGAAAGGTGAATCGAGCAAGGGGCTGTTAGTGAGGCCTCCACCCGAGAAGGTCCCTCCAGCCTGCATGCTTCTCTCTTTTATAGATGCGGACATAGCTGATGATTTAGCGAATTTTTGATGGGAATAAATGCAAGTAATAAATGAAGATCACAACACTGAGAATTACGTGGTTCGATTTACTGAGGTAAATCTACGTCCACGGGAAGAATAGAGGGCAAATTTGTATTGCTTGATCTAGCTTACAGATTACAATACTGATTTGCTATATGAGATTCAGGATCTAGAGAACTTAACCCTGGTCTATCTGATCTAAGTTCTATTTATACATTCGAACTAAGATCGTGGTTTGCAGCCCTGGTAGGGGGGTTGATAACTGCTTAATACCACTAAATAGATCGTGGGTGTAATGGAGGTCGTGGAGATCCTGCATGGGTCCACTATCTCCTTGTTCGGTCGAATACTGAGACCGAACTGCTGAACTTTGCCGATCAGCTTTTGCCGATCTGAGAGTTGAGCTCGATTGGTCGGCTTTTACCGAGCTATAGGCTGTGACCGAACTCTTTGGTTGTGCCGAACTGATACTCTTTCTTGGGTTTTGGGCTGATGGGCCGTCACTGCTATTGGGCTCGCAATTATTGTTTAGTTGTTTAGTTCGTATCCCATCACCACCCCCCCGAAAAGCGAAGTGAATCACTTCGGCATTTTGGATAAGTGTAAGGGGGAGGCTGACGTCAGGGGACGTGCTCTGCACGTGTCTGCATTAAATGTGACAGCAAATCCGGCCAGAGAATCCAGAAAAAGTGGGATTTGAAACGGTGCGACGAATTTGAAACGCCTCTGCGAATCTGATAAATATTTCCTTTCTTCATCATTGGAACACTTTTGCGATTATTTCTTCTGCATTCTCTCTCTTTTTCGTAAAATTTTCTTCCGCTTCTTCAAGAATTTCTTCAGAGACTTTCGACCATCAAAGAGTAAGAATCATGTCTTCTTCTTCTGAAACTGTTTCTGAATCAGGTAGTGGTAGGAAGGGGGGTAAGGGATCTTCTGGCCGGAAAAAGTCCGGGGAGAAGACGGTAGAATATTTTCACAGCATTTTGAGTAAGGATACTGTGATATCCTTACGCAGAAAATATTTTCTTCCTGGGGGGTTAGTGGTGATTCCCGACGACACTCATAGGGCTAACTCGCCGCCGGAGGGTTATGCCACCGTTTACGAAGCCTGCTTAGAATGCGGGCTTCGTTTCCCTCTTCCCCCCGCCTTTGTAGAGCTTCTTGATTTTTTCCAACTTCCTTTAGGTCAGGTGACTCCAAATTCTTGGAGGCACTTATCGGCCTTTGCTGCCGAGCTGCGTAGACTAGAAAAGGATCTGTCTCTGAGGGCAATCCTTAATTTCTTTCAGTTTAAGAGAAAGGGATCCTGGTTTTACTTGATCCCTTTACAGCCCTTTAGAGCCTTCTGTAAAACCAAATGGCCGATGTGGAAAAATCGCTTCTTTTTTTACAATAAGACAGCGGCTCCGGACTTTTCCTGGAGAGGGCCGAAGTCCGTAATTCCTCATCCTCGGGTAGAACCGTTGGACGAGCTCGAGGGCGGGCTCAATAAGATTCCCATGATTAGGAAACAGTATTTGGAATCTGAGCTCGTCAAGGGTGACTTCGTGTTCGACTCCTCGTCTTCGGACGAAGAGACTGAGGGTGAGGATTTCTTTTTTATGCTTTACTGCTTTAGCGGCGAAAACTAACTTTGTTTTCTTGCTTTTTGGCAGTGAACATGCTAAGCAAGCTTGGTCGCAAATCCTCCGAATCAAAGGAGCCGGAGAAACAGAAAACCACCAGCTCGGCGTTTGATGCCGAGAAGAATCCGAAGAGGCAGAAGACCTCTTCGAGTCAGTCTTCGGATCCAAAAAAGCCGGGATCGACCTCGGCAAGGGGGAAGGCGAAGACTCAGAAACCCCCAAAAGCGCCAGAGAGAGACATTGTCCAGGGGGTTATGGATCAGGAGTGGTTACGGCCACTTCGGAACATATCTCTGAGCCCTTTTTATGGACAAAGGACTTTGTAGAGGTGAATTTTCTTCTTGATTTTCTGGCTTTGCTTCTTTCCTATATTTTTTTTGTGGCCCCTCTGTTGACTTTTTCCTTTTTCCATTTTCAGAGGAACAATATGCTCTGCAAACTCGTCACAGTTGAACTCTCTAAAGCGTCCAGCGATTATGATGAGATGCAGAGGAATTTGAATGCTGCTCGTCACCAGGCCGAACAGGCTCGGGCAGACTTTGAGAGGGCAAGGGCCGCTATGATCTCGGCTCAGGATGAAGCCCAGCGTGCCAAAGACCAGCTCATCATCCAGAGAGAGCGGTCGAAACAGAGGGAGGCGGCTGCCGTGGTTGCTCAGGGGGAGGCTCTCCGTGTTTACACGGAGAAACTCTTTTTGAGCAATCAATTTTCGGCCCTTATCGGTGATCTGCTGAAATTGATGACCGATAATGTTGAGCAGGAACCCGAAGTCGTCTTGCCGCTGTATGGCCGAGAGATTGCAGCGCGTCTCCAGAGTCTGCCGCTCCTTGAGGAGCTTGCGTCTTCATCGGTCCTGCTTTCTGCTGAACGAGTCCGTAATTGCCGTGCTGACCGTGACGAGAACATAGAGGCCATCTTTGCCTCCTTGGGGCCTGTTTCACCCGCTTCAATTTTCAAAGAAGAGGGTGAGCAGGAAAATGAGGCCGGCAAGGAGACCGAGCAGAAGGATCAGCAGACCGGCGACGGGCACGCCGAGCAAGAGGTGCAGCAGATCGGCGATGGGGGCGCCGAGCAGGAGGGAGGGAGGAGGGAGGCTGAGGCTGAGACCGAGGTCGACAAGGAGAAAGAAGCTGAAACCCACAGGGAAGCCGGAGACGAAACTGGCGGAGTATGATTTCGTCTCCCTTCTCTTAGTTTAGTTTCTTTCTTTCTATTTGTAAAATGGCCTTGAAGCCCTCCTTGTGTAAATTTTTTCTTGTGAATGAAAAAAATTCTTCTTTCTACACTCGTGTCTTCCTTATAGCTCTTCTTAATCTCTTTTACTCCTATTGTGGTTTACTGCCTGCTCGGTAAACTGAAATGCCGAACTGACATAGCTGCTTCGTATTCTTAACTCTAAGGAGCTGGAGGTACTTCACTGGAAGCGGCTATACTCTTTGGCTTTAAATGAAGCTGAGAAAAAAGCTATAGACGACCAGATGAAGTATGATGAACTCTTGGCTCGTTTAGTGGAGCTGGAGTCCAACAATAAGGACTTAGAGTGCATAAAGAAAGATCTGGAGGCCGAGCTGAATACTGTCATTGCTGAGAGGACTGCATATGAAGATTTCATCTGCGGGCGCGGGGGAATGACTATATCTGAAGTTCAGAATCAAGTTGATGAACTGTGGGAGAAGCTTCATGTACTCCGGAAGAACAATGTGCTGGAGAGCTCGGCTTGCCAACAAGTTGTGAAATCATTGCGGCGCTTGGCTTCTCTGTACGACATCATTCTTTCCCGGCGTCCCTCAATCGAGAGATTCCTTAGCCGTTTCCCGCTAACAGATGCTCACACTCCAACTCAAACCTCTAATCCACTTACTCAAAATTCTACTCCAAATCAGCAACGGACTCAGGAGCAACCGGAAACGTCAAGACAAGAACGCCCTGAAGTTCGTAGAGGAGTTGTGAATATGAGTGAGCAAGATCAGCGAATGCTTCGTGAAGAGACTCTTCGCCGCCGAGGTGCTAGAACTTCCCGGACTCAGGGAAGAGGCGGTAGGTCGATCAGAGCATCTCGTCCACCTACTTATTCTTCAACTGCTCGGAACGCCCGAACTCAGCATCATGAGGATTTTTCGGATAGGTGGCTCAACTTTAGCAATCGTAGACAGTAGAATAGTCCTTTGTAATGGTGTAACGCATTCTCGTAGGGCAGCGGAATTGTATGCCCAACAAGACTTAGTAAATGAAATTTTTTCATTTCGCTTCTATCACTGCGTATTTACAGTTCAGCGATTTTTTATTTCATTTATTGTACTCGTCCTCGGTCTTATGAAGTAAACTCTTCTTTGACCGGACTTAGTTAGTGTCCTTATTTGGCGAGTTTTATCGCTTGGATTGGACTTTCCCTAGTTAACCGGAGTGGTTTTCGGCTTATTGCAGTTCGTTTCAGACGAATTGCTTGTTTCTTAAGCTGAATTGTGGAATCTTGTATCTTCCTTAGAAGCTTGGACTCACAATTGTCTTTAATACATGATCTAAAAAAAGGGGATCAGCCTTTAAGGAACAATATACCTCAGTAACATTTATAAGAGACAAAACGCACATAGAGAGACAAATAAAAAGGACGAAAAAGATTTTAATCTTTTAAAAAACGACAAGTATAAAGAACAATAAAAATATGAAAGCACATAACCCTAGGACCGAACTAGACACAAGACTGACCGGACCTTGTCTCTTACAAATAGAACTTCTTGAGGTTGGAAATATGCCATGTTCGGGGTACTTGTTCTCCTGACATGTGAGTTAATTTATAAGACCCTTTTCCCAGGACTTCTGACACCCGATACGGACCTTCCCATGTGGGTTCAAGTTTGCCCAGCTTTTCTGCTCGGCTTACTTCATTGTTTCTTAATACGAGATCTCCCACTTGAAACTGCAGCTTTTTCACCCTTTGGTTATAATACCGGGTTACTTGCTCCTTGTACTTGGCTTCTTTTATGAAGGCCAATTCTCTTCTTTCTTCGGCAAGATCTAGTTCGGCTCTCAGTCCGTCGTCATTCAGTTCTGTTGAGAAATTAAGGGTTCGGGGGCTGGGTATGCCGATCTCAACCGGAATTACGGCTTCAGTGCCGTACACTAGACTGTACGGAGTTTCACCGTTGGAGGTTTTTGGTGTAGTTCGGTAAGACCATAGGACTTGAGGAAGATTTTCTACCCATTGTCCTTTGGCTTGTTCTAACCGAGTTTTTAATCCTTTCACCAAAGTACGGTTTGTTACTTCCGTTTGTCCGTTTGCTTGTGGGTGAGAGACTGAAGTGAACCGCTGTTGAATATTCAACTCTTGGCACCAATTCTTGAATGTTTTGTCAGTAAACTGAGTCCCATTATCTGAAATGAGGATATGGGGTATGCCAAATCGGCAAACTATGTTTTTCCAGACAAAATCTAATGCCTTTGAGCTTGTTATCGTAGCTAATGGTTCAGCCTCCACCCACTTTGTGAAGTAATCCACGGCAACGATCAAGAATTTCATTTGCCGGGGAGCTTGTGGTAGTGGTCCTACTATGTCTATGCCCCATTGCATAAAAGGCCAAGGGCTTTGCATAGCACATAGATCAGTCTGCGGCATCCTTGGGATATTTGCATGGATTTGGCATTTCGTACATTTCTTAACTAGCTGTACTGCTTCTTGTACCAAAGTTGGCCAATAATATCCCCATCTCAGAACTTTTTTAGCTAATGCTCTAGCTCCGATGTGGCTACCGCAAGATCCTTCATGAACTTCTCTAAGGATGTAATCCGTCTCTTCTGGTCCTACACATCGCAATAACGGTTGAAGGTAGGACTTTCTATATAGGACTCCTTCATGAAGTTCATACCGACGTGCTCGGCATGTGATTTTCCTTGCTTCTCTCTTATCCTCGGGCAGTTGTCCTTGATCTAGATACTTTAATATTGGCGTCATCCAGTTTGGTGAACTGGTTACTGAGTGTACTTCAGCTTCATCAATGCTTCTGTGCGGTAATTCCTCCACCTTTGAGCTCGGATATGAGGCCAACTTACTTAAAGTATCTGCTCGGCTATTTCCCGCTCTGGGAATGCGGATTATCCGAAAATAAGAGAAATTTCGGCTAATACTTTGCGCTTTGTCCAAGTATTTTTTCATCCTTTCACCACGGGCTTCACTTGTACCCAGCATGTGATTCACTATGACTTGTGAATCACAATGAATTTTGAGAGATTTGACAAGTAGACGTTGCGCTAACTGAAGTCCGGCAAGAAGGGCTTCGTATTCGGCTTCGTTATTAGTGGTTGGGAATAAGAACCGAAGTGAATAAGTTACTTCGTGTCCGTCGGGAGCGATAAGTAGAATACCAGCTCCACTTCCTGTCTTATTCGAAGCTCCATCTACGAATCTAATCCAACAGTCCGGCGGCTCTACTTCGGGTTTCTGGGGCTGTGTTAGTTCATCATTGGTAGGATTTTTCTGTTCGGCAATAATAGGGATTGCCTGATCGAACTTTGCCTCTACAAGAAAATCTGCCAAGGCTTGTCCCTTGATGGCTTTCCGAGGTAGATATTCTATTGAATGTTCTCCCAACTCTATGGCCCACTTGGCAATTCTGCCTGATGCTTCTGGCTTAGTCAAAACTTGCCGAAGTGGAAGATCGGTTAAGACGCATACTTTGTGAGCATAGAAATATGGCCGCAGTCTCCTTGCTGCATTTACTAATGCCAGAGCAATTTTTTCCAGAGGTTGATACCTTGTTTCGGGACCTCTTAATGCTCGGCTTGTAAAGTAGATAGGACGCTGTTTTAGGCCTTCTTCTCGTACAAGCACCGCGCTAATGGTTTGATCTGATGCTGCTAAATATAAGAATATCACTTCGGCATCTGTTGGAGCAGAGAGAGTAGGAAGTTCGGTTAAATAACTTTTGAGTTCGTCAAAAGCCTTTTTCTGTTCGGCTCCCCACTCAAACTTTGGTGCCTTCTTCAAAACATTGAAGAACGGCATTTGCTTTTCGGCTGCTTGGGAAAGGAATCTATTCAGTGCGGCTAGACATCCAGTTAGCCTTTGCACATCATGTATGGACTTCGGCATTGCCATGTTCTGAACAACTTGAACCTTTAGGGGATTTGCCTTGAGTCCTTCCTTTGAAACCCAACAACCCAGAAATTTTCCCGAATCTACCAAAAAGGTACATTTTTGGGGATTGAGTTTGAGGTTGGCTTTTTTGAGCACGTCGAGAGTGGATTTGAGATTGTTTTCGTACTCCGAAGTGCTTCTGCTTTTAACAACTATGTCGTCAACATATACTTCAACCTCTTTTCCGATCAGGTGCCGAAATAGCTTATCTACCATCCTTTGATATGTGGCTCCGGCATTCTTTAAACCAAATGGCATCTTTTTATAAGCAAAAATACCGAAGTCAGTAATGAAAGCCGTTTTTGAAGCATCATTCTCATCCATTAAAACTTGGTGGTATCCTTTATACAAATCAAGAAAACAGAAAATTTCGAAGCCTATCAGAGCTTCTACTTTTTTATCTATGTTGGGAAGGGGGGTAGCAATCTTTAGGACAGTGCTTATTTAGATCCGTAAAATCTATGCACATCCGCCATCCTCCTTCTTTTTTCTTGATCATCACAGGATTGGCCACCCAAGAAGGATATTTTACTTCAAATAATACATCCGCTTTCAGTAATTGGCGGACTTCGTCATGGATGACTTGATTTCTTTCTGCCGCAAAGAGTCTTTGCTTCTGTTTTATAGGCCGGACTGAAGGATCAATATTTAACCGATGTGTAATTACCTCGGGAGACACTCCAGTCATGTCCAACGGAGACCACGCAAAGACATCTTTGTACTCTTTGAGGAGCTGGATGGTCTTTTCCCGGAGTAGAGGTGTTCCCGCGAAACCGATCTTGACCGTTCTGGATGGATCATCTTCGTATAACTGAACTTTCATCGAGTTCGGCTCCGGTGTGACTTCGTTCATTTCTCCTGCCTCTGACTCCGGCTGCTGTGATTGCTATGCTTGATGGTGCCGATCTGATTGTTCGGCACTTTTAAGCGCAATCTGCAAACATTCTTTTGCTCTCTTTTGATCACCTCGGATGACTGCTATCCCTCCTTTAGTGGGGATCTTGATTGTGAGGTGATAAGTAGAGCAAATGGCCCGAACTGTGTTGAGCCAGTCTCTTCCCAGTATAATGTTATACGGGGATCGAGCTTTTACCACAAAAAACTCGATCACCGTACTGGAGCTAGTAGGCGCTCTTCCTACCGTAATCGGAAGGCTGATAATACCTTCAGGGCGGGTGTCCTCCTGGGCGAAACTTTTCAGAGGAAGTGGGGCCGGACTGAGCCGAGCTGGATCCACTTCCAGTTTATCAAAACATTCTTTAAAAAGAATGCTAACCGACGCTCCTGTATCCACAAACACTCTGTGGATCAGTTTGTTTGCCACTCCAGCTTGAATGACAATAGGGTCTTGATGAGGAGAAATGGCCGGGACGGGATCTGCATCTGAAAATGTAATTACTTCCTCCTTCTTCAGCCTTTTATGTGTTGGCTCCTCTCGATTGAAGCCTCTGCGCTCTGATTTTAGAGACGATTTAGTCTTCCCGGCTGGGAGAGCGTCAATAGTCTGGATTACTCCATCATATTGCGGCTCGTCATCGTCTTCGGGATCCTGTTGCCTTTTAGGATCCTGAGGAGCGCAGTTCGCACTTCTCTGTTTCTTATTCTTTTTCGGCGGCTTGCTTTGGTATTTTTTTAACGTCCCTGCTTTCACAAGAACATCAATATCTGCTGCCAAATTTCGGCACTCCTCGGTATCGTGACCGTGGTCTTGATGGAAGGAGCAATATTTATCCTGACTTCGGCGCGTGGCCGATTTCGTCATCGGCTTTGGTTTTTCGAACATATCAGAATGCAGTTCGAAAATTTCCGCTCTCGACTTGTTCAATGGTACGAACTGAGCGGGTGGTTTCTCAGGATTGAGACGTGGTCCCAATCTGTCTTGTACCGGTGCCCTTTGAATTCTTTCAAAAGGAGTTCGGCGAGGATGTCCCTGATCGCTATGATCGGGCTTCCTCTTGTCTCCTCTGGAAGAGCTGTCTAAAGACCGTTTTCGACGGTCTGCCTCATCAGCACGAGAAAACTGGTCCGCAATGTCCCACATCTCTTGAGCTGTTTGCGGACTGCATTCAACGAGCTTTCTGTAGAGAGCTCCTGGCAGAATTCCATTTTGGAATGCCGAAATGACAAGTAGATCATTGAGATCATCTACTTGTAGGCATTCCTTGTGGAATCTTGTCATGAAGTCGCTAATCTTTTCATCGCGACCTTGACGTATAGAAAGCAGCTGAGCCGAAGTGATTCGGGTTTCAGCTTTCTGGAAGAACCTCCTATGAAAAGCATCCATTAGATCTCTGTAAGATCTAATGCTGCCTTGAGGGAGGCTATCAAACCACCTTCTTGCGTTCCCGATGAGCAGCTCGGGAAACAGCTTACACATATGAACCTCATTGAGACCTTGGTTCGCCATATTATACTGATAGCGTCCCAGGAAATCATGAGGATCCACTAACCCGTCATAAGTCACTGACGGAGTTCGGTAATTCTGTGGCAACGGAGTTCTGGTGATATCATCCGAAAATGGAGTCTTCAGCGCTCCATACATAGCGAATCCGACATCTCTACGGTATGGTGGAGATGGAGTTCTCCTGTGATTTCGGTAACAAGGAGGAGAAGGAACATATCGGTGGTGAGGATTCTTTCTCCTGGAAGATACGACACTACTGCGGTAGTGACTTTCATGTCTGGAGGGGGAGGGAGAATCCGCCGTTTTCTTCTCCGGCTTCTGGCTCTTTTGCAGGAATGTTAAGAACTCATCCTGCTTCTCAGCCAAGAACAACTTGACAGCCTCATTCAAATCGAGCTGCTGGGGAGGCTCGGTGCGATGACTTTTTGAGTGGTTTGTTCTTTCACCGTGAGAACTGGAGGCAGATTTCTCCAGAGGCTGTTTTCCAGACCTACGGGCTGGACTAGCTTCCTCACGTTCATCACGGACGGAAGTATGGGTATTATGTGATCTGGTACGCATTTTTTGGTGGAAGAGGATCAAAAACTCGCTTTTATCACAGTTTTGGTTTTCTGTGTTCCCACAGACGGCGCCAGTGATGATTTAGCGAATTTTTGATGGGAATAAATGCAAGTAATAAATGAAGATCACAACACTGAGAATTACGTGGTTCGATTTACTGAGGTAAATCTACGTCCACGGGAAGAATAGAGGGCAAATTTGTATTGCTTGATCTAGCTTACAGATTACAATACTGATTTGCTATATGAGATTCAGGATCTAGAGAACTTAACCCTGGTCTATCTGATCTAAGTTCTATTTATACATTCGAACTAAGATCGTGGTTTGCAGCCCTGGTAGGGGGGTTGATAACTGCTTAATACCACTAAATAGATCGTGGGTGTAATGGAGGTCGTGGAGATCCTGCATGGGTCCACTATCTCCTTGTTCGGTCGAATACTGAGACCGAACTGCTGAACTTTGCCGATCAGCTTTTGCCGATCTGAGAGTTGAGCTCGATTGGTCGGCTTTTACCGAGCTATAGGCTGTGACCGAACTCTTTGGTTGTGCCGAACTGATACTCTTTCTTGGGTTTTGGGCTGATGGGCCGTCACTGCTATTGGGCTCGCAATTATTGTTTAGTTGTTTAGTTCGTATCCCATCAATAGCCTTCTAGAGTTTTCGTAGAAATCCCTATTCTACCCTTCAACTCCGAGGCTTCCTCCGTCTAGCAATTTTCTTCCAATTGTTCACTCTTTCGCCAGTTTCCTAAAACCATGCAAGCGTCCTCTTCTTTTCCTGGATATGGCGAAAAACTTCACATACCTGACTTAATTCAATGCGTTAGACCCAGTAATTTCATGAAATGAACCCCTAGACCGATGCATGAAATTAGCCTTATCAAACTGCTCACACTTAAACCATGCTTGTCCTCAAGTATGAAAGACAAGAAAATAGGAATAAGGCGAATTTCAATGCATGGTTACCAAGTAAAACTTTAAAAAAAATGAAAACAAAACAAACTCCTAGACCTAAGCAACTACGGACTTAGAAAGAAAATAACACAAAGAACAGAAACACAACAAAACAAACAAGCATGAACTAGTTTCGAATTTTTAAGCTACTATCCCCACAAGTTTAAGTTCAATCTGATCGATTACAGTCTTCAAATCTTCCCCCTTCCTTCGTCTGCCTAAACGGTCTGTCAGTTAGTCAAGATAGCCTATTGATTTCCCATCTGTTAGGTTCGCTCGATCACTCATTCCTCACCAGGGATGTTAGGATAAAAAACGCTCCAAAGTTAGAGTTATACCACTGATGCGTCGGGTTATGAGAGTTTTCTCCCTATTCTTCCTCCTTTCCTATGAATTTCCCTGGGCCAGGCTTACGATTTTTTTTTTCTTCATTTTTCTGTATTACAACCCCTTTCCCCTGGACTTCGTCCAGCTTATTCCTCCTATTTTTTTTCCCCTGGACTTCGTCCAGCTTATACCTCCGGTTTCTGGACTTCGTCCAGCTTATTCCTCCTTAACCCATTTTTTTTTCTCCTTCATACTCTACTCCCTAAGCATCAAGTGATAGCCCATTGTTTCATGTTAGCTCTAAAATTGTTTAGGCTTATAACTCTCTTTATAGTAGGGCTGTACAGCTAGGTTATCTAAGGCGTTTTCCATCGTCCTAACTTCATTCAGATCGCATTCGGCTTATTAAGGAAGAAAGTGTCAAAGTTGATCTGCTTTCTCTCTTCAATCACTCTTACTAAGGGGATCTTGCCTTATTATCTAGCTAGCTCATGCGAAGCACACATCCTAAGACATAAAAACGATACTTACTCCCCCCCCCTCCCGCTTCACTCAGGCTTGTCCCCAAGCCATCGTAGTGAAGGGGAGAAAAGGGAAGTACTAATAGCAGACTGATAAAGCAAACAACAACAAACACAAATACAGAGCAAAACTTCTCACACTTAGACCGAGCATCGGGCTAAGTGGGAGAAGGCGCAACAAACAAACTAAGGCATGCAAAAAAAACAAAACACCCCCTTCTCACACTTAGACCAAAAGTTGGGCTAAGTGTAAGAAAGGCAACACATATGTACAATTACAGAGCATGCTGGCATATAAGAACACAAACAAAACGGAAAAAAAAATAAGGGTTACTTGACTCCGTGGGGGGTTCAATTCGGGGTCTGGCCCCCGCGAGGGCCAGACTTTGGTGGCGCTGTCTGGTGGGTCACCTTAGCTTTCTTTCTGGCTGGCAACTCCGGCTTCTCTTGTCGTTCTTCTGTCGGGCGGGGTACGGCTGTCTTCAATATCACGGGCCGAGAGGGAGATGGAGTAGTCTGGGGCCTCGGGGCATGCGGTGGCTTCTGCGCAGTCAGACTTCCTTGACCTGGCATTGTAGAATCGCCGCTAGGCTTCAGAAGTTCCTTCGGTGTCTCTGGGAACCTTGCTCTAAGCCACTTTGTCATTGCCATCATGAACTCAACACCTTCCGTCATCTTTTCAGTACATCTGGTCGATGTCGCCACAAGATCAGACATGCGCCCCTTGAGGGTCACCATTTCCTCCCTAACCTTCCAAACTTCTACTCTTATTTCTTCCATCTCCGTTCGTACTCCGGCGACTTCCTTCCTCACTTTCTCAGCCTCACTACTATCCTTCCCTTTACCCCGCAGGGACACAATTTCATTCCGAACCATCTTCATTTCTGACCTCATCCAACCAACCTCCTTTCGCACTTCCTCTACTTCTATCCTGGCTCCTGCTTCCAAACCAGTAGTACTCTTCACTTCCACCACATCGGATTCCTGTTTCACCTGAGTCTCTGACTGCCCAACCTCGTAAAAGCATACTTCCCTTCCGCGTGCGATCAGCAACCCTTTATTGAAAAAATAATCCATGTTAAAAACCTTAGGGGGCGAACACGTCTTTACCTCTCGGCATGCCTTATGGATCTTCATGATCACATTCCTCTGCAGATAAGCTCAGAGCAAGTGGCACGTGTATAGGTGCCGGGAAGGATTTGCAGTCACTTGATGGCAGGCTTGGGCTATCCAGTAGCCCAAGTGAACTCTTACCCCCGTAGCCATGCACCATGTGAAGTACAGATCGGCGGTAGTCAGAGCGTTGTTGGCTGTGCCCATTAAATTGTAACTAATAAAAGTCTGGGTAAACCTCAGGACCCTATTTTCGATGTGGTGTGCCTTCGAAAAGCTTGTTTTAAACTGACCCACCCTCGGGTGAGTCAAGAACTCCCATGCGCTTTGCGCTTTGAATCCCGGCGTCATTTTCGGGGGACCAATCATCCTCTCGCTCCACAGGCCTTCATCGTCCTCCGTTCGCGTCTGCAAACCCATCCGCAAGGTCCATTCCCGGATGCTCATCGTATGTTCCTCACTGAAAAGTCTGAAATGAATGGAGTCGGCATCCAAATCGGTAGTGGACTTAAATCGGAAGGTGGAAAAGAATTCCCGGGCCAGGTCAATCGGAACCTCGGTAGTACTGTGCTTGAGCAACCAATCGAAGCCTATTGCGTCGATATAAGTCCGGAATTCATCGTTGCAAGCAATCGTTTTGAGCTCCGATGAGCTATACATCTTTCCGGACTTAGCGACCTTCCCCTCAGTACTCTTCTCCTTATAAATGGCCGTGCGCTTTGGGTCGTCAAACGTCCTCATTTCATCTAGCAAGCTGTTTGTTATCCACACTTCGGTTGGCTCAAAGTTGAATTCCTCTTCTTGTTCCTCTTCCGAGTTGCTGGACTCAGAAGGGCTCTCGGTTTCTGCGGCATATGGCACCTTAGCTGTCGGCGGAAGTGTGGATTCAGTAGAGTTCCCTCTCGCCTTCTTGGTTGAGCAAGGAGCAATTTGTTTCCCCTTCCTTTTCTTCTCAGCCGCTTGGCGACGTTTCTCCTCATCACTCTCCCCCCTGCCAGGTCTGGGAGAGTTCACCTGTTCAGAAGCTGCGGTCTCTGGACCCAGCAATTCTTCCTCCGTCGGCTCCACAGTTTCATCAATCTCATCAATGAGGCTCCGGCGTGCCCGCCTCCTAGCATCTCTGGGGTTGACCGGCGAGTCGGTCTCCTCTGGGATCTCGGTCAGATCCACAATCAACTTCACCCCGGCGTCAGCGGGTTCCTGGCTAATTTCAGAATCGAGGGCTTCTCCCTCCTTGGACAACAATGGGGTTGCCCCCGAGATGTAAACAGGGGTCTCTACCCCCTCAAATCCTTTTCCGACGTGGGCCTCAGCACCCACCGGTTTCTCAGGGGTATCCCCCTCCACATCTTGTTCAGAATTTAGGGCCTCGTCGCCCCCACCTTCACCAACTATAGGGGCTTCCCCCCCACAGATTCTTCCAAAACAGGGGTTTCCCCCTCAGTTGCAGAGTCTAATCTTGGTTCGCACATAGCCAACAATTCCAACCCTGTGACCAAATCTGAGTCGTCTTCACGATTCCCTGCGGTGGTTGGTTCCGGGCTAGGGGTCGTGGATTCTTGAATGTCCTTCGGTTGTGTGGTGGTCTCCGGAGCAACTGTCTCCTCTGGTACGGCAGTGGGTTCCAGAATGGTGATGGCTTCTTGAACGGTTTCAGGTTCGGCGACGGGTTCTGAGATGGTCTCCGGTTGTGGTACACTAGAAGACGGAGCAGCTTGTACGGATTTACTCATTGCGGTTGCAAACATGGCGAATGCCTCCATCGCCTTCTCCGCACCCCCAAATTTCTGGATAGCTCGGCCATAAACGCCGCCGCCCCAGAGTTGGCGGACCTTGAGGTGCTTCCGGTTCCTTGTTTGTTTTCCATGGATGTTGTTTTGGGGAATTTTTGTAAAGAATTTGGGGCGGAATTAGCAAATTAGGGTTAGAGAGAGTAAAAGGGGAGAGGAAATTGGGGATTTTTTTGTGTTTGTGAATATTGGAGAGAGAATAGGTAACGAGAAATAAAAAGGCAAAACGATTATAGTGTAGGCATGAGAGAGGACGTTTTGGCAGGCGGTTGCAGGTGATGACGCTTGCGACCGTACGCCTCCCCATGAAGTGCCTTTTGAAATCCGAACCGGTGCCAACTCCCTCCAAAATTTTTACTCCACAACTCCTTACCCTTGTGAATTCCTTCTGCAAAATCACACTTAGAGAAAAAACATTAAACTAAAAATTGAAATGCCAGACTCCCCGGGTCTAGGGTATGACAGTATCAAAAACATTCCTTAAGGAGTCTGGTATTTCGAAAATATTTTTGGAAGATTATTTTTTTTCTGATTTGTTTGGGTTTTTCTTGATTTAAAGAAAGCGATTGAATATTTACAATTTATGTTCAAGTGTTCCCAAGATTCCCTAGGTTAGGTCATGCTAAAACTTCTTGGATGCTGGACCTAGGAAATTTCTAAGAACACTCACTTCCCAGATCTATTAGGCGATATCATGGAGTGCGCGTAGTGGCATTTCATCCACTACACACATCTCCGAGCTATCCCTAAATACCTTTACCCTATGACCGTTAACAAGAAAAGGAGTAGAGTTTGAAGAACTTCCCTGGATTTCTACAGCTCCATTTGCACGCAGACTCACAACAGTGTATGGCCCAATCCATTTGGACTTTAACTTACCAGGCATTAGCTTGAGCCGGGATTGGAATAGAAGAACCTTCTGCCCGACTTGCAATTCCTTGACCCGGAGGTTCTTGTCATGCCAGAGTCTCGTTTTCTCTTTGTACCACATCGCCGATTCATATGACTCCAGCCTTAGCTCCTCCAACTCCTGCAGCTGCAATTTTCTCTCTTCCTCGCAGGATTCGGGTCTCATGTTTATCTCCTTGACCGCCCAATATGCTCGGTGTTCTACTCCCACGGGCAAGTGACACATTTTGCCGAACACAAGCCTATATGGTGACATCCCAATAGGCGTCTTGTATGCCGTCTGGTAAGCCCATAGTGCGTCTCCAAGCCTCTTACTCCAGTCTTTCCTGGACGGATTAACCGTCTTTTCCAGTATCGCCTTTATTTCTCTGTTGGATATTTCCGCCTGGCCGTTGGATTGAGGATGATAAGGTGTAGACAGTCTGTGGTGGACACCATATTTTCTCATCAGAGCTTCAATAGTCCGGTTGCGGAAGTGCGTCCCATTGTCAGATATTATAGCTCTGGGCACTCCGTACCTGTTGAAAATGTTAGCTTTAAGAAACTTTGCTACCTCCTTAGCTTCACACGAGGTGGTTGCTTTTGCCTCTATCCACTTTGACACATAATCCACTGCCACAAGTATGTAAGTGTTCCCGTATGAAGATGGAAATGGACCCATGAAGTCCATCCCCCAAACATCGAAGATCTCACACACAATCACTGGAACTTGCGGCATCTCATCCCTCCTGGATATTCCCCCGGTCTGTTGACACCTCTCACAATTCTGACAAAACTCGAACGCATCCCTATGCAATGTAGGCCAGTAAAAACCATTGTCTAACACCTTCCTTGCGGTCTTCCTAGGCCCAAAGTGACCTCCACAAGCTAGGGCATGGCAATGATTCAGCACATCCCTCTGTTCCCACTCCAGGATACACCTCCGGATTACTTGGTCGGCTCCCATTCGCCACAAGTACGGGTCATCCCAGAAATAGTACTTGGCTTCGCTCTTCAATTTCATCTTCTGGGCCCGGGAGATTACTTGCGAACTGGGCACTTCTCCAGTGACTAAGTAATTCGCCAGGTCTGCGAACCATGGCTCAGCGTTTTGATGGCATTTCCCTTTTTCGACATCCCCTGGACCTGTTAACTCCATAACCTCCTCCCAGCTGATAGGTCGAGGAATTTTTTTCACGTAGTACAAATGTTCCTCAGGGAATGCGTCCGGTATTGCTTCCTCGGTCTCCCTTTGAAATATCCTGCTCAGATGATCGGCTACTTTATTTTCAGTTCCCTTTTTATCTCTAACTTCCCAATCGAATTCTTGCAAAAGCAACACCCAACGGATTAATCTCGGCTTGGATTCTTTCTTCGCCAGCAAGTACTTTATTGCAGCTTGATCAGTGAAGACTATCACCCTCGACCCAAGCAAATATGGTCGGAATTTTTCAAAAGAGTACACGACTGCCAACATTTCCTTCTCCGTGGTGTCATAGTTTTTCTGGGCCTGGTTGAGCGTTTTTGATGCATAGAAAATTACGTAACTTTTTCCGTCAACTCTTTGACCTAGCACCGCCCCTACTGCATAGTGACTCGCGTCGCACATTATTTCAAATGGCAAACTCCAATCGGGTGCTCGGATAATGGGAGCCGATACTAGTCTATCTTTCAGTAGTTGAAAAGCCTTTATGCACTCCTCATTGAAAACAAACTCAACATCATTGTGCAGCAAATGAGTGAGTGGCTGAGCAATCTTCGCAAAATCCTTTATGAATCTTCTATAAAATCCTGCGTGCCCTAGGAATCCTCTTACCTCCTTCTGGTTCGTCGGGTAAGGCAGTTTTGATATCACCTCAATCTTTGCCTGGTCTACCTGTATACCTTTTTCCGAGACTACGTGCCCTAGGACAATTCCCTCACGGACCATAAAGTGGCATTTCTCGAAGTTCAAAACCAAATATTTTTCCTGGCACCTTCTCAATACTCTATCCAAACTAGCCAAACATGAGTCAAATGAATTCCCGTACACAGTGAAGTCGTCCATAAAAATCTCGATGCAGTCCTCCAAAAGATCCGAGAAGATACTCATCATACACCGCTGAAAAGTGCCTGGCGCATTGCACAGGCCAAACGGCATCCTCCTGTAAGCATACGTGCCGAAAGGACACGTGAAAGTTGTCTTCTCCTGGTCCTCGGGATCCACATAGATTTGAAAATACCCACTATACCCGTCTAGGAAACAGAAATATTGCTTGCCCGCCAGCCTTTCCAGCATCTGGTCAATGAAAGGTAGAGGGAAATGGTCTTTCTTGGTCGCTTCATTTAACTTCCTATAATCGATGCACATCCTCCACCCAGTGACTAGTCTGGTGGGCACCAATTCATTCTTGTCGTTCTTGACCACCTGTATTCCTGACTTCTTGGGTACCATATGGACTGGACTCACCCATTCACTGTCTGGTATGGAATAAATGATTCCTAGGGATAGTAGTTTCAATACTTCCTTCAGCACTTCCTCCCTCATGTTAGGATTCAATTTGCGTTGAGGATCTCTGCAGGCTTTTGCTCCTTCCTCCAAACGGATGTGATGCATGCACAAATCTGGACTAATTCCTACCAGGTCAGAGAGTGTCCACCCAATAGCCTTCTTGTTTCTTCGGATTACCTTCAGCAGTTCCTCTTATTGTCCTTCGGTCAAGCTGCTGTTGATAATAACAGGGAAAGTTTCGTTCTCCTCTATATAAGCATACTTTAGGCCTGGTGGAAGTGTTTTCAGCTCTTTCTTGGGAACATCTTTTTCTTGGGGCAAGGGATTTTTCTCTGTTTCTTCCGTAGTCATTCCCTTCCTCGACCCAGCAGAACCTTCCACACTCGCCACATACGGTGTCTTTCTTGACCTAACTAGTTCCGGATTTGCACAGAATTCCAGAATTGCTTCAGCTAACTCCTCATCAGATAACTCACTTGTGTTCATTGCGTGACACCAACTGGCTACCTCTCTATCAATGGCATGACTCATCTCGGAGTTCTCAATCTGTTCCTGCATTAATTCCGTCTCAAGGTATTCCTGGACCAAAGGGTTAATAACATCTATAGCCTGCAGGTTTTCAACATCAAGAGGTTTCTTCATTGCCTCATCTATACTGAATGTATATTTCTCCCCATTATAATCAAGGCAAATTGTTCCATCAAAAACATCAATGATAGTTTTAGTGGTACGTAGGAAAGGTCTCCCTAAAAGTACTCCGCCCGACTCAGCAGACTCATTATCACTCATCTTAATCACATGGAAATCAGCAGGGTACAAGAAGTCATGTACCCTGACTATCACATTCTCAAGCACCCCTTCAGGACAGATGCATGACCTATCCGCCAATTGAATCACAACTTTCGTATCTACCATGCCTACTCCAACTAACTTCTTGTATATGGAAAGTGGTAACACGTTTATCGACGCACCTAAATCACACATAGCATGCTCGATTTTCACGTCACCAATAGAGATGGGTAAGGTGAACATACCTGGGTCATTGCATTTTGAAGGCATCTTCCTCTTCTGAATTATTGCGGAGACATTCTCGCCTATCAGAATTTTCCCACTGGGCCTAGCCTTCCCAGCTATAAATTCCTTGATGAACTTGCTAAAGACTGGCATCTTCAGGGCCTGTAAAAATGGCAGATTGATTTCCAACTTCCCAAAAATGTCCATGAAGTCTACCGGTTCTTCCTTCTGTTTCTTGGCTTCCCTCCGACTTGGAAAAGGTTTCAGTCGCTTCCCTGCTCCGGTAGAACTTTCAGCTGATAACTCTCCAGTTTCTTTTCCCACTACCTCATCTTCCAACTCCGGCTCTGGGTCGAGGAAGAATGGTTCGGTCGGTCTAGGCAATTGTTTCTCCAAATCTTTTTCCTCAAGATCATCCTTGACCAAGGGAACTTCCTCCCTCCAAGTGTCTGGGTCTGGGAGTTGTATCCTCTTTCTTCTTGCCTTCCTTAGGATCTGTCCCCTCCTTTGTTCTCACCACCGGTCCCTCATATCCTTTCCCGGACCTCAAGGTAATCTGACTTATATTAGCTCTATCAAGTGGCCTTACTGAGGCCGGATTTTTCCTTCGTTTCCCCGCATGTCACTCAAAGAAGTGGCTATTTGGGACAGTTGCTTAGCCAACATATCCATGGCTGCTTTCTGTTCTTGCTGAGCGTCTTGAAGCTTGTGCACTATGTCATTGTTCGATTGCAGGTTGTTTTGCATATGTTGCTGAGAACTGACGAGGTCGTGCACCATATCATCGATACTTTTTGGTGGTTTCGGGGGCTGACTGGGCCCTGGCCCTATACTCAGAGTTGGTCCACTCACTTGATTCTGACGAGCGTTTCCTTGACCCCCTGAAGAGTTATTGTATTGATTTCCTTGGTTCCCTTGGAAATACTGATTTCCTCTTTGGTACGGTGGGACATAATTTACCACTTGATTATTTAGCTGTCTTCCATGGCTGCTTGACTGAGGGCCTTGGTGTTGGTACCCCCAATTTCCATCCTGTCGTTGGCTTGACCAGTTGGGCTGTCCTCCACTGGACCAGTTTCCTTGGGGTCCATTTGACCAACCTGTCTGACTTTCCTGCATTCTGTTTCCTCTAGTGTTTGGTCTATCCTGGATCCGAGCAGGCCAGTTGGGCTGCCCTTCAGAAGGTTGCATCTGCTGTGTCGAGGGCTGTGGTGGCTGGCTTTGATTCTGGTCAGTCCATCGAAAGTTTGGGTGATCTCTCCATGGGGCGTCTCTTTGCTTTCCCTGGATCCAGTTGTCATTTGCGTTCCAGTGGCCAACGGCATTTACTTGGGGCAGCGGCTCTACCTTAGGGGGAATTCACAATAGTAGTAGTGATGCTCTTCTGGTGGAGGCGGTGGCGGCGCATACTGCGTCTCTTTCGGTGCAGCTGGTGCAGGCGATCTGGCTTTCTCCACTGCCTCAAGCAGCTTCTTCTCCATCTGCTCAAATCGAGCCTCCAGTTTTTCGTCATTGCGTGCCTCGGCTGCGTGCACCGCACCCCTTCTGTACTGGCCACGGGACATCTCGTACGAGCGTTTGGCCTCGATAAGCCTTTACAGGATGTTTTTAGCTTGGCTGAATGGGGTCTTTGAGAAATCCCCTTGGGCTGCGAGGTTTAGATCATTCTTGCTATCGACTGTCAGTCCACCATATAAGATCGAATAGATCTCCCGCTCCCCCAGCTTGTGGTTGGGGCATGCTAGAAGCAGCCCTTGGAATCTATCCCAATACTGGCCGAGGGGCTCATCGTACTCCTGTCTGGCTTCTGTAATCTCCCGCTTAAGGGTACTCGTTTTTGACGTTGGAAAGAAGCGATCAAGGAATATCATTCGAAACTCGGCCCATGTTTTGATGGACCCTTCTGGCAGTCACGACAACCATACTCCAGCATCACCCTTCAAGATAAAGGGGATGGCCTTCAGCCTATAGTCCTCAGACGTAGATCCAGCTGGTACAGGCCGGATATCACAGTATCGGCAAAACTCCTCCAGGAAGGCGTACGGACATTCTTTTGAAAGTCCGTAAAAATGGGACAAAACGGCCAGTACTCCTGAATTGATCGCGATAGTCCACATCCCAGGAGTAACGGCGATGGGGTGTGTGGGCTCCTTCTCGTCATGAGCGTGCAGAGATCCAATTCCTGAGTCGTCGGCGATGAGGGCCATCTCTGCTTCTGCTTGTTCAAGTGGTAGTGGTTTAGGTTGCGCGTTCTGCTCTCCTTCTTCTTCGCTGGTCAGTTGATCAGCGACTACCGCTGCTGCTAGTGCGGCTCTGTAACGAGAGGTAACTACGCCGGCTTCCTGGACTCTCCAACGCGCGTTAGTTTCTCTGTATAAAAAGGGATGATTCTAGTGTCCACCGCGTTGGTACCTTCACATCAACAGAAGAAAAAAAACAAATGAGAAAAGAAGGAAATAAAATTATATACACCTATGCGCTACACACAAACATAAAATAACACCATGCTTCCCCGGCAACGACGCCATTTTGGTGGGCCTAACGATCGCGGCTTTTTCTCTTGGATTCAAGTTATATGGAAGAGATAACTGAACCGGATGGATCAGTTAGCAAATGTCGTTGCCACTTGATCAAATTGATCTTGCTATCGCACGCCACCAATGTAATTTATAAACTCCTAATTTTGCACTACTTTAACAGTAAAACGGCAAGTTCGGGTCGATCCCACAGAGAAGCTAGTGTATCAAGTGTGTGAGTAGTGAACATGGGGGTTGGCTGCTGCCACGCTTTAACTTGATCTAGTAAATTTTTAACTACTGATTTTTACTATAGACAGAATTTAAGTCACTAACTTGATCAAGGAAATTTTAACTACTTGGTCAAGTGAATTTCAGACTGGAATGAAAATTAACTACGTGAAACAGTAAACACCATGATGAAAACGAAAACAGCTTCGATTAAAACTAAAACTCAGAACAGTACAGCGTGAAATTTAAACTAAGCTAACACTTCGAAAATACGAAAGCAAGTAAAACCGAGAAGATCCTCGGCGGGAAATTTAAGAATACGCCGACAGATATCAAGTATTCTGCAGCGCTCCTTCGATCGCCCTTTCTAACTAAGCGTTACTTTATCTAAGCTATCTAGAGAACTGAAGTAGACTAGAGAGCTAAACTAAACTAAACTAAAGACGGAAAGTAAAGGATCGGATCTTCTTTGCGTGGTGGCACATGCTCTATTTATAGGCTTGGCATGACTTCCAGCTGGATAACGATCTTGGCAGGGAATATTCACTCATGCTGAGAGTGAGCGACTCATTGATTGCTACGTGCTTTCCATCTAGAATGACGATGCTTTTTTGTAACAGATTCGTGACTCAGCTCCGTCCTTGCGTCTCATATATTAGCACATGTCCCCTTCTAGAACGTTGTCCTTGATAACAGAATGATCCACACCATCCAACTCATAGCCTCATGTGTCCTTCTCCTGGAAGCCAGCGGTCCCCTCATTGATGCTTGATTACTCCCCTTGATCAACTCCCCTGCTTTCTGGCCTTTTCGCCTATTGTACTTGCTTGATCAGTCTGGCCTTGTTGCCTTGGTCAAGTGGCATTTCTGCACATTTAACACTTGTTTTGCGCGATAAAACCGATCAAGTAGCGTACAATTTACCCCCAAACCGATGCATGAAATGAGCCTTATCAGTAAGAGATAGAATAATGTTGAGAAGAGAGTCTTGTCAACATTTTTCTCTCTCTTACCTTACCATTTCTCCGGTTCAACTATTTATTATCATTTTCATAAAACGAGTACGCAAAAGTGATCAGGACTCCTAATGGTGGACGGAGGGAGTATTAGTTTTAAATGAAATGTGAATGAAATGAGTTAGTGAAATGTAGGACCCTATTATCATTTATAGTAAAAGTAAATCGGGACTTCTACTCACAGATGGACTAAAATGGAAAAGCGGGACTCCTATTCGCGGATAGAGGGAGTACATGATATTGGTAGTATATAATCTACACATTTCTATACGTTCAGGGTTTGATGTCAGCGATGGAGAGTGATCTGATTTTAGGTATTGTTCAGACCATGCCAAATTCAAATGGCATATTTCTATGAGACGGAGGGAGTATTTTTTGTTGTTATATTAATGTACTTCTTGTTGGAACATATACACTAAAAAAGCATTTTTTGAGTTTATTATGAATTTGATAAATTGCTTGTATATTGTAAACTCTCCTTATTTAATGAGAATAATAAATATTTTCTTCATGTTGTGTATATTACTTTAATGGGTATTGACCGTCTTTAATTATATATTTAATTATATAATTAAAATGTTGGAAAGTAAAATCAGTCTAAGTCTTCTAAATTGAAGGCTAGGTCGTGGAACAGGTCATCACAGTAGGTGACTCAGCCGGAACCTTGTAGAAGTAAAACTTTTTCACAACCTAGATAGGCTTTGGCTACCTACCGCGAAAGATTGCAGTGTTCATCCGAAAGTCATCTTTACCTTGAGAATTACTAGTGACACTGGTGTGGTATAGCATTGAATGGATCTAAAGTATAGACACGTCTTTATTGCTATCTACTGAAAGACGATGTCCTAGAGATTTAATATTTCTTAATCTTTGTAATAATATAGGACACACGTTATTTAATCAGACGTTGCTTTGACTTATCAGTAGGTGCGGGTTTTTCGCAACTGAATATTCCTGATATCTTGGGTAGTAGTAATTTTTTTAATAAAAAATCGCCCTTTGTGGGCGGGGGGTTAAGGCAGATCCCTAACCCGTAAATGAGATCAAATAAAATGTTCCAACAACATGATCTTAGCCCAAAAGTGACTAAGATCGAAACTGAGAACATGAAAATGTGAACCAGAGGTCCCACATGTCGGGATCCTCCACGCTATCAAGACGACAAGAAATGCTAAATAAAACCGTCATGAGCTCACGCTCAATCCACATCTCTATGTCGGTAGCGGAAGTTAGGATATCCCAACTGGTCCATCCTAACGAGCGCCTTCAGATCTTGGGTAGTAGTAATTAATAACTAGTATGGTGTCAGTTTTATTATTACATTGAATCATGTGCCTGCACGGTTTGACTATATCCCCAAGAGGTGTTCGAGAGAAGTTTGATTATTCAGAAACCCGGCCGGTTTGGATTTAATCTAAGAATAATTAGAAAAGCAAAGTATATTATTTTAATATACATCTCGTACTAGACAAACTCTTGGAAATAAAATATTAATTAATTTAAAGTCCATAGCAGACTACAAATCAATTAATGGATATAGAATGTCTTAAACATGGGAAATAATATATTAAAGAAGTTAACCCGGATTGCTTGTAATCACGGATTGGATGGGCGGTCAGTATTTCTTCTATAGTGGCACAAGAAATATTCCATTGGCCTTATATTAAATTATGGGTTATAATTTAATTAGTAAAGAAGGTTCAATAGGGGAGGCCCAATCCAAGCCCTATAGATCCATAACCTAGCCCATCACACACTCTATAAATAGGGATGAAGGGGGTGTGACAAATATACATTACACAAAACCTAAACCTAGCCACCAAGCTTGCAATTTTCGAGCTCCTCACTAATAGAAGATTTCGAAATTGCATAGTGTGTGCAATTGGTTTTTCTTGTCTTCTCCTTCAAGATCCTTATAATTTCTAAGAGATTCCTCCCACAAGGAATTTAGATCTAGAGTTGGGTCATAGGTTAGAAGATCTTTGGTCTTGCAATCACAATCAAGCTTCAAGATCTACACGTGGAGAAGTAACAAGTCACTTCGATTCTTTGGAGAATAATAATTGTAAGTATTCAACATCATAATTTAATTCTAAATTATGTGATTAATTGCGCAATAGCATGTCTCTATATGTTGTAGCATGAAATTGAATCGACCCACATAATCTCCTAAATAGATTCTTTTGTGGATTTATTTAATTTGCAATTTCCGCTATGCAAACCCCAACACTTCTTCCGTCTCACTATAAGTGTTGCGTATTCCTTTATGGATCGTCCATATTTCCTTTTATGGTAAAAAAGCAATACTATATTTATGTCTTACTTTATCCCCTCTCCTACTTTTTCTCTCTATTTTTTTCTCACTCCTACTTTATTCTTTCTTTATTTAACCATTAAACACCACTACATAAAAACTTATGCCTAAAAGAAATGTGTCATATGTAATGGAACGGAGGGAGTATATATTTGTTGTTGTTGAGGATTTTAATCTCTTTCAGTTGTGTTTCAATATACATTTAAAAATTATTTTTAATTTAGTTTATGGTGCTCTTATTTCTATTTACCTTGGCAATTGGCAATATCAGAGTTACTACGGTTTAGGGTTCCATGTTATTGATGCTGGACTCAATTATAATGTCACCTATTTTTAATTCACAATCTTAGATCCACATCGTGGAAATGAATGTCGAGCTATGGAAATAAAAAATAGCATTGGATACATCTAATAGAGCATTAGCAATGGGGCGCCCTAAGGTGCGCCCTATGGCGCGCCACATCATCATTTTATTGTTTTGTTTAATTAATTTAACTGTTTTCAAATAACAAGTAACGAGTAAATAAAAAACGGTCTAAATAACAAACGGCGAAGTTTTAATAAAAAAAAGTTACATCATTGAACTAATAAAACAAAAATCTAAGTCGGACCAATTCCCAACTTCCGACGCAGCTCATCGAGTAACGCCCGGAGATATTCAGCTTCGTCGGGGTCGGTACACTTATTGAGGGCCCTGTGCGTCTGCAACATCGTCCTTGCCATCGACGCTGTTACTAACGACTCAAACGCGGTGGCCGTCTGGGTCGGGAGCTCTACCGGGACCGGAGCTTGGGTTGCAGCGGTCGACGATGAGGTCGCGGTCGCCTTCCCCTTGGCCTTCGCAGCCTTGACGCCGGAAGGACACCGGTGTGCCGGAACTCCCTTCATCCACGTACGTCCGGTTGAGGTCAACCGGGTGACTGCCGCTGCCGCTGCTCGTGTAGTCACCAACTTCGGTGACCTTCGTCCTCTTCGGCGTACCAGTGTGCAGAATTCCACCTTGGAACTTCTGCTTCTCCCTCAAGAGCGCCCAGATGGCCTCATGCTTAAAATCGCCGAACATCGACCGGTACGACAACATCGCTTTAGTGCGCACGTCGCTCGCGCTCTCGCCGCTCACCTGTGACAGCGTGAACTTCTCGAACTCCGCCGCGTACAAGTTCACTTGCTTCTTGACTTGATCCCAGTGCTTGAGGAGTTGCTCACGCTTGCGCTTGTACGCGGTCGGCGGCTTGACCGAATTGTAGAGGTCCGCGATGCGTTCCCAGTACGCGATCTCTCGCTGGTTGTTCGCTAATCATGTTGTGGTTTTTTCTACTTATAAAAGTTCAACTAACCTAAAAGGTCGGGTTTCGGGCTAGCCCAGCGGGTTAATCGAGTTGCTACCGATAAAATTAACATGAGATCAATCCAATAAATAATGATGAAAAATAGTTACATTGATAAAATGTAAATCATTTAATTATGATAAATTTGTAATATATGCTTAAACTCAAACATAAACGTGATCAAATACTAATATTTAAAATTTGTGCAAAATAAAACATAAACATAAGAATTTTTAAATCTTGTTTCACGCATTTTTTAGTGAATTTAAAGTTTCTAATTTATTTATCTATTATTATATTAATAAAAGTTTAATACATAATTTATATATTGAATATAAAATTGAAAGTTATTTTTTTAGCTATCTATACATAAAAATAATCAATAAAGTGTTGAATTAGGAGCCAAACAAAGAACAATAAAAAATTTATCGGGTTTTCAGGTCTGACCCTAACAGATTGCGGGCTAATCGGCTTGTAATTTTATCGGGCTAGAAATTATCAACTCTAATCCTATAAATTTAGCGGGCAATTCGGGTCAGTCCACGAGTTACGGACTATATTGACATCCCCAGTTGCAGGGACGGTTTCTTGTCCATTATTTTTCTGGTCTAGTGCCTTATTAGAGATTGCTCGTTTTAATCGAAGGATTTAGCTAAGGGCCAATATAACTTTATGTATTTTCAATGAGAAATAAATAAAATAAAAATAAAATGTTTTCGTGACAATTATAGTTGGCAGGAAAATCTGTGTTAATGCATTAATTATTAGCAAAGCATGGGACCAATTAATGGACTGTCTCTAAGAGCATCCAAAACGGAAAAAACCCGGGACGCACCACTCCGCCCGGCGACTGGCTCAGCAAGGAGAGAGGTTAGGCGCCTGGGGCAGGGCATGGCCCAACGCATAAATTTTTCTATTAATCTTACTTCTTAAAATATTTTCCACATCATATCATATAATATACACAACGTGAAGAAAAACATTTGCTCAATAGAATCTGCCTATTCATTCTTTTTTTTTGCACAAATAAAACCTTTAGCGCCTTCATGGTACGGTGGAATGGAATGAGGAGGGAATGGAATGGAACGGAGGGAATGAAATGGAACGGAGATGGTTCTATTCTTATGCTTGGTAAGTGCAAGGAATATAAATGGAATAGAATTGTTATTCATTGATCGATTCTATTCATATGCTTGGTAACTACAAATAATACTTCCTCCGTCCATGATTAAATGTTTCATATTTGACCGACACGGATTTTAAGAAATTGTTTGACTTTATAAAGTAAAGTGGGTAGAAAAAGTTTGTGGAATGTGGGGTCTACTTTTATATATTGGTTTTATAAAAAAATGTGAGTGAATGAGTTAGTGGAATGTAGGGTCCACTAACCAAATATAGTAAAAGTGAAATGACATTTATTGGCGGCAGACGAAAAATGAAAAATGGAACATTTAATGGCGGACGGAGGGAGTATAAGAAATGAAATGAAATGAAATATGTATAATTAATAATGTTGATTCTACTAAAAATAATATTTATTTAAAAATAGTTTTTCCAAATATTTTGGATCATATTATTTTGTACTATACACGTAAATGAGTGTGTGCATATGTGGTGTATTTATGTGTTGATGTGTGTGTATATAGGTGGGGGTATGTGTGTCTGTGTGTATGTGCATGTGTTGTTGAGCGTTGCTATGTGCCGCGCGCGTATGTGTTGTTGTGTGTGCGCGCTGCGCGCGCATGTGTTGCTGTATGTTGATGTGTGTGTGTGTGTTTGTGTTGGTGTTGTTGTTGTTGTGTGTGTGTGTTGGTGTTGTGTGTGGGTGGGGGTTGTGTGTGTGAAATGGAATGAAATGGCCATTCCTTAGCTAATGGAAGGAATGGATAGTTCCATGTGGAATGGAATGGTGATTCCTAATGAGAAAAATACCAAGCAAGGGAATGGAATGGAGTTAGGAATGTCATTCCATTCCGCCATAAGCTTCTTGGTATGATGGAATAGAATAAGGAGGGAATGGAATAGAATGGAGATGAGAATGGAATGAGGATGGGAATGGAATGGTGATTCCATTACATTCTTGTACTTGGTTAATGTAAGACAAAATGGAATGGAATTAAGTAGTGCGTGTAAATTATGTGTAATGTGTGTGTAGTGTACAATGTGTATAGTGTGGATTTTTATTAATAATTAAAAATTCTAAATTTTAGTTTTATTATAAAATTTTAAAATTATAAAATTGAGTGATATTAAATTTAAATATAATATAATACTACTATGTTTTATAATTAAAATCTAAAATAAAAAGAAAAGAGAAAATTGAATGGAATTGTCATTCCTTAGCTAAATGGAAGGAACGACTATTCCCATGTGGAATGGAATGGTGATTCCAAATGGAATGATGATTCCTAAGGAATAAAAATATCAAACAAAGGAATGGAATGGATGTAGGAATTCATTTCATTCCCACATTTCATTCCACCATACCAAGAAGGTTTGGTATGATGGAATGGAATGAGGAGGGAATAAAATGGAGATGCGAATGAAATGAAAATGGGAATGGAATGGGAATTCTATTCCATTCATATACTTGGTGAATGTAAGGTTTACAAATGGAATGGCCATTCCTTAGCTAAATGGAAGGAATGACTATTCCCATGTGGAATGGAATGGTCATTCCTAAGGAAATAAAATACCAAGCAAAGGAATGGAATGGAGGTAAGAATGTCATTCCATTACCCCATTCCATTCCACCATACCAAGTAGCTTATATTGTCAACTGACTTAAGCATTAAATGAGACAATTAAATTATTAATATCCAAAAATACATATATTTACTGAAATGCTATTTATGACTAGCTACATTATGGTCATATAGCTTTAGGGGCTTGTTGGTAAGATAGAATGGAATAAGGAGGGAATGGAATGGAGATGAGAATGGAATGAGGATTGGAATGGAATGGAATCCCCATTCCATTCTTGTGCTTGGTGAATGTAAGGAATACAAATGGAATGGAATTGTGCAGTGCGTGTGCTGTGTGCATAGTGTGTGCAGAGTGTGTCTACTGTGGATTTTTTTAATAATTAATAATTCTAAAATTTTAATTTCATTATAAAATTTAAAAATTATTAAATTGAGTGATATTGAAGTTAAATATAATATAATATAATATAATATGTACTCCCTCTGTCCCACGTTATTTGAGGCATTTCTTTTTGGCATGAGATTTAAGAAAGTTGTGTTTAGTGAGTTAAATAAAATAGAAGAGAGAATAAAGTAAGAGGGAGTAAAATAAAAGAAAGAATAAAGTAAGTGTGATTAGATGTTTTATTTTTAGCCAAAAAGAGAAATGACTCAAGTAACTTTGGACAACCCAAAATGGAATACGACTCAAGTAACTTGGGACGGAGGGAGTAGTAGAATTTTGTTAAAATTTAAACTATAAAAAAAGGAAAATGGGAATGGAATGGTTATTCCTTAGCTAAATGGATGGAATGACTATTCACATATGGAATGGTCATTCCAAATGGAATGGTGATTCCTAAGAGAAAAATTTATCAAGCAAAGGAATGGAATTAGGAATGTCATTCAATTCCACCGTACCGAGTAGGGCCTTAGGCTTTGAACCACAATGGTGGAAGTGAAGAATGAGACCTGAGAGAAATATGGAGAGAAAATGGTCGGCTCAATTATGGTTTAAGTTATAATTTGCACGCTTGATAATAACAGTATTTTGCAACACAACCAAATGCACTAACCAATAGACACATAAAAGTTATAATCACGCTTCTTAAAGTCATATTTTGTAGTAATTGAAATCCAAATACGATCGAGAAACATAGATGCTATGTAAACTATATGAAAATTACTACCCCACTATTGTTGCGTCATCACTTGATTTCGGAGGGTTTTCAATAACCAGCGCCATGGATGCCCTCCACTCATCAATAGTAGCAACTTTCTCCACATCCAATCTCGGACGTAGAATTTCAAGAATCTCTTTACTCTCACCAAAAAGAACCAATGCTCGTCTCACACTCTCATGCCTTTTTCTCTGATGTCATGTATATGACACTTGATTGTTATGACCTGCACTAGATTGGTGAGGCACGCTGCTATTATATCCGAGATGGTGATGGATATACCCTCAAGTAGCTCGTCATCACTTTGGTGCTCGCCATTTGGCATCCATAACAAGATCGTTTGAGCAATTCTGTACATTGAGTTAGCAGCAATAACTCTAACAGGCCAGTTTAGAGGGTTCTGCATCAGAACATCTCTTGTTTGAGCCATGAATTCTGTCACAATCTTTTCTGCAACAATGGAGAGGTTTCTCAGTGTTTCCCTGTGCGTTGCACCTCTGAAGCTCGTGCTGTCAAGATCTTTATAATCCCATTTTCTATATACTTCAACTCCAACCTAAACCACATCTGCAGCTTTTCTGATGCTTTCCAACTCCTCATTTCCATCTAGAGTTCCCTCAATGATTTTCACGATGGACAAGCCCTCTCTAACACTAGCCAATAACTGGTTAGCCTTATCATCTGCAATGTTGGTAAGTGCAACTGTAATAGTCGTCAAAGTCACGATGGGTAGAGCCCAGCAGTTTGGAGGTTCTTGAGAATGTAAGCTTGGAACTTGGTTGCTGTCAAATAGTCCCACCCCATTGAAGTTTGAAGATGCTTTCAGAAGTCGGATCAGATTCGTGGATTGATTTTCTTCACCTTTCTTTATTAGCCTATCAACCTCATTGCATATGTTCTTGACGATGTAACCAGGCAATTGTGGCTCACCTTCAAGTAGAAGAGCATATTGGCTAAAATCCAGTTGTGCTCCATCCCTTGAACCTTGAGGTCCTCCCACTCTTGAATTCTTGCAGAAAACAGAATAAAATCCTCTCGCATATATAGCAAAGAGGAATAAAAGTAGTTTTCCAGCTAAAACGAAGAGAATCTGAAATACAATGCAGAAATTTAGAACAAATCTTAATACATCACAAAACAGCTTCTTGCAGAGGCGGTTTGGAACTCGAAATGGAAGTGATGTATCCCTCCACTCTACAAGCTTCGAAGTCCAGTACTTGTCAACCTTGAGTTCATCTATGAAGCTCTTCTGTTCCGTCTCAGCGACCTTGATGGTCAAAGCAGTGAAGCATCTGGATATAGGAGCTATAGTTGCAACAAACACTCCAAGAAATTGAATCTTAAGAATCCACTCGATGGACCAGCTATAGTTTGAAGTGTTATGTACACAATAATAGATCAGAGTAGAATTGGATAATTGGAGAGAAGTCAAAAGTTTAACTTGGATGGAGAGTAGGGTTATTAAAATACATAAGAGAGCTGAAATAGAAGAAATGGCAGATCTTCCCAACACACTGTGGGTCGCCGGTTACTGCCATCACCCAATACCTTTTCACCAACTTCATCAATACTCCCATCAACTTGTCTATTTGAAACCAATTTGTGCATCTCATTATACTTCAATTCCAGGTATCTTTTGGCGGTTGGAAGCATCAAGGACATACAACATTACATTGCAAGGAAGAAGAGCATGATGACAAGAGAGGCTATTTGTGGGAGCAACATATAGAATACATCTGAAGTGAATGGATGCATCTGAACAATATGAATGCATATATTTACCATGATAGTGATGACTAGGACGCCTAAAGCTGCTATGTTTAGTACAATTTCATTATTCTCCATGGATCCCAAAGATATTGTCACGACCGTCCTTCTAGGGTATGATAAATGCGGCGACCGCGACTTAAACAGACTTAAATATAACAAGGAAAAATAAGCTAGGGTTTCATCAAGGAGGTTTAACCGACATACTAAATGAACAATTAAGTACTCCCTCCATTCCATAGTAGTGGGGGCATTTCTTTTCGGCACGGAGATTAAGAAAGTAGAGAGATGAAGAGAGAATAAAGTAAGAGAGAGTAAAGTAAGTGAGAAGAAATTTGTTAACTTTTACTAAAAAGGGAAATGACTCTACTACTATGGAATGTACCAAAATGGCAAAATGACTTCACTACTATGGTACGGAGGGAGTATAAAACAAGAAGAGGACTCGGGTTTAAATAATGATTTGGGCCGGCAATTAATACTCAAAGGGAAACGATTAAGAGTTTGACATTATCCAACAAAATCACAAGAAACCAATAACCGGACAAATTTAGGTTCGGGCCCAACAACTAATAAGTAAAAGAAGTATCGCAGCGGAAAACGACCAAGAGAAGGAGTGACGTCATGTGTGAAGACACAACAACACCCATAATTCAAAGATAAACATTAAATTCTTCAAGTTACTTGCTCAACACCACCAACCTCTCGCCGCCACTCAACCTGCACATAGCGAAAACACATGCAGGGCTGAGTACTATAAAGATACTCAGTGGACTTATGCCGAAAACATTTTCATAAAAATTATTATTTATCTATCATGCCTTACGTAAGTAACCATCGGGGTTTAGCTTTAGAAAGGCCCGAGGCACTCAAAATCATTTCCCATTGTAAAAAAAAAGTCGACTGATCATTCATTTTCCCATAGACGTTAGCCATATCCGCACATACATGACAAGGAGTGCGGCCGCAAACCAGGTCACTAGACCGGCCAACCCATACGCTGACACACGGTCTACCATTGGTGTACACTAATCCAAGTAGAGTTTGCGGCTCTACGAGGACCCGAATTCGATTTAAATAATAGTGGCAAAAGCCACATCAGATAAGCACGTTAAAACCAAACAAGGCATGATAAACACAATTTCATTCTTATCGGAAAAATATTTAGGACATCGTCCTTATTTAAAAGAAAGCCCACCTCGAATGCTTAGATTTCAAGTACTTCTTTCCCCTTGCGGTCACGCTGAGAGCGCGAGTTATCACCTTTAAATTATGCGTATCAAAAATCAGTCTCAACTATCGGCTCAAAATCATGCATGTCCTAACGTTCCTTCCATCGTCTCTTTAAATTACCCATCCCAAACGTTCATCAACACAAGGAACACACCATAGTTTACATCAACGTATAACACATCACTTCATCATAAAATGGTTCCTTAACACATATGCATCACGTATATCATTCAAACTTAACAACATAGGTATTTTTTTGTATAGTAGCAATCTGGCAGAACAGCGCAGTCATGTTGTAAAATTTATTAAATATTCATCCGACCTCCGTTGGGGCTGAAATTTTACCACAATACAGTAGGCATCTCAATGATCATTCAGTTAAAAATTTACATTAAACTCACATTCGTAGGTGGGTCAAATCAAAAAGGAAACTCACTGGACAAGAATATCAATTCTGGCAGGACTGCGCAGTCAACTTCAACAATTTATTAAAAATTCATCTTTCTTTCAAAAAGGCTGACATTTACACACAACACAGAAGATATCTTGAAGTTTAATCAGTTAAAATTTCGCACTAAAATAAGATCATTTGCTCAGTCAAACATACGTCGGAATCTACTGTCCGAACATCACAGTTTTCACGCCTCACAATTTCGAACTAGGTTTATCAAATACTCATCCAAACACATATATTCATGCTTCCAACACATAATCATGCTTCAAAAAGATCTCACCATCATGTTCTCATATATTCACATCGCATTCACTACAAATCATTCACAAGTTCATTTATATACAACCATAAACGCATAAACATATCTTTTTCTCATGCAACCATCAATCCCACCCGATTAATTTCTTAGATTTGTGATCCCTACACTCATTATATGCATGAAGGCATCGAAATAAATGTTTAAAAGGGGATGATGAGAAAAGAAGTTCAATTATACCTTTCTTGATTGAAATGGTCGGTAGAACAAGGTAAAATTTTGATCCTTCAAAAATTCTTGAGGCTTCAACTTAAATTCTTCTCAAAAGATGAAGAATTCATGGAGAGAAAATAGAAGAAAAATTGAGAGGGAGAGGGAGAAGTGAGGAGGCGTGTATTTTGTGATTTAGGTTTAGGGTTTCTCTCTTATTTATAGAGTGCAAGATATAAGCTTTAATTAAATAAATTAAAGATTTGAAAAGATATGGAGGAGTGGAAGTTGGCGTGAATTTGGAGAGAAAATAGGAGGAATTCGAAATCTAGGCTATTTAATTAGCCTATGATTTAATTTGGTATTTCACGGAGTAGAATAAAATAATACGAAGCAGAATAAAAATAATAATACTCCCAATAATATATGGAGTAGGAGATTTTATTCCTTCTCCCACAAGGAATTAAACTCAAATCCTAATAAAAAAATAGGATATGGCAAGATCTCCTTAGGTATGGTAAGATTTGCTAAAATATTTATATTTATTCATGAAAGGGAATAAATAAGGGATCAAAATATATAATAAACAATTCCTTCTTCCCTTAAATAAGGGAAATTTCGAAATCTCCCTAGGAATAAGGTAGGGGTCGAATTTGTCATGGAGAAATAAAGAATATTCGGGTTTTGGATTTAATTAGGATAATTATCCCAACAAATAATTAAATCCAGGAAAAAAATAGAATTCCTCTCCAATAAATAATAGTGGTCGAAAATTTCAAATAAAAAGGGCAAGGTAATTATTGATGATCCTATTTAATCTCACTCACCCTTAGAAAAATAATTCACCATAATATATATTTCATCCCTCATCAATCATTCAAACAGTCACGTCATAATTCAACAAGAATGACTATTCCACATTCTCGTCACGCCTTCAACGATATTGACCATTCAATGGTCACGTCATTTCCCCAACAATGTTGACTATTCAAACTAAGTCTCAACTCCAAAGCACAATTAGGTCACATGAAATCAAGCAATTAATTCACTCGTCAATTAATCCACATACTTCACGGCATTAAAACATTTAATGCAAACTTTTAGGGTTCGAAAATTAGGGTTTAAAAAGTGGGGCGTTACATCCTACCACTCTTAAAAGAAATTTCATCCCGAAATTTGGTACCTTCATGAGAAGTGTTCCGGGCACAATTCCATCATCTTGTCCTCAAGTTCCCACGTGGCTTCTTCGTACCCGTGGTTTCTCCACAACACTTTTACGCTAGCTATCAATTTATTTCTCAAATTCTAAACCTTTCTGTCCAGGACCATTTGGGGTCTCTCCTCGTAGCTCAAGTCGGAATTCAACGCAACTTCTTCGTAATGAATCACATGCTTTGGGTCGAACACGTATTTCCGCAACTGTGATACGTGAAAGACGTTATGCACATTTCCGGTACGCAACGGGTCCTACTCCTTCTAGAATTTAATGAGGCCCGATAAATCGCAGTTTCAACTTTCCCTTAACACCAAAACGCGTTATCCCTCTCGACGAGGATACTTTGAGGAAAGCTTTGTCGCCGGCTTGAAATTGCAAGTCTGTTCGTCGGACATCCGCGTACGACTTTTGTCTGTCCTGAGCTTCTTTGATTTTTCAAGAATTTGTCGAACAAATTTTAATCATTTCTTTAACTGCATCAGGTCCAAGTACTCTTCGTTCGCCAACTTCGTCCCAATAGAGCGGCTATCTACACTTTCTTCTATACAAGGCTTCGTACGGCGCCATGTTTATCATTGCTTGGAGACTGTTGTTGTAAGTGAATTCGATCAGCGGTAGCACTGATTCCCAACTTCCTCCGCGGTCGAGCACCTCGGTTCTTAACATGTCCTCGAGAGTTTGGATCGCCCTCTCAGATTGTCCATCGGTCTGCGGGTGAAGCGCCGTGCTAAAATTCAATCGAGTTCCAAGCTCGCGTTGCAGACTCATCCAAAATCTTGAAGTGAATTTCGGGTCACGGTCGGACGTGATTGTCACTGGGACTCCATGCAGTCGCACTATTTCCTTTATGTAGATCTCAGCTAGCTTGCTCGATCCATGCGTTACGGGAATCTGTATGAAATGCACACACTTGGTGAGTCGGTCTATAATTACCCATATGGCAGTATTTCCTTTTTGCGTCTTTGGCAATGCCGTCACAAAAACCATGGCGATGTGCTCCCATTTCCAATCGGGAATTTCTAGTGGTTGCAACTTTCCGTACGGTCGTTGATGTAGAGCCTTCACTTGCTTGCAGGCTAAGCAGCGCTCCACAAATGCCGCTATGTCTCTCCTCATGCCATTCCACCAAAAGGACTTTTTGAAGTCTTGATACATCTTCGTGCTTCACGGGTGTATGGAGTCTCATGAGCTTCACTCATGATCTCGTTATTGAGTTCCACGTCGTTTGGTACGCACAGTCTCCCTTCAAAAGTGAGGGCGTTGTCCGACTCCTCACTAAAACTTCCAGATTTGCCAGTTCTCACTTCAATTCGAATTTCTTCAAGTTTCGTATCCATCCGTTGTACTACAACGATTCTCGTTCTTAGATTAGGTTCAACCACTAAGGTGGCAATTCGGCCTTCCACTGTTTCAGGTGCCCTTACCACTTCCAATTGCATTTTACTAAACTCTCGTATTAGACTTTCCTCTTCCGTCAGAAAAGCAGCTAGTTGCGAAGGGAGGACATACCGAAGACCGCATTTCGTACAAGATATGGTCACTATGAGTTCGTTGTGATGCCGTTCGGTATAACGAATGCACCTGCGGTATTCATGAACTTGATGAACCGGGTATTCCATCCGTACTTGGATAAATTCGTTTTGGTCTTCATAGATGACGTCCTGGTCTAGTCGAAGAACGGGAAGGAGCACGAGGAGCATCTACGAATCGCTTTGGAGACGTTGAGGACCGAGAAGCTATACGCCAAATTTAGCAAGTGTGAATTTTGGCTGAAAGAAGTAAACTTTCTTGGACACATTGTATCGGCAGAAGGAACCCAAGTGGATCCCGCCAAAGTTGAGGCAAGTTTTCAACTCTTGAAGGAGAAATTGACGATTCGAAGGTGGGACCAGGATGCGTGTTGATGCAGAACAACAAAGTGATCGCCTAAGCGTCACGACAATGATAAGTAATAATTTTTAGGAAAATGTTTTCGGCATAAGTCCACTGAGTATCTTTATAGTACTCAGCCTTGCATGTGTTTTCCCTATGTGCAGGTTGAGCGGCGATGAGAGTATGGTGATGTTGAGCAAGTTAATTGAAAAATGAATTGTTTATCTTTGATCTGTGAGTGTCGTTGTGTCTTCATACATAACTTCACTCTTCATACATAACTTCATAGCGTCACCCTGACCTTCTCTCTTTGATTTTTGTTCATTAATTACCTTCGTCAAACCCCTTTTATAAAACCCTAGTCTTTTTCCTTGTTGCATTTAAGTCATGTTAGGTCACGATCGCCGCATTTATTATACCCTAGAAGGGCGGTCGTGACAGATATGGTGAAATTATTCATACAAGTAGACATGAAAACAAGGCTGCTAATCCGAGCATATTGATCAATGGAGCTAATAGCAGTGCTTGTAAGATCTACAGGAAGCTTCATGGTGACGCTAATATTGTCAAGGAGAAAGCGTTGAGAGAGAAACATTTCGAGGGGAGCCAATACCTTTTGCTTCTAAGTCCAATGAAAGCATCAGCCGCCATAGCAAGAGTGCACAAGGCAGTGGCAGCTGCAATATACAATCCTATCCATGGCATAGTTGAATCAAGTTTGTTTTGCACGTCCTCGAATAACTGGGAGCAATCAGATGAAGATGAAACCATCATCCCCGAAGCTTTGTTTGATTTTGCTGAGTAAATGAGATTTTGTAATTGTGATGGAGTATCAACTCTTGGTCATATTCACACAAGTCCTCGTCTACTGTTGCCTCGAAATTTCTTCCCTTCTTGTTCCTTTCAAATAGTGACTGATCCACTATTCTAGTCCAAGTCTTAAACTCCAAATTTCTTTAGATTTGATGGAGTATTTATTTGAGTGAAACTAAATTTAAAGATAAAAATTAGCCACGTCTTTTATTTGAGTATGGTTGCTAAACTTTTTTGCTTTACTAAAAGAATTACTCCCTAGACACATAAAATCGTTCAACGATCCAGATCAACCCTATCATATTTAACGGGGCAATTCTTTTTTAGTTCTAGGCTATATTTAACATTCCAGAAGTGTACTGGACTTTTTTTATTCCAGTTTTGGGAGAGACGCATGAGGGTCATGCGTCTCCCGTTAATGAAATGCATGACCGTGATGCGTTTTTTGTGTAAGACGCATGAAAGAGAAGTGCCGTTCAATTTTTTTATTTTTTTAAGAAGACGCATGAGGGTCATGCGTCTTCCAGTAAAACGCATCCTGCACATGCGTCGCTTTTTTTTTAATTTTTTAAGACGACGCATGACCGTCATGCGTGTTAGGGTAAAACGCATGAGGCTCATGCGTCTCTAATTTGAACAAAATAGACGGAACAGAGGCATTAGCTCACATTCTGCGCGAGAGAAAGAGGCAGACACGAAACTCAGGCGACGATTTCTTGGCGATTCCGGCGATTTCCCGTCATATTCCGGTAAGTTTTCTTCAATCCTTCAACATTCCTCCCTTATTTGTTGTTTATTTGCATATTTTGTGTAAGTTTCACCCAATTTTGTAAATTAGGGTTTAAAATAATTTGTTCAATTTTCGCCGATGTTTTGTTGATTTGTTAATTGTAATGGATTTGATTGATGAAATTCATTCTATTATATAGTTTTTGATATGTTTGAGATGATTGGTGTTGTGATTTTGGTTGTTATTGGAGAAGAGAGTAGGGGTTGAAATGTATCTTGTATTTAACTTTCATTGGCTTGATTATATTGGGTAATTTTTGCAATGACTACTTATTTTGATTATGATAATAATTTACAAGTTATATATACATTGAAGTGGAGTGAATTGTGAATTTCTAATTGAGTAGTGATATGTAAATTAGACCTTATAAATAATGAATTGTGATGAATTGGAGTTTCTAATATATAGTATATGATTGGATATCAATGGATTAGGAGTGAATCATTTGGTTTATAATATTTTGTTATTTTGATGATGAATTTGAATTTATATGTTATTTGTATTTTAAATGAGAGTTTGTAATTCTTGTTTTGTGAATATGTTATTTTATTAGATGGAAACTTCAAGTTCTAGCGGACAGTTATTATATGGACCTGAAGATCCGTCAGTGTTATATCTTCAGAAAAAACATATTTCAAATAAACTACTGAAAGATGGCACAACACAACTTTTCAAAGTTCGACGGATGGAAAGTAAGACATGGGATATGGATATTCATGACAATGTGAGGTATTGGCTTGACATATTTGGTTTCAAAGGCGTGATGGATTGTGGGAAGTCGATGAAGTTCGACAATGACCTTATCACGGCTTTGATTGAGCGTTGGAGGCCGGAGACGCACACTTTGCATCTACCGATTGGAGAGGCGACGGTGACCTTAGAAGATATGCAAGCCATTTGGGACTTGAGAGCGGACGGTCGCGTTTTCACAGGTCGTGACCATCATGTCGGATATACCAATTGGCCTATCAAGTGCCGAGATTTGTTGGGATGGATACCAGATACAAACACAAAGACAAAGCAAGGCGGTTTGCTGATGACCGCTCTGATCAACCAAATAAGGATACCTTTGGGTAATGACCTACCTACATATGTATACATCCAAAGGGCACGTCTCCATGCCCTAATTTTGTTAGGAGGACTCATACTACCAGACACCAAGGGGTGTAAAGTTCTTTTATGTGGTTGAATGCATTTGAGGATCCGGACGAGGTGCAGAATGTTAGTTGGGGAAGTGCGGCTTTGTCGTACATGTATCATTATCTGTGCGAGGCTTCCATGGATAAGAGGAAAGAGTTAGGCGGGCCTATGATGCTTCTGCAGCTATGGGCGTGGGAAAGAATGCGCACATTGAGGCCCCTTCGCATCATTCTCAGCAAATTTGTCCCTCGCCCACGGGGTTAACCGACCTTCGGTATCTTGTATTTCTTTTTTTCTATCTGCCCACCATTGCACTGTTTTCCAAAATGTCAAATCAACCAAAGCTCTAATTGGCAACTCTGTTATACCTTTCAACACTTTGTTGTAGCTCTCTGAAATGTTTGTTGAGGTCACCCCCCATCTCAATTCATCATCGTAACAAAGAGACCAATTTTCTTTTTTTGGCTATGTTGATCTCTTGTATCGCAACAAGACTTACCTCCCGTAGTGCACGTCGCCTTCGCATGTATTTACGTACTTGAGTTGTGACACCCAATGCCCATACCATGCCTTTCACATTAGTGCCCTTACATTTCGTCAAGATATTTTTCCTCAAATGGATCAAACAAAATTTGTGATGACATATCAGCGGCTTTTTCCATTCATCAGAATGCATAGCCTTAAGGATTCCTTTATGCCTATCCGAAATAATGCACACCTCCCTTTGGTATTTCACCACATGAATGCTTACATGATCCAAAAACCACTCCCAACTGTCGCCAGTTTCTTCATCAACAACAGCATATGCAATCGGCAGGCATTTCTTGTTAGCATCAACACACAAGCAACAAGCAACTTACCTTTAAATCTTCCTCCAAGGTGAGTCCCATCTATTGTTAAAACTGGTTGGCACTCTTGGAAAGCATGTATAGCAGGCCCAAGTGCCCAGAAAACGTAATAGAAGACTTTATTACGTCCCTGGCTCAACAACTCATTGTGCCTCCACTCAACAATTGTGTCTGGATTCCTTGACTGCAGTTCAAGCATGTAGCTTGACAACTGTCTAAATAACTCCTCCCATCCACCAAATACAATCTCTGTAGCCCTTCTCTGTGCATACCATGCATTCTTATAACTGATTACCACATGAAATCTGTCATGAATAAAATTTCTTACGGCGGCGGCTTTGTACTCGGCATTTTTTAGCAATTGATGTCGAATACACAAAGATATCATTGATGATGAAAAGTTAGCATGTCCTCTATCATTACGATAGCCTTCACAACTATGGCGTCCCACCCACTTCCTAATTTCCCACATATCATCATGGGCCCTTTGTGTAATAGAAACTTCCCACGAACATTCATTCGCTTTTTCAGCGTCGATCTTGCTGATAATAGCTACCCCGTCTTCTGTCCTCCCTGCTGGATATTTGCATACGGCATGCCACCTTCTTAATTTGCTCTAAACCACCCGAAATTGTCGGTGTTGCCTCAGACTCCACGTAGTAATAGCAGTCTTCACATGCAACTTGCTATCAAATTTGTTCCCAAATTAATCTGATACGGGTGTGGTGAAGGGGTTCGCTGCGGAAGCATGCGTAAAATCCGATCACATAATTTGATATATTTAGCAGATTATTTAGACAAATTTTATTGGCGTAATTATCACATGTATCATGCTCATAACTTGAATTAAAACATGCTTTAGCATATAAAATCCCTAAAACATGCTTACTACAGAATTAGCCAATTTACCTCGTTGATTCAATCAAGAATCGATGATGGCTTGCTCCGTCTCCACGTGAAGATCTTCAATACTCGACCTCTGATCTTATGACTGGTGTCCCGGACTGTATACTGATATTTGTGTGGGCAAATCTCACCAGAATACTAGGACTTGAATAATGAAGACAGAACTCAGTTCACGGAGGAGGCAAAATTTCGAACTCTCCCTTTCTCTGAGGGGGACGAAAATTCTAGCAATAATAATTATTGTTATTGTCGTTGTTGTATCGTTCTGTCTCCTTTATTCTCATATTTATATTAAGTCACATATTAGGCACAGTCAGGGATCTAAGAAAGAATTTGGATCAGGCCTCACCCAATTAGCTTTTTACTAATTAAATTGAACCCACAATTTAATATAAGCTTATATTCGAATATTACAAGCAGCCACTACAGAAGTAATATTGCACTGCCTCTCCAAATCCGAAATTACGAGTATTCCGGGTTTCCTTTTTAAGTAAGTCATTTATTTCTCATGCTTAAGATAGAAACATCCATTAATTAATTAATGTCTGCTATGAACTTAATTAATTAACATATTTTAATCTCCAAGAGTGGACTCGGCAAGAAACACTTATTTATTATTCATAGAGTAATTAAACTCCAACTAGCTAGGTTCCGAATAATAAAACCTTGTTTCGAGCTCCGCTCGTGGATGTTATCAACCGAGACTCTCCTCGCGCATGATTCAACGCAATAGCAATCCTAGCACCGCTAGATAACGATCACCACTACCCAATATACCTGGATCGTTGGGTGACGAAAAACCCGCACCTTTGGTAAGTCAATGTATTAGATACTCAATATCGTATGCTCAATGCTAACGTACATTGATTAAGAAATTAATTATCAAGACCTCGTCTTTCAGTAGATAGCATAAAGACATGTTTTACTATTAGATCCATTCAGTGCTATACCACACCAATGTCATCTTATTTCAATAAGGCTTAGAAATAATCGGACTGACATTGCAACCTTTCACGATAGGTAGTCTAGGCCTATCTGGGTTGTGAAATTCTGCTTTTTCTTTATTCAGAACTGACCGTGTTACCTTAAATTAGACGATGCCCACAACCGGTCTACTAGAACAAAGACTTAGACTTTGTTACGTTCTTATACATTTAAATATGTAATAAACAACCATTAAATGTAAAACATAACAACATTATAAAAAATTTAATCTGTTTTATTTATTGGAACATAGCTTATAGAGTTTTACAGTATTCAATCACTCGAAAGGTGATTTCTAGTATACAAACTCTAACAATCTCCCACTTGTACTCAAAACAGCTTTCGAGTATACAAAAAGTAGTATTTAGTGCACACGTCATGTATTTCTCCCACTTATACTGAAAGCGAGTTGAGGTCTTGAGTGAGTCGAACCCCCATCCCTTTAACGTGGTATTCGAACGGTTTCACTGCCAATGCCTTTGTAAAAGGATCTGTCAGGTTGTTCTATGACTCAATCTTGACCACTTGAATGTCTCCTCTCTGCACTATATCTCTAATGATATGATACTTCCGCTCTATGTGTTTGCTCTCTTTGTGAGCTCTTGGTTCTTTCGAGTTTGCCACAACGCCAGAGTTGTCACAATAAACAGTGATGCTCTTGGGCAGATTCGAAACCTCACCTAAGTCCATAAGGAAGTTTTTGAGCCATACTGCCTCTTTTGCAGCCTCCGAAGCGGCTACATACTCGGCTTCCATGGTCGAGTCCGCGATGCATTTCTGCTTCATACTCTTCCAAATTACGGCTCCACCTCCTAAGATGAACACATATCCTGAAGTAGATTTTCTCGAGTCCTGATCAGCCTGAAAATGTAATGTAAACTAAAACATAGTCCTTAGTCCGTTTAAGGTACTTGAGTATGTTCTTTATGGCAGTCCAATGTCCTTGGCCTGGATTCGACTGATATCTTGCTACCATGCCAACAGCAAAGCAAATATCAGGTCTCATACAAAGCATAGCATACATGAGACTTCCAACTGCCGAAGCATATGGAATCCTTCTCATAACTTGTATCTCAGACGGCGTTTTGGGGCACATCTCTTGAGATTGATGGATGCCATGTCTGAAATGTGAGAAACCTTTCTTGGCGTCTTGCATGCTAAAACGGCTAAGTATTGTGTCGATGTAAGATTCTTGAGATAAGCACAACATCTTCTTATCTCAATTCCGAAGAACCTTGATACCGAGGATGTGTCCCGCGTCTCCCATACCCTTCATCTCAAACTGGTTTAACAACCATGTTCGTACTGATGACAACATCTTTTTATTGTTTCCAATTAGAATAATGTCATCTACATATAGAACTAATAACACAACATTTCCCTTTTCAACTTTCTTATATACGCAGCTTTCATTTGGGCATTTTTCGAATCCAAACATGCGAACAGTTTGATCGAAACACTGGTTCCATGATCTAGATGCTTGCTTAAGGCCATAAATGGCCTTCTTAAGCTTCAAAACCATGTGTTCTTTGCCCTTTATGGCATATCCCTCGGGTTGTTCCATGTAGATGGTCTCCTCAAGACCGCCGTTTAGAAACGCAGTCTTAACGTCCATCTGCCATACATCCCAATTCATATAAGCTGCTATAGACAACAGTATCCGGATCGATTTGAGCATGGCCACTGGGGAGAAAGTCTCGTTATAATCGACACCTTCCTTTTGGGTATACCCCTTGGCCACTAGTCTTGCCTTGAAGACTTTAACTCGTCCATCGGGTATATCTAAATTAATTATAACGGTAAATTTTGGGGGTACAGTGGTACCCCCTTGTTCCAATGTAGCTCCGCCACTGGGGTTTACACACTATCTCCTCATCACTAGAAACATCACCTGGAGAATCATCACTTAAAATAACATCAGATGATGATGATGACAATGGTGGATCAAGGTCTCTTCGTACAACAACAATATCAACATTATCTTGAACATTCACTTGATTATTTATTCCAACATCAGCTGCATCTGCAACATCTGCTTGCTCATTCATACCACAATCAAAGCTCATATGTTCAACCCTCGTAAATGATCCAACACCATAATCAACAACTGGTAGGATTTCTAAATTTCCCACAGACGAATACTCAAGAAATAATTCAATATGACGAGTAGAATTTAGAGCCTCATTGAACATAAACATCACACTTTCATCACTGTCAATCCCAGTACATATATAACTCATACCGGTACCAAAGAGACAATGCCTCCATGATATTTCGATGGAATGTTGATATGCATCTATTCTTATCATTGCAACTAATTCAGAGAATGAAACACACGAATTCAATACGATAGAGACTCTCGCACGAGGTGGATCATAACCAATACCCACTTGAGGAAGTTGAACTATTCTACCACCCCAATATAAACTCACAAATACTTGCATGATTTCTGGAAAAAAAAAATATACAAACTAACAACAATTAGAGACAATATTTTTCTATAAACCCTAATTTAGTAAATTTGAGATAAATTTATTAGAAACCCTAATATTATGCAAATAAACAACATATAAGGGAGGAATGTTGAAAGATTGAACAAAACTTACTGAAAGATAAGGGGAAATTGCCGGAAATCGAGGGGAAATCGCCGGAAATCGCCAAGAAATCGCCCCTTTCCCTCTTTCTCTCGCGCATTCTTTAGAAAGCTTTGAGTGTTGTAACCTGCAGGTGGTAAGAGGTTAAGTCTTTTGACTTTTAATGATTCTTGAAATCTCAAGGAGATGCAGTATGACAGGATACTCATGAAAGAATCACTTATATAAGTGAGAAGTGAGGCCGCTTCGTGTGTGTGAGTCACTTATGAATTCCAAAGAGGTGTTCCACGGCCGAAACGGACACAAACGTGAGAACTGATGGAGTTGAGACAATATTGTGTTGATGCTATTGACTAGGCATACACCAAGGAGGAATAGTTCAAGGCATCGCGTCCACTAGTCCGCCGGTATGTCCGATAGTGTTGACTATGGAAGGTTCAAAACCACAAGTTACCTCTCCAAATACAGTATCGTTTCCTGAGAACTGAGCAAAAGAGTCTGCATACATGCATTTGTGTCTGGTGTTGGTTTGAGCTTGCAGCGCTCTAACCAATGTGGGGGATTGTAGGAAAAACATGTGGGAAATTAGAAAGGACTCAAAACCTTTCCTTTTCCTAAGTCTTTTGGCTTTTCAACCTCCAAGTGTTTATGAGGTGCCTTAAACCCGAGACCTCTCGTGTGGCCACTCCTAGCCTATAAATAGGCTTGTTTTGAGAGATGGAAGACACACAACACAACCTACAATCCTTTTCTCTTCTCTCGTAGCTCAAGCACTCTAGTTCGCATCTTAGGAGCATCGCATTGCTCGGTTCTCGCCTCCAATTCAAGTTCGCCGGAGCCTACGAGTTTGAGGTGCTTCAACTCGATAGGAGGAAAGTCGTTTCATCTTTGGGGACATTACGCCAATCCGTGAGCACTAGCCGGGGCGTATTTCGTCTTGCGGAGAGAGGGATACCTCGACTCGACTTGAAGAATACTATAGTTTGCATCTCTTTACTTTCGTTGTAATTTATATTATTATATTTACCTTCCAGTTTTGTTCTTTTGTAATAGCAAGAGTTTTCCCGTGTAAAGGTTACAATATTTCCAACAATCGCAAGACGAAATATTGTACTCTTGTTGAATTCATGTCGACCGATGCCGGAGGAAACATGAAATTCAAAGCTGGAATAAAGCAACGAACGGTCGCAATGTCGATGCGCTATGTAGTGGTTAATTCCTTGAGATCTATTCTCTTGAGAATGATGTTTATCGTTTGTCATTTAACAAGCAAGACCAATTTAGATTTGGTAGTAGTAATTGGGATGCATGGGTTGATGAATATGCCAATGCACATTTGGTTCAATATAATTGTGTACTTATTGTTGGAAACAATACTGTACAAATTATTTGAACGTGTTGTTATAAACAACAAAGATCACGAGGTGATCGCAATGGTCTCCGACGTGGACCATGGTAATAATCCAAATGAATGGTTTGTTGATACGGGTGCCACATGTCATGTGTGCTCAGAGAGAAGCGTTTTTTCTACTTACAAACCTGTTGGAGGTAGAAAAGTACGTATGGGAAACCAAGCCTCTTCCGAGGTGGTTGGTGTGGGTAATGTGTTCCTAAAATTAGGATCCGGAAAGGTTCTTACCCTCAAGGATGTGCTGCATGTCCCAGACATCCGAAATAATTTGGTGTCAGGCTCACTTCTAGTAAATCATGGATTTTCACTAGAATTTGAGTGTGAAAAGGTTATATTGACCAAGTATGAAAAGTTCATAGGTGAAGGTCACCTAGTGAATGGGCTTTTTGAGCTGAATGTTACGGTCATTCACCGTGGAAAAGGATTAAGAAATAAGGAAGATGACACATCCTCCTATTTGCTTGAGTGCTCTGATTTATGGCATAAAAGATTGGGACATGTAAATCTAAATGCTATAAAAAGATTAGTAAATCTTAATTTACTAAAAGTAGATAAGTTTAACTCACAAGAAAAATGTGAAGTCTGTGTTGAAGCAAAAATGACCAAGCTACCGTTTCACTCGGTAGAACGGAGCACAAAACCTCTAGAGTTAATCCATACAGACGTATGTGATTTAAAATTTGTGCAAACTAGAGGTGGTAAAAAGTACTTCATCACATTTATAGATGATTGCACAAGGTATTGTTACCTTTACTTATTAAGGAGTAAAGATGAGGCAATTGAAGCGTTTAAAGACTTCAAAAATGAAGCCGAAAATCAACTTAATTGTCGAATTAAGTGTGTTCGAAGTGATAGAGGTGGTGAGTATGTAGCCCCGTTTGCAGAATTATGTCATGCAAGTGGTATAATTCACCAAACAACGGCTCCATATTCTCCCCAGTCAAATGGAGTTGCTGAACGAAAAAATCGAACACTTAAAGAGATGATGAATGCTCTGTTGATTAATTCTGGTTTATCCCAAAACATGTGGGGGGAGGCTGTGTTAACAGCGAATCATATCCTGAATAAAATTCCACTAAAAAATAGGGATGTGACTCCTTATGAGTTGTGGAAAGGGAAGAAACCTTCATATTCATACCTCAAAGTGTGGGGGTGTTTAGCGAAGGTAGAAGTGCCACCTCCGAAACAAGTTGCAATAGGGCCTAAAACAGTCGATTGCATCTTTATTGGCCATGCACTTAATAGTAGTGCCTATCGTTTCCTAGTCCATAGGTCAGCTGTGCCTGGCGTGGCTGAAGGAACAACGATTGAGTCAAGGAATGCTATATTCTTTGAGAATGTATACCCTTGCAAGAGGCAAGAGGATTGTTCTAGTGAAAGAATGATGGATGAATCCACTAAATCTGATCCTCCAAAAAGGACGAGGTCAAGTCCTGAGGATGTTGAACCAAGACGTGGTAAAAGAGTTAAAGTTGCTAAAACATTTGGTCCTGACTTCATAACTTTTATGTTGGATGACGAACCAAAGTCATTGGCGGAAGCTCTGTCTGGCCCAGACGCGGCGTGGTGGCAAGAAGCTATCAACAGTGAAATTGAATCCATCATGAGAAATAACACTTGGGTGTTAGTAGACTTGCCTGAAGGCTGTAAGCCTTTAGGGTGCAAGTGGATTCTGAAAAGGAAATATAAGCCCGATGGTACTATAGATAAGTACAAAGCTCGCCTAGTTGTCCAAGGCTTTAAGCAGAAAGAAGGGCATGACTTTTTTGATACCTATTCACCTGTTACGAGAATCACTTCCATTCGGGTGCTTCTTGCGATTGCTGCTTTGCACAATCTTGAGATTCACCAAATGGATGTGAAAACTGCGTTTCTGAATGGTGATCTGGAAGAAGAAATATATATGGAACAACCCGAAGGGTTTGTTGTGCCTGGGCAAGAGCGTAAAGTATGCAAACTGGTAAAGTCATTATATGGGTTGAAGCAAGCACCATTACAATGGCATTTGAAATTTGACAACGTGATGTTGGCAAATGGATTCACTATCAATGAGTGCGATAAGTGTGTTTACATTAAGAACACAGATAACGGTTTTGTTATTGTGTGTCTGTATGTTGATGATATGTTGATAATGGGCAGCAATAGTGCCATTATTAACGAGACAAAAAACATGTTGAAAAGAAATTTCGATATGAAAGATATGGGTCTAGCTGATGTGATTCTTGGAATCAAAATATTGAGGACTAATGAGGGAATTGCCTTAACGCAATCTCATTATGTTGAGAAAATGCTTAAGAAATTCAACTCGTTTGATTGTAAGCCAGCAAAGACTCCTTTGGAGCTCAATGTCCATCTGAGCAAGAATATGGGTGATTCTGTTTCTCAAGAAGAGTATGCAAAGGTCATAGGAAGTTTGATGTTTATCACAAACTGTACTCGACCTGATCTTGCTTGTCCTGTAAACAAGTTGAGCCGATTTACGAGCAACCCAAGTAAGGAACATTGGAAAGCTCTGTGTAGAGTTTTGAGATACTTGAAGTATACTCTTAACTTTGGGTTGCATTACACAAGATATCCCCAAATACTTGAAGGGTACTGTGATGCAAATTGGATCTCTGATTCAAAAGACTCATTTTCTACAAGTGGGTATGTGTTCACTGTGGGGGGTGGTGCTGTCTCGTGGAAATCAACGAAACAGACGTGTATTGCTCGTTCCACCATGGAATCTGAGTTTATCGCTTTGGATAAAGCAGGGGAAGAAGCCGAGTGGCTTAGAAACTTCCTAGAAGATATTCCAAGTTGGAAGAAGCCAGTGCCGACAGTAGTGATACACTGTGATAGCCCAGCAGCTATAGGTAGAGCACACAGTGGCTTATACAATGGTAAGTCTCGACATATTCGTCGGCGACATAATACCGTCAGACAATTGATCACTAGTGGTGTTATCACAGTTGACTATGTAAGGTCAGTGGATAACTTAGCGGATCCGTTAACAAAAGGTTTAAACCGTGATCAAATGCATAAATTGCTAAAAGGAATGGGACTGAAAACCACATCTTAAAAGATAAGTATAGTGGTAACCCAACCATACGATTGGAGATCCCATGGGATTGGTTCAATGGGAAAACGAAGCTATACAAATCTAGCTGTAACACTTAGAAGATTTTTAATCTTCGCCCATTCTTTAGAAAGCTTTGAGTGTTGTAACCTGCAGGTGGTAAGAGGTTAAGTCTTTTGACTTTTAATGATTCTTGAAATCTCAAGGAGATGCAGTATGACAGGATACTCATGAAAGAATCACCTATATAAGTGAGAAGTGAGGCCGCTTCGTGTGTGTGAGTCACTTATGAATTCCAAAGAGGTGTTCCACGGCCGAAACGGACACAAACGTGAGAACTGATGGAGTTGAGACAATATTGTGTTGATGCTATTGACTAGGCATACACCAAGGAGGAATAGTTCAAGGCATCGCGTCCACTAGTCCGCCGGTATGTCCGATAGTGTTGACTATGGAAGGTTCAAAACCACAAGTTACCTCTCCAAATACAGTATCGTTTCCTGAGAACTGAGCAAAAGAGTCTGCATACATGCATTTGTGTCTGGTGTTGGTTTGAGCTTGCAGCGCTCTAACCAATGTGGGGGATTGTAGGAAAAACATGTGGGAAATTAGAAAGGACTCAAAACCTTTCCTTTTCCTAAGTCTTTTGGCTTTTCAACCTCCAAGTGTTTATGAGGTGCCTTAAACCCGAGACCTCTCGTGTGGCCACTCCAAGCCTATAAATAGGCTTGTTTTGAGAGATGGAAGACACACAACACAACCTACAATCCTTTTCTCTTCTCTCGTAGCTCAAGCACTCTAGTTCGCATCTTAGGAGCATCGCATTGCTCGGTTCTCGCCTCCAATTCAAGTTCGCCGGAGCCTACGAGTTTGAGGTGCTTCAACTCGATAGGAGGAAAGTCGTTTCATCTTTGGGGACATTACGCCAATCCGTGAGCACTAGCCAGGGCGTATTTCGTCTTGCGGAGAGAGGGATACCTCGACTCGACTTGAAGAATACTATAGTTTGCATCTCTTTACTTTCGTTGTAATTTATATTATTATATTTACCTTCCAGTTTTGTTCTTTTGTAATAGCAAGAGTTTTCCCGTGTAAAGGCTACAATATTTCCAACACAGTTTTCATGGCAGCGGATTCATGTAGCCAAAATTATTCACAAGCTAGCTATCTAAAGCTAGTAAAATTTCTGACTAGCCGGAAACCCAAGAGATTTGGGTACACCTACTAAATTATGCTTAAATATTAAGAAAAATGAGTGAAAAAAAGTTACCGATGTGTGAGTCCCATTTGTATAAATGTGAGTGGAATGTGGGGCCTAAAAATGAACCGAGACTTCTATCCCCGTACAGACAAAAATGAAAAACAGAACTCTTAATCGCAAACGGAAGGAATAGTACAGTAAAACTCTAAATTTTATATAATTATGATAATTTAATCTATTAATTAATAAATTGGTAAGTTTTGTATTGAGCATAATCTACTATTAATTTGATCATTAAAAGCTTTTAATATTCATATAGGGTTTCTCACATAATTGTAAGAACATTTATAAGGGGAAAAGTAAATTGAGAAGGTATATTTCTTATTTATATTCTTAAAAAGGTAACTATACTTTCTGAAAAAAATAACAAACTCCAAGAGAAGAAGCTAAATTAAAAGGCAAACACAAAAACTATCCCCTCCATTTCACAAGAGTATACATTTTTTTTCCTTTTTAGTCCGTCCCACAAAAGTATGCATTCTTTCTTTTTTAGTTCATCTCACAAGAATATGTCATTTCCTTTTTAGTTCGTCTCACAAGAGTATGTTATTTCTAATTTTAAAAACTATTTTCTATATTAAAATGAGACTCATTCTCCACTAACAGTATTTTTTTAATAATTTTTTCTTTTCATCTCTCTCTTACTTTACTAATTGTGTACTAAAATATGTCCTATCAAAAGTGCATACTCTTGTGGGACAAGAGAGTATATAACTTGATAGAATGAAAAATTTGAAGTAAGTTCTATAACTTAGTTGATATGTCTAGAGTTGATGTTGACTGTTATGAGTAATTTCATGACATCTTTGGGATCTATGGAGAATTATGAAATTATGTTGAACATATCTTCACTCTATGTCGTTCAGCAGTGATGGTTCCGAGTGCCAAAAGATACATAGAGTTGAGGTATAATGAGATGCACAAAAGGTTTCAAGTAAACAGGTAGAGTATGGGAGATGTATATCGTTGATGAATCAGGGTGTTGGTGAAACGTTTTCCGGTAGTGGCAGAAACCGGCAGCCTTCAGTTTGTGGTAGCCAGGTCTGCGATTCCTTTGGCATCTGCTTCAGCATCAAGCGACTATACAACAATAAAATAGTGGTATGTTTATTGATTACCCATTGTTTGTAAATAACTCCTTCAAACTTCATTGACAAAATCTGTTCTCATCAAGCATTGATAGCCTCCCAAATTTACTGAGAGAGAGCAAAAAAGGAATTTACTGGGCTCAAATATTGTCATGGTGTATAACAGAAAATCTGTGCATTCGTTATAATAAAAAAAAATTCAAATTTGCTGCAACGAACAAGATTAAATCATCACGCGGCGCACACCTGAGCGAAGGAACTTGCAGGGTTTTCTTCATCAATTTCTGAATGTTGGGGGAAATCATATGGCAGGTCTGAGAAGCCTGCTTCATCAAGAATCTTGACCAGTTCCCCAAAAACCACATTCTCACTCAGAGAATCCCCAGCTTGTTGTAAGAACATAATATACAGTTTTTGACTATTAGATAAACGTGCTCTAAATGGAATTGATTCGATAACTAACCTCAAGAATGTTCTCTGCCAACCATTGGTTTCTTGCATCTTGGACCACAGATTGATTGAAGGAAGACCAAGTTCTTTGGCTATAGCAACACACTGCTCGGCATATGTCCCAGTTACTTCATTTGTCCTATCAGCCACTTTCGACGCCTTATCATCATACATGGACCTAATTTCACATACAAGTAAAAGGATAACCCTTGTAAGATCAAACATATATATACCTAAATTGAGAATTAAAAAAGCACTAAAAAGCCAAAAAATAGTTATACCTGGCATATTCTCGACGACCGTCCAGATCAATAGGAGGTGGAGTTATAAGCACAACCAGTGTTGTTAGGGTCGCGGGGCGCCCCGGGGCGATGAGGGGGGACCCCGGGTCGCGGGGCGATGGGGCGACGGGGCGAGAGACCCACGAATCGGGGCGCCAGAATAGCCGAATGAAAATTATATTTGTGTCTCTTTTATAAGTTTGTTGCTTGAATGTTTATCACATCAAATAAATCTACATGCATCATTACTCCATATTAAAAAGAGAAGATTAGACGAAAAAATATAAATTTTAAACAACATAACTAAATAACTAAATTTTATTATAAAAAATCATCAAAGTTCCAAAAAAAGTTGCAAAATATAAAATAATAAGTAAATAGTATGTGTAGGATTTTATTATCTTATCATTCAAGATAATTTGGATTTAAATTTTTTTATTTTTTGTTTGATGTATTAGATCAGGACAATTTTTATAAAGAGGATATAATTTGTGTGTCAAGTTATATCTATGATGAGCCTCAAATTAACTATAGTATTAAAATATTTAGTTATCTTTTATTTAATCATTTCATTTTAATAGAATTAAAAAATTTTATTTAATCATTTCATTTTAATAGAATTAAAAAATTGAAGAGAAGAAGTAACCTATGACATATTTCATTTTAATAGAATTAAAAAATTGATAAGGCCACGTGCATTGCTTACTACTATTCAACTAAGTGGCGAATTTATTTCATGAGAAGGCCACGTGCAATAGCTCACTTCCCAAAGCATACCTACCCCTCTTCTCCCCTTCCATTAACACAAATTCTGCAATTCCCAATTTAAACCTAAAAATGGAGCACCCATTTTCCCGACGACCACCACGAATCGGGGCGACCCAGACGACCCAGGCGCTCCACGGCGACCCAGACGACCCAGGCGCGCCCCACCGTCGCTCCACGGATCTCGCACGACCCCACCGCATTGGGGCGATGTCGGTCTCGACCCTTGCGACCCGCGACCCAAGCGCGCTCGGGGCGCGATTTTAACAACACTGAGCACAACAAGCGTTTTGGGGGAACAATTCTACAATTTTAATCTAAAACCATTTAAAATGCTATAGCAAAAGATGATTGGACCAGTCTAACACTTGTGGAATCACTGAAGAGTTGCACAATCAGTTCTCTATGTGAATCTTAGTTCAGTAAGCTATTGATACTCTTCACTGTATTTGACTTCCAAAGGAATCATTTCATGAAATTCTATCTAAACAGAAGGTTGCCAATACGAAGCACAGAAGGTAGGAAAAATACCCTGATTTGCTGAACCATTTTTCTCAAGTTTTCCTTGTTTCTTCCAAAGGTACATGCTGCCTTTTTCCAGTGCCCTCCAAAAGAGCAGCATCATTAGCCCCGAAAAAAATAGTAACCGCTGCAGGAGAAGGCGCTTCAGATACCTACGTGTGATTACAGAAAATATATCAATGATTCAACAAAGTGCAAGACAATATGAGAGCCAGCTCCAACTGCAGTCACTTGCAAACATAATATTTCTAAGCTTGAGCTATTTCGAACACGGATCTTTCGATTAATCTGTTGAATTCCACCCAAAAAATATCGAATGATGGAGAAAAGGATTCATATTAGTGCCACTTTCAAATCAGACAAAAAGGCAGTATAGCTAGAATCTAATCTGCAATTCTTCATGATAAATTATGTATAGAAGCTAACAATCATTCAACAAAACCATTCAGCTGATGCTAAAAGGCGATCAAGAAACAGATCGAATAACTTAACAAACAATCAAATGAAGGCAATATCGATTAAAGAAAAATAAGTTTTCAAGAATAAACATTTACCAGAGGGAAGAGGTGATTCAACAAGAAGAGAGCCCACCTAGTGTTATAGCCGCCATAGCCGCGAAGGACTACATCAACCTGTTGTTTTCAAAGGGGCAATTCATCAAACAGTTTATATGTATCACGCCCACGTCAATATAGATAGACGAACAGTAGAAAGATTGAACCTTTCTTGAGTATGTATCAGCGACAGAAGCACCCCAACCCCCTGATCTGAAAGATTGCTGCGTAATGGAGTCTCCAAACAACACTATTTGAGGCCTCATTCTTACTTGACTTCTCTTCCCCGCCGTTAAGTTATGCAAACAACTTCTCTCTACTCTCTTCCTTAACCTATTTAAGCCCGATGCAAATTAATGGCATTAATCTGTGTTCTTTTCAATTGCCATTTGTTATAAATTTCCAAGAGCTAATTGTGATCTTTTCAATAAAAATTAAATATAGCTTTTAAAAAATTGTACCTTTTCGGTCCCACTTTAATAGTCCTGATTTTCCATTTTCGTTTGCTCATATTAGAAGTCCAAATTAGAATATTTCAAAATTTTCCATTTTCGTTTGCTCATATTAGAAGTCCAAATTAGAATATTTCAAAAATTATAATATGTGTAACGTTTCACTTACTTTATTTCATTCACATTTTATTAAAAAATTAATATTTTCTCCATCCGTCATTTTTTGTCTCATTTTAACTTGACACGAGTTTTAAGAAATTACTCACTCCGTCCCAGTTTTAGAGTCCAGTTTTACCATATTAGTCCGTCCAAGTTTAAGAGTCCATTTAGAATTACCTTATTTGGACATAAAATTTAACCTCATTCTTCATCAAATTTACACTCAAATGTCATTACTTTCATAAAAATAAAACAAAACGAAATTCTAAACATACAAAAAGTTAAAAGGGTCTCACTTTCCACTACCTCACTTCAATTATTACACACTCCAACAACCACTACCTCATTTCAATTATTACACACTCCAACAATTTCTTAAAACACGTGTCATAACTAAATCTTACTCTTAAATTGGGACGGATGGAGTATTTGACTTTGTAAAGAAAATTGGAAAAATGAGTTAATGGAATATGGACTCTATTTTTTATATATTGGTTTTATAAAAAAAAATATGAGGGTAATGATTTAGGTGAATGGTGGGATCCATTTATTTATAATAGAAAAAAGGTACATGCGACTTTAAAAATACCTCTTTAAATTTTAAGGTGGTGTAATGCCTAATTAAGTACTCTTCTCATTGGAATTTTCTCTTAATCTCTCTATGTAGCACCTCTGCTGAAATGCTCTAAGTCATATTCTACTCTTCTGCTTTTGAGCGAACAACCTCCTCTTCAAATTGTTGGGCACATGACCGTTTTAACGAACATAGATAGATCACATCTGCAATTCCAACCTCTGGGAGTCTCGCATGGTTGATCTTCTCATATAAGTGTCTTGAAAAGCCTCGATGACCCATGACAGAATTTAGCCATGCATTCTCGCCCTTTTAATTCACCAACATGGAGATATTCGTCAAACATATGGTCATATGTGAGCTTCCTAGTCGTTATTGTGCATTTCTGCACCTTTGATATGCCCTCTTGTCCAACTCCATAAGGCATTGCTAAAATACATGTCACGAGCAACCAGTGCATATGCGATATGCAGAAATAACGGACGGTGCATTCAGAACCATCAACTGAACATTTGGTCACTCCAACGGGCCAACGAAGCAAAATAATCTTGGAATAGACGGAGAGCGGCGTTCTCACGGTCTCAGAGAATGTACAACCTGGTTCACGAAATATGTGGAGTAGCGACCGACCTTCGTTGAACAATTGTACATCTTCTATTTCCCTTTGCATTAGTGGCGCGAGCTCCATGTACATTTGAATAAGAGATTTTAAGAATTTATCGCCGTTTAGCATCACATCCATTTATTTTAGAGAGATCATTTGGAGATAGTATATAGAAATGAAAGTGAAATAGAGTTTTATTCATAAAATTTTGAATTTGAAATAATAAATAAATAAATTTCACACCTCCGCCTTAGCGGCACCGCATGCGCTCGTAACGGGTGGCGAGCAGTGCTCGCGCCACCCTACCCTGTCACCATCCCCACCCCCTCTTTCCCACCGCTCCCCTTGCTGCAAATGGAGCGCGCCACCCACCAAGACGTCGTTGGCGGCGTAGCACCCCGCTTCTCCCCATTGCAAATGGCCTTAGAATTCACTAGAGAGTCAGCATATGACATTTTACCACTATTTTATTTTAAATACAAAATAAGAGTAATTTGTCTACAAATATATGAACTTTATTATTTCCTAGTTTTTTTTAATACAAATACATGAACTCTAACATTTTAATTTTTTTTCCAAAATTAAAAATTAAAATAGATGGGACAATTTAAAACTTATGTAGTACTTACTATAACTTAGTGAACTTCAACCTTTGAAAAAAACTTTCCTAAATTAAAATTAAAATATATGTGACAATTTTAACTTATGTATAACTTAGTATTCATAACTACATTATCTTAATTTTAATAATAAAAAGAGTAAATGCCAAAATTGATCCTAAACATGTGGACAAAATACTAAGTTGGTCCAAAACGTTCACTTTTTGAAAATCAGCTTCATAACAAATAAAATCGTTGTTGATCCGGTCCCTTTTTACGGTTCTATCAATTTCTGACGATCAACCGTGGATTAGCAAATTTTTGACCGAATTAGCCGATTTTGATTACTGTAGCTATTTTTTTTAATTTTTTTTAATTTATGAGATATTAGTAAAATGCAAAATAAAAAACCAGAAATTTGTAACTATAAAATCCCGATGTACTTCTTCATCTTTATTTATCCCTCTCTTTCTTCTCTTTCTTCCTCACATCCAATAACAAGAACCCTAATTTCTCCTTATCTGCCACAAAATCTGTCGGACCCGTCGGATGTGGCTGAGTCGAGGTACATCAGGGATTCCGGCGGCGCCGCCTCGAGACCTCCAATATATCTACATTTTCTACAAATGCAAGAAGGTGGTGTTGCTCCATATTGTCACCAACCAAGCAAAATCGACAAGGGGGGAGCTTTACTTTGTATGTGAGATAAATGAATGTTGTTTCTTCAAGTGGTGTGAGCCCATTGACGAAGACGATGCCGTCAGCTCGTCAACCTCAGTGGTCAGTTCCGATTTTGATTGTTTAGCCTTGAATTTATCGGAAATTAAGCAAAATATTGAGAAATTAGTGAATGTTGTGTCGTATTGTCTATAGTTTGTTGTTGATGTAACACTTGTTTGCGTATTCAAGTAAATTGAAGGATTTGAAATTAAGGTCGTTAATTTTTGGCACGATACGATAACCCGACACGACTCCGCACGAAATTAATGGGTTCGGGTCGAATCTTATTGGGTTCGTATCCTTATTGGGTCGACCCGTTAAGAACACGAGAATTTCATGTCGTGTTCGGGTTACCCGTTACGAAATACTCCATCTATCCTATTAAAAATGACACATTTCTTTATTGCACGTGTTTTGGAAATGTTTCCTCTACATTGTTATCTCTCTTACTCTACTATTTTTTCACATTAAGTATGTTTTCATCATTTTCCCAAAACATGTACAATTTTTTTTTTCATTTGTAATGGGATAGAGGGAGTAATATTATAATATTATTAATTTTATTATTTTAAAATTTGAGTTAGGATACACAATGTTAGTGAAATGTGAACTTTGATTTCTGAACTTTGAATTGTTAATACTTAAATTACTTATCGTGTCATGTTGACCCAAGATGGTTCGTGCCCTTAATGGGTTCGTACCGGGTTTGTGTCGTGTTCAGGTTTGAGGGTAGCAGGTCGAATTCGTGTTTGGGTCTGAAGTTTCTTAACATGTGTTCGTGTTTGTCTTTATGAAATCACAAGACACGAACAATTTGTCATTTTAAATGACATGAATACTAATAAAATAAAATAAAATAAGTATCGTTTTTGTTTTTAAAAAATGTGACGAGGGGGAGTATATATAATCACAGGTATTTATATACTACTGCTATTACTAGAGTTTATATCATTAAATGGCAAAAGACTGAATGAATTGATAAGAAAAGTTGAAGTATAATCTTTGCAGCGGCGGGAATTGGGATTCATTTGCCAAGTGAACAGTGCCAAACTTGTAAATACATATTTGAGAGTTATAACTAATTATAACTCGTTTAATTGCTAAACTACAACTAATCTAATACCATATAATTTTAATTATTTAATAATTTATAAATTATCATGTATAATTTTATTTTTTATTTTTTAATATTAAAAATATAATAACAACTATTAAATTTAGGGTTTAAGAATATAATGTCAATATAATGCATGTTTCATAGACATGTTAAATTAGCACAGGATAATTAATTAAGATGGGCTTTAAGATAAAGATATGTTATCTCACTCTTTTGGGCTATTAAATAATTTGCTCTTTTGAACTAATTCACTCCGGGCCTCAGCGAGCCGAGATGGGCTTTGATGGCCTAACATGACCTTATTTTATCTACCAAACAACCAAATAATCCATATAACTCATATGTCTTGGTCTTATTAAGGCTACCAAACAAGCACTAGTGTATTAAAAATATCAACACGAAGATATGACAATGTCAACACAATTTCATATTGACATTGTACTAGCATTGTATTGACATATTATGTAAGGTGTATTGATATAAAGCTACTTTAGAAAATTTATGAATTTTTACAAAAATTTATTTAATTTTGACATCGAAACATATGCATGTAGGATCTCATTGAATCCTTATAATATTATCTTTAATTTGATATATGTTATGAAGAAAAATAATTTAAATTGAGATAGTATGCATTTAAAGTTTTGAGATATTTTTCAAAAGATAGTTATAATGACATTAATACCCTAATGACATTTTTTTTCATGGTATTGATACTCAGGACTGAATAATCTTGACCATTGATTAGAAAATCTAATATCTATTATTTAATTGTACTAGTTATCAACTTAAAAGGTAAATTAACAATATAACGCATTGATTCATGTATAAACAAAATACAATTACTCATTTTGCAAGAAACTCAAACACTAAAATAAAGATAGATACATAACTTATATCTAAAACTAAAACTACACTATCCAAAATTGTAGAGAATCCAACAAATAGCCAAACAATCATTTAATCATCAGTTATATTTTCACCTAAAAATGGAATGCACATTTTTTTTTGGAGCAGGCATGTCACGACCGCATTTTGCTAAGGATAGCGAAAGCGGGTAAACCGTGACTAATAAGAGGGATTAAAGAAAGGGGAAAGAAAAGGTATAGAACTTGAGAATTTACACAAAGGCCAAGTCGATCGATCTTAAAAATAGAAGCCAAATATTCAATTAGACGGTCTTGAGATAGAATAAACATCTCGTCAAATCAATCAATGATCGATAGTGAGATTCTACAATTCTCACTAAGCAAAAGTACCTCGGAATAAGTCCTTACTAAACGACTTCGTGTAAGAGGACACGAATCGTTGGAAGATCCACATGGTTATTAAATAAACATCAACTCCGATCATCACTCCGTCCTCTTGACATTCAACCTGCACATTTATAAATACATGCAGGGCTGAGTACAAGAGTACTCAGTGGACCGAAAAGTAAAACATACATTATATACAGTTGTCATCCATCACAGTAACACACGAGGATTTTTCTTAAAAGACCCGAGCTTACTAAATTCTTTTGTGAGCTAAAAGTTCGTCTGCAGACTAAGTTCTTTCGTCATTCATAATTCATAATTCATCATTCATCATTTATCGTTCATCTTTTCATTCATCATTCCTCATTCATCATTCCATTGCTCATTCATCATTATGTTCCTCATTCATCATTCATCATTCCATCGTGCCGGGAAGGTGGCCACCTTCCGCGGACACCATAGCCGGCCAACCCTCTTGGATGGCTCACAGCCCTCGCGCGCTCTATTCCAAATCATAACGTTTTAGCGTGGCCAAAACCAACAAACATACAGTCCAACAGATAGGCCTCGAAAACAAACATTTTATGACATGACAACGACTTGAAAATAATCACAGCTCCATTTTGAGAAAATATGATATTTCATAATTTCACAAGTATTTGATTTATATCCACACTAATGTGCTGGATATTAAAAGAAAACCCACCTGATATGCTTATTCCTCAATTCAATTACTCGTGTTGGTATCACTCTGCCCTCGAGCAATTTATCATTTGAAAATAAATAGCGTAGCACGCTAATTAATACTTGAATTATTTCTCTTTAGAAAGAATGCATGCATCCTATTGGATAGCACCTATATCTCAGTCTCGTCTTATAGGATTTTTCCTTAATCCTACCTCTGAACTTAATTATTCACTTTACTAAGTGCGGAGAAATTCTATTTCTTGAAAACAATTATTTAGGCATTTATTTAATAAAATATGGATTCTTGGAAAATCCCTTTTAATTCCTTTCTTGAATTTTCTTAAGGCCGCCCATAGCGTCGTGAGGCGACGCCGGTCTACCCTTCGCGTCCCCAACCTCATCATTTTCCATCTTCGAAAACTCAATGACTTATTCGGGAATTATTTTATTAAGCTTGATTCCTTAAATTAATTTCAACTCAACATAATTTAAATCCTAAGCCCAACCAAATCATCTCGGCCCAAACTATTTAATTTAGGCAGCCCATTCTTTGCTTGATTTCCATTGGACTATTTCTCCAACATATTCCTTAGCCCATATCTTAAAAAAGATAGTACTTGACCCAAATTCTTTATTAAAAACAGCCCATACTTTAATTAAGAGGCCCAAACAAATTAAATCACATGGGCACCAGCCCAATCCTTCATCACTATCGGTACTCACCTTCCCCAAATCACATTCCCATACTTACTTGAAATCCCTAGTTTAGGAATTTAGGAGCTGCGCTAACTCTTCGGAGAAAACGCCGTCGGCGGCTCGCCCTCCACCGATCATCACCACCGGCGTCTCTCTCTCATTCTTCTTCCTCTCAACATTTTTCACCTTCGTTTCAACATTTGGGAGTCTTAATTTGGAGGTGAATCAGCGGCGTCACCAATTCGCCCGCCGTCGCCGTCCCCCTCTGCAGCTCTTTTCTCCGGCGAGATTTCTCACTCCGGTGAGCTCTCCGTCAGGTTCATCACTCGGCGGAGCTGTCGATTCGGGGAAAGAACAAAAGGCATCGCCTTTTTTTCCGTGAGCTAGGCGTTCTCGGCGCTGCACGGGGAAGCTCCAGGGTCGCCGCCGCGCTCACGCCGTCAGCCTCGGCGAGTAAAGCCGCTGACCGCCCCCCTCCGCTGCGCCGGACAGCCCCTCATTCTCCAGCTAAGTCACCCTTCCCATCCCCTTTACTTCATTTGATGTTCCGGAGTTTCAAAATTTCCTTGGTGCAGTAGCTATGTTGGGGATTTCATCTCATCTTCTTGAAGGATTTTATTCTTATGTTCTAAGTATTTGAGAGCTTACTGGAATGAGTCCTTCCCCTGGTTTGATTGTTTCTCTTGCAACACTAGCTATTGATTCATCATGTCTTGTGCTCTAGCTACTGTATTGAGGTTTCATCTATAACTCTCTTATTCTCATGCTACCGATGTGATTGCCTATCATGATGCATCAAGGGGGTTGTGGGATTACCTTGTCCTGTCGATTCCTCTTGGTTCCTTGTCTGCCACTCCTTGCTCCTCTCCATTCCCCCTTGCTGCACTCTTTGGTCTTGTATGAAGCTTATGGTGTCAAAGTGGTGGGGAGAGAGGAGGGGGTGAAGGCAGCTTATATAGATTTTGGGGCTGTATCTTAGTCCCCTTTCAAGCTTTGTAAGTAGGTCATCTATGACTTTTTCGTGTAACTTATGGGGCTGCTCCTATGGCTGTCCTCCAGCCAGGCTTGTCTGATTTCATGGCTGTATATATGCATGTGTTCCTGCAGGAGCTCTCCCCTTTTGGGCATACTATGAGCTCATGTTCTATTCACTATTTGTCTCTACTCCCTTATTGGGAAATTTGGAATATCTCAGTCTAGACTCTGTTATCCATTCCTTGGTCTTGGCAGAATGATGACATGTTGCATTGCTCTCATTGCTATTTTGTGGAACTTCCATTTCTTAGTTTTTTTTTAATGTGAGAATCCTCTAACCCCTTTTTGGTGTTAAATCTTGCAGGTACAGGCTGCCTTCTTGGAGCTTCGTGGGGCACAAAATTCGAGAATGATGGAGAAGAGAAGAGAAAAGGGTAGAAGATCTTGTACTGCAGCTCCCTTGACCAAAGCAAACATAGCTTTTATCTTTAAGTTTAGCTACTACTATTCCATAGGGAAGAATGATGAGGCTCGTTTCACGCATGTGTTCTAGCATAAAAATACATCAAATTCTGTAAACTAATGTCCAATTTTGAGCTAGGTGTGTGTAAAAATCTGCCATATTCAGAAAATGAGTTGATCAACTGGGCTGACAAACGGATCAGGAGAAGGAGCCAAAATGCTGCGCAAATAGATCAAGTTGGAGCAAATGGCAGGCAGCGGGAGCACCCAATGAGAAGACTGATGTGTCGCATAAGAATGGTCCTCAAGGGCAAGGGGTAAAGAAGACTTTTCAGAAAACAAATGCCTTAAGGATCAAGACCTCACGCCTTCCTATAAATGGAGATAGAGAAGGAGGAAGGAAGCAGCTTCCAAGGCGACACTCATTAGTTTTCAGCTATCTTCTAGAGCTGGAATTGGGAGCTCCAAACACTTCATCTTCCTGATTTCCGTCACACACACTTGGTCATGTTCTGGTTTAGTTTAGTTTAGTTTAGTTTAGTTTAGTTGTCGTTTGGTGTTGGTTTTAGCTTTAATCGCTTTCGGTTCTGTTATTCCGTTTCGAGAAATAGTGATGAGACAATTTCCAGCTTTTGTTTAAAAAAAAAAAAAAAATTCCAGCTTTTGTTGTTTATTTTCATGTTTACTTTTGATGTTGTAGACTCTTTGATGTTTTGATTCGGTAAATTTAGAGTTATGGTTTCGTTTCCAGTTGATGTGTTCTGTTTCATGCATGTTACTTCTGATCTGTTTTGATTTCCGTTTTATGATGCACAAGTGTCTTGTTTCATGTTGGTTTGGTCAGATCTGAGTTTTCAACTCACGTTTATGTTTAGATCTAGTAGCTGATGTTTTATTTTTGGATGAGTATGGGTTAGTTTCTAGTTTATGTAGTCGTAGGTTAGATTTTAAGAGTAGATTCAAGGTTACACTTTGTTTTGATGTTTCGTCTTTCGTAGTTTTTCAGATCTGCTTTTTGCTCTGTTTTTCATGTTGATTTGGTAAGAAGATGAAGTTGTTCAAAAGTTTTTACTTTATCGTACACTTTTAAGGTGGCTGACAGTCCCTCGTTTATTCTGTTTGTTCATTTATGGAAAGTTTAGTTAAGTTGATCAAGTAGATTAGTTAAGCTTTCATGAGTTGATCAGATTAGTTAGTTTAGTTTCTGAAGTCAAGTAGTTTAACTCAACCCACCCCCTAGAAGCGTGGCCGCAGCCATTTCCAAGCCGTGTCCAACAACAAATGTCAAACGCATCATCTCCGTGAGATCGATCATTACTTTCATGTACTAGTTAATAATATTGTGGGTTAAGGTTTTGAAAACACACTTTTTAGATCTTCGATTCATCTCACTCAAGTAGAATCTAAGTCGAGTTGATCAGCCTGAGTTTCCAGTGTAACCATTCACCAGCATTCTGCAGGTAGAAGGCAAGCACAGGCCAGCTGGATCAGTTTGATGATTTAACTTGAGCAAGCCGCAATAATAAATGAAAATGATGAGAGTGAAGACTAGAAAGAGATGAGGAGTTTTCATAGAACTAGCTACCACTTTATTCTTCTTTGAGAAGGGTCTCCCATGTGCTTGAAAGGAATCTTACGTGTAGCTCCATGCTTCCAACTTGTATAGTATGTGTTGTACTTTGCTATACACATATATATCCCACATTTCTCTAATAAAAGTATTTCTCTCACTTTTCCTTACGATAGTAATTTCTTGCATAATTTTTTTCCAACGAAAATACTTAGATTACTCCAAAGTCGGAAATTATAACCAAGATTCTACGATTACACGTTTTCTAAAGGAAATTAATTATTCTTATAAATCTGATTTATCTCGAAAGAAATGAACGAAATTTTGGGATGTCACAAGGCAAAAATGGAAAGTACACATATTTTCATGGGACGGAGGCAGTATAATAGATGCATTCTTGTTTGGATCATCTCCTTATAATACTATATTTAAAATATAACTCGATTTTTCGGTTATAATTTGATTTTTCGGGTTTTTTTTCGCTTGAACTGAACCGAACTGAAAAATAAAAAATTTTGTATTTTTAAAACCAAACTGAACAGAAAAACTGAAAACCGAATCAAATTTCAAAATTTTGGTACGCGGTACTAGGTTTTATATCATTGAATGGCAAATGAATGGATAAGAAAAGTTGAAGTGTTGGTGCAGCGGGAGTGGAGATTCATTTGCCCAAGTGAACATTTATAAATACACTACATATGCATGTTGAAGTACAAACAAAATATTATAATTACTCATTTCGCAAGAAACTCTACAGACTTATACTATCTAAAACTACAAAATCACAAGACCTCACGCCAAAATTGTAGAGAATTCAACATATAGCTAGCCAAACAATCATTTAGTTAAATTTCCAGCTAAAAATGGTACAAGACAAGGCGTCTGGAGCAGAGGGAGCAGAAGTACTTGCGCTTGAATCTGAAGCCAATCGGAAGAAAACAAAATCGCCAGCGGCTAATGAGGTCGAATGCTTGCACCTTTCCGCCGCAGTAAGGACAGAATCCCGTGGCTTGCTGCCGCGCCACCTCCGTCTCGTCCTTGTCGCACCCTAGAAAACACATATATACAGTTAGCAATGTTTTTTTCCCTTTTTGATATTTTAGAGTCAGATTTTTTCTCTGTTACAGAGAAGCATTTATATGCAGGCGAGGTGCAGATTTTCGAGAAGATTCGGTGCATTGGTGGCTGCTTCCAGAACCATCGGTCAGGTTTCAGCCAAGTCAGATGTTTTTCCGTGGGCCCATCCTGCTGGACACGTGGAAGCTTATTGTTTGAATATTAATCATATTTACGTTTTACACCACTTATTTTTAAAAAATCTCCATCCTTATATTATGATGGTGTATGATCTATAATCAATCACCCATTCAGAAAATCAAATTCGGGCATAGTGAAGAGTATTGTTCTTGTGTATTGACACCCACGAGGTTTTTTTGAGGTTTCATTTGTTATTGTATATTGCCCTTATTATTACAATTGAAGTAATTAAAGTAATTAAATTGTGTACTTCGGATATTATCGTCGTCGTAAATTCTTTTTTCGGATCAAATATAAGGTCGAAATATATGGCATATGAATCAATATTCTTATTGAACAATGTCTTTTAGTTTAGAATGACAAAATAAGAATGACAAAACACAATTATTTGGGGAGCGAAGAGACTTCTCATTTTACTTTACTCCTCAATTCATTTCACACATAAAGACATAAAACTAAACATATTTAAAATTTAATCAAGACAAAACACAATTATTTGGGGAGCGAAGAGAGTATATCACACTTTTGAAAAATATGTTTAAACAATCCTTCATATCTCTCTACTAAAAATAATGAATCACACTTTTAATAAAATAACTATATTCGAGAATAAGGAATTGCATGTTTCGAGTTAAGGATGTTCCTACAACTTTTCCCTCTCTAAGAATTGTTAGAAATATTGTAATAAAATTATCGAACCATAACACACGGTACTCTAACTATTGCAATCAAAGAAAAAAACAAATAAAATTATAAAATAAACCGAACTATAGGTCTTGTAGAGAAAAATCATAAATTATAAAATTAAGATAATAGAGGTTACAAAATTTGTTTAATGCTCATTATCATATTTAAGATTTGTAATCGTCAATTATTGATTGTAATCTAAATAAATATTCATGATAGTTATTTATAAATATTTAAATTTATTCCCAAAACTCTTAAATATATATTGATAGATATTATTAAAAATGTTTTGTAACGTCCTTTTTCCTCAAGTCTCTATATATATTTGATCACTTGATGGAGAAAACAAAAAAAATGTTTTTTAATCATAAACATGGATATACATCTAAACCATTTGGTTCCAAAAGTTAATTTTTGTAGTTAATGCAAGCAATTGATCTCATCATAAATTTATAATGGTTAATCATTCTTATTATAATAATTTCACTTATTCTAATTAATGAATAATGGTTTCAATAATTATTGAGAAACGTGGGTTACAACATTATGAATTGTATAATTGTATCACAAATTCATTCCATAACTTACACACAATTTAAAATAAAGACAAAAATTATAAATATTTCAAAATAAGGCCAAAACTCGCCTTTTATATATGTATAGATAACTAATTTAACAATAAATGCCTTATTTTCTCATCCACCAACTAAAAGTGAGCCCCACAATAAACCTTCTTTTTCGATCCATCTTGTTCTTGTTCTTTTTCTTCTTGTTTGCAACTCCATTTAAACTTTCTGCAACTCATTTTTTGAATATCTTCTCGGAAATGTTCAAGTTGTTCCTCCCTCTCACAATTTCTCGTCAAACTTATATCAAAGCAAACACCGCATCTGCTCTCTTCTCCGCCCGGACACACCGTGGGGTCGACGACGACTTTAAAGACTGGAACTAATGGAGTTTCACATCCCGCGTTGGCCGGTGGTGGGTTCGGAGGGAGTCGATCGGTCGACCCCCTCAGATCCCGCCTAGATCCGTCATTGTCTATGATACACCATTTACTATTTTCATTTTAGTACTCCCTCCATCTGCCATTAGGAATCTCGATTTATCATTTTAGTCCGCCTGTCATTAGAAGTTTTGGTTAACTTTCCACTAACTTATTTCACCCACAATAACTTATTTCACTCAAATATTATTGTAAAATTAATAAAAATGAATCTCACATTCCATCATCTTTTCTCACCCACTTTCTTTTACATTTCTTAAAATTGTACGACAGTACTCAACTTCTGATACAACCACACTTGTACGTTGCTGCAGTACTACCTAAATACTATCATCTGCATAAAACGTGACTAGACAATATAATGAGTTACGAACATTGAATATTTTTTTATTTTCTTTTTCTAATCTTTCATTTGTTTAAATTTAAATATTTTAACTTAGTAATTTCTTTCTTTCCCGATGGTCTATTTTGGATCAAATTAAAACAGTTTGTATACTAACTTAGTTGTTTTCTGAAATGTATTGGTTTGTTATTTCTAGATAAAAACTGTTTTGTAAATTACATGTAATTTTGTGTCTAGTATCTTGGATGAATGACAAATTTTATGAGATATTTGTGAATTTTGTGTTTCAAAATACATTTGGTTCTGTGCATTTACAATTCATTATAGGAGAATTATGACTTATGGGCACATGTGCATTGATTAAACACAATAACGTAAGTTTTCCATTTCTCAATCTATTCTCTCACCTACCGTCTCTCTCCTCAATCCATCTCTCCCTTCCACCATTTTTTCCTATCTCCATGTTTCTTCGTCATCCATTCTGTCTCCTAACTTTCTTCTATTCATATCAAATTCTCTCTTCCTGTTCCTTCTTTCAACTAAATTGCTTTGCACCATCAGAAATTGAGAGCGCCTCTTCTCCAGTTTTTCACTTTCATTTTTTTCCTTTTTCTAATTTCCATGGTTTACTAGTGTAGATTCATGATTCACTGCTTTTCAACAATACCCAGTATTTCTTCTTACTCCTTCAATACCCAATTCCTCATTTTTTTCTATAAATCTTGCTTCCTCTCGGTTTGAATTCGTATTTTTTTCTGGTTTTATTCGAGAATAATTCTCAATGAGTAAATTTTATAAATAAAATTACTTGATTAAATTTTGTCATCCACCTACAGTTTCTCCAATTTTTCTATTTTCCGAAGAGAGCTACCGGGTCGAGAATAGAGAAATGTTTAAAGAAATTAAGAGAGGGAGGAATTACTGATGTTGGAAAATAATTGATGAGAAAGAAACAAGTTGAGATAATTGATCTTACTGGAATAAGTCCTAAATCATTCGGGGCGATTACAAAAAAATCAAGAAGAAATAAATTGATAAATGAACGAAATAAAATCAACATATATGGTGACTGAATTGTAAAGAACCAAGTGATTTGCAGAATAAATTTGAAGAAAGTGAGAACATAAAAAGAAAACGAGAGGGGTGGGGAGAGAATTTGATATGAATAGAAGAAAGTTAGAAGAGAGAATGGATGATTGAGAAATATGGAAAAAGGGTGGAAGAGAAGGATGGATGGAGGAGAGGGCAGGAAAATCGGGTTTCTGGGGTAGTTTGTCTTTAACATTACGTAAATGTACTCATTTTGTTATCTATTCCATAAATGGGAAAAACGCCTACCGCATTGGCGTTTCTATAAGTAAATACGCCAACAACATATTTATTTGTGTTTTACATTATTGCAGATAGTATGACGTGGTGTGTCAATTGATATTGGGGTGGAAAAATAATTCCCGGAGCAGTTATTTCGTATGATCCTCCTTTTGCTAAAGGATTCATTATGTTGGATGAAACAATTTCGTACGATGAGCTTGTAGAAAAAATTTGTGAAAGGATGGGGATAAGCATATATGAAAACAATATTCAAATAATATGGAAACGTACTATATGCTTTGGATCTGGAGTCACGTTTATAGGTGTTCAACTAGACGAAGTATGCATGCAACTAATGTTTAGTGAGAGTATGGTTATTGGAGGTGTAATTGAATTATATGTTGAGTATTCGGCAATTACTCAACATCATAGTCATCATGTCATAAGTTATGATGTTGGTACGTCTACGAGAGCCCAAGAACCATATTTTGCTGCAACACAAGATTTTGATGTTGGTACGTCTACGAGAGCCCAAGAACCATATTTAGCTGCAACACAAGATTTTGAAGCTGGAGGCGTGCATTTAGGGGAACGTGACAATTGTGATGTGGTTGAGGACATAATAGGTCCTGATAAAGCCGACTTTCTTGATCCACAATCACCTTATCATTCTGAAGATTCCGACACGGTTAGTACAGACTCAGATGGTGATCCGTCGGATGATGAACAATTTGTTGCTTCAAGACCATCCATTCCACTTGGAGAAACAGCAGTTGGAGAAACATCAGTTGGTGGAAGGGCAGTTGGAGGAAGAGTAGTTCCACAGTTCCCACAGTGTGGAATTAACTACTTTCGCACCTTACCAGGTCCATATGATAGTTTTGATCCCAAAAACTTTGAGCGTGATGATCCCAGTGTGCATTATTGGAGTGAAAAAGATCCTAGCAATGTCGATTTGCATACTAAATTTAGAACGAAGTTGGAATTGAAGGCAGCTGTGACTCATTGGCATTTGGAAAAAATCCGACAATATACAGTTGCTGAAAGTAAAGGAAAGAGATGGCATGCAGTTTGTAAGTGGCCACAAGGAAATCCGAAGGATACCTCATTACCGAAATGTTTGTGGGAGTGCCGTGCAACAATGAGGAAGCATGATGAACACTGGCAAATTAGAGTGTTTAGCACTGCTCATACTTGCATGGGGGATCGTAACTATAATGGCCACGCTAATCTTTCGTCGGGTATGATAGCGTTGAGTGTTCTTCATCAGATAGAAAACGATCCTTGCTACAAGGTAAAAGCAATTGTGGCGGATATTGAAAATAGATTTCATGTCAAAGTTAGTTACAAGAAAGCATGGTATGCTCGGAGGACAGCGATTGAGCTTGTATACGGTGGATGGGAGTGGTCGTTCAAAGTGTTACCAACTTATTTGAATGAAATGCAAAGACAAAATCCTAGCACAATTGTGGAATGGTTGCACGATGACATATTAAGCAATGGTATGAACAAGATATTCAAGTACGTATTCTGGGCTTTTGGACCAGCTGTGGATGCTTTTCAACTATGCAAACCAGTTTTAACGGTTGATGGAACTCATCTACGTGGACGATGTCGAGGTAAAATTCTTATTGCCGTTGGATTTGATGCTAATAAGAAATGTTTGTCTGTTGCATATGCCATTGTTGATGAGGAAACCAAAGAAAGTTGGAATTGGTTTATGGAACGCATTAGACTTCATGTAGCAAAGCATGAAATATGTGTCATATCTGATAGGCATGTGGGAATCATAGATGCAATGAATTCTCCCATATGGAAAGAAGAACCCAATGTGGGTCTTCACAGATTTTGCTTGGTACATGTTAGAAAGAATGTTTTGCAGAATCACAAAGGTATCATGGTCAAAAGACTTGTTTGGAAAATTGGTATTGCTACCAAGAAGCGCAAGTTTAAGATCAGACGTCGTTTACTTCGAAACGTCAACACCGAGGCTTTGCAGTACCTTGATGTCGTGGAGTTAGAAAAATGGAATCTGGCGTATGACAAACACAAAAGATGGGGTGAGGTGACCACTAATATGGTGGAATCTTACAACAATGTGTTGAGAGGCGCAAGACAACTCCCAATTAAAGCTTGCATTGATATGATATTCTGGAGGACAATAGAATGGTTCAATGACCGGTCAATTGCATCAACACAGTGTGTCACACCACTTACCCCGTGGGCGCATGAAAAGGTGTGCAAAAATGATGCAAAAGGTCAATTACATAATGTGAGAGCACCCAACACAATTGCAGGGCATTATGTGGTTCGAACAAAGCGTCGAATTGGTGGAAAGGGCGATAATAAGTGGAAGGTAAAGTACTTGGAGTCGCACTGCAAATGTCAAAAGTGGCAGATGTGGAGACTTCCATGTTCACATGCAGCGGTAGTTGCGCGGTTTAGAAACGACAACATGTTGTCGCTTGTTGATCCCGTATACCGCACAAGTGTTTGGGTAGACCAATATTCTACGGTGTTCAATCCACCCAAACACCAAGATTATTGGGCCGTGCCTGAATGGACTTTGCAATGTTCACGAGCTCAGTTAATGCCTAAAAGTCGCGGTCGATACCGTACTACTAGGATTCCTAATCAGATGGATGTCCGTGAAGCTGACCAGCCACGAGCCCGACGCCGATGTAAACATTGTCGTCAACCAGGTCATGACAGGCGCAACTGCCCGAATGCTCTTTCAAGGATGGATACTCAGTTGGTAAATGATGCCGCTGACGATTTTATGCCTCCACCTCCACCAAGATATGCAGTTCGAGGTCGTCATTCTGTCAGTCACACTGATGATGCCGATCACGATTTTATGCCTCCACCTCCACCAAGATCTGCAGTTCGAGGTCGTCATTCTGTCAGCCACACTGGTGGTACAGGCGAAGACATCGGTCTCAGTGATGTCCCACATTCTCCACCTCGGTCTTATGTAAGAGACGATTTTTTCGGGGTTGATTTAGAAAATGTAGTTGTGCAAGATACTCCTCCGTCTAAACTCTCAACCGCCAGAATCGGGAAGGGTATCCGTAGCTTTTTTTCGCGAAAAAGGCGAGACAATTAAACTTATGCATTGTGTAATATTGGATTTCATTATTTAGTAATATTTGGACTTATGTATTGGGTAATATTTGTATTTACTTATATATTGAGGAATATTGCGAAATGATCAGCTAAAAACGCTAATTTGGGTAGCGTTTTTTTATTGAAACGCGCCTATGTGAGTGGCGCGTTTTAATAGACGCCAACGTGACTGGCGTGATTGTAATAAAACACGCCAACGGGGTTGGCGTGTTTTTAACGAAACACGCCAACGGGACTGGCGTTTTTGTGCAGAATGCATCGTGAAAAAACTGGACAAAATTTCTTCTAACTTAGACACGCCAATGACATTGGCGTGATTGTAATAAAACACGCCGACAGGGTTGGCGTGTTTTTAACGAAACAAGCCAACAGGACCGGCGTTTTTGTCCAGAAAGCGTCGTGAAAAAACTGGACAAAATTTCTTCTAACTTAGACACGCCAATGACATTGGCGTGTTACCTATTTCCGCATTTCTTCTCACTGTCGCTATTTCCTCTATCTCTTTGTTTGCCTGTTTTCATTTCAACTACGAAATAATAATTCATAAATCCAAAGACTTAAGCATAAAGACTTAAAATCAATGAGTTCAAATCAAATGAAAAAACACCAATATCAAATTACTAATACAAAGAGTTAAAATCAATGAAAAAACACTAATATCAAGAGAATGTATCCAATTACTAATGTAAATAGTTCAAATTAGTTCAATCGTCATGACGTTTCCGCATAAACAGGCCCTGTATCCCCTTCCCAATCTTGGATGTAGATCTAGGGATCCTTGAGGGAGGAGTATCTTGAACAAAAAGATCATCCTGCACAGACGACCGCGGTGGAGAAGCGGGGACATCACTGAGGCTAATATCTTCTCCGGTACCACCGGTGTGGCTGACAGAATGGCGGCCTCGAAGTGCAGAGCTCGGTGGAGGTGGTTCCACAAAATCGTCATCGGAGTTGTGTCCGAACTGAGATGACGACTCTCCGCAGGCGGTTTTCTTCTTGGTTCGTCGTTTTGCCTTTTGCCTTACGGGTACGTCCACGTCCATTGCAGAGCGCTGCGAAGGACGGTAGTCCATCAACTGAGCCTCCCCGGATATCTGCAGTCCTTCTTCAACCATCCTCGAAATGGTTTCCATATCCAGACAGAAATGTCCTGTCGCAGCTCGGCCACTTAGAAAGTGGCGTATATTGTGAAGCGTCTCCACCTACAATTTTTCAAAGTTAAGTGCATATCATAATATGAATTTAAATAAGTAATCAGGGTTTAGTTAAGTATAAATAATGTACCGTAAAGTTATGAGACGATGCCGTTTCGTGGAATCCCTCTTCAGAATGCACGCCGGGTTTGGTTAAATACACCACAGTGATCTGGCGAAACCAATTCATATATTCTTCTGTTGCAACTAGGGCTGGCAAATCGTGCGGATTGGGTCGTTATCGGGTCAACCCGATAATGACCCAACCCAATAAGGCCTAACCTGAACCCGACCTGTTAAGGAAACTGTAAATCTGAACACGAACCCGACCTGCTACCTTCAAATCCGAACACGACCCGCACCCGACACGAACCCGTTATCGACACGATATAATATGGGTTGACACGACACGATAACAACCCGAACCTGATATTACACGATTAAAACCTAATATTACACGATTAAACCTTAATTTTTAACCTAATTTACATAATTAAAATTCGTTTTATACTATTTAAACCTAATTTATAAGAAATTAAAAAATTAAAGTAATATATATTTTTTGAAATAATAATAAAAATAATAATATTATTTCTTAATGGGTTACCCGTATCCGACCCGAACCCCAACCCGAAATTATCGGGTTCTTAATGGGTCAACCCGATAAGAACACGGATCCAATAAGACTTGACCCCAACCCAATAATTTCGTGCGGATTCGTGTCGGATTATCGTGTCGTGTCGAAAATTGTCAGCCCTAGTTGCAACAGGCTCAGTACTGTCCTCCAGATCAGTCCATATCGTAAAGTGACTGTTGTCCCACTCCTGTATATACCTGGCGTGCCATTGAACCCAATTCCGACCAGATTTTCCACGGCGATCCTGTTTCAAAAAATCAGAACCGTGGAACCGGGGGAGATCCAGGTATACGGTTGGACAATCCCGAATTGGCGCAACACTCGGTGTGGCAGGTGTGGCTCAGCCAGATTCCAACAAATAAGCATTGTTATCGACATCCATATAGGACGCCCGGCATCACAACTTTCCGGCAACTCTCGGTGGAGATAAGGCATCCAAATAAACTACATGTGATACAAAATTTTCAAAATAATTTCAATAAAAACAAAAAACAAAAAACAATTTATAAGTATATGAAGTACCGGATTAGGATGCATCATGGAGAACTGATCTCGGAAATTTTCAATACAATGTCCGGGTGCTTTTACATATGACGCCGGACCATTCCATCTAAAAAATTTAAATTATGAGCGAAGAACACGAAGATTGATGAACATTAAGCTTAAGAAATGAATTAGTGAACAACTTACGCGCTTGCACATGGTAGATAATCTGTATGCACGGGATCTAGCATCCTCGGTCTAATATTTGGGATTCTCTCCCAAGCCCAAAGCTGTAATAGAGTTAAGGCTCCCCCTACATCCGTCCTCTTAGCAACGGCCGCTTCACACAAATTGTGGTACAAGCAAGCAAGCGTCGCACCACCCCAGCTATATGTAGAACACCGTTCTATATCCATGAAAAAGTGTAGGTAGAAGAACGGAATTTTATTTCCGGAGCCGTTGGGGATCATCAGACCACCAAGTAATAGCAGGCAATAGATACGAGCCCGCTGAGCATATATGTTGTGTTCGTGGTCATCAGACAGCTCAATCCTCAATTGACGCGATAAGCTTGTCTGCTTAAAAGTCATTTCCTTCAACTCGGATGCGTCCGGTATGAATCCTAGAAAATCCAAACACCTGTCCTTCCAATATCCTGCTTCCGTCGGGGGGATGTAATCTGTCAGAGCCTCTCCATCAACTTTCAGGCCCCATAAGACCTCCACGTCTTCTAGTGTCACAGTCGCTTCACCGACTGGAAAGTGAAATGTGTGAGTCTCTGGCCTCCAACGTTCAATCAAAGCTGTGATAAGATGGTGGTCAATGTCTTTTGGTTTACCACACCTTAATATACCCCCAAACCCCATCTGGTCCACTATTGTCAAGACATATTGATGGATGGGAACATCCCAAATTAATCCTTCATATCGTCGGCAGCGTACATATTCGGATGGAACTCCTGCCCATATGTTGTTAGAGACGTGTTGTCTCTGAAAATATAATACAGATGGATCCGCAGGACCACATGCAAGCCGACGACGAGAGGTCGAAGATGATGCCATAATTTACCTACACAACATTCATAATCCAAATTCAACAATAACCAACAATAAACCATTTCAATAATTAGATACAATTTAATCCAATATCACAAAATTGAACACCAACATCAAATAATTCACCTACACAACATTGCACATTCAAAATCATAATCCAATTTACCTACACAAAATTAACAATTTAAATTAACAATTCGTCCAACCTAACAAATTCAATTTGCCCAATTTCAATTTTGCTTAACCTAACAATTTCAATTTGTCCAATTTCAATTTGACAAACCTAACAATATAAACAAATTTAACAATTCAAACTAATCAACATACATCAATCAAAACCCACATAAACCAAAACAATTTGCCCTTTAGTAACAACCCTAGGGTTTAGGTTTATAATCAAATTTATACACAAATTCACTTAAACCCAAACAATCCAACATAATAATCAACAATAATGTCATTCAACCATTACAAAATGCATAATATTTCTACTCAATTCACAACCCATTACAAACCCTAGCTAACTATCCACCACTTACTCTAATAATGTAAAAGGTAAGCATACTAACCGAAGAAAATAGATGAATTTGGGGAAGAATAACACCGATTGATGAATGTAGGCCGAAATCACGGAGAGGAGGGCGATTTCGCGGAGAGGAGGCGCGCAGCGTGGAGAAATCGCGAAGTGTGTGTATTGTGAGATTTTCGCGATTTGGGGGAGGCACGGTTGGTATATCAGCCTGTGAAAACACGCCACTCCGGTTGGCGTTTTTCGTAAAATAAGTAAACACGCCACTCTAGTTGGCGTGTTTTGCTAAAAAGTAAACACGCCGCTCACGTTGGCGTTTTTTGCAAATTAGCGTGTTTTCGTGTTTAAGCGTTTTCGTCTTTGCTTAAACACGCCAATCTGTTCGGCGTTTCTACCACCATACACGCCAACTACAAAGGCGTTTTTTTAGTAATACACACCAACCAAGTTGGCATTTTTTAACGTAATTTCAATTGGATAGAATACGCCCAAAATACGCCACAAGTATAAAACGCCACCTACGTTGGCGTCTTTACGAGTAAACACGCCATTTATATTGGCGTTTTTACTTAAAGACACGCCAATTGCATTGGCGTTTTTCCCATATGTGGAATAGATAACAAAATGGGTACATTTACGTAATGTTAAAGGCAAACTGCCCCAGAAACCCGATTTTCCCGGAGAGGGCAGCATATCAATTCTCATGCATAAGGGTGTCCGCTCCCCGCCCCGCCCCGCCCCACCCCACCCCACCCCACCCCCAACCCAATTTTTATCTATAGCCTCAGTTTAGTTGTCCACAGCCCCAAAATTCTATTTCCGCCACTATGATGGACACTTGCAATAGCCCCCAAATTTTATAATCAATTTTCATTTTAAAATATTTTTAGTTTCATTTAGGTATAATTAAAATAATCGCAGTGTAAATAATTAGAAAACGAGGTAATTAGGGCCGAATATTCGTTGTATTGCAAACGGGTAAAATTATACAACGAATAATTAAAATAAAATACAACTAAAAACTCTGCCACCGTCTACTCGGTGTCGGAGTCGGCTTCCTCGTCTTCTTCTTCTTCTCCTCCTCCTCTCTCGCTGTTGCCGGCCGCGATTTCCCAAGGAGCATCATCAACCAACCCTAGTCGACTCTCAATCCGAGTGATGAGCCTCTTGTAGACGTTCCTGACATACGGGTCAGATTCCCCTGCGTATTTGCTGCATACGTCTTGTAGATGTTGCATCAACTGCACGTCTATGGTATCTCTCAAAACCTCGTGGGGTTGCACCATGTGCTGTGGGATTGGGGCAGGCGGGGGGATGTGAGATCCGGACGCGGCCGCCGATAGGCGGGAGGCACTTCAACCCCCTCTGGCGCTGCGGATAGAGGCCTGTTGTCCCGGGGGCCGTCGTCGCCTAGTGTGAGTAGCGGCTGGCTCCTCGACTTGCTCGTCGGACTGCTCGAACTCGTGCGAGCCGCTTTCACTGCTGTATTCCCCGGCAAGGTTGTACCTTATACGCTTCGACCCAGGAGCTATATCGACCTCTCGCGCCACGATGGAATTGAATTTCGGACAATCCGCAAGGACAAGATACTCATCCCACAGGGTGAACTTCGGCCATCCCTCCGTGTTGTATTGGCCCATCGACGGGTTCTTCACATCTGTTGCGCTTCTGCCACTCTCAGCGTGGCGAAGGTTGTTCTCGTATATGGACGCGAACCGCTTGGTAGCCCGCAGAATCCTACCCCACTTTTTTCGGAGCTATTCTGGGTCGCGCTTCTCGGCGCCATCGGGTTTGAATTCCTCGTATGCCATCACGACCCGCCTCCAAAGCTCCCCTCGGCCTGATTGGTGCCCACCACGGGGTCCGAAGTGATAGCATCCCACGCCCTCGCCACGGCAATGCTCTCTTGTTTGGTGTATGGCTTGCCCCGGTTGGACCCAGAACCAAAGCCACCGTTACCGCCAGCGCCACTGCCCTCGCCACCCGCAATGCCGGCGCCGCTGCCCGAGCGTCCACCGACGTTTCCGGTGCCACGGCCGCCACCCGCGCCCCGACTGCCGCTACCCCCTCGGGTCAGAACGGGCGTTTCCACCCGTGCCGCCGGCGTATCTGGGATGCCGGAACTGAGCAGACCCATCATAGTATCAAATGTGTCTTGATCTGCTTCGGTGAACGGAGATTGGCTGGATTGGAAAGGGGAACCAGGACGCGGCTGGTGAACCGCGTCCAGGTTGGGTCTGTAATCTCCAAATGCGGAGCGACTCAGATTCCGCTGTAAAGGTGGGGGCGTTGGAGAAGACCTCCACGACTGAGATAGAGGAAGGGGTGGACTCGATGCCCACGATGGGGGAGATTGATTCCAACTCCAATGCTGGGACGGAGTCCTGCCAAAGCCCGATGGCTGAGAAGCATAGGCGCCAAATCCCGACGTCCTGAGAGTCGGGTGATTCGTCGTCTTCTCGGTGCATTTTTAGAGAGTGGTTGTGTAGATAGTGAATGGATGGATTTTGTGAAAATGGTGAAAAATAGGTGGTGGGGAGTGGTATTTATAGAGGTAAATAAAAAAAAATCGAAAATGTCTTGGTCGCGGCGGATGTCCAACACCATAGTCGCCGCGCCTATAGGCGCGGCTAATTCCTCCCCGGCGTGTCCTCGCCCCAAGCCCGCCTATCCGTCGTCCGCCGTCGCCTCGCCCCCAATCCGCGCCCGACCCATGGGCGGACAACTTCTGCACTATAACCCGCCCGCCCACCCACCGCCCCCACACGCGGCTATCGCCGCGTCCGCACCATAGTGGATACTCTAATAATATCCAATTAATATCATATTTAATCAAATCAAACATTACACTGAAACTATAAACAGATAACTAATCCAATTAATATCATATTTAATCAAATCAAACATTACATAGAAACTATAAACAATTAACTAATCCAAACAAGCTTATTTTTTTGTTAAAAAAAAAAACTAATCCAAACAAAACATTGCGCACAATAGCAAAACTGCAACTAAGGGATTTCGATACGGGGTCAATGCTATAGAAGAAGAGCATTTTACCAATAGACTACTTACATTATTGGGGTTATACTTGTATCCATTTCTTCTTTACTAGATCCGTCACTGTGTGCAAAGGATTCAAATCCCAGCAATTGGTGTCATATATGAATTAATTTCATGTGAATTGTTTGAATGCAAGATGTATACATATGCGATGGTTTTATCAAATTGCGTGAATTATCTGTGGCCTATTCAAGAATCAATCGATTCTTATTATAATTCGCATGATTTTGTACAAACAAATATGAAATGATGACGTGTTTGCTTCATTAATAATATATGCGTGCAATTGTGAATGATTGCATGCATAACTCCCATTGAATTGATCACTCGTATTCCAAGCGTTGAAAAAACCAATTCGCTTCGGCCCCGGAATTCAATCAAATCGCTGCTCTGGTTGCTCGTAGCAGCAGCAGCCGAAAAAACGACGCCGGCAGCGATGAGTGGGAGCCCTTCGGGGCGATTCCCGGGCTCGAAGGACAGCGCCCCTTGGTGAGAGAGCAGGCCGGGAGTCCTCGCGAGTACACGGGCAGCGATGGTGCGACAGCAGCGACGGTAGCCGACATTGGATTATTTAATGCCGTGCTTCTAGGAGAAAAATAATGCATCTTCACGGAGTAGGAAAATTGCTAAAAAAAAATAATGAATTTTATCAAATCGTCCTAGGTTTGAAGATGGGGGTATAATAGGTTTGAAGATATTTATGTTTAATAAGTTAGGTATTTTTGCAATTTATATATTTTAGTTGAAACAAAATTGGAAGACATAGAATAGACGAAACGAGAATAAGAAAAGAGAAATAGTGATTCATTCATTCATCCACGAGTGGTTTTATCAGAAACAACATTACCAAACAACCCCTCTCTCTTAATCTTCTCCTCCTTAGCTTTCCTACAAAAAACGACCCACGAATTGACCTCCAACGCTACGCAAACCCCAATCAACGTCGCCAAACACACAGAATATCCCAGCAGCGCGTACGACCCACTCTCTCCCATCACTTGGAATCCCTGAAAACAGTTCACCACTCCCAACACTACGCATGCATACCCCACAAAATGGTGATACGACTTCCAGTACTTCCTCAACTTATGCGTCGTCTTCGGCCTGAACACCAGCGCCACCGTCTGCAGCCACCCCAGCACGAACGCCGCGAACCCCAGCTTCCGGTGCAGCCCGTACACCCTCCCGGGCGACATCTCCCCTAGCCGGACCCCTATTGAGAACCCCACCGTCCCTAGGAACACGCCCGTGATCTGGACGCCCGCGTGGAGGTAGAACCACGCGGGCCCCACAGATTCAAAATGGCGGAGGTACCGTGCCGAGACCGCGCCTACTGGGAGGAGGAACCCCCACGACATTGCGTTGAGGAGGCCGTGTGTGAGCTTGAGCGGTTTGAGGTGGCTTGAGGATTTGGCGGCGGCTCCGGAGAGGATGTCGATGGTGGCGGTGGAGGCTAGGTCGTTAAGGGTGGTGGGGTGGATGGTGGGGGAGTAGCCTTGGACGTATAAGCCGCGGTTCCATGTGAAGTGGAGTTTGGTTTTGTTTGGGGAGAGTTTGATAGTGGCATAGATTTGGATGGTGGCGCCGCTGTGGATGGTGGCCATGCGTCCGCCGTAGAGGGCCGCGGAGGAGGAGGAGAGGAGGTGGAGGTCGAGGGGCCGGGAGAGGAGGGGGCCTTTTTGGAATTTCACGGTCGGGTCGAGGATGTAGGGGAGGAGGACGAGCTGCCCCGAGTTGGGGTCGGGGAAGGCCACCAGGGCCCGAGTCCCCGTCATCTCCGGGGAGGTGGGGTTTATCCCCCACCCCACCCAACCCGAGGGGGAGATGAAGCTCCCGAAGAAGGCTACCTCGAGGGTCGCGTTGTGGGGGCGATACGTCCACGCTATCGAGGCTTGCTGCGTCGGGAGCGTCATGCAACGCTCGAAGGTTTTTGATGAGGTGCTACTTATGCAATGGGAGGAGCTTGCACTCTTTGCTAAATTATGCAACAACAACAACAAACTCATCATCATCTTCTTCATATTCATCTTCTTGATTGTTCGGACTTCGATTTTTGAAAATGTGTGTGGAGCAAAGAAAAGAGTATTAATTGAGATTGTGTGTGTGATCAATTTAGTAAATACTACTACAAATCATCAACTACACACTATAGATTAATTAGTGTTCTTGGCTTTCAAGAAAAGGCATTAGCCCACCACTACCACCATAATCATTGTTTCCCCACATGCAACCACTGCACTTGTAAGATCATCATCAAATCTAGATCAAAGTTTAAGGAATTTCATAATTAATTGAATGCTAAGTGCTGACTGTAAATAAAAAAAATGGGACTTTACTTTGCTTTGAAGCTAAGATTGATAGTTTTGATATTATGCCTAGAAAGAAATACGTCATTTATCAATTATGAAGTTTGGTGCCATCATAAACTAGTTTTATTTCAATTACCCCTCTCTCATGTCGATTTCTATGTTTCACAGCCAAAATGTGTGCAACAAACCCCCAATAACATGGAAAATTGGGAAGAAGTTGGTCTAAATCAATGAAGGATTAAAGAAAAAGGAGAGACATGATACGGAATAGACAGAGTTCATATATTCTCTCCTCACTTTGAAGTTTGAACCAACTTTGATAAAGGAAAAGACAAGATTCTAAAGTAAATAATGACATTTGTATAATATGTTTGACAATGCAAAACCTCTTTCACATTCACCTCATTGCACAAACATAGGATTCCTCTTCCTAGCTAGTTGATTAGAAAACACACTGTTGCACACTCTTAACACTTCCAGCATAACTTCTGGAGAAAAATGTCATCATCCACGAGGGAGAGTGCAAGATCCATCGGGGAGGCGGTGTGCAACGGCCTCATTCGCAGAATGGTGAGCCTCCCTAGAAACATACTAGGAGGTTTCTCAAGAACCATGAACCAAGGAATTGACATGATAGGAATTGGAGCAAGAAGAAACCAAAACTTCCACTCTCAACACCCCTCAAACTTGCCATTTCAGGATCCTTTCAACCATCCACCCCCTTTGATCCAAGAGGAGTGGGCTTTCCTATCCACATTCGAGCAGCAATATGGCCACACGCACCCCTTCTTCTACGCGTGCCGCCTCATGGAAGCGCTTAAGATATCCCGGGAAGAGCACAAGTTGATGTTCATGTACATCCACTCACCAGACCATCCATTCACTCCCAACTTCTGCAGAGAGACTCTTTCATCCGAGCTCGTGGTGCAGTTTCTTGATGCAAATTTCATTAGCTGGGGTGGGATATCGAGCAGGGGAGAAGGCCTGCATATGGCAACATCTTTGAAGGCCTCTAGCTTCCCATTCTGTGCCATTGTTGCCCCTACTCCTGGTGATAATCTAGCTGTGGTGCAACAGGTAAAAAAGCAGAATCTTGAAAGAAAAAAAAAGAAGGATCGATCTTTTCATAGTACTAATCTTGATTTTTGGCCTCTTTTTGTGCAGATGGAAGGTCCAGTTTCACCTGCTGAATTAGTGGAAATCTTGCAGACAACACTTGAGGAACAAGGGGTGGCGTTTGGTAGCGGAGGAAGGGCTAATCTGGAAGAAGGGAGACGAGCAGATCTACGCTTGAAAGAGGAACAAGATACTGCTTATTTAGCAGCTCTCAAGATAGATCAGGTGAGATAATTACATACAAAAAACACCAACGATCATTAGTTACATCAAAACCAAAAACTAATGACCTTCCAAACTATGTTTTGATCTTCTCTTGTAGGAGAGTGAAAGAGAAAGACAATCCAAGAAGAAGTCACGTCCAAAATCTATCAGCAAACTGCCTAACAAAGCTGCAGAAACTTTCTCAAACACAAGCAAAAAGGGTGAAGAAACTCAAGTGAGAATTAGCGACACATCCTTTTTTCCTCTTAAATGACTAATTCTTGGGTTGATTTCATGAGCAGATTCTGATTCGTTTCCCAAATGGGGAGAGAAGGGAGAAGAGCTTCTTGTCAAGTGATCAGATTGAAGCCATTTACAGATATATTGATTCATTAGGCCTAACTGCAGTTGGCAATTATAGGCTGATATCTAACTTTCCAAGAAAAGTGTATGGTGCTGATGAAATGAGCATGACTCTCAAAGATGCAGGCCTCAATTCTAAAGCAAGCCTCTTTTTGGAGATGCTTTGATAATATGTGTAGCTTTTAGTGCTCATAAACTTGACTTGAGCTTCTAAATAGTTATGTTATGCAAAAACTGCAGCTGGTTATTTACATATATAGTATTTGTGATTAGATGAAGTTTCAGTATTAAGAGTACTTTTGTTGGAATTTTTCTTCTCAGTGTTATTGTTAGCTCAAATGAAATTTTTGGTCCCTACACATTAGTTTGGTAGCTTATGGTCCCATAGAAAATGAACTGATCCAGTTCCGTCTAAAATTGACGGTCAAGTCCGATACCACATGGCTAGGTGGCCTGGGCAGGCCCTATTTTTCCCATGATCCGTGGGTCTGGCCCAACGATTTGACAGCTCTAGCTATTGGTGCGTTATGTAAATCTGCATTTGTTGATTTAAATGAATCTGTACTATCAATGGTAATTCTAAGTATACATACAATACAAGAATGATGGAATTTGAATCTTGTAATCAAGAATGATGCACTCTGACAGTCAATTAGGCTGACGTTTAGGACACAAATAAGAGGGCAATGATGTTCTAGAACCAACATTCTTCCTTCCTGGCATAGGCAGCTTGACTTGGCAGCAATAAACAATAACCAGAAGCGATGACAGTAAAATAAATACCAATATCGTTGAAGGTCTCGCTACCGTGTCTTTTAGAGTGAACTTACCATCTCTCGAACTCTCTGCTCGATGCCACGGGAAATCTCCTTCAACGAGGGAAGCACCTAGCGTCCAAGAAACATCCCTGGGTCCAAATATGATTTCCACATTGCTCAGACAAAGGGCGTTTGCCAAAAGTGATGTCAGGTAGGGAACTCGGAAACAGTTCTGCGCGTTGATGTTGTTCCCACCAGACCACTGTCTAGAGCATAACCTCTGCCCCGCCTCGGACATCATGGTTAGGTTTGCCCTCCGACTCAAGTTTAAGACATTGTGGAAAGCGAAAAAACCAGACAGTGCGTGGTATCTTGAGACCGCGTGTAATGTTTTGGTCAGGTTAAGCTTTGCAGTGCCTGCAGAGGAGCATATATGACTGTAGTCAAACAAACATGTCAAACCCAAGCTAAAGGTGAGCAATGATATTTCTGTTTGGATTTTTGCCTAATATTTATATTTTTGGATATGATCGTATCAACTCCCCCATGGTTGAAATACACCTTGTCCTCAAGGTGGGAACCACGAACCACTTATGAGAGTTGAAAGCCAAAGCTTTGGCGAGGCGTCTCCTCCTGGATCAAACACATATCGAACAACTGAATATCTCCATTTATCACCTTTGTCAAAAATCAACAAAGGAGACCCGATTTTTTTGGAAAAATTCCTTGCCAAATCGAAAAGGTTGTTCACGCCTCCAAGAATGTTCGAACATGGCGTGTCATTGCGCGGAGGGATCAACCTTGCATCGGTGTCGAGCGAGGTTGATCGATGAATCATACTTGTAACCTCACCTACATTCCAATCCATACAGACACAAGCCATTACGGGCAAACTCGTGTAAGAACCATCTCCTTTCTTACCCACTTCTTTAGACTTTAATCTCAGCTCATCCATTTCTACTATAAGGTCCGATTTTGTTGTCTCAAGTGCAGCCTTATACTCAACTATAATATTCTCAATCTCCATCATCTCTTCTCCTTCTTGTATATTTGTTACCCATTTTTTCTTCATTGAGCTCGGGATAGCAGCTTGTGGATGCAGATTAGACACCGCCAATGGTGTTGTCACGGGCAGTGAGTGCAAGGGCTGGAAAGGTCCCGGAGCGGCGTAGGGTAGCAGCTCCAAAGGCGGTAAAGGACTCGGCCGCTGCAGCTGGCGATCTGATTGGGGCAGCGGCGGCGACGGTTGGTAATTTTGGTTGGGCTGCTCTGCCGAAATGGTTGCTGTCAGAGGTGATTCCAAACATGAAGGCTGGCGAGTCGCAGGTTGATCCGATTGCTGAAATACGAGCGGCCGTTGCTGGATCGATGGGTTTCCCTGAGGTGGTTGGAAATCCGGCCTAAGATTTATAGACTCGGTGGTGCTGTGTCGCGGTGGAGCCAATGAGACATTGGGGTATAAACCCGACTGCCCACGAGAAGCCATAGTATTTCTCGATGGAGGGTATTCTAGCGTCCGGTGCGACGAAGAAACAACTGGCTCATCGGGCTGCGATAATGATCGGAATTTGCTCACTCGGTCATCTGTGGCATCGACATGAGTTTCCTTCCTGTCCCATACGTCCAACAAGTGATCTAACTCTGCATTAATCGGTTCCTCCGCTATGATTGCTGAACGAGGCTGCCGAGACGCGGGCCCTCTAACGGAATACCTTCTGGGAAAGGTGTACAGCGGCGCCGCTGTGTCACGCGCCGTGTAAGGTTGATTCCGACGTGAGTTAGGGACATGGGCCAACGGCTGATCATACACCGAGACCTCGTTGAAGGGGCGTTGCCTTGGTGTCTCTCGATAGACAGGTGGGTCCCAACAGGTAGGTCGGCGCTTGGGCGGTGATGGCGAGTACATATCTAGCTCGTAGGATGAAGAACGCTGATATGCAGTGGTCCGACGGGTCCATGGTGGGTCCCAGTTGTCGCGACGACGAGTCTGCCTTGGCTCCCGGTTGAACGGTTGCCGTGCTAAATTGTCCAACCGTCGATCCAAGTTGTCGAAGCGAGCATTCAACTTTTCAAACCCTAAAGTGATTGGGTCGACAGAAGACTTCCCGGATTGATCTCTTTGGTCCGGTCGATAGTCGCCGGTGTTGGGGTATCGCGGCGGGCAGATCTGCAGCGCCGGCGTCGCCCCCCTCGTCGGCAGTTCCGACGTATATTGGCCATGGTGTGTTGACGTCATGAGTACGGTGGAGTGGATTAGATGCGGTTGTGATGGTAGTGCTGTGGCTGAATTTTTTTTTTTTTTTTTTTTTTTTTTGGGAAATATAGATGAACGAAGATGGAGGATGAGTACGGGATGAAAGCACCAGTTGTTACGGACGTTCTCCGTAACGAGGCCGGATGGCTAACTTCTCGGAGAGATAAGGTGATCGAACCTTCGACGTGCTCGAAGGAAAGGCCACGATTTGCGGTTCCACGGACGTTCTCCGTTGGGCAGCAAATATGGAACGATAATATTCTTGTTGCTCAAGACAAGTTTAGGGAAAATATGTAATTCATTGATTTAATAAAGTGATAACAATAACTCCTATTTATAATGCTACTAACTTAATGAACAAGAAACAAATATCTAAACAAATATGGAAAAGATATGGTAAATCAAATATGCAACTAAATAATTGGGATATGGATATGATCGTATCATCTACACACCTAACTAACCTGTACACCTACCTATCATAACGAGTGATAACTGATAACTAGATATAACAGATTCACAATCAACTAAATTTATAAAATTTTGCAATATTATAAAGAAAACAAGTAGGTAAAAACACAAATCGAAGAATTACCCTCTCCAGAAGAAAACAAGCCTCGGCATTCTGATTGATTCAGCTTATCTGCCCACTCCAAAATGCTTGAATTGATGGCAGCTGCCCTTGCAACTATCTCACACCTCTTCCAATCTGGTTCACCAACAAGGAACACATTGTTCAGCCCTTCCTCTTCCAAATCCCTTGAGGCTCTAGTATCGACACCTAAGCAGCCACGGCATGTGTAGTTTTGGACAAAACCCGAACCTAGGCATGGATGCCTCACTTCAAACAAGCCACCACCACTTTCTCTGAGGGCCTCATTCAGGCCAAAACCTGGTAATGAATAAGCTGCAAGATCATGCTCAACCGGCCCAATCGTTGATCTAACAGCATGCTCATCTCCCACTTGAACACCTCCTTCAGCCACCACCTGCAACGAGGAGCCTCCTAAATCAAGAAGCCCCAACGAGGGCGACCTTGATGAGCTCCCCAAACCCCCAAATTTGTAGTTCAAAGCAACCCAGCCATAATAGGCTTCTTCCTTCCCACTCAACATCCTGATCCAGCTCCTCCTATGCAAGAAGCTGTACTCTTTTACGACATTCTCTACGTCACCTTTTGAAATAAAAAATAAAAAATATAATTAGTTGATATTGTTTTCCTTTATAGTTAGTGTTTAGCATTTTATTTGTTTGTATTTGTGCCTATATATAAGACCTTCTTTGTATTTTGCAATTAACACTTAGAAGAAATGTAGCCCATTAATAAAATTTCTCCTTTTTCTCTCGATCTCCACAGTCGACGGTTTCCTCTCATCTTTTGTAGTTTTCTCTTTTGCTCCAATGGAGGTTTCTCAATCCAAATCAATTCTACATTTTCAACATGGCATCAGAGCGTATATCCGTTGCGCGCCTCTGATTACCTCTATCTTCTCTATCCTTTTTTGATTTTTCGTTTGCCTTTTTTTCATAGAGCTAGGGTTAGTGATTTCATGAGAATTTTCTGCTGATTGTTTCGGGAGAGTTCTTCAGGACGGATATGTTGTTGTTTCCCGCCGTAGTTCTTCCGCAAAGTCTGTCAGGTTTTTTTTTCTCTCTTCGGCGTTAATTTTCGCAGATAGGAAATTTCGAATCTGTTTTCTCTCTCGTTTTCGTTTGCTCATTGGATTTGTATGATCCAAGTTTGTATCCTTTGTTAATTGGATTTGTATGATCCAAGTTTGTATCTCTCCGAATAAAATCGGTTGAGTGTTTCGGTTTGAGAATATGTTTTCTCAAATTTGTTGTTGAATCTGAATATATTTTCAGATTTATCTCTGGTTTTTCGATTGTATGTCGGATGTTTGTTTTGTTGTTCACCGATTGTTCGGTTGGATCTGTTTCAAGCCTGGTTCGTGGATGTTTGAAATGTGTTTTTGATCTTCATTGAGAAGTCAGTTTGCCAGATTTGTTGTTTGTTTGGGTGAGAAGGAAAGGCTATTTGGTGTTGGTGTTGGTGTTGGCTTGAAAGATGGTGTTGGAAAGGCATCTGAGTTTTTAGCTTGGGATCTGCTGGATTAGTGTTTATCTATGGATAATCTGATAGATCTTATGAATATTAGCATTAAAATCCAAATCACTTGGTAGAAGCTATAAGTACCTAATGATATTGACGAGAATGATCTGAATCATTTGATGGTTGAGCTTGATGTGCTGGAATGGGATTGGAAACTGAGAGTGATTGTTCTTAGTTTTGATGCTCAAGATGAATTTCTTGCTAAGGGGGAGTTGAGATCAAATTTAGTTTTTCTGCTAAGCTAAGGATGTGGGTGCATCTGGCATATTGTGTGGTTTGTGATATGGTGTATTTGATTTAAGAAGTACTGATATCAAAGGTTGCATTTGTAGTTGTTTCACAACAAAGAACTCTTCTAGGGGCAGAAGATGCTCAGTTCCAGCAAAATGATTGTTTGCAATTGATCAAGTTCATCTTTCCTTGACATGGAGTTAGAATAAATCTTAGTTGCTTGTAGTTCTCTTCTTAGTTTGATACTTCATTTCCAAGATGGTAGCATTTATTTTGCTTCCATCTTGATGGGAGTGTTGAAATTAAAAATAAAAATGTAATTAGTTGATATTGTTTTCCTTTATTAGTTAGTATTTAGCATTTTGTTTGTTTGTATTTGTGCCTATATATAAGGCCTTCTTTGTATTTTTCAATTAACACTTAGTAAAAATGTAGCCCATTAATAAAATTTCTCTTTTTTCTCTCCATCTCCACAGTCAACGGTTTCTGCTCATACTACTTCCATCCCATGTTACTCGTACTTTTCATTTTAGGCTGTAAATTTGGGATTATTTTTTATTGTAATTAAATTATAATTTTAAGTGTAATAAGACATCACTTAATAAAGGAGCTCTTAACTTAAACTAACATATTCATTAAATGCATTAATTCTAACTTAAACTATAAATAGTGTAAGGAGTTTATGACAAGTCGAAAAGTAACAGTTAAAGTAACATGGGACGGAGAAAGTAGTTTTCTCTTTTGCTCCAATGGAGGTGTCTTAATCCAAATCAATTCTACATTTTCAACCTCACCCAAAACACGATGTGCAGCCTCAGCCCTCAACCTCTTCATTCCGGAAGTAGCAAAACGAATATAGGTGTCACCCCACGCCTCTCCAGAGGTACCCATTGCTCTGCATGTTTGACCAATGGCTCCAAAGAAGCCCTAACCCCAATGAGAGTATTAAACATAATACTAGTGATATAATAATATTGCTTAGTAAAATTGAGTTTGATTTAATTATGTAGAAGTTGTTAAACAAAAGTTAGTCAAATATCTTTTGATTTCTAGATGAAATTTTTGTAAATCTCTGTCTAGTTTCTTGCACTCCTTCCGTCCCTAAAAAATATGTATTTTGCGTTTGACACGAGTTTTAATACAAAATTGGTAAAATAAGAGAGAGATAGAGAGAAAAAGTAATTAAAGAATTGCTAGTGGACAATGGGTCCCACTTCATTAGAGAGAAAAGAGTTTTCAAAATTAGAAAATGCATATTCTTGTGGGACAGACTAAAAAGTAAAGAGTGCATATTCTTGTGCGGCGGATGGGGTAATATTTTCTCTTCCTTAAGTTTAGAAAATTGAAAGTTTATTGCTCACACAATATTTGAACGAGTAAATGTCAAAATTGGTCCTGAACATATGTTAATTTTACAATTTTGGTCACAAACATTATCTTTTAAATTTTTGCATCCCTAACATTTTAACTCGGATCACAATCGGTCCAAAACTAACTATTCCATTAAATTTTAAAAGTCAACGTTTTTAATCCCGATTTTGACCAAATTATCATTTTTGTTGATAAATTTTAAAAAAATTTGACAATAATTATTATTAGAAACGAAGACACGAATGCAAACAAAAGGCAGAGACATGAACTTACAGCAAGAACCAAAGCAGTTTGACGAGTGTCCATTTTGAGCCGTACAACCTCGGAATACCTGGCCACCTTTGTGTTCTTGAACTTCAATTACTCGGCCTTAATGAGCTCACTGAGAGCATCTCCAGTGAATCTGGACATGCAATAGCCCTCCCATAACCTTGCCACTGCCACATCATCAGCACTAAAATCCTCCTGCCACATCATCTGAACATGCAACTGGACAAGCAACTGGACATGCAATAGCCCTCTCATAGTCTATCCACATCACTAATAACAATTATATAATTTAATTTACAATCGTAGCAACATACGGAATTTAATTTACGAGACAAATACACGAAAATTGAATAATACTATTAAAATTTTAAAAAGTACAATAATTTTAAAAAAATTACATTAATTTAAAAAAATACAAAAATTAAAAAGTACAATAAAAAATTACATAAAAAATCACTCCTCGCCTCCGTCGTCGCCCAGCCCTTCGTCGTCGCCGCCGTCGCCACCAACGCCTTGGCTACTCCCGCCGGTATCCCTCTGCAACCCCTCCAATTCTTCACGCATGCTCCGGAGCAATACGCGAAGATAAGCCTTCTCCTCGGGGTCCAACCCCGTCCGGAAGTCGGCTAACGTCTTCACCATTTGAGCGCGCGTTTGTTGACGCATGAAGAATTTGAGCTCCTCGGTGGACCTACCGAGGGGGGATGCCGACTGGACCTCCTGGGAACTCGGGGTGCCCCCCTCGCATCCCGTTGCGCCCGCCTTTGGCCAACCGGCGTGGTCGGCGACCGAACGAACTAGGGGTCGGGACCTCATGGGCCGTCTCGGGGAGGTCGTGGGAACCACCGCTGCTGCCGCTATAATCACCGGTATAGTTCAGTTTCTGCTACTTCGGCCAGCCAGCGTCGACACCTGCCCGGAACTTCTCCGACTCGTTGAGCACAAGGTAGCAGTTCCAGTAGGTGAACTCATAGTACTTCCCGAGATCCGGGCAGGCTCTCTCCGTAATCCTCCTGCAGTCTTCCTCTGCTTGGCCACTGGTCCACATGCGGAGGGCGTTGGCGTACAAACCCAAAAATTGAGAGACGGCAGACCTGATTCGGTCCCAGCACTTCTGGCACTCCTCCCCGGTGCGCGGTCTCCCTTCAGGGCAAAATGCCCTATAGGCTGTGGCTATCTTGACCCACAAGTTGACGATCCTCTGGTTGTTCAAAACGAGAGGATCATCGCAGACACTCACCCACGCCTTGGCCACCGCAACGTTCTCCGCGTCCGTCCACTTTCTCCGGAACCGGCTATCCTCACCCGGCTGCGACGACTCTCCGACCTTCTTGGCTTTGCCCTTCTTCTTAGGGGCGCTCCGACCCCGCCCTACTCCCCGGCTTTGAATGGGAGTTTTCGGAACCTCGTTAATATCAAAACCCAACTCCTCTAAGGAGAAGGTCTCATACTGCGTGTACTGTGCATCCGTTGGGGTCGATGTGTGCGAAGAACCGGTGGAAAAATCAAAAGTCGGCCGATAGACGTTTTCCCCCCGGGCGTCCCCTGCGGCGGTGGCATCATCTGCTGCGTCGGTGGCTGCATCCCGGCTGCCCACCCCGGCATCATCTGCATAGGGGGTTGCATCGGAGGTACCCCCTACCAAGCCGGCACACTTCCCCCGGCGGCCATCGGTGGCATCATCTGCTGCCACGGGTACATGTTGTAGTACCCGGTCATCGGAGGCCAACCACCTCCCACGGGAGCCGGGGGAGTCTGAGACCCTCCCCCGGGAGTCGGGGGAGTCTGAGACCCGATCGTCACTAGAGTACCTTCGTAGTTGTTCTCCATTTCTCGTTGTTGATCATGTACAGAAATTAAGATAGAGAGAGTATTCGTTAAAACAAGTGGTGCGAATGAAAATGATGTCCAAAGCGCGTATATATAGTGTTTCAAAAAATAAAAAAAAAATTAAAAATCTAACGCCGGTCTGACGCCGATCCAGGGCCTACAATGGCGCTTTGAGGATCGGTGTGAGAATCGGCGTCAGCCCAAGAATCGGCGTGGGCACGCCGATTTTGACGCCGATATCACTGACACCGCTCGTAATGGTTCGGCGTCAGCACCGGCGTCCGCAAAAAATTGGCGTGCCGGTGACGACGCCGCCATTGGAGATGCTCTGAATACCCAAACATGTCCACTCCATGGGCCCACAACGTCTTCTTCTCCGCCCCACGTGGCACCATCGCCTCGATCCCCATGCTCCCTTCCCCGCTCCTCCACCACCAGCTCCATCATCTCGCGCAGGATCGACTCCGCCGTGGTCCGGTCGCAAACAGAGACGTGGAGGCTCACCACCACGACGGACCGGGATTCGGAGAGGACGTAAAATGCGGTGTGGATTAATATCGTGAATGGAACTAGGTTTTTTGAAATAAAAGTTTAAATTATTTTAAATATAAAAGTAATTTTAATCTAATAATTATTATTATTGTCAAATTTATTAAAAAATTATCAACAATTGATCAAAATCGGGATTAAAAACGTTGACTGTTAAAATTTGACGGAATAATTAGGTTTGGACCGATTGTGATCCGAATTGAAATGTTTAGGATGCAAAAATTCAAAAGATAATGTTTATGACCAAAATCATAAAATGGACATATGTTCAGGACCATATGTAATTGGGCATTTACTCATATTTGAACACTTAATAAAGGTAATTGGCATGTACTCATATTTGAACACTTAATAAAGGTAATTGGATAGCCTTCGTATATAAAAGAAGATTTGCGTAAAAGTAACTACTCTTGATCCGTAGGAGCATGTCAAATTACTTTTTAGATACATAGTAATTTCTTAAATATGAATATTTGGATATCATTCCATGAGATTATCGGAAATAGAAATATTTGTAATATCTCAATATAGCATGTGATGCGAATATTACTGGAATTACAAGAGATAAACAAAACCGGGCGTAATACAACCCAAGAAGGAAGAACTGAAAATATAATGAAAAGAAACTGGAAATCAAACTTAGCCGAGTCGAGGAAAGTCCTCTTTCTGCAAGACGAGATACGCCCCGGTAATGCTCTCGGTTTGGCGTGTCGTCCCCAAAGATAAGACGGCAACGTCTCTGGTGAAGCAGCACCGCTATCAGCAGAGCTCCGGCGAACTGGAAGAGGAGAGGGCAGAGCTTTTGGAAGAAAGACTATGCAGAGAGTACGATGCTTGTGTGTATGTTCTGTTGATGCAAGAAATGACTAGCCTATTTATAGGCCTAGTCCACTGCAGGGGTCAACTTAGCCTTGATGGCTGTCATCATGGCTCATCATGGTGTGGCTGTAACGGCTGGCCGTTACGAATTTGAAAGCTGGAGTGGTCGATGATGAATCTAGACGCTGTACACGCCCTAGTTCATCCGTCGCATGTGGACTGCGTTACGTGCCAGCCTCGTAGACTTTGATTGCGTCATAGTTGACGATGTGTCATGCCACTGATCTTGCTGACTAAGCGTTGGTCCAAAACATTAAGTTTGGGTCCAGGGACAAGCCAAAAAACCAAGCCCAAAGACCACCCAAAGTTCAAGTCCAAGGGCAAGGGCAAGGGTGTAGGCGTGGGTGCGGGCGCAGGCACGGCTCGGCTCGGCGCGCGTGGGTGCGGGCGCAGGCACGGCTCGGCTCGGCGCGCGTGTGCGCGCGTGTGGGCTCTTCAACCCATCTTAGTCCACAATAATTATTAAGTGTAGTAAAGTCACTTAATAAATACACATTAAAAGATGTATCTCATCTTCTATGTGGGATAATTAACACTAGCTAATTACTCCCTAAGCTTTAATCCCATAGCTTTATTAAAAGCTACAATGTGACCAACTTTAATCCAATTTTTCTCACTCACCGGGAATCGGATTTGAGAAAGTGAATATGCTACGGTCATCTACGCGGAACGTAGATCGAAGCTATATCATTTAATTTCCAAAAATTAAATATCTCGTCACATTTATTATTGGTCAAATTTCGTTGACCAGACATCTTAAATTCAAGATTCCAATAATCCCCCACATGAGTGGAAAAAGCCAAATGCATATGCATGCAGACACAAGCTCAACCCTCACGAGGTATATAAGTATAAGGATAGGTAGTTTTTGGCCTTGAACCGTCCATAGATAGCACCATCGGATACACATGCGGACTAGTAGCGCGATGCTTTGAACTATTCCTTCACGGCATGTACCGAGACAATGATGTTAACACTTAAACACCTCAACCTCTTCCGTTCTCACAGTTTGTGTCCATTGCGGTCTTGGACACCACTTTGGATTCATAAGTGCGTTTTGTGAAGCCACCACACTTCGCATTTACATAGGTGATTCTTAGTCAAGTACCTTGCCCTACTTGGTCTCTTTGAGAACTCCATCTCTTTGAGATCCTTAAGAACCATTAAAAGTCATAGACTTAGCCTTACCACTCAGGCAAGTTTTTCAACACTCTATTGTTCTTTAGGGAATAGATGTAGGTGAGTGTTTCTCATGAACTCTCATAGCTTAGTTTTCTCATTGAACCAAGTTCTTGGGATCTCAAGTCATCATGGTTGGGTTACCACTATGATTATTCCTTTAGTTTGTGGATTTTAGACCTATTCCCTCTAGCAGTTTATTCATTTGATCACGGTTTAACCCTTTGGTTAGCGGATCAGCTAGATTATCTATTGACTTACATAGTCGATTGTAATCACGCCAGTTGTGATCAAATGCCTCACGGTGTTGTGTCGTCGACGAATGTGTCGAGACTTACCATTATAGAAGCCATTATTTGCTCTTTCGATAGCTGCTTGGCTATCACAGTGAATTAGCACTGGAGGTGCAGGCTTGGACCAACAAGGAATGTCCTCTAGGAAATTCTTAAGCCACTCGGCTTCTTCACCAGCTTTATCTAAAGCTATGAATTCAGATTCCATTGTTGATCGGGCTATACAAGTCTGTTTTGTGGATTTCCACGAGACAGCACCACCCCTAATAGTAAAGACGTATCCACTTGTAGAGAGTGAGTCTTTGTTATCGGATATCCAGTTTGCATCACAGTACCCTTCAAGTACCGGGGGGTATCTCGTAAAGTGTAGCCCATGATTTTGAGTATATTTTAAATATCTCAAAACCCTTACAAGAGCAGTCCAATGCTCTTTGTTAGGATTGCTCGTGTAGCGTGCTAATTTGTTCACAGAGCAAGCGATATCTGTCACTACCGCCCTTCTAGGGTATAATAAATGCGGTCGATCGCGACTTAAACAGACTTAAATATAACAAGGAAAATAGGCTAGGGTTTCATCAATAAGGCTTGACCAACATATTAAACGAACAATTAAGTATAAAACAAGATGAGGGCTCGGGTTTAAATAATGAGTTGGGCCAGACATTAATATTAATGGAAAAGATTAAGAGTTTGACATTATCCAACAAGACTTTAAAATATCCAATAATGGAACAAATTCAAGTTCAAGCCCAATTGCTAATAAGTAAAAGAAATATCACAGCGGAAAACGACCAAGAGAAAGAGTGAAGTCATGTGTGAAGACACGACGACACTCGGAGTTTCAAGACAATATTATCATTACGTTTAATTTGCTCAACACCGCCAACCGCTCGTCGCCGCTCAACCTGCACATAAGGAAAACATATGCAGGGCTGAGTACTTATAAAATACTCAGTGGACTTATGCCGAAAACATTTTTTAATAAAGATATAGTTTATCATGCCATACGTAAGTAACCATCGGGGTTTAGCTTTAGAAAGCCCGAGGCACTCAAATCATTTCACATTGTAAAATTCGACTGATCAGTCATTTTCCCATAGACAATAGCCATATCTGCCAATACATGACAAGGAATGCGGCCGCAAACCAGGTCACTAGACCGGCCAGCCCGTACGCTAGCACACGATCTACCATAGGTGTACACTAATCCAAGTAGGGTTTGCGGCCCTACGAGGACCCGAATTCGACTTATATAACAGTGGCAACAGCCACATCAGATAGGCACGTTAAAACAAATCACGGCATGATAAATACTTTAAACCACCCTTATAGCTCCATAGTCATATGTAAAAGATTTTAGTAAAAGAAAACCCACAAAAATGTAGGGTAGAAAAGAAGCCCACCTCGACCGTTTAGATACCAACTACTGCCTTTCCTTTGTTATCACGCTTCGCGCACGAGTTATCACCTTTAGATAATGTATATATCTTATCAGTCACAACCATTGACTTAATATTATGCATGTCCCTATCGTTTTCCCTTTTCCCATCTTTGAACAACACATCATGTCATCATATATATCAATCATGTATATCACTTATAACAACATAGTGTTTTTGTAAAGGTAGAAGTCTGGCAGCACTGCGCAACTATTTTATAAAAATTATTAAAATTTCACCCGACTTCCGTTGGGGCTAAAATTTTACCACAACGCAGTAGACTCATCAAATAACTTCCAGTTTAAAAATCATGTTAAAATAATGTTTTTAGGTCAGTCAAATAGAAAACGTAACTCACTGGTCGAGAAAACACTTTCTGCCAGAAATGCGCAGTCAATTTTAAAAATTCACCATAAATTCATCTTTCGTCCAAATGAGTTGAAATTCGCACACTATACAAAAGACATAATGAAGTTTACTTAGGAAAAAGAATCGATCAAATCGGAGTTCATTTGGTCGGTCAAATACATGTCGGAACATACTGTCCGAACTTACAGCTTTTCATGCCTTTAAAAATTCGAATTAGGGTTCATCCCTATTTATTCAAAATCAATTTTTCCATGGTTTTAACACACAAACATGCTCGAGAGAGTCCTTATACTCATGTTTTCGTAACATCATATATCATTCACCATAGATTCATTAAATCATCAAACAATTCATTCAAAACGCAAATCACACATCCAAACACAAATTCCCACTGATTAAATCCCTTAGATTTGATATCCCTCCACTCACTAGATGCATGAGGGAACAAAAGAAGAGTTGAGATGGAGAGGAATGAAGAATAGGGTCCGATTTTTACCTCTCTTGGACGAAACAAACGGTAGGAACGAATAAAAGTCTTGATTCTTCAATAATCTCTTGGATATTCGAAAGGATCTTGAGTAGAGTGGAAGAACAAGTGTGGGAGAAGTGGAGCAAGGGAGAATGGCGTGTGATTGAGGGGGAATAGGCGTGTGAAATTGAGTGCTAGGTTTAGGGATTTAGTTAGTCTCTATTTATAGGCTTAAGGAATAGAATATCCCACAATTAATTGAAGATTTGGGAGAATAACTTAAATTAAGATTTGAGAGATTTGGGGGAAGGGAATTGGCGTGAATAATGAGGGAGAATAAGGGAGAATATTTCGAAAATCATGGCCATTTAATTAGCCATTGATTTAATTTAGTATTTTCACGGAGCAGAATAAAATAATACGGAGCAAGAAAAATTAAATAAGAATCCTCCCACAATTGGGAATAGGCGTGTGTTTTAAATTCCTCCCACAAGGAATAATTTCCAAATCTTTAGTAAAATAGAGATAAGGCAAGATTTGCTAGGATATTCCAATTAAAACATAGAAAGAAATAATTAAGGGATCAAAATAAATAATGAATAATTTCTTCTCCCACAAGCTAGGAGATTTCAAAATCTCCCTTAGGAATAATAGGGGCCGATTCTTTCATCAAGAAATAGGATAATTAGGCTTTGGATTTAATTGGGTAATTATCCCAAGCAAATAATTAAATCCAAGAAAATAATTCCTCTCCATAAATTCATAGTGGTCGAAAATTCCAATAAAATGGGTAAGGCAATTATTGATGATCCTATTAAAATCTCACTCCCCAAAATAAAAAAATATAATTTGCGGCTATATTTCATTCCGCATCGATTAATTAAGGCCACGTCATCAATTCGACAAGATTGACTATTCCACCTCTCAACTCCAAAACAAAATTAGGTCGCATAGAAATCAAGCAATTAATTCACTCGTCAATTAATCCACATACTTCACGGCATTAAAACATTTAATGCAAAATTTTAGGGTTCGAAAATTAGGGTTCGAAAAGTGGGGCGTTACAATATCGGGCCAGGTGCAATTAGTCAGATACATAATGCACCCAATGACCTTCGCATATTCTTCTTGTGCGACAGGTTCACCTTTGTTCTTGGTTAAATGAACATTTAGCTCTATAGGTGTCTTAGCCGGCGTGCTATCATAAGCGTTGAATCTTCTTAGTACTTTCTCAACATAATGAGATTGTGTTAAGGTGATTCCTTTGGATATTCTTAGAATTTTCATTCCAAGAATTATATCGGCTTGTAGCACCCCGGAAAATTGTGACTTTTTTATTTTTTTTATTTGATGGCTTATTTTTTTTAATTAATGTGGATGTTGAATAAGAATTTCTTTTGTGGAAATTGAGTCTCTATGTGTTTGAGTTAATTATGTAAAATTAGTTGTTGTGGGTTATGTGAGTTAATGTGATTAAGCTTCCAATGTGTGAATTAAGTTAAGTGGGATCATGCATATATTTCTAGCCATATTATTTGGAATTTTCAGCCTTCCTATCCATTGGAAATAATACTTTCTTTCTTGGATTTAATTAATTGCTTTGGGATATTTATCCAAATTAAATCCAAACCAAATTATCCTTATGCTGTTCTACATAATTTTTGCCCATATGCCTTTCAATTACTTGTGGGATTAATTTATTTGTTACCTATTTTGTGGAAGTTTTTCCTATAAGAAATTACCAATTTAAATCCTATTCCTATTTAATTGAGGATTTAAATATTTTTTTTAAAATACTCCCCTAATACACGTCCATTTTCCCTATTTTCACTCCACAATTTTTTTTATTTTTATTTATTTAAGTGGGGAATTAATCATAGAATATAAAAAGGGAGAAACCCAAACCCTAGCCCCATTATTTTAACGCCTTTTTCTCTCCCTCTTCTCCCTCCCACACGCCTTTTTTCCCTCTTCCCCACCAATCCTTCACAAATTCTTCAATCTTGCTTCGTTTTGGAGTTGGAAACTCAATAATCGTTGAAGAATCGAGCCATTCGTTGCCTCTACCGATTGTTTTTCAAGAGAAAGGTATACTTTCATTCATCTTTCTCCTTCTTACCATTGAATCCTTGTTCTTGATTCCCTCATGCATATAGTGAGTGTAGAAGATATAAGAATTAATCGGGTGGGATTGATGGTTACATGAGAAAATATATGTGTAAGCGTTTATTGATGTGTATGAATGAACTTGTGGGTGATCGTTGGTGAATGATATGTGAACATATGAGAACATGGTTGTGAGATCTTTTTGAAGCATGATTATGTGTTGGAAGCATGAATAAATGGGTTAAGATGAATGATAGATAAACCCTAATTCGAATTTGTGAAGCATGAAAACTGTGGTGTTCGAACAGTAGATTCCGACGTGTGTTTGACGGACCAAACAATCTTATTTTGGCACGAATTTTTTTACTGAGTAAAATTTGAGATGTCTTCTGTGTTGTGTATAAATTTTAGCCTCTTTTAACGAAATATGAATTTTTAATGAATTTTTGAAGTTAACTGCGCAGTTCTGTCAGAATTTGTATTCTCGTCCAGTGAGTTTTCGTTTTTGATTTTACCGACCTAAAGATGTGATTTTGATGTGAAATTTTAACTGGATGATCTTTGATGTGTCTAACGTGTTATGGTAAAATTTCAGCCCCATCGGAGGTCGGATGGATTTTTAATGAATTTTACAAAACGGCTGCGCAGTTCTGCCAGATTTCTGTCATGTTAAAATAATACATGTTGTCAAGTTTGAATGAATTACATGATGCATGTGTGATTAAGGAACGTATCTTATGGAGTGGTTATGTGTTATACGTTGAGGTATACTATTGGGTGTTTCCTTATGTTGGTGAACGTTTGGGATGTGCAATTTAAGAAAACGATGAAAGGAACGATAGGACATGCATGATAAATTGTATTGATGGAAGGCTGATTGTGTTGTATTATGTGGTTATGATGTTGATAAGGGTTGTTGTGCGTACGTGAGTACGAAGAGCAAGGATTTCAATAAAGTTGTTAACCGTGTTTGTAAGCAATCGAGGTGGGTTTTTTTTAACTAAACTCTTTTATTTTTCCAAAGTACGATTGTGGAGCTATAAGGGTGGTTTAAAGTGTTATGTCATGCCGTGATTGTTTTGATGTTGAGATTATTGCCTGATGCCTAGTTCGTTTGAGCTTGCTCCGTTAGGCTATAGGGCTATGTTGAGATTATGCTTGATGCCTAGTTCGTTTGAGCTTGCTCCGTTAGGCTATAGAGCTATGTTGAGATTGTGCTTGATGCCTAGTTTGTGAGTTCGCTCCATTAGGCTATAGGGCTATGATAAACGAATTTGGGTCTGAGTAGGGCCGCAAACCCTATCAGGTTGTGTACACAGGTGGGATCGGGAGCCGTCCTTGCAAGTCGGCCGGTCTCGTGGGCGAATAGTGTGGCCACACTTTCGTCGCACTATGGTAAGAGGATGTGAATGATTGATTGATTGATGAGAAAGTGGGGAGATTGTTTTATCTGGCCAAACTATGAAAATGTTTTTGTGTTCTCGTGATATTTTCTTAACTACATGTAAAACTCGAGTTCACTGGTATGGATGACATAACTATTATAAAATGTTTTCGGCATGAGCCCATTGAGTGCAACAAGTACTCAGCCCTGCATTTCTTTTTAAAATTTTGCAGGGTGAGCGGGATGTTGCGATGGATGTTGAGTGAGATTTAAGAATTCCCGGATGGGTCGTGTCTTCATACATGGGCGTCATCCTATGACTCTCCTTTGATACTTGTTTTTCCGCTGCCTTGTTTCGAAACGTTCTTGATAAAGTCTTTCATTTTTCCCCACACTACGTTATGAAATTATTTACCTTGAGACATTAATCCGTTGTTTAACTATTCGATTTCTTTTTGAAGATAATTAGGTTTTCATATTCAATCTCGTCCTTTATTGTTGTCTTTCATTGCGTCCCCCTTTTCTTCCCCGCTCCTTAGTCCCTCCCCTCGTCACGTTTTCCCCGTCTTCACTATCCTTAGTAAGGGCGGTCGTGACACGGCTAGACCCATGTCCTTCATGTCGAAGTTTCTTTTTAACATGGGTTTCGTGTCGTGTATCACTTGGGTGTTACTACCCATGATTAACATATCATCCACATAGAGACACACTATAACGTATCCATTATTAGTGTTCTTAATGTAGACACATTTGTCACATTCGTTGATTTTAAATCCATTTGATAACATCACGTTATCAAATTTCAAGTGTCACTGCAACGACGCTTGTTTTAATCCATAGATGGATTTAACCAGTTTGCATATCTTTTTCTCTTGTCCAGGTATTACAAAACCTTAAGGTTGTTCCATATAGATTTCATTTTCAAGGTCACCATTTAGAAACTCAGTCTTAACATCCATTTGATGAATCTCAAGATTGTGTACAGCAGCAATCGCGAGAAGCACTCCAATTGATGGAATCCTCGTTACAGGTGAGTAGGTATCGAAGAAATCATACCCTACCTTTTGTTTAAAGCCTTTGACTACCAGTCTAGCTTTATAGTTGTCCACTGTTCCATCGGCCTTAAACTTTCTTTTAAGGTCCCATTTGCATCCTAAAGGTTTAGCACCTTCAGGTAGATCAACCAACACCCACGTGTGGTTTAGCAAACTTGAATCAATTTCGCTTTGAACAGCTTCTTTCCAATGCAACCCGTCTGGGCCTGCAAAGGCTACTTTTATCGATGTTGGTTCTTCATCCAACATGAATGCAACATAGTCAGGACCAAATGTCTTTGGTGTTCTGACCCTATTCCCACGTCTCAGTGCTGCCTCATTCGGATCAGGCCTTGCACGCTTGCGTGAATCGGGCTCTATCTCCAATGGCTTAGAACTGGTGGTTTCATTCTTAATTCTTGTCTCAGAATTGGATGCTACGTTTTCCTTATTTTTACAAGGAAATGTATTTTCAAGAAATACAACGTTTCTTGATTCAATCGTTGTTCCTACAGTCACAGTTGGAATTTCAGACTTGTGGACCACAAATTTGTATGCACTACTATTAAGTGCATATCCAATGAAGATGCAATCAACCGTTTTAGGTTCGATTGTAACTTGTTTGGGCGGGGGAACCATCACCTTAGCCAAACACACCCACACTTTGAGGTATTTGTAGGATGGTTTCCTTCCTTTCCACAGCTCATACGGGGTAACATCTTTGCCCTTGAGAGGGATTTTATTCAAAATATAGTTGGTTGTCAAAACCGCTTCCCCCCACATTTTATATGGTAATCCTGAAGTCAGAAGCACTGCATTCATCATCTCTTTTAGAGTTCGATTTTTGTGTTCTGCAACCCTATTAGATTGGGGTGAATAGGGGAGCAGTTGTTTGATGAATTATGCCACTTGCATTGCATAGTTCTTCAAACGAGGCTACATATTCGTCTCCTCTATCACTTCAAATCAGTTTGATTTTGCAACCAAGTTGATTCTCAACTTCGTTCTTATAATTCTTGAACGCTTCTATTGCTTCATCTTTGCTTTCCAAAAGATAGATGTAGCAATATCCTGTGCAATCATCTATAAAGGTGATAAAGTACTTTTTACCACCTCCTGTTTGCACAAATTTTAAGTCACATACATCGGTGTGAATTAATTCAAGGGGTTTGATGTTTCTTTCAACTGAATGAAACGGTAATTTAGTCATTTTGGCTTCAAGACAAATCTCACATTTATCTTTACTACAAACTTCACTTGCCTTTAGTAAATCCAGATTTACTAATATTTTAATGGCGTTTATATTTACATGTCCCAATCTACAATGCCACAAGTTTGAATACTCAATCAAGTAAGTGGAAGTAGATGCATTGTTATTGATAGCCGAAGCTTTGGAACAAGGCGCGTAGCCATGCTAAGCTTAAAAAGTCCATCGGTTACATAACCTTTTCCGAGGGACTTTCCAAACTTATACAATACAAACCTATCGGATTCAAATACAAGTTTAAAACCCTTATTAACTAGTATAGATCCCGAGACTAGGTTCTTTTGGATGTCGAGCACATGCAGCACATCCTTCAAGGTGATAGAGATGCCAGATGTCATTTTGAGGATCGCATCTTCAGTTCCTTTCACTTCGGATGATGCTTGATTCCCCATGCTGATCTTCCTCCCATCAACAGGATTGTAAGTTGAAAACCTGCTCCTATCGGCACAAACATGAGCAGTTGCTCCAGTGTCGATGTACCAGCTTCCCTTGTTTTCAATTAAGTTGGCCTCTTCAGTGACCACGGTAATGAGGTCATTCTCATCCCAGTCTTTGAACTCCTTCTCGACTACGTGGGCAGCAGGCCTCTTGTCCTTGCTTCTGCAATCCTTGGCGTAGTGCCCAGGTTTGCCACATTTGTAGCAGTTGTTTTTCACAGGTTGGTTTGCCTTGCCTTTATCCTTTGACGTTGGACGATTTGGTCGAGGACGTTTGTTGGAGGGACCGCCTCGCTCCAACAAGTTGGCCTTGGCTTCAAATGGGCCATGGGCTTTAGCCTTTTGGTCGTTTTTGCGCACATCAGATTCAATGCGCAACTTCACGATCTGTTCTTCAAGGGTCATCTCCTTTCGCTTGTGCTTAAGGTAGCTCTTGAAGTCCTTCCAACTAGGTGGAAACTTCTCAATTATCGTGCCAGAAGTAAAGTTTTCTGGCAAGATCATCCCCTCGGCGGTGAGTTCGTGGATGATTATTTGGAGCTCTTGTACTTGGTCTATCTCTGGTCTTGAATCGACCATTTTGTAGTCCAAGTACTTAGCTATTACAAATTTCTTAGTGCCGGCATCATTACTACGGTACTTTTTCTCTAGGTTTTCCCACATTATTTTAGATGTGGTTACATTAGAGTATACATTGTAGAGGCTATCATCTAATGCACTTAAAATGAAATTTTTACATAGATAATCCCCTTTGTGCCATGCGTCGTAGTCGGAGAAGACCTCCAATCTTGTCTCTTGATCGCTTGGCGTGGGTGGCTCGTCTTCCAAGCTGGCGACAAGGTTTTCCTGAAGGTATCCCCATCAAAAGGGATAACACGATTCGGCGTCAAGGGCAAACTGAAGCCGCGATTTATTGGGCCTTATGAAATTCTTGAAGGAGTAGGCCCCGTTGCATACCGTTTGGCGCTACCACCAAACCTTGGAAATGTTCACAACGTTTTCCATGTGTCGCAGTTACGAAAATACGTGTTCGACCCGAAGCACGTGATCCGTTTTGAGGAAGTCGCGTTGAATCCGGACTTAAGCTACGAAGAGAGACCCGAATCTATTCTGGACCGAAAGATCCAAATTGTGAGAAATAAAAGTGTTGCTTGTGTGAAAGTACTATGGGAAAATCATGGGCATGAAGAAGCCACGTGGGAGAATGAGGATAAAATGAGGGAATTGTACCCCGAACTCTTTACTTGAGAGTAACAAATTTCGGGACGAAATTTTTGCTAAGGTTGATAGGATGTAACGCCCCGTTTTTCTAAACCTAATTTGTGAACCTAAATTACTTGTTTTAATGGTATTAACTCTGCGAAGTCCGTGAATTGATTGTTGGTAATTAATTGTTGTTAATTGGGGATTTGTGAAATAAATGATTATGAGAATTTAATTAACTCCTGTCCGTGAGGAATATTTATTGGACTCAATTCCGTGTTGGATCCGATAAATTAAATAATTAATATAAAAGTCTAGTCCGTGATAAAATACAATGGGCTGCGAATTAAACTAAATTAATTAAGACAAAATATCTTTAATTCAAATCTTAATTAAAGATTTTATGTAGATTTTCCTGCTCCGTGATGGAATTTTCCTCCTCCGTAACCTGCAAATAAAATACCAAATAAATTCAACTAATTCAAAAATAAGAAGAAAAAAAAAAGAAGAAAAAATTGAATCCCTCCCTCAACCCCGTTGAAACCGCCTCCCCTCAATCCCATGAATCTCTCCCATATCCCCAACCCCTTTCCTCTATATTAAATCTTCAGCCATTATTTCTTTTCTCACCTATCGTCTCTGCAAGCAAGAATCATCTCCAACTTCTATCCAAGGTAAACTATGATTTATCATTTGTATCTAAATTCTCTCCTATTTCAAAATCTAACATCAAATTGTTGCTTTCGGCAGTAATCAAACTCCTCCAGCTTCAAGAACCCGCCTTTCAGCCTTGTGAACTTCACAACCCAAATCCAATTCACGGAGGTAATTTCCTACCCAGATTTGGAACATGACTTATCGCATGCTGCATCCATACATTACTTTCCCAGCACCAACTCCCCTCGGCAATTGCTTACATTTTGTAAATATTATGAAATCTGAAAATCCTCTCTGATCGGATAACCGTAGCAACCAAAATAGGAATGAAAAGAAACGTTTTTTGTTTCTAATGGGAACTTACCTTGCGGGTGAAATCGGGGTTAATTGGGGCCGACCGATGGCGGCACCCTTCGCGGCGGAGCTGGAGCCGCACAGCAGCGACGGCGGGCGGCGACGGCGGGCTCCCTCCGGCGACGGGCAGAAGCAGCGGCAGCGGTCCAGGGGAGCAGCGCGACTGCGGACAGCCGCGAATCGCGAACGGCGACTCGGAGCGAGGGGACGGTGAGGTCGCCGTCGTGAATGAGATGGGGGGGGGCCGACGGAATTTGAGAAAGCCGATGGAAATCGGAGGAAAAATTTCTGCAGTTTTGGTCGAGAGATAGAGAGAAGGGGGGGGGGAAGAAGGTGTGTTACACGTAGGTGAGGGAGGGGGTTTTCTTCATTTGAGCTCATTAAGTTTTGGGCCTCATTAAATTAGAAGTGGGTAGAATGTTTAATTGTTGGGCTTAAAATTGTAATTGAAGATGAAGTGGAGGAAACAATTAAATCTTGGACTTTTAATTAAATGGTTTGGGCCTTCTTTAGTGGGGGTATTGATTAATTAAATTAAAGACATAAGGTGGGAATGAATTAAGTTTTGGGCCGATAAATTAATTATGGGGAATTATTCAAATAATTTCCGGATAATGTGGAAGTTTAATAATTTTTATCCTATGTTCGAAATAGATAGTTTTGCGAGGGAAATATTTTCGATAATGAATTCATGGGCTTAATTAGATATTAGGATTTAAATCTAAATCATTAAAAATATACGGGGAGCCAACGGTGGAAATTGGGAGCGTAAGCGGCCGTCGAACGATCGAAAAATCGAGAAAAAAAAGGGGAGATAAAAGATTTAAACTAGGGTGCATGCATTTTATTTACTTAATTTGAAAGTGTGTTGATTTATGTGTTATTTTAATTCTAAAGGTGATATCTCGCAAGGGAATCGTGATCGCAAAGGAAAGAAAATAGTTTTGGAATAAGCACTCGAGGTGGGCTTCTTTTCTACCCTGCCCTACGTGTGGGTTTTTATTTTACTAAACTCTTTTACGTATGACCGTGGAGAGATAAGGGTGGTTTAAAATGACTTTATCATGCCGTGATTTGTGTTTTACGTGCCTATCTGGTATGGCTATGTGCCGTTGTTATATAAATCGAATTCGGGTCCACGTGGGGCCGCAAACCCTACCTGGACTAGTGTACACCTATGGTAGATCGTGTGCTAGCTACGGGCTGGCCGGTCTAGTGGCTTGGTTTGTGGCCACATTCCAAGTCATGTATTGGCAGATATGGCTAACGTCTATGGGAAAATGACTGATCAGTCGACTTTTACTATGGGAAAATGATTTTAGTGCCTCGGGCCTTTCTAAAGCTAAACCTCGACGGTTACTTAAGTGTGGCATGATAAATTGACAACTTTTATTGAAAATGTTTTCGGCGTGAGCCCACTGAGTATATTTTATAGTACTCAGCCCTGCATGTGTTTTCCCTATGTGCAGGTTGAGCGGCGACGAGGATGTGGTGGTGTTGAGCAAATGAATATAATATATTATTGATGTCTTTGAACCTTGAGTGTCGTTGTGTCTTCACACATGGCGTCACTCTTTCTCTTGGTCGTTTCCGCTGTGACGTGTCTTAAATTATGATTTATTTGGGCCGACAACTTTAATTGTTGGGGTAATGGATATTCTGAATTCCTTGTTGGATAATATTAAACTCTTGGTTATTTATTTGGATATTAATTGTTGGTCCAACTTGTGTTGAAACCCTAATTCTTTTCGTCCGTTTCATTAAATTCTTTTCTAAACCTAATTTGTGAACCTAAATTACTTGTTTTAATGGTATTAACTCTGCGAAGTCCGTGAATTGATTGTTGGTAATTAATTGTTGTTAATTGGGGATTTGTGAAATAAATGATTATGAGAATTTAATTAACTCCTGTCCGTGAGGAATATTTATTGGACTCAATTCCGTGTTGGATCCGATAAATTAAATAATTAATATAAAAGTCTAGTCCGTGATAAAATACAATGGGCTGCGAATTAAACTAAATTAATTAAGACAAAATATCTTTAATTCAAATCTTAATTAAAGATTTTATGTAGATTTTCCTGCTCCGTGATGGAATTTTCCTCCTCCGTAACCTGCAAATAAAATACCAAATAAATTCAACTAATTCAAAAATAAGAAGAAAAAAAAAAGAAGAAAAAATTGAATCCCTCCCTCAACCCCGTTGAAACCGCCTCCCCTCAATCCCATGAATCTCTCCCATATCCCCAACCCCTTTCCTCTATATTAAATCTTCAGCCATTATTTCTTTTCTCACCTATCGTCTCTGCAAGCAAGAATCATCTTCAACTTCTATCCAAGGTAAACTATGATTTATCATTTGTATCTAAATTCTCTCCTGTTTCAAAATCTAACATCAAATTGTTGCTTCCGGCAGTAATCAAACTCCTCCAGCTTCAAGAACCCGCCTTTCAGCCTTGTGAACTTCACAACCCAAATCCAATTCACGGAGGTAATTTCCTACCCAGATTTGGAACATGACTTATCGCATGCTGCATCCATACATTACTTTCCCAGCACCAACTCCCCTCGGCAATTGCTTACATTTTGTAAATATTATGAAATCTGAAAATCCTCTCTGATCGGATAATCGTAGCAACCAAAATAGGAATGAAAAGAAACGTTTTTTGTTTCTAATGGGAACTTACCTTGCGGGTGAAATCGGGGTTAATTGGGGCCGACCGATGGCGGCACCCTTCGCGGCGGAGCTGGAGCCGCACAGCAGCGACGGCGGGCGGCGACGGCGGGCTCCCTCCGGCGACGGGCAGAAGCAGCGGCAGCGGTCCAGGGGAGCAGCGCGACTGCGGACAGCGGCGAATCGCGAACGGCGACTCGGAGCTAGGGGACGGTGAGGTCGCCGTCGTGAATGAGACGGGGGGGGCCGACGGAATTTGAGAAAGCCGATGGAAATCAGAGGAAAAATTTCTGCAGTTTTGGTCGAGAGATAGAGAGAAGGGGGGGGGGGAAGAAGGTATGTTACACGTAGGTGAGGGAGGGGGTTTTCTTCATTTGGGCTCATTAAGTTTTGGGCCTCATTAAATTAGAAGTGGGTAGAATGTTTAATTGTTGGGCTTAAAATTGTAATTGAAGATGAAGTGGAGGAAACAATTAAATCTTGGACTTTTAATTAAATGGTTTGGGCCTTCTTTAGTGGGGGTATTGATTAATTAAATTAAAGAAATAAGGTGGGAATGAATTAAGTTTTGGGCCGATAAATTAATTATGGGGAATTATTCAAATAATTTCCGGATAATGTGGAAGTTTAATAATTTTTATCCTATGTTCGAAATAGATAGTTTTGCGAGGGAAATATTTTCGATAATGAATTCATGTGCTTAATTAAATATTAGGATTTAAGTCTAAATCATTAAAAATATACGGGGAGCCAACGGTGAAAATTGGGAGCGTAAGCGGCCGTCGAACGATCGAAAAATCGAGAAAAAAAAGGGGAGATAAAAGATTTAAACTAGGGTGCATGCATTTTATTTACTTAATTTGAAAGTGTGTTGATTTATGTGTTATTTTAATTCTAAAGGTGATATCTCGCAAGGGAATCGTGATCGCAAAGGAAAGAAAATAGTTTTGGAATAAGCACTCGAGGTGGGCTTCTTTTCTACCCTGCCCTACGTGTGGGTTTTTATTTTACTAAACTCTATTACGTTTGACCGTGGAGAGATAAGGGTGGTTTAAAATGACTTTATCATGCCGTGATTTGTGTTTTACGTGCCTATCTGGTATGGCTATGTGCCGTTGTTATATAAATCGAATTCGGGTCCACGTGGGGCCGCAAACCCTACCTGGACTAGTGTACACCTATGGTAGATCGTGTGCTAGCTACGGGCTGGCCGGTCTAGTAGCTTGGTTTGTGGCCACATTCCAAGTCATGTATTGGCAGATATGGCGAACGTCTATAGGAAAATGACTGATCAGTCGAATTTTACAATGGGAAATGATTTTGAGTGCCTCGGGTATTTCCAAAGCTAAACCCCGATGGTTACTTGTGAAAGGCATGATAAATTACTTTTGTTGCAAATGTTTTCAGCATTAGCCACTGGGTATTCTTAAAATACTCAGCCCTGCATGTGTTTTCCCTATGTGCAGGTTGAGCGGCGACGAGGATGTGGTGGTGTTGAGCAAGTAAATTTAATATATTATTGTTGTCTTTGAACCTTGAGTGTCGTTGTGTCTTCACACATGACGTGACTCTTTCTCTTGGTCGTTTCCGCTGTGTCGTGTCGTTTAATTATGATTTATTTGGGCCGACAGCTTTAATTGTTAGGGTATTGAATATTTGAATTTCTTGTTGGATAATATTAAACCCTTGGTTATTTATTTGGATATTAATTGTTGGTCCAACTGGTGTTGAAACCCTAATTCCTTCGTCTTTTTATTAAATTCTCTTAATCACGAACGCCCGCATTTATTAACCCTAAGGGACGGTCGTGACAGTTTGGTATCAGAGCCTCAGTTTCTTTCCGCTCTGGACCCAAGAGTCTTTTGGAGTCAAAATCTATCCTTGTATTAATTGGCTAAAGTGTTAAACCTCGAAGGCTCAACACCACAACTCGTCACGCTCAACCACGAAAGAAGCGGTAAGAACATTTTGGCGATTTTTTTAAATGAATTACCGAAAATTTTGAAATTCGGTTGAAAAATGGTTCCTTGCAAAAATGGCAATTCTGGGCCTATTGGAATTTTAAAGTAAATGCTATGGCTTTGGAAAATATTGTGGTCATACGAGACGCGACAAACTATGGGACGTGAGACACTATGGAAGTATGTTATTGAAGGTGTTGAATGTGATGGATATTGAAGTATGAAAATGAATCGCATGCTTGAGACGGGGACTTGTTATTACATGTGTGAACTGCGAATTTAATTTGAAGAACATATATGTTGAATACTTGAACGGCGAAAATTCTAATGCATATTTTGTTGAAATCATATGATTTTGGAAGTATGAAACGCAAACTATGACGCGTGTGTAGTTGCAATTACGTGATTGTGGTATAAAGATGGACATGAATTGCATGATTTATGAAATGTGATTCCATGGGCGAAGGATTGATTCAGTTACTATTTTAAATATTAATATATGCTGGATGAAATGCTATGGAATGCCAAATGGTTTATATGGATCAACATGTTTGACTGCGCAATGTATAAATGACGTTTTATGTGATAGTTCATGATTGATGAAATACTATAGAATCAATATGAAAGTGAAATGTTGAATTTTGAACTTCGTTGCAAACGTAGAACCCATATGAAGCTTGAATTAAGCAACGATCGAATATGTGTTGAAGTATGAGACTATGCACTATGTCTGGAAAACATAGAGTGCCTAAGAAGTATGCTAGGTTGAACGTGCTTGAACATAGTTGTAAATTGATGACCACAATATCACTTTCCTGAGTGATGGGACAAACGAAAACATATACTTCGAACTAGACGGATTATTATAATTGTCTATTGTCTTCCCTGGATGATAAGAACAAAATGAAAGGATGTTCCTAACGAGATCAAGACAAGAAGAAATGTTAGGTGATGTATCCTTACAGCGACGAGAAATTGTGCCTACAATCAAATAAAGTGAATGCAATCGTGCATAACATGTTAATGCGACTACGCGTTACAAATATGACAACACTTATGACATGTTAAGGCCAGGAGGTTATTACCATGCATTTAATGAGAATGGTCGCTATGGCGTGCCAAAAACAATATGAAGATGTGACCTTCAAGGACAGTTAATTGTTGTAACGACACCAAGAATCTTGACTTAGAATCTAGAGTTTTCGAGAACGCTTCTATTATCTTCGGAAAATGACGGAGTGCCACCTTTGTAGCTAGAATGGATGAATTTAATTGACAGTACTTACTTGGATTATCAGAAATTTCTTACTATGAAGCTCCTTGACAATGATATTCTTTTCGTGCATTTAGAACTTTTGATTGACCTGCAATTTGCAAGTGATGCATCATTGTTTCCTTTTAATGAAAGTAGTGACTCATTCTTGTTCCTCTTGAGTCATTTTCGGAGCCATTCCAATCAAGGGCAATTTCAATAGTGCTCCTCATATTGAAACCCGTTCTGATCCAAGTAAAGACTGTTAAATAGATTTCTAAATTCTTGATACAAGACCCTCAAGAAAGACAATGGCTTGATCTCTGCAACCACATATGAGGAATAAGTTTCAAGAGACACATACAAAAAAAAGATACACCAACAACACGAGGAGTCGAATATTTTCGCATCTATGTTATGTTGTAGCAAGCAGCCAAAGAATCGAACTTTATGCCATACCGACATTAGGTCTTGAGAAACAAAAGCTGAGAGAAGCGTGCACATCAAATGATCACGTTTTGCAGCTCAGAATTTATGTAAGTGGTTGACTAAGGGTTATACGGATAACAGCTGAGAGTCGGAGTATTAAGGACGTCGCATAAGATCATCGTTGAACGATTGTATTGGAATGTAAATACGAGCACCCCTGATAGATTAAGATATACGAACGAAGGTCACCGACGAGAGGAAATCGTCTAGCAAGTGGCGAAATCGAATCATCTAAAATGGTAAACAATTGAAAGGGGGAACGCGTGCTAGTACCATCACCATTACCTCCTCCACCTAAGCCAGAATGACATATTGAATAGTTTTTGCTAAAGCAAAATCCTTCTATATTCGATGGGATAGGAGAGCCAGCAAAAGCCGAGACTTGGATACGCGTATTGGAGAGCATCTTCGAATTCTTGAAGTGCACCGAGGAAGAGCAATTGATTTATGTAACCTACCAACTCACGGATTCGGCTGACTTTAGGTGGGACCAAGCAAGGGACCTGACCCCTAAGAAAGTGGATACAATGACATGGGAGGACATTAAGGCGGAAATATACAACAAGTATACCCTAAAAAGTTACCGAAAGGTAAAGGCGGCTGAGTTTTACAACTTAACCCAAGGACGCATGTCGGTGACGGAATATGATCGCGCGCTCTGCGATATGACTCGGTATGCACCTGAACAAGTTGACACCGACGAGAAGCTGACCGATAAGTTCCGTGAAGGTCTAAGGCATGAGATAAAGATGGCATTGGCTAGTCATGGGAGGCTTACATACGCGGAAGCGTTGGCCCTTGCGCTAGATGTTGAGGCAGCTATGCCCAAGGAGAGGGTGACGGAGAACACTACACTGGCACTGCCTCCACCACATTATTCTCGGGAGAAGAGAAAGTGGGATAGGAATAGGACCCACTAAGAAAACAAGAGGTACCAGCCCAATCAAAACCGACCACCGCATGGGGGTAGACAAAATTTCTCTAACCAGAGGGGTGACTTCCGACCCAGACCACCACAATGCAATGTGTGCTCCAGATACCATTTTGGAGAGTGTAGAGTGCAGAAAACTACCAAGTGCTTTAACTGTGGGGGAAATGACCACTTCTCTAGGGAGTGTCCGATCAAGAATGAGGGGATGGGGTCAAGGCAGAACAATCAAGGATTCCGTCAGCAGTCGAGGGCACCACCGGCTGAACTAAGGATGAATCGTGATCAATCTCCGCGACAACAACAACCTCACCGCCCAAGACTTCCCTCCCAGGCTAGAGCGTATGCGCTGAGTTCTAGACAAACCAAGACTGAACAAGGGAGTCACGAGAGCGGAAATTTGGCAGAACTATGTGTGGACACATTAAGTTGCCTGCTAATAAATCTGAACATAAGATGATGGTGACCTCACCAGTGGGAGGGGTAATAGAAATTTCTCGAACATGCTCGAACATAGAAATTGTTATGGGAGGACTTAGGCTAGTCGCGCACGACTTACAAGATATGGCCATGAAGGATGTCGATGTAATCTTGGGAATGGATTGGTTGACTGCAAATTTTGCTACGATTCGATGTAAGGAGAGACGAATATCATTACAAGCCCCGGAAAAGAACCAATCGTGTATCATGGAACCACGGTGAACAGAAAAAAACGTCTATCATCTCCGCACTCCAAGCCACAACGATGTTGAGAAAAGGGCGTCCTGCCTACCTGGTCTATCTACAAGGAGATGAGAAGGAAGAAAGGAAAGTGGAGGATGTCGATGTGGTACGAGAATTTGCAGACGTTTTTCCTGAAGCTTTACCTGGCCCACCGCCAGATCGACAATTGGAGTTCACAATCGACCTAGAGCTAGGGTCAGCACAGGTGTCTAAGGCCCCATATCGAATGGCGGCTAAAGAGTTGGAAGAACTCAAGATACAACTTCAAGAGCTTATAGACTTGGGTTTCATTAGACCCAGTGTTTCACCGTGGGGCGCACATGTGCTTTTGTGAAGAAGAATGATGGATCGATGAGAATGTGTATCGATTATAGAGAGTTGAACAAGATGACTCTCAACAACAAATATCCACTGCCGAGAATAGACGACCTATTCGAGCAACTTCGAGGAGCTGGTGTGTTCTCAAAGATGGATTTAAGGTCTGGATACCATCAGTTGAGAGTCCGACGAGAAGACATACCGAAGACTGCTTTTCGCACGAGATATGGTCACCATGAGTTTGTGGTGATGCCGTTTGGATTGATGAATGCACCTGCAACATTGATGGATTTGATGAACCAGGGTATTCCACCCATACTTGGGTAAATTCGTTTTGGTATTCATAGATGATGTACTCGTCTATTCGAGGAATGAGAAGGAACGCGAGGAGCACCTGCGAATCACTTTGGAGACGTTGAGGAGTGAGAAACTGTATGTCAAATTCAACAAGTGTGAGTTTTGGCTTAAGGAAGTAAACTTCCTTGGTCACATTGTGTCGGCAGAAGGAATTCGAGTGGATCTCGCCAAGGTCGAGGCGGTACAACAATAGAAAGCACCTTCAACACCAAACGAGATTCAGACATGGCAGGATACTACCGAAGTTTTATAGACGGATTCTCCAAGATAGTGAGACCCATGCCCCAACAACTCAAGAAAGGGGTAAAAGTCAATTGGACCCCAGAGTGTGAGGCCAGTTTCCAACTGTTGAAGGAAAAGCTAACTAGTGCACTGATTCTAGCTGTGCAGAACATGGAGTGAACTACGTGGTATACACATACGCTTCGAAGGTGGGACTTGGATGTGTGTTGATATAGAACAACAAAGTGATTGCTTATGCATCACGACAATTGAGGCCACACGAGTTGAACTATCCAACCCACGACTTGGAGTTAGCAGTGGTAGTACACGCCTTAAAGATTTGGAGACATCACCTCTACGGAGTCCGATGTGAGATCTTCACGGATCACAAAAGCCTGAAGTACTTCTTCGAGCAGAAAGATTTGAACACGCGGCAACGAAGATGGCTCGAGTTGGTGAAAGACTACAATTGTGGCATCAATTATCACCCCGGCAAGGCAAATGTAGTAGCAGATGCATTGAGCCGGAAGGACCAGTCCTAACTAGCCACTTTTCTCACCACAGAGGAACGCCTAATTTGCGAGTTCAGCAAGATGCGTTTGGAAGTGGTGAGGGCACCTGAAACAGTGGATGCACGAATCGCCACTCTAGCCGTTGAACCTGATCTAAGGTCGAGGATTATTGAAGCACAACGGATGGATGTGAAATTGGAGGAAATTCGTATAGAAGTGCGAACTGGTGAATCTAGGAATTTTAGTGAAGATGGTGACAATGCCCTTACTTTCGAAGGAAGGCTATGCATGCCGGATAACGAGGGACTAAAAAACGAGGTTATGAGTAAAGCGCATGAGACTCCCTACACCGCTCACCCAGGAAGTACGAAAATGTATCAAGATCTGAGGAAGTCCTTTTGGTGGAATGGTATGAAGAGGGACATAGCGTCATTCGGCGAGAGATGTTTAGTCTGTCAGCAAGTGAGGATTCTACATCAACGACCGTATGGGAAGTTACAACCACTAGAGATTCCCCAGTGGAAATGGGAACACATCGCCATGGATTTCGTGACAGGTTTGCCAAGGACTTTAAGGGGGAACACCGCCATTTGGGTAGTTATAGATCGACTTACCAAGAGTGCGCATTTCATACCAATTCTCATAAGCTATGGGTCCAATAAACTGGCTCAAATTTACATAAGGGAGATAGTTCGATTGCATGGAGTCCCAGTGACTATCACGTCCGACCGTGACCCGAAATTCACCTCAAGATTTTGGATAAGTCTACAGAAGGAGCTTGGAACCAAATTGAACTTCAGCACAGCATTTCACCCTCAAACCGATGGACAGTCCGAAAGAACGATCCAAACTCTCGAAGATATGTTGAGAGCCGTGGTACTCGACCGAGGAGGAAGTTGGGAGGCAGCACTACCATTGATCGAGTTCACCTACAACAATAGCTTCCAGGCAACGATAAACATGGCGCCGTATGAGGCATTATACGGAAGAAAGTGTAGATCACCGCTCTACTGGGACGAGGTTGGCGAAAGAAGAATACTTGGACCTGACGCAGTTGAAGAGATGGTGGGAATCGTGCGGCAAATTCGGGAAAGGATAAAAGAAGCTCAAGATAGACAAAAATCATACGCGGACGTCCGACGCACAGATTTACAATTCCAAGCTGGCGACAAGGTTTTCCTGAAGGTATCCCCATCAAAAGGGATAACACGATTCGGCGTCAAGGGCAAACTGAAGCCGCGATTTATTGGGCCTTATGAAATTGTTGAAGGAGTAGGCCCCGTTGCATACCGTTTGGCGCTACCACCAAACCTTGGAAATGTTCACAACGTTTTCCATGTGTCGCAGTTACGAAAATACGTGTTCGACCCGAAGCACGTGATCCGTTTTGAGGAAGTCGCGTTGAATCCGGACTTAAGCTACGAAGAGAGACCCGAATCTATTCTGGACCGAAAGATCCAAATTGTGAGAAATAAAAGTGTTGCTTGTGTGAAAGTACTATGGGAAAATCATGGGCATGAAGAAGCCACGTGGGAGAATGAGGATAAAATGAGGGAATTGTACCCCGAACTCTTTACTTGAGAGTAACAAATTTCGGGACGAAATTTTTGCTAAGGTTGATAGGATGTAACGCCCCGTTTTTCTAAACCTAATTTGTGAACCTAAATTACTTGTTTTAATGGTATTAACTCTGCGAAGTCCGTGAATTGATTGTTGGTAATTAATTGTTGTTAATTGGAGATTTGTGAAATAAATGATTATGAGAATTTAATTAACTCCTGTCCGTGAGGAATATTTATTGGACTCAATTCCGTGTTGGATCCGATAAATTAAATAATTAATATAAAAGTCTAGTCCGTGATAAAATACAATGGGCTGCGAATTAAACTAAATTAATTAAGACAAAATATCTTTAATTCAAATCTTAATTAAAGATTTTATGTAGATTTTCCTGCTCCGTGATGGAATTTTCCTCCTCCGTAACCTGCAAATAAAATACCAAATAAATTCAACTAATTCAAAAATAAGAAGAAAAAAAAAGAAGAAAAAATTGAATCCCTCCCTCAACCCCATTGAAACCGCCTCCCCTCAATCCCATGAATCTCTCCCATATCCCCAACCCCTTTCCTCTATATTAAATCTTCAGCCATTATTTCTTTTCTCACCTATCGTCTCTGCAAGCAAGAATCATCTTCAACTTCTATCCAAGGTAAACTATGATTTATCATTTGTATCTAAATTCTCTCCTGTTTCAAAATCTAACATCAAATTGTTGCTTCCGGCAGTAATCAAACTCCTCCAGCTTCAAGAACCCGCCTTTCAGCCTTGTGAACTTCACAACCCAAATCCAATTCACGGAGGTAATTTCCTACCCAGATTTGGAACATGACTTATCGCATGCTGCATCCATACATTACTTTCCCAGCACCAACTCCCCTTGGCAATTGCTTACATTTTGTAAATATTATGAAATCTGAAAATCCTCTCTGATCGGATAACCGTAGCAACCAAAATAGGAATGAAAAGAAACGTTTTTTGTTTCTAATGGGAACTTACCTTGCGGGTGAAATCGGGGTTAATTGGGGCCGACCGATGGCGGCACCCTTCGCGGCGGAGCTGGAGCCGCACAACAGCGACGGCGGGCGGCGACGGCGGGCTCCCTCCGGCGACGGGCAGAAGCAGCGGCAGCGGTCCAGGGGAGCAGCGCGACTGCGGACAGCGGCGAATCGCGAACGGCGACTCGGAGCGAGGGGACGGTGAGGTCGCCGTCGTGAATGAGACGGGGGGGGCCGACGGAATTTCAGAAAGCCGATGGAAATCGGAGGAAAAATTTCTGCAGTTTTGGTCGAGAGATAGAGAGAAGGGGGGGGGGGGGGGAAGAAGGTGTGTTACACGTAGGTGAGGGAGGGGGTTTTCTTCATTTGGGCTCATTAAGTTTTGGGCCTCATTAAATTAGAAGTGGGTAGAATGTTTAATTGTTGGGCTTAAAATTTGTAATTGAAGATAAGTGGAGGAAACAATTAAATCTTGGACTTTTAATTAAATGGTTTAGGCCTTCTTTAGTGGGGGTATTGATTAATTAAATTAAAGACATAAGGTGGGAATGAATTAAGTTTTGGGCCGATAAATTAATTATGGGAAATTATTCAAATAATTTCCGGATAATGTGGAAGTTTAATAATTTTTATCCTATGTTCGAAATAGATAGTTTTGCGAGGGAAATATTTTCGATAATGAATTCATGTGCTTAATTAAATATTAGGATTTAAGTCTAAATCATTAAAAATATACGGGGAGCCAACGGTGGAAATTGGGAGCGTAAGCGGCCGTCGAACGATCGAAAAATCGAGAAAAAAAATGGGAGATAAAAGATTTAAACTAGGGTGCATGCATTTTATTTACTTAATTTGAAAGTGTGTTGATTTATGTGTTATTTTAATTCTAAAGGTGATATCTCGCAAGGGAATCGTGATCGCAAAGGAAAGAAAATAGTTTTGGAATAAGCACTCGAGGTGGGCTTCTTTTCTACCCTGCCCTACGTGTGGGTTTTTATTTTACTAAACTCTTTTACGTTTGACCGTGGAGAGATAAGGGTGGTTTAAAATGACTTTATCATGCCGTGATTTGTGTTTTACGTGCCTATCTGGTATGGCTATGTGCCGTTGTTATATAAATCGAATTCGGGTCCACGTGGGGCCGCAAACCCTACCTGGACTAGTGTACACCTATGGTAGATCGTGTGCTAGCTACGGGCTGGCCGGTCTAGTGGCTTGGTTTGTGGCCACATTCCAAGTCATGTATTGGCAGATATGGTGAACGTCTATGGGAAAATGACTGATCAGTCGAATTTTACAATGGGAAATGATTTTGAGTGCCTCGGGTATTTCCAAAGCTAAACCCCGATGGTTACTTGTGAATGGCATGATAAATTACTTTTGTTGCAAATGTTTTCGGCATTAGCCACTGGGTATTCTTAAAATACTCAGCCCTGCATGTGTTTTCCCTATGTGCAGGTTGAGCGGCGACGAGGATGTGGTGGTGTTGAGCAAGTAAATTTAATATATTATTTTTGTCTTTGAACCTTGAGTGTCGTTGTGTCTTCACACATGACGTGACTCTTTCTCTTGGTCGTTTCCGCTGTGTCGTGTCGTTTAATTATGATTTATTTAGGCCGACAGCTTTAATTGTTAGGGTATTGAATATTTGAATTTCTTGTTGGATAATATTAAACCCTTGGTTATTTATTTGGATATTAATTGTTGGTCCAACTGGTGTTGAAACCCTAATTCCTTCGTCTTTTTATTAAATTCTCTTAATCACGAACGCCCGCATTTATTAACCCTAAGGGGCGGTCGTGACAGTGCACGACCCCCAATGTTGTAAAGTAGAACAACATTTTCTGTTGCCACCATTTGAAGTCGGATCCTCCAAACTTGGAGGGCTTCTCGGCGGGAGGCATCATCCTCGGCATCAAAGGCACCGAGCTTGGTCCTTGATATGAACCATTCATGTTGACTCCAGTTGAGCCTCCAAAATTTGTGTTGAGCGTATTGCCCCCCACATATGTGTTGCCCATAGTTGGCCCCACATTCATGTTGACCCCAAGAGATCCAACACTAGTATTGAGCCCAGAGGCACCAACACTCGATCCATTAAAGGATCCAAAGGAACCACTAAAAGTGGAACCTATCGACCCACCAAAGGTGGATCCAGTGGACTCCCCAAAGGGGTTGTCCCATACTGAAGAGGTAATTGAGGCGGAAAAAGGAGTGCCCTGACCCATCAAGGTTGATGAGAGAGCGGCAGCAGTGAAGGCGGCGATGGCCGGAACAGTGAAGGCGGTGGTGGCCGGAACGGTGGAGGCAGTAGTGGCCGAAGTAGTGGCAACGGAGGTGTTGGGGTTGGTCGACATCTCCAAGCAAAGGATTAGGTTTGGCCGGAACAGTGAAGGCAGCAGTGGCCGGAACAGTGGAAGCGGTGGTGGTCGGAACGGTGGAGGCGGCGGTGGCCGAAGTAGTGCAGCGGAGGTGTTGGCGTTGGTCGACATCTCCAAGCAAAGGGTTAGGTTTCGATAGTTTTAAGTTCAGTTAAGGTTCGATCCTTCAACGGCAAGTATATCTCGTCTTGCGAATGATGCGATTATTACTGGAATTACAAGAGATAAACAAAACCGGGCGTAATACAACCCAAGAAGGAAGAACTGAAACTGAAAATACAATGAAAAGAAACTGGAAATCAAACTTAGCAGAGTCGAGGAAAGTCCTCTTTCCGCAAGACGAGATACGCCTCGGTAGTGCTCTCGGTTTGGCGTGTCGTCCCCAAAGATAAAACGGCAACGTCTCTGGTGAAGCAGCACCGCTATCAGCAGAGCTCCGGTGAACTGAAAAAGGAGTGGGCAGAGCTTTTGGAAGAAAGACTATGCAGAGAGTATGATGCTTGTGTGTATGTTATGTTGATGTAAGAAATGACTAGCCTATTAGCCTTGATGGCTGTCATCATGGCTCATCATGGCGTGGCTGTAATGGCTGGCCGTTATGAATTTGAAAGCTAGAGTGGTCGACGATGAATCTAGACGCTGTACACGCCCTAGTTCATCCGTCGCATGTGGACTGCGTTACGTGCCAGCCTCGTGGACTTTGACTGCGTCATAGTTGACAATGTGTCATGCCACTGGTCTTGCTGACTAAGCGTTGGTCCAAAACATTAAGTTTGGGTTCAGGGACAAGCCCAAGAACCAAGCCCAAGAGCAAGAGCAAGAACAAGGGCGTGCGCGGGCACGGGCACGGCTCTGCTCGGCGCGCGTGGGCTCTTCAACCCATCTTAGTTCACTATAATTATTAAGTGTAGTAAAGTCACTTAATAAATACACATTAAAAGATGTGTCTCATCTCCTATGTGGGATAATTAACACTAGTTAATTACTCTCTAAGCTTTAATCTCATAGCTTTATTAAAAGCTACAATGTGACTAACTTTAATCCAATTTTTCTCACTCACCGGGAATCGGATTTGAGAAAGTGAATATGCTACGGTCATCTACGCGGAACGTAGATCGACGCTATATCATTTAATTTCTAAAAATTAAATATCTCGTCACATTTATTATTGATCAAATTTTATTGACCGGACATCTTAAATTCAAGATTCCAATAGCATGTTTTTTATAAATCTCATGCTCAATGTCATGACCCCCACTGGAGTCCTGGTACGAATACAAAATTACTCCACCTGCTTATAGAAATGGGTATTCTTTCATTTTTGTATTTCCTACAAAAAATAGTCGACGTTTATTTTTGACAATTTTTTTCCGGTGACGAGGTTGGGCTTTTCTTCGTTAGACAATAATTCAATAATTTTTTTCTTTTTCTCTCTCCTTTATTAATTGTGATCAAATTTTATGTCATCCCAAAATATCTATTTTTATGAAACGGAAAGAGTACATGGTTAAAGATAGCTAACCAACTCTTCATTTTGATGTTCACCTTAAAAAACTTAAAATTCTTTTTTTTTATGACTAGATTTTGTAGTTCTACTTATAAGATGAATCTAGATCAACTTTTCATTTAGCTGGAGTGGTGTTATTATATGCTTGAAATATATACAAATAATTACACCATTCATCCTGCTACAAACTATCAACTTCTTTTCAGCACGTGATTTAAGAAAATAATATTTATTAAGTTAAATGAAGAGAGTAAAGTAAAAAAGGAAAAAATATTTTTTTTAAATAAAATTAATCCCTTATGCTGGAATAACCCAAAATAAAAAATTGATCGTTTATAATGGAATAGAAGGAGTATATAATAAATGGCTGAAATATTGAACCGCATAATTTATACTCTTATAAAGAAACTTAGCTTAGCCTCCCCCACATTAGTGGTGGGCCTGGCTGAGCCGAGCCCCAAATTAATTGGGCCATGCCATGTTGGGGCTTGGGCCAGGCTCCCATTTGCCAACTATATAAGGGTATGTTCAAAAATTTTTCAAGGGTATATTTAAATAATGTCAAATAAGTAGTTGACTACTAAAACGAATAAAATAATGTTTTCTTTTAGTTTTGTTTTTTCCCCTCCAATGTTAGTTTTTTAGGAAAATTCATCTCCCTTCAGTATTGGAATAATAAATGTAGCTATGGCTTTCGTTAAAGTTGTCCACAAAGCTACAAGCATAACAACAGGCAAGATTACTAATAATGAATTAACCGGAACTTATTTAATATACAGCTTAAAATTATGAAATTCAGTTTTGGACAGCCAAAAAAGAAATTAAAGAGAAAAAAGGACAGAAAAACGATTAGTGAGCAGCATCTTCTTCTTCACAGAATTTAATGTATTCTTTGGATCCCATCAAGTTTGCAAGCTCTGAAGGATTACTTGGCTTCACCTTGATCATCCATCCCTCTTCATATGGACTTGTGTTAATCTTCATCACAAAACACAACATAAATTAGCAAAGTTCTCTTTCTTGTGCTCCATCTGTCCGGCCATAATCAAGTCTAGTTCTTTTTGAATCGTCCCTACCCTATTATAAGTGAGTCATTTTTTTAGCAAAAAAATAATAATTTTATTTATCTTACTTTATTCTCTCTTATTTTAATTTACTAAACATCATTTTCTTATATCATGTGTAGGGCATGTGTGATGAGACAATAGATTGATAGATTGGATTAAAGAATAACTATTACTTACCAATCCGGGGGAGTCGGCTAGCTTGGAGTTGATCTCGACCACCTCACCGGAGATGGGAGAGTTCACATCACTGGTGGCCTTCACACTCTCGACGGCTCCAAACCCAGTGCCTTGTTTCACTTCCTTCCCGGGCTCTGGCAGCTCCACGAACACAAGTTCTCCTAAATGCTCCTGAATACATACATAATACATTCTCAACAACTCAGAATTTATATGATTGAGAAAGAGAGAGAAGCTCACCTGTGCATGGTCTGTGATTCCAATGGTGGCCACAGGGCCATCATGCTTCACCCATTCATGCGAAGAAGCATACTTCAAATCATCCAACACTGCAAAATCACCAACATATATGTTAAGTAGCATAGATAGCATTCTTTCAAAATTTAAAAAAAAACAAAAAAAAAGATTTTTGAAGGTCAAGTTAAAAAAAACCAGTTGAAAAGGCTCTAAAGGCAGGAGATTTTGAAGCACAAGTTGAGAGTCTCAGAGCATTTGCTGTAGAAGAAGCCCACATTCTAAGTGCCATTTTCTGTTATCTTCTTAAGCCCCTCTCCCTCTCTTTGTTTTTTGAGAGCAAAAAAGCAGGAAAAGAAAAAGGGTTTCAAGATAATAGTTTTTTTCTCCCATCTATTATCTTTGATGAATGGTGGAAAATAAAAGCCTATCTTTCTAACTCATCACATTCTTTCACACCAGTTGCCTTTAATTAAAAAAATTCATAGATTTGCTTCTTCTTTTTTTAAAATTTCTTCTTATTTAATATATTACTCAATTTGAAAATGTAGAGGTTACTTGAAATGTGCATAGTCGATGTTTTCATTATGTTTGTATTGTACTAGTATTACAAAATTTGTTGATTTGAAAATGAGTGGTGATGTTATCATCACACTAAACACATACAATAATCTTTCAGTTTTTGTTTCTCTAATTCGAAGTTATATACAATGTTATTTTATTTGTTTGTGGGATGTGAAATACTTAGCTCAGTGATCGGTAATTAGTTAATCTATGATAATTGCAATTCATAAATCGAATTTCGTTATTATTAATATGACTGGCCATCAAATATTTTGTGTAGTTTCTATTGTAATGATTAATGAATTGTGGGCAGTAGCATTTGGGTAGGCTGTTCTCACTATCGCATCTCTCCAATTTCAAAATTATTTGGTTTCTTTTTTACGATCATTTGTACTAGTACTATATATCTGTAGTTTAATAATTGGGTTGGTGTAACCGTGTAAGACATTTATCATGTCGGTGTAATGCAATTATATCCGAACTGTGAATTGGCTAAATCCATATATATTTGATTATAATCCCTAAATTCCGCAAAAAATTAGAGGGAACACTATGTGTAAAAGAATCTTACAACAAAAGAATAATACAAAAAAACTCCAAATATAATTTCAAAAATGTTAGGAACATTTATCATGTCGGTGTAATGCAATTATATCCGAACTGAGAATTGGCTCAATCCATGTATATTTGAATTATAATTCCTAAATTCCGAAAAAATAGAGGGGGAACACTATGTGTAAAAGAATCTTACAACAAAAATAAAAAAAAACTCTAAATATAGTTTCAAAATTGTTAAGACTGTCAACTGTAAATTTAGTTTAATAGAGTATTATTCGTATTGGGTATACGGATTTGTTGTTGAATCCCACCCAAAAGGCTTCAAATTAACTGGGGTTCGATAATAATTATATTATGACACCCCAAATTTTCGATCCCTTCTTTCAAGATAAATCGGATTTAATTAGAGTAATAAAACTTACTAAGCTCCTTTCCGTATTGTAATTGTTGTACTTCTTATGAGAAGTATTGTTGTGATGTCAAATTTGGGATAACCTAAGTATTTTGTCGGAAAATAAAGTGCAAGTAGTTACTTTCAAGACATCCTTGGGAGCTAAATATCAAGTGAATGCAAATAATATTTTGTAAGCAAGAGTATGTATATATATATATAGGGGAGCGTTATTCTCCTTTTCACATCTTAGATCCTTTTTCCTTCTTAATATTACGCGTTAGATCTAAGGCATCAACGGATCAGATTGATTCTATAAAACTGGTTCCGTGTTGCATTATAGAAGGTGGTTGTATGCATTACATGGTTATTATTGACATTTGACGGAAAAGTAACTGCCACATTTTGGTATCTGCGAATAATGCACCACATGGTCACGAGTAATGCATATAATTGACTATATAATGCACAATATGTGAACTGCAATGCATACGAATAAGATGTACCATGTTATGATGTTTGGACACACGTTTCTTGTTTCCCCTAAGGGTTTAATAAGCTTAGGGGCTAGGGTATAGTACGTAGACACGTATGTAATCTTCACATGGTAACGAGTAATGGATATAATTGACTATATAATGCACAATTTGTGAACTGCAATGCATACGAACAAGATGTGTTGTGTTATGATGTTTGACACACGTTTCTTGTTTCCCCTAAGGGTTTAATAAGCTTAGGGGCTAGGGTATAGTACGTACGCATTAATAACAAATTATAAAACGATACGAATAATTCACCAAATTGTCACGAGTAATGGATGTTATTAACTATATAATGCACAATATGTGAACTGCAATGCATACGAATAAGATGTACCATGTTATGATGTTTGACACACATTTCTTGTTTCCCTAAGGGTTTAATAAGCTTAGGGGATAGGGTATAGTACGTAGACATTACTAACAAATTGTTGTTATTGGAATATACGTATGTGCATTATTTGGTTTAGGTAGTGCATTATGTAGCTGTTAATTGTCATTATCTCAGTATATTATGCATTATTAGAGGTATTGTGTATATGGGTTAATCAACGGATTGAAGATTACATACGTGCATTTAGTAATGTCTACGTACTATACCCTAGCCCCTAAGCTTATTAAACCCTTAGGGGAAACAAGAAACGTGTGTCAAACAACATAACATGGTACATCTTATTCGTATGCATTGCAGTTCACATATTGTGCATTATATAGTTAATAACATCCATTACTCGTGACAATTTGGTGAATTATTCGTATCGTTTTATAATTTGTTATTAATGCGTACGTACTATACCCTAGCCCCTAAGCTTATTAAACCCTTAGGGGAAACAAGAAACGTGTGTCAAACATCATAACACATCACATCTTGTTCGTATGCATTGCAGTTCACAAATTGCGCATTATATAGTCAATTATATGCATTACTCGTTACCATGTGAAGATTACATACATGTCTACGTACTATACCCTAGCCCCTAAGCTTATTAAACCCTTAGGGGAAACAAGAAACGTGTGTCAAACATCATAACACAGCACATCTTGTTCGTATGCATTGCAGTTCACATATTGTGCATTATATAGGCAATTATATGCATTACTCGTGACCATGTGGTGCATTATTCGTAGCGGTTTCCAGCCATTATTAGATTACTATTGTACCCTCATAATGCACAAAATATGACAAATAATGCAACACGGGATTAATTACCCAATGTTGATCTGGACCGTCCATTTCTCTAATCTAATGGTTGATATTAAGAAGGAAAAAGGAGGAAATATAGGAAAAGGAAATGAATACATCCATATATATATATATATATATATATATGGTCACATATATATATATATATATATGGTCATGATCTATGGCAAACACCTCTTAACCATATAACTAGAGAACAAATAATAGCCACAAGATCAAAAAAATCAAGGGCTAGTATTAATTTTTGAATTTAATGAGATATTAGTTCCCTCAATCACAAATTTACTCCACAATAATAAGGCGGGGGTATAATGGTCATTGCACATCCAAAATTAGATTACATCATTGGCATTTGAAAAAGAAACCGCATTCTTCTCTTCTCCTCCTCTTCCTTCTCCTACAAAATAGTTCTCAGCTCTCCTACCGCCGATTCGTCCGATTGAAGAGGAATTCGATTGGAAATTATCAATATTTTCGCGATTCAAGTGACTCTCTTTCCCCGACGAAGGAATCTGCATCGGTGTCTCCAATCATCACTCTTCCAGCGGCCAACAACACCGCCACCGTCAACAAGGCGGCGGCGGCGCTCCGGAAGGAGCTCATCGCGGTGATCAAGGAGAAGAAGGAGGCGATGGCCAAGGGCGGGCCGCTCTACGACATCTTGTCGCACATGATCGTGGCATCTGACCCCGAGCGGGAACACACAGATCTATGATATAATTTAGCCTGCATTTCCCAATTTATCTTCTGTTTTTCTTAGTTTTGATTTCCTTTAATTAGGGAATTAACATTAGGTGATAAGCTATCGTTGCAATTTTTATGATGGGATGTAGTGTAGTATTTGAATTTTGTGAGATTTTAGCTATGCATTTCAGATGTAGCCCCTTTCTGTTTCTTCTTGCTCTGATCTAATTATAATATCAATGTTGAATTGTCCCAAAAATAATCATGCTAAGAGTGAAAAGTGAAGTAAAATCATGCTAAGAGTGATGTGTTTTGTAAACAAGAGTGAAGTAAAATCAGAACAAGAGTGATGTGTTTTGTGAACAAGAGTGAAGTAAAATCAGAACAAGAGTGAAGTGAAATCAGAACAAGAGTGATGTGTTTTGTGTACAAGAGTGAAGTGAAATCAGAACAAGAGTGATGTGTTTTGTGAACAAGAGTGAAGTAAAATCAGAACAAGAGTGATGTTTTGTAAACAAGAGTGAAGTAAAATCACAATAAAAGTGATGTGTTTTGTGAACAAGAGTGAAGTAAAATCATAATAAGAGTGATGTGTTTTGTGAACAAGAGTGAAGTAAAATCAGAACAAGAGTGATGTGTTTTGTGAACAAGAGTGAAGTAAAATCAGAACAAGAGTGATGTTTTGTAAACAAGAGTGAAGTAAAATCAGAACAAGAGTGATGTGTTTTGTGAACAAGAGTGAAGTAAAATCAGAACAAGAGTAAAGTGAAATCAGAACAAGAGTGATGTGTTTTGTGAACAAGAGTGAAGTGAAATCAGAACAAGAGTGATGTGTTTTGTGAACAAGAGTGAAGTGAAATCAGAACAAGAGTGATGTATTTTGTGAACAAGAGAGAAGTAAAATCAGAACAAGAGTGAAGTGAAATCAGAACAAGAGTGATGTGTTTTGTGAACAAGAGTGAAGTGAAATCAGAACAAGAGTGATGTGTTTTGTGAACAAGAGTGAAGTGAAATCAGAACAAGAGTGAAGTAAAATCAGAACAAGAGTGATGTTTTGTAAACAAGAGTGTAGTAAAATCACAAGATACATCAGTAACATTAAACGTAGACGGAAACTAACTATATCGAAGATGAATCTTAGAGCCTACAGCCACCGCGCCCCGCTCTTGTTCCGAAACTCCGCTTCTCTTCTACGGCAGCTCATCGTTGCGTCTCCTTACCCGCCGACGCTGATTCCGGTGAGTCCGACGTAGAGGTAGGTTTTGATTTGGGGTTTTTTCAGCATTGGCGCGACGATTGAATCCGCCAACAGCCCCTCCGCCCCGATCGCCTTTGCCAGCTCCCCCACCGCCGCCAGTATCCTCTCCGACGCCACCCCCAGCTCAGAATTACGATTTGGAAGAAGAAAGGATCGCATATTTGGAAGATTTCGCGTAATTTGATCGCATGTTTTAATTCAGAAAGTAATTTCCAAAAATACCCTCAGCATATTTTATTTTATTAAAATTAATAATATTTGTTCCATTAAGATGTGTGGCTGAGATTTGTTCTCTAGTTATACCCTTAAGATTAGTTATATCTTGATCACTACCCTATATATATATATATATATATATATATATATAGAGTTCCATTATTCACAAATCCACTCTTAAAGACCGAACCACCGAACCATACCAAATTAGGGTTTTTTGATCTAGTTTTTTATGGATGAGAGGCACAAATTTATAATTTATTTTCACCTTCATCACGAGCCTATTTTAATTCATCCGAAGGTAAATAAGTCATACAAACATGTTACAAAGATTTAAATTCATTCCAGTAGGTTTTTACTTCATTCCAGTAGGTTTTTACTTCATTCCAGTAGGATTATTACTTCATTCCAGTACGTAAATGCGGTTTCGCCGTCGCGTGTCGTTCTTTCTCTCTACAATATCTATCACCACCGCCACAACGCTGATATGATGTAATAAACACATGGAATGATGCAATAAATTATTGGAATGAAGTATGTGAAGTCCTATTGGAATGAAGTAAAAACCTTATCCAATGAAGTAATAACGTTTCTAAATGAAGTAATAAACGCACTTGAATAAATTGCATTTTTTAATGTAAATAAAGTAAAAACTCAGGTCAATGAATTCAAATGAAACATATGTTGAATCATTTCAAAACCTACTGGAAGAAAGTAAAAACATGCTGTAGTTTCAAGGTATTACGTACGGAATGAAGTAATAAATCTATACAATGAAGTAAAATGGGCTTGTAATGAAGACCGAAAAATTTACACAGCAGCACATCTCATCAAAAAAACTAGATCTAATGGCCCAGATTTGGTCTCTAGTTCGGTCTTTAACATTGGTTCGACATTGATCACAACCCTATATATATATATATATATATATATATATATATATATATATATATATTTGTGATCATATGATAACCCCTAAATATCGTAATAACCCTATAACCAAATCTGAACCACACATATTTTCTAATATTGTGGTTGAGATTCAAACTTATATTTACTTCATAAAAAAAAGGCGCGGGGGTAAATATATCATTTCCCTCATTTAAATTTCTGAATTTCGCTCCATTCTTTCTCTCTTTCTCAGTTCGATTCTTTCCTATTCTCCGCGATTTGGTTTTAGATTTCCATAATCTCTAGATTTCCATAATCTCTAGATTTTCTTCCGATTATTTCCATAGACTCCAGATTTCATTCCGATTATTTCAATAGACTTCAGATTTCCTTCCGATTATTTTAATAGACTCCAGATTTCCTTCCAATTTGGTTCATTATTCCATAATCTCCAGATTTTCATTGATTATCTGTTCAATAGCTGTCAGAATTTGCTTCGATGGAGAACGTAGCAAATAACGAAGGTAACAATCATTATCTATTATTTAGCTTATTGATTGTGTTCATATTTTAATTTATTCATGTATTGAATTTGATTTTTGATGAATATTAGCTGTCGATTGGTTTATGTTTCTGATGTACTGAAATTCTTATTTAATTAAATTATGTATTGCCTTTTTTGTGTTAAGATGATAGTTTTGGCTTATAAAATTTAGGTTTGCAGCATAAAATGATAGTTTTGCCGGATACAATGATATTCTGAGTTGATAAAATGATACTTTTTCAAATGATAGTTTTGCCGGATACAATGATATTCTGAGTTGATAGTTTTGCAACCTGTGCTGTTAACAAAATGTTACTTTTAGCACATAAAATGATACTTTTGTTTATAAAATGATACATTTGTCATAAAATGACATTTTTACCTGATAAAATGATAATCTAAGCGGATAAAATGACAATAACCTTATAAAAATGATAGTTTCGCTGAAGAATTGGCATAAAACTGATAAAATGATACTTTAACGTGACAAAATGACATAAAACTGATAAAATGATAGTTTTTTGCCGGATAGAATGATACTCTGAGTTAATAAAATGATACTTTTTGCTTATAAATGTTAGGTATACTGCATAAAATGATAGTTTTACCAGATAGAATGATACTTTCAGCAGATAGAATGATAAGTATTTTTGGTGTATAAAATGACATTTTTGTTTAATAAAATGATACTTTTCCCTGATAAAATGATAATTTAAGCGGATAAAATGAAATAAAACTCATAAAATGATAGTTTTGCCGGATAGAATGATACTCTGAGTTAATAAAATGATACTTTTTGCTTATAAATGTTAGGTATACTGCATAAAATGATAGTTTTGCCGAATAGAATGATACTTTCAGCAGATAGAATTATATGTATTTTGGTGTATAAAATGACATTTTTGTTAAATAAAATGATACTTTTCCCTGATAAAATGATAATTTAAGCGGATAAAATGACAGTAACCTTATAAAAATCATAGTTTTTTCCGGACAGAATGATACTCTGAGTTAATATAAAGATACTTTTTGCTTATAAATATTAGGTATACTGTATAAAATGATAGTTTTGCCGGATAGAATGATACTTTCAGCAGATAGAATGATATGTATTTTTGGTGTATAAAATGATATTTTTGTTTAATAAAATGATACTTTTACCTGATAAAATGATAATTTAAGCGGATAAAATGACAGTAACCTTATAAAAATGATAGTTTTTTCCGGATAGAATGATACTCTGAGTTAATAAAATGATACTTTTTGCTTATAAATGTTAGGTGTACTGCATAAAATGATAGTTTTGCCGGATAGAATGATACTTTCAGAAGATAGAATGATAGTTATTTTTGGTGTATAAAATGACATTTTTGTTTAATAAAATGATACTTTTACTTGATAAAATGATAATTTAAGCGGATAAAATTACAGTAACCTTATAAAAATGATATTCTGAGTTGATAAAATGATACATTTACTGCTTTGTAGGTTTGTATATTATGTATTGTGCCGATTATGTGTTAAGATGATACTTTTGGCTTATAAATTTTAGGTTTGCAGCATAAAATGATAGTTTTTCCGGATACAATGACATTCTGAGTTTATAAAATGATACTTTTTCTGATGATAGTTTTTCCTAATAAAATGATACTCTGAGTTGATAAAATGATACTTTTACTGATTTGTAGGTTTGTACATTCCTGTTTGTGATGATGCTTGAAGCCAATGAGTGGTATGAAATTCAATACATTAGTAGAAGCATCTGGTTTCGATGAACACTATGCCCGTTCAGTTGGTTTTGGCATTCGTAAACTGGGCAACAAATCAGTTCATGGTATTATTAAGTGGCAGTATTTGGGTTGCAGCAGACAGGGCTCTAAGAGTTTTATACCTGGTCATATATCCAAATCAACTGAAGTGTCTGTTAAGAAGCGTAGGTGTCGGTCGTTTAGGTGTGAATGTCTTGCTAAGCTCAACTTGAGATATTTTTTAGATGGTATTAGCAGCGGGTATGAGTTTTATCAGTTTGTTGAGTATCATAATCACTTAATGGTTGCGGATGAGCATAGTCATTTTATGACGGCCAATCACAGTCTGGATCCTATCCATCGAAGTTTTATGGAGGATTGTGGCAGGTGTAATATTGGTCCCACTCAAACATTCAAACTTTTGAAGGAGATAATGGGTGGACCTGAAAATGTTGGATGTGATATTATTGATATTAGAAATGGTTATCGTGATATCATGTCCAATATTGATGGTTCAGATGCTCAAATGATTTTTGATTATATGCGTTCTCAAAAGGAATTATCTGATGCCTTCTATTATGAAATTGAGATAGGATCTCATGGAAAGTTAACTAAACTCTTCTGGGCTGATGCTATTTCAAGACGAAATTATCATATGTTTGGAGATATATTTTCATTTGATTCAACATACAACACTAACAGGTATATTACTTTTGTTGCTAATAGACCTAAAATGATACTTTTTGATGATACAATGATACCTTTTTGCTGATATAATTATATTTCAGTGGATACAATGATACTTTTTGCTGATAAAATGATAGTTATAGCTGATAACTGATACTTTTCTGTATGCATGAAAATATAACTCATTTTTATGTTATGTTTTGAAGGTATTGCATGATTTTTGCTCCATTCACTGGAAAAGATAACCATTCCAGAGCAGTTACATTTGGAGCTGGATTGTTATCAAGTGAAGGTAGAGACTCATATTCTTGGTTGTTTGGCTGTTTTGTTCGATGTATGGGGGTTGCACCCAAAATGATTATCATTGATCAAGATTGGGGGATGAAACTTGCTGTTCAACAAGTACTTTTACAAACAAGGCACCGATGGTGCATGTGGCATATTATGGTTAAGGTGTCAGATAAGTTGCTCAAATCCTTGCTTGGTAGTGAAGATTTCAAAAAAGAGTTTAATGCATGTGTTTGGTCTAATTTGTTAGAGCCTGATGAGTTTGATATAATATGGAATGATATTATGGAACGGTATGGATTAGAAGACGTCCACTGGTTTGGATCGATGTTTGAAGATAGAGAATTCTGGGTTCCTGCTTATTTTCAAGATTTTCCCATGGGGTCGCTTCTTAGGACTACATCGATGTCTGAATCAGAAAATAGCTTTTTTAAAAACTACACAAAGCCTCGTGCAAATCTTGTACAGTTCATCAATTTCTTTAACTGTGCTGTGGGAGATCAAAGGAATGCCAATTCACGATTGAACTACTTGGATTACTCAACTATTCCTGATTTGTCAACCCAATTGCCTATTGAGAAGCATGCATCTACAATCTACACTGATTCTATTTCCAAATATGTACAAAAGGAAATAAGTATGGTATGTGAGATTGTTTCGATAACTGTTGAGGATAACATCAAGATGCATAAGGTCAAGGACCAATATGGTAGAACATGGGATGTTAAGTATGATTGTAAGCAAGACACATTCGACTGTAGTTGTAAGAAGTTTTCCAGAATTGTTTGTTATGCTGTCATATATTTTGTTTGTTGAAGAATAAGTCTGCTAATCTCATTCCTGAGAAATATTTTGGTCGAAGGTGGTTGAAGAGCCCTTTACTAAAGGCAGCCCATAGTCTACCATTTGAGGAGCAACTATCATTTGAACGTGAGCTCCAATTTTAACCTTATTTGTAAAAACTCTATTTTTCAGTCATTGAAATGATAGTATTTATTGTAATAATGTTATCTTTTACCTTGCAGATTTCGATGAAAAACAGGAAGTTAAGAAAAAGTTGTTCTCCAACTTTTATCGATTAGTCCAAAAGTCTGAGGGAAGTATGGATCATCTGTCTTTGTTATGTGCTGGTCTTGATGATTTGGAAGAGCATATATTTGGAAATTGTGCAACACCTTCAGTCATTGAAAAGAAAAAGATGGTTGAGAATTTTTAAGGAATGACAGTACCTGATGTAATTGATGTACGTCCTCCAGATGTTGTTCGTACCAAAGGATCGGCTAGTGACAGGGTATCAAAGAGGGAGAGTGCAATAAAGAAAGCAAATAAGCCAAAACGACGGTGTGGTAAATGTCATGAGATGGGTCATCATGATTCAAGAAATTGTGGTAGATTCAATGAGAAGGCAGATTGAAGCCATTTGATATAAACTGATACTTTCAGCCAATAAAATGATAATTTCAGCCGATAAAATGATAGATATTTTTGGCTTATAAATGTTAGGTTTACTATATAAAATGATAGTTTTGCTGGATAGAATGATAATCAGAGTTTATAAAATGATAAATGTTACTCGCAGTAGATAAAATCATATTTCTAACCTATAAAATGACAAAATGATACTTGCAGCCGATAAAATGATATTTCTGACAGATAGAATGATACTTTAAGTTGATAAAATGATACTTTTGTTTATAAATGTTAGATTTACTGCATAAAATGATAGTTTTATAAAATGACAAAATGATACTCTGAGCCGATAAAATGATATTTCTGACTGATAGAATGATACTTTGAATCGATAAAATGATACTTTTGTTTATAAAATGATACATTCGTCATAAAATAAAACTTTAACCTGATAAAATGATAATCTAACCTTATAAAATGATATATAAGCGGAAGAAATGGCATATAAGCTGATAAAATGACAAAAAAATGATAAAATGATAGTTTTGCCGGATAGAATGATACTTTAAGTTCATAAAATGATACTTTTGGCTTATAAATGTTAGGTTTACTATATAAAATGATAGTTTTGCCGAATAGAATGATACTCCGAGTTTATAAAATGTTAAATGTTACTCGCAGTAGATAAAATCATATTTCTAACCTATAAAATGACAAAATGATACTTGCAGCCGATAAAATGATATTTCTGAATGATAGAATGATACTTTAAGTTGATAAAATGATACTTTTGGCTTATAAATGTTAGGTTTACAACATAAAATGATAGTTTTGACAGATAGAATGATACTCTGAGTTAATAAAATGATACTTTTGCCGATAGAATGATACTCTGAGTTGACAAAATCATAGTTTTGCCAGATAAAATGACAAAATGATACTTGCATCCGATAAAATGATCTTTCTGACTGATAGAATGATACTTTGTGTTGATAAAATGATACTTTTGTTTATAAATGTTAGATTTACTGCCTAAAATGATAGTTTTGATTGATAGAATGATACTCTGAGTTGATAAAATGATACTTTTGCCGATAGAATGATACTCTGAATTTTGCGGGATAAAATGACAAAAGATACTCTAAGCCGATAAAATGATATTTCTGACTGATAGAATGATACTTTGAATTGATAAAATGATACATTCGTCATAAAATGAAACTTTAACCTGATAAAATGATAATCTAACCTTATAAAATTATATAAAAGCTGAAGAAATGGCATATAAGCTGATAAAATGACAAAAAAATGATAGTTTTACTGGATAGAATGATACGTTGATAAAATGATACTTTTGGCTTATAAATGTTAGGTTTACTATATAAAATAATAGTTTTGCCGAATAGAATGATACTCTGAGTTTATAAAATGATAAATGTTACTCGCAGTAGATAAAATCATATTTCTAACCTATAAAATGACAAAATGATACTTGCATCCGATAAAATAATATTTCTGACTGATAGATTGATACTTTGAGTTGATAAAATGATACTTTTGTTTATAAATGTTAGATTTACTGCATAAAATGATAGTTTTGACTGATAGAATGATACTCTGAGTTGATAAAATGATACTTTTGCCGGTAGAATGATTCTGAGTTGACAAAATCATAGTTTTGCTGGATAAAATGACAACATGATACTTACATCCGATAAAATGATATTTCTGACTGATAGAATGATACTTTGAGTTGATAAAATGATATTTTTGTTTATAAATGTTTGATTTACTGCATAAAATGATAGTTTTGACTGATAGAATGATACTCTGAGTTGATAAAATGATACTTTGGCCGATAGAATGATACTCTGAGTTGACAAAATCATAGTTTTACCGGATAGAATGATACTTTGAGCCGATAAAATGATATTTTTTACTGATAGAATGATACTTTGAATTGATAAAATGATACTTTTGTTTATAAAATATATAAGGGCAAAATTGTCATTTCGTTTTCAAATTGGAGCGTCGATAGAAAACGTGAACTAGACGCTAAATTTAAGTTCTCTGACACTCAAACCCTTCGAATCGCTTCCAAACCCTCTGAATCGCTTCCAAACTCGTCGATCGCATTCAAACCGTAGTTTCTTCAGTTTCGAAGGTAAATCCATCCAAATTCTGTAATATGACGTCGGAAAACGCTAAAGGATCATCGAAGAAAGGTTGGATGAAGTTTTTTACTTATTTCACTTTTGCTTTTGCTCGATTTTATCATTTTGCCTGCGATTATCCTTTTTTTTAGATTCTATAGTTTTTTAGTGTAGATTTATAGTTACATATTACAGCATGATGAATTTTCTTCGAATTTACTTCATACCTTGTTCCATATCCTAACTCAGCGGTTTTTAGATTCTAAATCAGCGGTTTATGCGAAGAAGTTTATCATTACTTAGTATCTCAGTGAATAATTTTGAGCTATATTAAGTGTGTATTCATTAATTTGACCACTTTTTCTGTATGTCTTCCAGCCTCAAAGCGTGGGAGGTCACAAACCAACGATGAAGAAGAAATGCTTGCCAGAAAGAAACAGGATAAAGGAAAGAGTGTAAAGATATTAGTTATAAAGTTCCTTCGTGTGATGAAATTAAAAGTTCAATTAGGGAGGCTGCAGATGCTATTAGTAAAATGATGAGGTATATAAAGGATGCTCAAGCAAATACCAATGACACCAATTGCTTCAAAGTTGCAGCTATAAATGCACTAAAGATGGTTGGTGTGGAGGTTGATCAAGGGGACCAAGCTGTGTCTATGCAAATTGAAAACATGACATGGAAGAGGATCAAGAAGATGATCCAGAATGGATTCAGCTTATGGAAAAAATGATGGAAGCCCATGATGAGAAATGCAAATTAGTGAATGAAGGCACATCAATTTTACCTGATATTAACTTGGGAAAGAAACCAGTACGTTGAAGATTTGAGAAACAATTTATTTACTTTTTTGAGTTTTTATTCTTATGTTATATCACATTTCACTTTTTGCAGGAGACAATGATTATAATCCCTCAACCGAAATAGTAGTTTACAATCCAGACATGGTAAGTGTTAAGCAATGATATATCTCATCCATTCACCAACACTTTTAACAAACATGAAGTGAACTATATGTCTTATATAGTGAAGTTTTCATATCATTCTTGCCCTGACAGACAACTGCTAGGATTGAACAAATGGAGAGGATGGTTCAGGCCAATACCAAGTTTACCTTGAAGGAGTCACAAATCTTTTTGTGGATTATGACAACATATGAATCAAATGAGTAAGATTTATATTATAGTTCTGATTTAGAAGAAAAATATACAAAAGATGTGCTAACACACACACATATTTGAACAGGGAAGCCATAGTGTATGATGATAATGTCATAACGGTAACAAAAAGAGAATTCTGTTCACTATTGCCACGTACGCTAATAGAAGTTGGTGTGATCAGTGCATGGGCTTCTTATTTGAATGATATGGAAGGATACAGGGCTCTATCTTCATCATGGCGCCTCTTTTTCACAACATACTCATTCGTAAGAATAATATAAATTTTGAAAAATAAATTGCATGGTATATGTTCATTATAAAGCATGATTATATATATGCTTGTCTATCATCTTCATCAGCAGCAGCATCAGGGAGTTTCTCTCCTAATACACAAAAGATTTCAGTGTGTTAAACGATTTATGTCATTATATAAAGTCAAAGTATCATTTTATCCCCTGAAACCATCATTTTATCAAGTGCAACTATAATTATATCAAGTGCAACTCGTAAGTTTATCATTTTACCCACTGAAACTATCATTTTATTCCCAGAACCTATCATTTTCAATTATTTCCATCCAGATTTGACTTGTCTCATCTTTCATCTGTATACAATTGTTGACCGGCCTTATGGGGTCGACCTCATGACTCTATTTGATAGATTCTGTGACAATTTACAAACTGAGGTTGAACAAATTCCGTATTTCAAATGGGACGATGTAGATTTGGTAAATACTGAACACAATTGATTCTTTGTTATATTACTAATTGTTTTTATTGTGAAATTATTATTATTATCTATGTAGGTGTTCTTTCCAATATGTACTGTAGAACATTACTATACCATATGCTTCAGATTTAGTACTAAAAGTATAGTGGTGATTGACAATTCGAAGAATGCTGACGATGATGACGTATTAATCAAATATGGTAGCATACCTGGAAATGTGGTAAGTATACATGATATAGTGAAGTATTTTTGTGATTACAGTGAAGTATAGCACTCTTTATAGTGAACTACATCTGATATTCATAATAATATATTGCAGAGATTGTTTTTTTGTCATTTTTTGACAAAAATGGGGTATCACAACCAAAGCAAATCAATAAAGTATGCGAGCATAGTAAGGCTCAAAATGCCTTGGAGAACAACATCAAATGTAGAAGATTGTGGAGTTTTTTTTATGCGACATTTGGAATGTTATTATGGTGAGCGTGAACAAGATTGGAATTGTGGATTAACTACAAGAAGCAAGAGAATACTCCAAAGACTGAGAGCAAAGTATTGAGCGCATTATTATTGTCGGAAAAAAACCATGAGGCATTGAATATCTTGTCACTAGCATCAAAGCATTATGAAGAATATGGGAAAACAAATAACACAGATGTGAAAAAAATGATTGTAAACTTCAAGCGTTCATAAACTATTGTATAAAACTTCATTTAAATTCAATAGCAAGTACTTATTGTACATTAATATCTTGTTTACTATTTAATTCACTATTGTGTTGTATCTATTTACTTCACTGAATAAGGAACTAGTGTTTTGTGAACAAGAGTGAAGTAAAATCCGAATAAGAGTGATGTGTTTTGCTTGATAAAATGTTACTTTTACTGATTTGTAGGTACGTACATTTCTGTTTGTGATGATGCTTTGAAGCCAATGATTGGTAGTTAAGATGATACTTTTGACTTATAAATGTTAGGTTTACTGGATAAAATGATAGTGTTGCTTGATAAAATGATACTCTGTATTGATAAAATGATACTTTTGCAGATAGATGATACTCTGAGTTGACAAAATGATAGTTTTGCCGGATAGAATGATACTCTGAGTTTATAAAATGATAAATGGTACTTGCAGCAGATAAAATGATATTTCTGTTAATTATGGAGCCTAATTTATCTCATACCATGTTTAGGATTTGTTTCCTTGAAGTATTTTTTCCTTGTGATATATGTTTCCTAATTTGACTAGAATTAGGGCTCTCTAGTTGCTTATAAATAGAGGTGCTCCCTCATTGTTAAACTATGCTTATTCTGAACTTATATAGTGAAATCCCTGGCTTGGCATCGCCCCCAGACGTAGATACACATTGTATCGAACTGGGTCAACAGTTTATTGTGTTCATTCTCTTTCATATTCGTGATTGCTTGTGTTTATTTCCCAACAACTGGTATCAAGAGCCTAGGGTTTAAGAGGCAGAAAATCACGATGGGGATCGACGAGAAAATTGCTGTAGAGAAGTTCGACGGATCTGATTTCGGATTTTGGAAGATGCAGATTGAGGATTACCTGTACGGTAAAGATCTCTGGAAGCCTTTAAAAACCAAACCCGAAAAGATGGAACAGGAGGAGTGGGAGCTGCTGGACAGAAAAGCGATGAGCGCGATTAGGCTATCATTGTCCAAGGATGTGGCTTATCACACGACTGCAGCAAAGTCGACAAAGGAGATGATGAAGATCTTGGAGGACATGTATCGGAAACCATCAACGGCAAACAAGGTACATCTGATTAGACGATTGTTTAATTTTAGAATGCAAGAGGGAAAGCTGGTGCAAAAACATCTCAACGAGTTCAACATGATTACTTCGCAACTGAACTCGGTTGATATAAAATTCGATGATGAAATTCGTGCCCTGATTTTGCTATCATCTCTGCCTGAGAGTTGGGCTGGCACAGTGACAGCAGTTACTGTGCAGAGACAACCCTAACAGTTGACAGAGTAAGAGATCTGATGATTGGTGAGGAAGTTCGCCGGAGAGAATTAAAATCTTCTACTTCGGGATCAGCACTGAATACAGAACAGAGAGGCAGATCGAAGGGAAAGCAAAATCGTGGAAGATCAAATTCCAGAGGGAGGAGCCAATCCAAGAAGGATTTGGATAAAGTTAAATGCTGGAATTGTGATGAGTTTGGGCATTTTAGAAATCAGTGTAAGGCACCGAAGAAGTATAAGAATAAGGATCAGAAGAACAAGAAAACAACAAACGCTACCATGTCTGATGATGATGGCGAGGCGTTGGTCTTGAATGTCAGTAGTCCGATGGAATCGTGGGTATTGGATTCTGGAGCATCGTTCCACTCCTGCAGCAATGTGGAGATAATAGAACACTACGTTTCTGGCGATTTTGGGAAGGTACATCTGGCTGATGACGAGCCCTTAGATATCGTGGGAAAGGGGAACGTGAAGGTAGTGACGTCCAATGGATCCGTGATAAAACTGAATGGAGTCAGACACATTCCTGGATTGTAGAGAAGTTTGATTTCGATTGGGCAGCTTGATGCAGAAGGGTACACCGTGACGTTTGGCTGCAACAATTGGAAGATTACCAAGGGAGCTATGATAGTAGCTCGAGGTAAGAAGGAGGGTACGTTGTATACCACAACTAACTCCAAAGATTGCATTGATATTGCAAGTGAGGCAAATAATGCAAATTTGTAGCACTGCCGTCTTGGCCACATGAGCGAAAAAGGGATGAAGATAATGTGCTCAAGAGGTTTACTGCCTGGCCTGAAAACTGTTGAAGTTGGCCTGTGCGAGGATTGCGTGTTTGGGAAACAGAAAAGGGTGAGTTTCTCAAGAGGAGACAGAAAATTGAAGACACAAAAGTTGGAGATGGTCAACACGGATCTATGGGGACCAGCACCTGTGAAGTCCCTATGAGGCTCTGAATATTATATGACTTTCATCGACGACTCTACTCGAAAGCTATGGGTTTATTTTCTGAAGAGTAAATCCGATGCGTTTGACGCTTTTAGGAAGTGGAAAACCCTTGTTGAAACTGAAACCGGGTTGAAGGTGAAGTGTCTAAGATCCGATAATGGAGGAGAATATGAACTTGCAAAGTTCAAGGAGTTCTGCACCGAGAATGGAATCCGCATGGAGAAAACTGTGAAAGGAACTCCACAGCAGAATTGAATCGCAGAGCGCATGAACAGAACATTGAACGAGCGAGCAAGATGCATGAGATTGAAAAGTGGATTGCGAAAGAGTTTTTGGGCAGATGCAGTCAACACAGCTGCATTCCTAATTAATAGAGGTCCATCAGTTCCCTTGGAGTTTCGGATACCCGAGGAGGTTTGGACAGGAAAAGAGGTAAATCTATCTTTCATACGCATCTTTGGTTGTGTTGCTTATGCTCATGTTAGTTCCGTTGAGAGAAGTAAGTTGGATGCTAAATCTATTAAGTGTACGTTCATTGGTTATGGAGGCGATGAGTTCGGTTATAGACTCTGGGATGAGCAGAACCGTAAGGTTATTCGCAGTAATGAACAGGTATTGTACAAGGATAGATTGGAGGCGTCGAGTCCCAGCAGTTCTGAGCCACAAGTGGTCGAGCTAGAAATCTCAAACTCGAGTGGGAGCAAGGAGAGTCAGAATGCTGAAGAGGTGCTTGAAGAAGAACCAAGCACTCCACCACCGACTATTTCACTGCCTAAATCGACTAGAGAGCGACGTGCACCTGATAGGTACTCGCCCTCTAATTTCTGTTTGTTACTTACTGATGGTGGTGAGCCCGAGTGTTATGCAGAGGCAGGAGAAGGCCCTGATAAACGAAGGTGGAAAATTGCCATGGATGATGAGTTTGCCTCTCTTCTCCTGAATGGCACATGGGAGCTTGTGGAACTTCCTAAAGGGAAAAAGGCATTGCATTGCAAGTGGGTCTATCGAATCAAATGTGAAACTGATGGTAGCAAGCGCTACAAGGCTAGGCTGGTTGTCAAGGGATTTGAGCAACAATACGTGTTGAGTATGGTAGTTACAAACAATCTAATGTTACATCAGATGGATGTAAAGACGGCATTCCTTCATGGTGATTTGGAGGATGAGTTGTACATGACACAGCCTGAAGGACTCGTAGTAAAAGGAATGGAAAATCTTGTGTGCAAGTTGAAGAAGAGCTTGTATGGTTTAAAGCAAGCTCCAAAGCAGTGGTACAAGAAGTTTGATGGATTCATGATGGAGATTGGCTATAAAAGATGCTACGCTGACCATTGTTGTTACTACAAGAGGTTTGACAAGAGCTATCTTTTCCTGTTATTATATGTTGATGATATGTTGATCGCAGGAGGTGATCAAAAGGAGATGGATAAGTTGAAAAGGCAATTGTCTGAACGATTCTCCATGAAAGATCTTGGAGAGGCTAATCAAATTTTGGGCATGAGAATCGAGCGTGACAAGGCGGCAGGAAAATTGTATCTTTCGCAAGCTGCTTACATTGGTAAGGTTTTGGAAAGATTCAACATGGATAATTCGAAGCCAGTAAGTGTGGCTTTAGGCAGTCACTTTAAGCTGTCAAAGAAGGAGTCGCCGAGTACAAAAGAAGAACGTGCTAAAATGAAGAAAATTCCTTATGCTTCAGCAATTGGCAGTATTATATATGCAATGGTGTGTACGAGGCCTGATATTGCACAAGCAGTGGAAGTAGTGAGCCGGTTCATGGGTGATCCGGGAAAGCAACATTGGGAAGCAGTTAAATGGATCCTTCGATTTTTGAGAGGTACAACAGAAAGTGTCTTATGTTTCAATGGCAAGAATGTCGAGCTGGCAGGTTATGTGGATGCAGACTTGGCGTCCAATGATCTTGATGGGAGAAGAAGCACCATCGGGTATGTATTTACTTATGGTGGTACTGCTATTTCATGGACTTCTAAGTTGCAGAAGACCGTTGCTTTGTCTACTACGGAGGCTGAATATGTAGCTGCGACAGAGGCAAGCAAGGAGATGGTGTGGTTGCAGAGTTTCTTAGATGAACTTGGGAAGGAGAACAAGAATAGCATACTCTACAGTGATAGTCAGAGTGCTATTTTCTTGGCGAAGAATCCAGCGTTTCATTCTAGGACAAAGCATGTGGAGTTGAAGTATCATTACATCCGACACCTAGTGGAGATGAAAGTCCTGCAACTTGTGAAGATACTTGGAAGTGAGAATCCTGCAGAGATGTTTACTAAGGTGGTGACCTTAGAGAAATTGAAGCTATGCATAGCTTCAATTGGCCTTGGAACTTGAAGAGAAGGTTAGGCGATGCTAAGCGGATGAAGGGATGAGATCACGAGGAAATGGTTGTTTAGGAGTTGTTAGTCTCCAAGTGGGAGATTGTTAATTATGGAGCCTAATTTATCTCCTGCCATGTTTAGGATTTGTTTCCTTGAAGTATTTTTTCCTTGTGATATATGTTTCCTAGTTTGACTAGAATTATGGCTCTCTAGTTGCTTATAAATAGAGGTGCTCCCTCATTGTTAAATTATGCTTATTCTGAAATTATATAATGAAATCCCTGGCTTGGCATTGCCCCCAGACGTAGATACACATTGTATCGAACTGGGTCAACAATTTCTTGTGTTCATTCTCTTTCATATTCGTGATTGTCTGTGTTTATTTCCCAACAATTTCTATCCTATAAAATGACAAAATGATACATGCAACCGATAAAATGATATTTCTGACTGATAGAATGATACTTTGAATTGATAAAATGTTACTTTTGTTTATAAAATGATACATTCGTCATAAAATGAAACTTTAACCTGATAAAATGATAATCTAACCTTATAAAATGATATATAAGCTGAAGAAATGGCATATACGCTGATAAAATGACATAAAATGATAAAATGATAGTTTTACCGGATAGAATGATACTTTAAGTTGATAAAATGATACTTTTGGCTTATAAATGTTAGGTTTACTATATAAAATTATAGTTTTGCCGGATAGAATGATACTCTGAGTTTATAAAATGATAAATGTTACTCGCAGTAGATAAAATCATATTTCTAACCTATAAAATGACAAAATGATACTTGCAGCCGATAAAATGATATTTCTGACTGATAGAATGATACTTTGAGTTGATAAAATGATACTTTTGTCTATAAATGTTAGATTTACAGCATAAAATGATAGTATTGACTGATAGAATGATACTCTGAGTTGATAAAATGATACTTTTATTGGTATGTAGGTTTTACATTCTTGGTAGTTAAGGAGATACTTCTGGCTTATAAATGTTAGGTTGACTGTATAAAATGGTAGTTTTGCCGGATAGAATGAGACTCTGAGTTTATAAAATGTTAAATGTTACTCGCAGCAGATAAAACAATATTTCTATCCTATAAAATGACAAAATGATACTTGCCCGATAAAATGATATTTCTGAATGATAGAATGATACTTTAAGTTGATAAAATGATACTTTTGGCTTATAAATGTTAGGTTTACAACATAAAATGATAGTTGTGACGGGTAGAATGATACTCTGAGTTAATAAAATGATACTTTTACTGATATGTAGTTATGTACATTCCTGTTTGTAATGATGCTTTGAAGACAATGATTGGTAGTTAAGATGATACTTTTGACTTATAAATGATAGGTTTACTGTATAAAATGATAGTTTTTCCGGATAGAATGATACTCTGAGTTGATAAAATGATACTTTTGTTTATAAAATCATATTTCTAACCTATAAAATGATAAAATGATACTTGCAGCCGATAAAATGATATTTCTTATTGATAGAATGATACTCTGAGTTGATAAAATGATACTTTTGTTTATAAAATCATATTTCTAACCTATAAAATGATAAAATGATACTTGCAGCCGATAAAATGATATTTCTTATTGATAGAATGATACTCTGAGTTGATAAAATGATACTTTTGTTTATAAAATCATATTTCTAACCTATAAAATGATAAAATGATACTTGCAGCCGATAAAATGATATTTCTTATTGATAGAATGATACTCTGAGTTGATAAAATGATACTTTTGAAAGGATTGAACTTTTGACAAATCTAAACTTTTAAAGGATTAAACTATCATTTTATACCTAACACTATTTTTTTCATAAGTTGGAGTATTTTGTGGTTACTTTAATAAAGTGGGAATAAATAAATTATTAAAATATATAAGGGCAAAATTGTCATTTCTTTTTCAAATTGGTGCGTCGATAGAAAACGTGAACTAGACGCTAAATTTGATTTCTCTGACACTCAAACCCTTCGAATCACTTCCAAACTCTCCGATCGCATTCAAAGCGAAGTTTCTTCAGTTTCGAAGGTAAATCCATCCAAATTCTGTAATATGACGTCGGAAAACGCTCAAGGATCATCGAAGAAAGGTTGGATGAAGTTTTTTACTTATTTCACTTTTGTTTTTGCTCGATTTTATCATTTTGCCTACGATTCTCCTTTTTTTTAGATTCTATTGTTTTTTAGTGTAGATTTAGAGTTACATATGACAACATGATGAATTTACTTCGAATTTACTTCATACTTGATTTTGTATCATCAATACAAAACTCATATCCTAACTCAGCGATTTTTAGATTCTAAATCAGCGGTCTATAGCAAATGTGTGACTATAGCGGCAAAACTCATATTGATAAAGCGAATAGTTGAGATCCGTTAGTTTATCAGTATCTGCAACCATATCATAACCTCCTGACCTTATTAAAACGCTTTGGTTTAGAAAAATGTGTGCAGCAGTAATGCAGATTCGAAGAAGTTTATTTGAGTGCTGATTTTGTGAGTAGTGTTTTGTTCTACTTAAGTGACAAGTTTTGCTCTCTCTCCTGTTTTGAAGTCATTGAAATTTAGTAAATGATAGATTCAGGTGATAAAATGATATTTTCAGGTGATAAAATGATAGTTTCATGTGATAAAATGATAGTTTCAGGTGCTAAAATGATACTTTGACTTTATATAATGACATAAATCGTTTAACACACTGAAATCTTTTGTGTATTATGAAACAACATTCCTGATGTTGTTGCTGATGATGATGTTAGACTCTTAATGATGGTTTCAGAAGGTAAAATGATAAATCTTTTGTTTATTAATGATACATCTCTAAATTGAAAATGATAGTTTCAGGGGATAAAATTATAGTTGCACTTGATAAAATGATGGTTTCAGGGGATAAAATGATAGTTTCAGGTGATAAAATGATAGTTTCAGGTTATAAAATGATAGTTTCGGGTTATAAAATGATAGTTTCAGGGGATAAAATGATAGGTTCAGTGATAAAATGATACTTTTACATCATAAAATGATAGTTTTCAAATGATAAAATGATACTTTTGCATAAAATAATGATAGTTTTGGGGAATAAAATGATAGTTTCAGTGGGTAAAATGATAAACTTACTAGTTGCACTTGATAAAATTATAGTTGCACTTGATAAAATGATGGTTTCAGAGGATAAAATGATAGTTTCAGTGGATAAAATGATAATTTTACTTTATATAATGACATAAATTGTTTAACACACTGAAATCTTTTGTGTATTAGGAACAAACATTCCTGCTGCTGGTGCTGATCATGATGATAGGCATTTAGTGATGGTTTCAGAAGGTAAAACGATAAATCTTTTGTGTATTAATGATAAATCTCTACATTGAAAATGATAGTTTCAGAAGGTAAAATGATAGTTGCACTTGATAAAATGATAGTTGCACTTGATAAAATGATAGTTTTAGGGGATAAAATGATAGTTTCAGTGTGTAAAATGATAGGTTCAGTGATAAAATGATACTTTTGCATAAAATGATAAAATGATAGTTTCTTGGAATAAAATGATAGTTTCAGTAGGTAAAATGATAAACTTACTAGTTGCACTTGATAAAATGAAAGTTTCAGGGGATAAAATGATGGTTTCAAGAGGTAAAATGATAGTTTCTGGGGATAAAATGATACTTTGACTTAATATAATGACATAAACCGTTTAACACACTAAAATCTTTTGTGTGTTAGGTGATGCTGATGCTGCTGATGATGATAGACTATTAGCAGATGAAATAGAAAGTATAAAAAATAACAAGAAAAGAAAGAATGATGATGCAAGTAAGAAAAAGGCAGCTGCAAAGAAGTGCAAGAAAATAGTTATTCAAGATGATACAGCCATTCACTCACCGACTTTGGCAGGAAGAAGGAATACTGACTTCTTCGTAAACATGCTCGAAAATCTAAACAAGAATAAAAAAAGAGCTGTAAGAGAGATTGGGTTTGGCGCACTCCTAAACTTCAAAATAAGAAGTTTCCCAAGATCATTGGCTTATTATCTGATTTACAACTTTAACCATAAAAGTTGTTCAATTAAATTGAACGGCGGGGAATCACTATTTTTAGATGATGAAGATGTTCATATTACTCTTGGGTTCCCGATGGGATCTTTACCTATGAGTAGGATCAAATTTCAGAAAATATTAACATCAAAAGTGAAATTGCTAGATTCTGTAAAGGTGGAGAAAAAAATATGGTTCCAGCGTATGTTGTAGAACAGGTGATGAAAGACGAAGAAGGTGGTGAGTGGTTCAAAGGAATTTTATGATTCTGGTGGAGTATGCCTTGATCAACACCCCTGCTGATGGAAATCTAAGCCCACAAGTTTTAGATTACATAGCTGATGTGGAGAAGATCAAAGAATACAATTGGTGTAGCTATGTCATATCCAAATTGCTTGGAACACAAAAGAGATGGAAAAGAAACACAGCAAAGATATTTACAGGACCAGTTATCTTTTTAGTGGTAAGAATATATTTTTTTTCCATTGTCTATGAATCTATTTACAGAAAAACTAATATTTAGTTTTTGTTAATGTAGGCCTGCTACGTCGACAGAATTGTGTTTGAAAAAAAAATGGTGCCAAGATGCTATCCAACAGTTAAGGGTTGGACTGCCGAACTGCTGAAAGAAAGGCAAAGAGCAGAAATGAGTGGTTCAGATTTTGGTCTCGGTCATAAGTATGACCGATATAAAAAGCAACCACATGAAGAGAACGATGAAGATGATGAATCTGAATCCAAAGATGATGATCCTGAAGATGTAAAAGCTTTGTAGATGAAAGATCACGAGGAAGAGGCGACAACAAGTGGAAGTCAAGAAAAGACTTTCATAGATCAATGGAAGGAAGCTGCCAGGGATTGTAAAGCGTCAATGGAGAATATGCTTAATGTCCTTGAAGGAGCGTCGGGTGAACTGAGGAAGCTTGATAGCTTTAAGATAATATGCGATACAACAAGAAACGCAATGGGAGTGAGAGAGGAAGGTGTGCAGAATGTTACAGAAAGTCAGAAATCAATGTCACATGCTATGAGCAATGACGAAATTGATGATCCTGAATGGATCGATATCATGATTGAGCTGACTAAAGCTGCTGAGAGGGCATTTATTCTAAAAAATAGGAATGAGTTTCCTACCTTCACTCTCATACCCGAATATGACCAAAATCCTGATGAGAATGAAAATTTTAATCGGAAAAAAAATATGGAGAAGGAAATGGCTAATAAAGCAGCTCGAGAAGAGAAGGAAAAAGTTCTAGAGAAAGAAGTTGAATTGTCTCTCAATGATGAATTTGAGGTAACTTTTAAAAATGATAGTTTAAGTACATAAAATGATTGTTTATATGGTTAAGATGATATAGGTTTGATGATGTTTTTTGGTTGCTCTGGTTTATTTGAAAAATGATACTTTTGGATCATAAAATGATAGTGTAAGGGTATAAAATGATATTTTCAAATGATAAAATGATACTTTTGCATAAAATGATAAAATGATAGTTTAGTTGAATAAAATGATAGTTTCAGTGGGTAAAATGATAGGGTTCAGTGATAAAATGATACTTTTGCATCATAAAATGATAGTTTCAAATGTTAAAATGATAATTTTGCATAAAATGATAAAATGATAGTTTCGTGGAATAAAATGATAGTTTCTATGGATAAAATGATAGGTTCAGTGATAAAATGAAATTTTTTGTTTCATAATGATAGCTTTAAATTTTTGGCTGAGAAAATGATACTTTTGGCTGATAATATGAGTTCCATTGGGTAAAATAATATCCCTTATGTCAATAACAATTTATATTTTTGAATGAAAGGACGAAAGAGCATGTGCCATAATATCCAATGTCATGGAGGATATACATGGTGAAACCGGAGATGATGAAGTTTTAAAAGAGAGGGAAGAAGGTTTGCAAAATGCCAAAGGTAAGAAGAAGGTTTTCAAAGAACCTCATGTTGAAAAGGAGAAAGTTGCCAGAACCACAAAGAAAATTGTTGAAGCACTGTGCTCTCCCTACAATGTCAGAGCAGTAAGTATAAAAGGAAAACTCATTAAAGAAGAGAAGGAGATAATGTACTGGTTGATGAAACATGAAGAAAACGAATAGTAAGTTTTGAATTACATAATTATATTCTTATTAAATTCTTTAAACTAACATTAAATATGATTTTGAAATCAGTTATGAGATGGTTTATGAGAACAACATGATGAGCATGTTCAAGATTGATTTTCACAGCCTTGCTCCACGTACATACGTCAGTATCAACATCATAGATGCATGGGTTGTGTATCTCAACCACCATGAAAAATTCAAATCAAAGGCATCACCGAGTCGCCTTTTCATCAACACCACACCTACGGTACAGTAAACGAATAAATAAATAACAGTGTTACATTAAAAGTTAAATTTATTTACAAAAATGTAAACATGACAGGTATACAATATCACTGCAAGGGAATCTGGATGGACTCAAGCCGAGGCTCAAAGAAAATTCTGCTCATCGCTGAATGAATTTGTGTCAAATATTGAAAATTTCAAATGGGAAGATTATGACATGGTAAGTCATAATGAGATATACATTACAGAACAACATTCCTATATTTTTGAAAATGACATTTGTATATAATGTTTTGAAAATTAGATATTCTTTCCGATCTGGGCGCACAAACATTTCTATAGCATGTGCTTCAATCTCAAGATTCAAATGATGGATGTGATTGACAATGCTCTGATTAGTGAAGAGTTGATTAAGAACAAATATGAAGATGCACCAAGTATGCTGGTATGTTTAGTTAAACGCATTCAATATTTATTAGTTAAAATGCATTGAATAACATTTAGTACGAACATAATATCATTTTTACTAGTAATAAATATCATTTTTTATCAACCTCATGTATGTTTTGTGTTATTTGAATAGAAAATTTTCTTCCGGAATTATCTTGGAGATGGAGTTAATCCATCAATGGAGAGAATTGTCAAAATGTCATAAACCAGACACATGACTTTGCCATGGCAGAACGATACAAATATAGATGACTGTGGAATTTATGTGATGCGCCATATGGAGACTTACATGGGTGGTCCTGTTCGTAACTGGAATTCTGGTTTAACGAAGAAGGGGACAGAGGCTTTCATCAAACTCCGTGCCAAATATACTGAAGCATTGCTTGTTGGAGATACAAACAAGAAGGCTTTTGAGACATTTTCAAATACACAGCAGAAGTTTCAGAATGATAGCAAAAAAGGGGAAATCGATGTTGAAAAGATGATTAGAGAATTTAAACCACCTAAAGAGAACTAGTAGTTGTAATAGTAAATTGTATGACTTGATACTATTGCTTTGTAATAGTGGTGTCGAATATAATCTGAGTTGATAAATGTGAGTTGATAAAATGATACATTTAGCTTATATATGTTAGGTTTATTGCATACAATGATAGTATTGCCTGAGAGAATAATACTCTGAGTTGATAAAATGATACTTTTGATTGATAAAATGATACTTTTGACTAAGAAAATAATAAAATGATATATGTTAGGTTTATTGCATAGAATGATAGTTTTGCCGGATAGAATGATAATCTGAGTTGATAAAATGATAATTTTGACTTATAAAATGATATATGTTAGGTTTATTGCATAGAATGATAGTTTTGCCGGAATCTATCATTTTATCGCGTAGAATGATATATGTTAGGTTTATTGCATAGAATGATACTCTGAGTTGATAAAATGATACTTTTGACTGAGTTGATAAAATAATACTTTTGACTGATAAAATGATAAAATGATAAAATGATATATGTTAGGTTTATTGCATAGAATGATAGTTTTGCCGGATAGAATGATAATCTGAGTTGATAAAATGATACTTTTGGCTTATATATGTTAGGTTTACTGCATACAATGATAGTTTTGCAGGATAGAATGATACTCTGAGTTGATAAAATGATAGTTTATACTGATAAAATGATACTTTTGACTGATAAAATGATATATGTTAGGTTTATTGCATAGAATGATAGTTTTGCCGGATAGAATGATAATCTGAGTTGATAAAATGATACTTTTGACTTATAAAATGATAAAATGATATATGTTAGGTTTACTGCATACAATGATAGTTTGCCGGATAGAATGATAATATGAGTTGATAAAATGATACTTTTGGCTTATATATGTTAGGTTTACTGCATACAATGATAGTTTTGCGGGATAGAATGATACTCTGAGTTGATAAAATGATAGTTTTGACTGATAAAATGATACTTTTGATTAATAAATTGATAAAATGATATATGTTAGGTTATTGCATAGAATGATAGTGTTGTCGGATAGAATGATAATCTGAGTTGATAAAATGATACTTTTGACTTATAAAATGATACTTTTGACTTATAAAATGATAAAATGATATATGTTAGGTTTATTGCATAGAATGGTAGTTTTGCCGGATAGAATGATAATCTGTATTGATAAAATGATACTTTTGACTTATAAAATGATAAATTGATAAAATGATATATGTTAGGTTTACTGCATACAATGATAGTTTGCCGGATAGAATGATAATCTGAGTTGATAAAATGATACTTTTTGCTTATATATGTTAGGTTTACTGCATACAATGATAGTTTTGCAGGATAGAATGATACTCAGAGTTGATAAAATGATAGTTTTGACTGATAAAATGATACTTTTGACTGATAAAATGATAAAATGATATATGTTAGGTTTATTGCATAGAATGATAGTTTTGCCGGATAGAATGATACTCAGAGTTGATAAAATGATAAAATGATAACTGACAAAAATTTATTATGCATTCACACGATTATGCAGACTGTCAAAACCCAATTCAATTTACTCTATCCATGTTTTCAGAAAGACTCATACATATAAGACTCGGAAGCCATATACATACATACATACATACATACGTGTAACTGATAGGTGTTCATTTTATCATGTTTTCAGAAATTAAAAAACGAGTAGTCGCAGCTCAACACCTTACAAACCAGATAGGTGTTCATATTATCATGTTAAATCCGAATCGAAGTAGGTGTTCATTTTATCATGTTATCATTTTATCATGAGCGAAATTCAGAAATTAAATGAGCGAAATGACATATTTACCCTCTGTGCCTTTTTTTATGAAGGAAAGCTAAGTTTAAATCTAGACCACGTGATTTTAAAAATGTGTGGTCCAGATTTAGTTATAGGGTTATTACGGAAATTGAGGTTATATATATATATATATATATATATATATATATATATAGGGAGATGATCAAAATAAGTATGTGTTTAAATCCAGAAATACAGACCAAATCTTGGCCCTAGGATTAGATGATCTAATGGTCAATAATTAACCAAAAACACGGAAGGTCATAATTAAGCAATTTTAGGTCATATTATAATATTTGGGTTTAATGTCATGCTAAGATCGTTTTAGGTCATGCATTGTTAGCATGACCTAAAAATTACCTAATTATGACCTAAAAGTGACCTAATTATGATATTGTTCTGCGTTTCTGTATTTAAATCTAGTTTTGCATAGATCAAAACCCTATATATATATATATATATATATATATGCTCGCCAAAGTTAGAATTTCATAAATGGTCATTTTGAATTTTACACGTATACATTGGTATGCTTACAAGTCTACACTTACATGCTGGGAATAAAATGGGCATTCCAGCTCTACACTTATCCAATCAAACTTTAAGAAAACAAAGTGGGAGTTGAATGTTGGTAGTAGACTTGTTCCTCCTCTCTTCTCGGCCGAACCGCCACGAGCCACCAAGGGAGAGCAGCTCCAGCTGGCGTGCTCCTCTCCAGGCCATCAAACCCTCTGTACAAACCTTCTGTACCTGCAATGTTAACACAAGACTTGTCAACCAAAGGAAATGGACAAGGTGAGCTGTACAAAACGCCATTTACGCTGCCAAATTCCAAGGAATGGACAAGGATCAAGATATGAAGACAATAGTAAGAAGGAGCTGAGCTCATCGCCTAAGCTCAAGGCTGGAGGAACAGCCAAGGGAACCAGCCGCAAGATATGCACAAACGTAGACATGGGAGCCTACTTACAAGCTCAAATGAGATCAGCCAAACATGCAGCCTCCCAAAATTCTGCCACAAACAGCCAAGATTCACGACTATATAAGCAGCCTCTCACCACTTCCTCCTCCCCACTTTTCGAACACTCAAAATTTCACATATCATAGGAGAGAGCAGGAAGAGGAGCAAGCAAGTAGTGACAGCAAGCCACGGCCACAATAGAGGAGGAACTACCGAGTAAGGTAGATCGTGAATTGATGAGATATGCAGTACCTTCTTCGGAGAGTGGTCGACGACACCAAAACAGAGAGTATTTGTGATGATTAGTAATGAACCGAGAGAGAAATTGGGGATACTAGGGTTTGAAAGAGATAAAAAGTGAGAGAGACGAAAGATTGATGGCGAGAGAGAATGCAGTTTTAATTAGAATGGCTGAAATAATGGAATTGCAGTAAAAACTGCTGCAAATCTTAGTTTCGGTACAATTTTGCCCTTTAGTGTACGAAAATGATGTAATAATATACTGCTTGACTTTTAATAATAGCCATCAGATTAATAGATCCAATGGATTAAATTAGTGCTATGTTTTAGACTTAGGGGTTAAAAGGAGTTTAATGCAATATATATATATATATACGAGTGTGTTAGGGTCCTTCACAGTTTTTTAGTGTAAGCTTCAAACAGATCACAGCCCTTGGATCCTTGAATTGGATGGTTGTGATGATCTGCATTATTTGACGAAAAATTTGCATTATTGGTCAGTGTACATTATTAGAATGAAAATCAACATTATTACACTATAATGGTGCATTATTAGTCGGTGTGCATTATTCAACTGAAAATCTGCATTATTAAATGACTCGTGGCATTAATCTAACCGTCGGTTGACAAAATAGTGGGGTTCAGTCGAATGTTTGGACAATATTTACATGAAGGATGTGAATACATCCCTATATATATATATATGGGAGCATTAGGGTGCCACCATAGTTAGAGTGACAACGTACCACCAACCTCGTGCTGCCATGTGGCATGTTATCCAACAATATTAGGGGCGTATCCAACAATATTATAGTAAGCGTTTTAGATGGATTTCTACAGATTGCATGATAGTATTACGTGGATTGCTGTATGGAGTGCTGAGTATTGTTGTAATAGCTATACAGCAAAATAACGGTATAAAAAAGCTATCTGTCTATATATATATACTGCAACTGAAACATTCTATGCCTATACAGCAATACTCAACAATCTACACAGCAATCCACCTATTACTATCATGCAATCTGTAAACGCATACTAAATGAATATTGTTGGATATGCCTCTAATATTGTTGGATGCACGAGATTGGTGGTACGTTGTCACTTTAAAAAGGGTTGTCATCTTAACATAACCATATATATATACATATATATATATATATATATATATATTGGGTTTTCATCTACCAAAAGAAGTCCCTAAGTATAGAAATACAGACCATGTATGGACCGTTAGATTTGGAGATTAATGGCCACGATCTGGAATGACTCCTCGTTTTTGTTGGGTCATAATAAGACGGATTTGTGTCATGTGAGGGGTAAATTAGGAATAAAAAAATAATGAACTGTCGTTCGGTTTGGATTAATTGGGAGTCATTACTCCACACACTAAACTCTTCCACTTTCCCTCAAATCTTCTTCTTCTTCCACAAAATCAAGAAAAACCCTACCTCTACCCAAAATCGGCTACTCCACAAAAACCCTCATCCTAATTTTTATGATTCTGAAATCGACGAGGAGGGTGAACCAAAAGCCTACTCCAACAATGGTCGACACTCGAGCTTCTGGATCGACGAGGCATGACGGAAAAGGTTAGTAAGATTTCGTACAACGATTGACTTAAAATTGACAAAATTTGGCAAAATTTTCACTTCAGTTGGTTGGATGCCACGCAGTGTATCAGAGAACGACGGTGAAGAAGAAGATACCGCCAATCCCAAAAGCACCGTAAGGATGTTTAGATTACCACTATTTTAATGAAACGATGTTTAGAGCTCGTAATTCTTATTTTTTAAACCATGTTTATATTTCGGCTGGATGTCATTGTTACTATATATTATTTCATCTGTAAGATGAGATAAACTTCCATTACAATGACCTTGGAATGCTTTCCTCTTGTTTCTTGTAGACGATAGCCCATGTGATGAGCATTACTCGATACATTGGGTCATAGTAAATGAATATTTGTGTCATAGCATTGTTAGGTTAATTTGTGTCATAATATACCCACATTCGAGGCATGGAATATAACTACTGAGTACCAAAATGTCTCATACAATTTGATCGAAATGTTCGTATCAAACAAACTGAATATTAGTACGACCGAAGAATATTCTCATGTTTTGAACATATTAAAAAAACCAAATACACGATTGTTCTCATGTTTTAAACATATTAAAAAAACCAAATATTAGTACGATAGAAGAATACACAAACAATAACCAAAAACATCATCTATGCTTTTGGGTCATACTAAACGGATATTTGAGTCATGGAAACATATTGGTAAATTAGTCATAATAATCGAATATTCGAGACATGGCATAAAACTACTGATTACAAGAATACCGTTATAATACCCAAAACATCATCTATTCTTTTGGGTCATACTAGATGAATATTTGGGTCATGGAAACTTATGGGTAAATTGAGTCATAATAATCCAATATTCGAGTCATGACAAAAAACTACTGAGTACCAGAATGCCTAATACAAATCTGAACGAACTGAGTAATTTCAAACAACGTGACATTGCAAATAAAATGGACTAAAAAAACTAAAATTGACGTTACTTCAAAAAACATAATACATGGTATCAAACATCAGAATTTCTTCTAGACCGCCGCTTTTCTTTCTCTTTGAATTTGTCGCAATTACTTGAATCGTGGTGACCCCACTCCTGACGTTTCATGCATTGACGCAAAGGCTTGCTCTTAAGCATCAAAACCTTCTCCACTCTTGAGGGGAGTTTACTACCAGATCCCTTCGTGACGACGACTTCAGGTGGTTGAACATCTACTTCCTGGGGTGCCTCAACCCCATAAAATTCCTCAATTAGTTTCTTCTTCTAGGCTGTAGACGTTACTACGCCGTCGGTGAAAATCTTTTGTCTTGCTTCACAAACTATAGATGTCAACTCATGAATTTGATCAATATCGACACATACAACCTGGTACAAACCCAAAATCTCTCCCAACAAAATTGCTTGTGCCTTCTTTTTCTCATCAACATAAACTTGCGTTGCTACATCTTGGCATTGAACAACAAGAACAACCTTAACTAGAGGTGATTTCAAACTCAATGGCGTTGTCCAATGTTGGGAAGCTACGACCAACACATGGTTTATGCTATATAGGGCATTCTGGTGTATTTAAATCTGTAATAATTCACAATTAGAACACTCCTAAAAACTAAAGATGAAGTAAAGACAAGTTTCCATCTACTGGATTTAGAATGATAATAGGTCATAATAAAGACAAATCGTGGCATACAACGCGTACAAACTATCTTCCATGAAAATGGGGCATACTAAACACAAATCGAAGCATAGCGGAAAAATCGATAAGATAATATAGGTGAAAAGATTCATGAAACAGAAGACAGTGACTGTCACAGATACAAAAATATGAATCGGAGCATAACAAATAAATGAAAATAAAAAACATAACCATAACCTGTATTCTCAAGAACGGAGTATGATTGATTATCTACGTGCGAAGTAGAATGTGTGTCGGATTCCATTTTTGGAGTGAGGATACGGAAATCTATACAAAGAAAAAAACAATGGGTTTTGTTATCAAAACATTAAACAAAAACAATGAAGATTCATAAACTAGAATTGTAGGTTACGATTCTGACCGCCGGCTGAAATGAAAAATGATATGAGAAACGATGGCAGTATATGTGGGATCAGCCAACGACGATGGTATAGAATTGAAAATGGAACAGATTGATCTGGAACACGACAGCGACGAAATCTGGAAACTAATTGCTCAAGAATAATAAATCTCCTTGGAATTAAGTTTAATGGAAGATGAATGGAAGATCGTGTGAAGAGTATAGAAGATATGAAGGAGTTGAAGTTATAGAATGTTGATTCATCACTCACGCAGATGATTTGTTAGAGAGAGGCAACATTATAGGATTTTCCATAACAGCTGATTAGATTATATGACATAAATAACCTTATAGGATTATTAGTGATTAAAATAATAATATTTCAGAAATTAATCCAGCCATTAGATATTCTAATTTTAAGATGATCTCACATAACAACTAATTAGATGATATTTCTTGATTTAAAGGGATTCTTGTTTTGATCAAAATCCTATATATATTTGTAATATATATATATATATATATATATATATATATATATATATATATATATATATATATATATATATATATATATATATATATATATATATATGTATGTGTGTGTGTGTGTGTGTGTAATACACTATGTAGATATAAAAAACACCCACGAAAATTACCATATGATAACATAATGACGGTATTACTCTTTTGTTGATATTTTGTTTACTATTTATTGAAATTTGTAAGCTTTAATCTCATACACTCATTTCAAAATTTAAGGTTATAGATTTATTCTTAGTTTTGGATTATGGTATTATAAACATTAGAAGAGGACCATATATATATATGTGTGTGTGTGTGTGTGTGTATGTATATATATATATGGGTGAGTTAGGCCATCCACAACGTTGTCACTAAACCGTCCCTTAAATTACTATTCGCGGGCCCCACTGTACTTTTTTACTCTATTCCTTAACTAAGGGACGGAACCTGCAACCCTTCGTCCCTTAACCGTCCCTTAAATTACTATTCATTCAATTTTATTTTTTATTTTTATTTCCAACCAAATTCAATTAAAAATAACTTACTTCATTAAAAATAAAATAAAATTACAACATAAAATAAAATACAACTTAAAATTCAAAAAAATAAAAAAAAGACATAATTAAAATTCTAAAAAAATAAAAATGACATAATTTAAAATACAATTTTATAGAAAATAAAAAAAAACTACTCCGCCGGCGAATCATCCCCCGAAGGAGGTGGAGGTGCACTGAAGCCGCGAGGAGGTGAAATGCCAAGTTGTGCTGCCATAAACGTAATTCCGTTAAGCCAGGCTTGGTATTGGGCGGGATGTGTAGTTGTGTGTGAAATGAGGATGAATTAGGAGTATTTATAGAGTTAAAAAATAAACAAAATTAAAAAAAAAATGGAGAACGGCTATAAACGGTAATATTACCGTTTTTAATTTTTTAATTTTTTTTTATTTAATTCGAATTTTTTAAAAAAATGATTTATTGCATCAGTGTGACGATGCCCACTCGCGGGCCGGCGAGTGGGCGTCACGCATGGCGCCGGGGCGCGCCACGTCGCCTCGACACGTGGCGAGACGTCTCGCCACTCGTCACACCGTGACGGAAAGCGGAACGGGCTGGGGACGAGACGGGGCGCTGCAACTCGTCACGCCGTCGTCCGTCCCTCCGTGACGGAATATGGGCCACCCGCGTGACGCGTTGCGAGTGGCCTAATATTGCTAACTCAACCCTAAATTGCTAACTACAACTAAAAGATAAACATTGGATCATGAAATTAAGGCCCAAGATTATCTATCCATGAATATCAATACAATGCTCATAAAATGTCAATTAAGTGTATTTATGTCAATTGACCAAAAGTTAGTTATAAACAACTTTCAAAAAACATCCAAAAACTTTAAATGATTATAACTATCTCAACTGAAATTATTTTTTACACAACTTATATCAAATTAAAGAAAATTTATAAGGTTTCTAACGAGATCTCACTTGCATATGTTCTGATGTCAAAATTTTAAAAAAAATCTTAAATTTTCATATTTTTTGGCTAGCAGATCAATGTCAATGTAACTACCATAATATGTCAATATAATACATATAAAATGTCAATGCTAACTTGTGTTGGCATATTCAATGAATCGTATTAATATGTTTTATACACTATATTGACATTTTGAAAAAAACCCTAATTTTAGTAGTTTTCTAATCTTTTTAAATTTAAATATTAATAAAATGAAATTACACGTGACAATTTATAGACCACTAGATCTCTATATATCTTATGGTTTTAAATTAGTTGTAGTTAGCAATTGATCACTCTCATATATATATACATATACATATATATATATATATATATGTATGGAGATGATCAAAATAAAAATGCATTTAAATCCTGAAATGCAGTCCAAATCTTGGCCCTAGGATTAGATGATCTAATGGTCAATAATTAACCAAAAACACGGAAGGTCATAATTAAGCAATTTTATGTCATATTATAATATTTGGGTTTAATGTCATGCTAAGATCATTTTAGGTCATGCTTTGTTAGCATGACCTAAAAATTAACTAACTATGACCTAAAAGTGCCCTACGTATGATATTGTTCTACGTTTCTGTATTTAAATACATAACTAGAGAATAAATCACAGCCACAAGATCAAGAAAATCAAGGGTTAGTATTAATAAATGTGATTTTTGAATTTAAAAGAAAAATTAATTCCCTCTATCACAAATTTACTTCACAATAACAAGGTACGTGTATAATGGTCATTGCACTATAAAAAATTAAGTTACATAAAATTTCATCTCATTTGAAAAATAAACCGCGTTCTACAACTCTTCTCCTCTTCTGCAACATTAAAATATTGTAGTTGTATGATTGAATACTGTTGTTACACAATTCTGCATCCTGATCCTATAGTTGTTGCGGTAGCTGGAAAGCATCGCATCTGAAGATTTTCTATATTTGATTTTTGATCGGAAACATACAGATTTAGAATCTAGTTACATTTTAGGTAGTTCAATTGTTGGTGACTTGATTCCGGAGAGTATAAACCGTTGAGGCCAGTTAAAGTCAGGTTGCTATTGAATTATAAGATTATTTCACAAAATTGTTTTGTATATCTCGATGACTATTTTTAAGTGTTTGTATTACTTTTGCTATTAGTGAATTCTACCTTTGGTTGTGGTTTTGTTCCATATATAATTATAATCATGTTCAGGAACAATCGAAGGGGTTACAGTTGATGAACCTGGATCGAACAAAGTTAGATATGACTGTGCACAACTAATTTGTTATAGTGATGTATTTTGTTATAGTGATGCATTTTGTTAACATCAGTGAAGTAAAAACATGGTTATAGTGATGTGTTCCACTGTTTGAGTGATGTTTCTTTGAATTTTTGTAATAGTGATGTATTTTGTTAACATCAGTGAAGTAAAAATATGGTTATAGTGATGTATTCCACGGTTAGAGTGATGTTTCTTTGATTTTTTTGTCATAGTGATGTATTTTGTTAACATCAGTGAAGTAAAAACATGGTTATAGTGATGTGTTTCACGGTTAGAGTGATGTTTCTTTGATTTATTGTTATAGTGATATATTTTGTTAACATCAGTGAAGTAAAAATATGGTTATAGTGATGTGTTCCAGGGTTAGAGTGAGGTTTCTTTGATTTTTTGTTATAGTGATATATTTTGTTAACATTAGTGAAGTAAAAACATGGTTATAGTGATGTGTTCCAGGGTTAGAGTGATGTTTTTTTTATTTTTTGTTATAGTGATGTATTTTGTTAACATCGGTGAAGTAAAAACATGGTTATAGTAATGTGTTCCAAGGTTATTAATCTTTTGCTATATTCTCTTCTTACTCATATTTTATTTTGTGACTAATTAACCCATTAAACACGCATTATTTATTCCCGTGCCAAAACATGGAACAGAGGGAGTCATAAGTACATTTTATTTCTCTCACCTCTCACTTCATTTATAATTTCTCTTCTTATATTCATAATCTTTATATGTTTTTGCCCAAATCTCATTAATAAATCAAGGCTCGCAATCAGCCTAAGATTTTTTCCAATAAGCTGAATTTTCCTCCATTCAAGAAATAAAGCTGCAGATCAAGCCACAAGATAAAAATCAGTCAATTATTATATTTGTAAAATTTCATATACGATTCCTTATTTTCATCCAAAGGATTGAATCTTTCTATGTTGTTTCAACAAATCTAAGACTCACAAGCAAATCAAACTCAATTTCTGTCGCACACAAGCAGAATTATAAATTGCTACATTACCTAAACAATTCTAATACTCTAAAAATGGTGTGTTATCATCAATATCACTATATCTTCCCATGAAACAACCCCCTCACCCACTGCACCGGCGCCGTCGTCTACTCGCGGTGAAATTCAACATCTACTCGAAACCTAGAAATACAATAATAGAGTGAATGTATATAGACTTCACAATCAACGAGGAGAGGAGGTGCAAGAGAGTGTGTGTTTGTGTATGAGCGTGAATGGTGTGTGTATGTGAAAATATGAGAACAAGGTTGATTTCCTAAAATACCCCTATGCAATTTTTATTAACTAAAAATGTTTACTTATTTTAGTCATTGGATTAAGATAATGTGTGGCTGAGATTTGTTCTCTAGTTATACACTTAATATTAGTTATGCTTTGATCATCTCCCTAAGTATAGAAATACAGACCATATATGGACCGTTAGATTTGGAGATTAATGGCCACGATCTGGAATGACTCCTTGTTTTTTGTTGGGTCTAATAAGACGGATTTGTGTCATGTGAGGGGTAAATTAGGAATCAAAAAAATTAGGAATCGTCGTTCCATTTTTTAAGTGTGAATTAATTGGGAGTCATTACTCCACACGCTAAACTCTTCCACTTTCCCTCAAATCTTCTTCTTCTTCAACAAAATCAAGAAAAAGCCTACCTCCACACAAAGCGGCTACTCCACAAAATCAGCTACTCCACAAAATCGGATACTCTACAAAAACCCTCATCCTAATTTACGATTCTGAAATCGACGAGGAGGGTGAACCAAAAGCCTACTTCAACAATGGTCGACACTCGAGCTTCTGGATCAGCGAGGTATGACAGAAAAGGTTAGTAATATTTCGTACAACGATTGACTTAAAATTGACAAAATCTGGCAAAATTTTCACTTCAATTGGTTGGATGTCACGTAGTTGATAAGGCTAATTTCATGCATAGGTCTAGGGGATAAATTCGTGAATTTGCTGGGTCTAACACATGTTTTAATCCATGTGTATAGTGGAAATTCTCCAGGTCCAGGAAAAGAAGGAGGCAATCACACGCCCGAGGAAACTGGCGAATAAGTGAACATTGTGAAAGAAATTGCAAGACGAAGTAAATCTCAGAACTGAAGGGTAGAATGGAGATTTCTACGAAGGTTCTAGAAGATTATGTCCGTGTCTATAAAAGGAAGGTTGCATGCATTCTGGAGGGATCTTCTCGGGGGAGACCTCACTAACAGTCTGCAGCTAGTTCACTTTTCTATACACTTGGGTTCTTAGAGGGAAATTCAGGGGGTTTCGCGCTTGGGTTCATTTTCCGCTTTCTCGTATTTTCAAGTTGGGTTGTAACACCGTCCTGTTGAAGGCGAAGAAACAAGTTTCCGTTTATTTTGCTCGTATTTTGTGGATTTCACCGAGCTTCGCTGCTCGAAGCTCGGCACTCTGTTTTATCGACTATTCCGTGTTTTACGCAAGTTTAATTTTCTGTTATGTCGATGTCTGATTTTGCTGTTGTGATTTTCTGGAGTTTGAGCTAGCTTACTTGCTTTGGATGCGTTTCGCAATTGTTTACTGAATCTGTGCAGAGTAATGGCTGGATCGGAGTGATCGGAGTTTGTTGGTGAATGAATCGGAGGTTTGATTTGGTTTGTAGCTTGATTGTGGGAACGTTTAAATTCGGTGTTGATCGGAGTAGATCTGTTAAATCAGAAGTTATGGAGACGAATCGAGTTATGGTTGGTTTCGGATTGCTTGGATCCGGAGTGGATTAAGCGTTCGACGTGAGATCTGAGCAGAGTTGGTTTATTTTGATGCCTAGTCTTCGTGTTTTCATTTTGCTTCGTCTAGTATATGTAGATCTGAGTTATTTCCTGTTTGTCGTAAGTTTTCGACGACCAAACTTTTACATTATGTTCGAATCTGGGAATGTGCTCTGTTTCCTTCATCTTCGTGTTTAATTCCGTTGAAGAAATGCATGCCGTTGTGAGTTGAATGCTCAGTTAGTTATTTGCAGCTTTTCTGCCGTACTTGCTATTTCTGGGTCATGGTCCCCACTGTTGGTTGGTCTCTGTCTAGCTAAATTAGGTAGTCGTTTACACGGTCTAGGAAGTAAGCTTAATATACCGAAGTCTTGATGATGTTTGATCTCAGCATGTTTACAGCTTTCTAGGTCTAACGTTTATATTTCCTGCCTAGGTCTAGTAGTAGTTATACCTCAACCCTGTTTGTGTGGCAGCAGCCGCTTAGTCAAGAGTCTCTAAATGCTCTCTTACGCATCCATCTTCGTGGGATCGACCCATGCTTCTCTATACTAATTTATAGTATTCGGGTTGAGGTATCTTTGAAGGGGAGTTTTGTGTGTACAACGACAGAGTATTCTGAGTTACATTGAGTTCCTAGACCAAGTGTTCTAATGGATTCATAGGACTTGGTGTCTCGACCTCACAACATATAAACACACGCTACTCTAAACTCGCAACTTCAAATGGCGCCGTTGCCGGGGATGGATGGCGTATTTTGTGATTGTTTTTAGAGATTTTTGGCGTACATAGTTTTAATTTATTTTTCTTTTCTTTTCAGTTTATGAGCAGAGGCTCGCGGACTGGATTCTGGAGTAACTCATCTGGGTGGAGGGACGATAGGTTTATTTGGCAGATCAAGGATACAACATCCACGGTCACCACCAGATCAGGGTTATCTACGGGAGATCCATTTCCGTTCGGTTCGGAAAGTGAAGAGGATTGGAGTTCATCCGGAAGGGAGGATCCCAAGTCACCAACAGAGTCGGAAACACAGTCAGAAACAGAGGAAGTAGTCATGGCGCAAGTAGTAGATCCAGATCCAGAGATCGGTTCGTTAACCGCCCATTTAGATGGAGAACCAGCTCAAGTTATAGTGATGAATCCACGCCAGCGGACTATTGAGATCAAGACAAACGTACTAGGCATCTTGCCAACGTTCTCTGGGCGTAGAAATGAGTGTCCGTACGAGTTTTTAAATGAATTCAGTAAGTTGTGTGGCATTCAGAAGAGACCGAATAATGCAACGGAGGAAGATTATCGCCTACGTGCAATTCCGTTTGCCTTGAAGGGGGAAGCCAACACGTGGTTATTGAGGTTGCCCCCGGATTCTATCCGCAAATGGAGGGATTTCAAGTTGGAATTCTTAGATTATTTTTTCCCATCCAACAAGACGAATGCACTGAAAAAAGAAATATTAGAGTGTAAGCAGAATTACGACGAATCTTTGAGTCAGTATTGGTCGAGATTCAAGGGGTTGTTGGATGCATGCCAGAATCACCGAATGATAGAGGCAGAGACCTACTCTCTGTTATACGAAGGGGCGACTCCGGAGTCGAAGGACTTAATGAATTCCTCGAGTGGGGGGAATTTCACAAGAAAGAGGGGAAGTGAAGCAAGAGAAATCCTGGGGAAGTTGATCGACGCTAAGAAGGCGTACGATAACCCTAGGAATGCAGTGAGGAGAGGATCGGTGAATGCCATAAGAGAGCAAGAAGATGAGAAAGTAGAAGCAAGAACTGACAGGCTCGAGAAGGCTCTTTTAAACGCGATTGAAAAGACAATTCCACTAGCTTCACAAGGGAAGGGGAAATCTCCTGGTCAAGGAGATAATCAAATTCAGCAATATTACGGGACCCGAAAAGGAGATTATCAAGCCCAAGCCAATGCAATGGGAAGTTGGAATCCCGATGGGAGATGGAATCCAGGGAGACAGAGAGACGCACCCTGGAGGAACCATCCAAAATTTAGATGGACTGACAACGAACAAAATCAGCCAGCACCACAACAAAATCAGCAGTTCGCACCTCAGCCCGAGAGACAAGGTAACTGGTCAGGAAGGAACCAAGAGGGGCAGGGCAACTGGATCAATCGGAACCAAGGAGACCACTCGAGCTGGTGAAACAGAAATCAGAACAATCAAGGGAACTCTTATGTACCACCGCACCAAAGGAGTTTTCAAAACAATTACCAGAGCCCAGGAAATCAGTACAACAACGCCTCAGGAGGTCAAGGAAACGCTCGTCAGAATCAAGTGAATGGACCGACTCTGAGTATAGGGCCAGGGCCCAGCCAGCCACCGAAAAGTATCGATGATATGGTGCACGACCTCGTCAGTTCTCAGCAACATATGCAAAACAACCTGCAATCGAACAATGACGTAGTGCACAAGCTTCAAGACGCTCAGCTGGAGCAAAAGGCAGCAATGGATATGCTGGCAAAGCAATTATCCCAGATAGTCACTTCTTTGAGTGATATGAGGGGGAATGAAGGAAAGATTCCCGCCTCAGTAAGGCCACCTGATAGAGCGAATATAAGTCAGATTACCTTGAGATCCGGGAAGGGATATGATGGGTCAGTGGTAAGAACGAGGGAAGCGACAGATCCCAAGGAAGGCAAGAAGAAAGAGGATACAATTCCAAGGCCCGGGAACTTGGAGGGCGATAATTCCTTGGTCAAGGGTGACCTTAAGGCCGGAGATATGGAGAGACACTTGCCTAGGTCAACTGAACCAATCTTCCCCGATCTAGAGCCGGAGTTGGAGAACGAGGCAGTAGGGAAGGAAACTAGAGAATTCTCGGCTGAAAGTTCTACAGGAGCAGGGAAGCGACCGAAACCTTTCCCAAATCGGGGGAAAACCAAGAAGAAGAAGGAAGAGCCGGTAGACTTCATGGATATTTTTGGGAAATTGGAGATCAATCTACCATTCTTACAGGCTTTGAAATTGCCGGTGTTTAGCAAGTTCATCAAGGAATATATAGCTGGGAAGGCTAGACCCAGTGGAAAAATTTTGATAGGCGAGAACATCTCCGCGGTGATTCAAACGAGGAGGATGCCTTCGAAATGCAATGACCCAGGTATGTTTACTTTTCCCATCTCTATTGGTGATGTAAAAATCTAGCATGCTATGTGTGACTTGGGTGCGTCGATAAATGTGTTACCACTGTCTATATACAAGAAGTTAGTAGGGGTAGGCATGGTGGACACGAAAGTTGTGATCCAATTGGCAGACAGGTCATGCATTTGTCCTGAAGGAGTGCTTGAAAACGTGATAGTGAAGGTACATGACTTCTTGTACCCAGCTGATTTTCATGTGATTAAAATGAGTGATAGTGAGTCCGTAGAGTCTGGCTGAGTACTTTTAGGGAGACCTTTCCTACGTACCGCCAAGACTATCATTGATGTCTTTGATGGCACCATCTGCCTTGATTACAATGGGGAGAAATATACATTCAGCATCGATGAGGCAATGAAGAAACCTCTTGACGTTGAAAATTTGCATGCTATCGATGTTATTAACCCCTTGGTCCAGGAGTATCTTGAGATAGAATTAATGCAGGTACAGATCGAGAATTCCGAGATGAGTCATGCCATTGATAGAGAAGTAGCCAGTTGGTGTGAAGCCATGAAGACGAGTGAGTTATCAGATGATGAACTAGCTGAAGCGATTCTAGAATTCTGCACAAACCCGGAGCTAGCTAGATCAAGGAGGACACCTTATGTGGCAAGCATGGAAGATTCTACTGAGTCTACGAAGGGAATAACCACTGAGTCGATAGAGAAAAATCCCTTACCCCAGAAAAAAGATGTCCCCAAGAAAGAGTTGAAAACACTTCTACCTGGGCTCAAGTATGCGTATCTAGAGGAGAATGAAAGTTTTGAAAACACTTCCACCTGGGCTCAAGAAGAGGAATTGTTGAAGGTAATTCGGAGGAACAAGAAGGCTATTGGGTGGACACTATCTGACTTGGTAGGAATCAGTCCAGATCTGTGCAGGCATCATATTAGGCTAGAAGAAGGAGCAAAAGCCTGCAGGGACCCACAACGCAAGTTGAATCCGAACATGAGGGAAGAGGTGCTGAAGGAAGTATTAAAGCTACTATCCCCAGGAATCATTTATTCCATACCAGACAGTGAATGGGTTAGTCCATTACATATGGTACCAAAGAAGTCGGGAATACAAGTGGTCAAGAACGATAAAAATGAGTTGGTCCCCACTCGACTTGTTACTGGGTAGATGATGTGTATTGACTACCGGAAGTTGAACGAGGCTACTAAGAAGGATCACTTCCCGTTACCTTTCATTGACCAGATGTTGGAGAGGTTGGCGGGCAAGCAATATTTCTGTTTCCTGGATGGATACAGTGGGTATTTTCAAATCTATGTGGATACTGAGGACCAGGAGAAGACAACTTTCACGTGTCCCTTTGGAACGTATGCTTACAGAAGGATGTCGTTCGGTCTGTGCAATGCGCCAGGCACTTTTCAGCGGTGTATGATGAGTATCTTCTCGGACCTCCTGGAGGATTGCATCGAGATTTTTATGGACGACTTCACTGTGTACGGGAATTCATTTGACTCATGTTTGGCAAGTTTGGATATAGTACTGAGGAGGTGCCAGGAAAAGCATTTGGTTTTGAATTTCGAGAAATGCCACTTTATGGTCCCTGAGGGAATTGTCCTAGGGCATGTGGTATTAGAAAGAGGAATACAGGTAGATCGAGCAAAGGTTGATGTGATCTCAAAACTGCCTTACCCGACGAATCAGAAAGAAGTGAGAGGATTCCTAGGGCACGTAGGATTCTATAAGAGGTTTATAAAGGATTTCGCAAGGATTGCTCAACCACTCACTCACTTGTTGCATAACGCTGTTGATTTTGTTTTCGATGAGGAGTGCAAGAAAGCTTTTCAGTTGTTGAAGGATCGATTAGTTTCTGCTCCCATTATCAGAGCACCAGATTGGAGTTTGCCATTTGAAATAATGTGCGACGCAAGTGACTACGCAGTGGGAGCAGTGCTAGGTCAAAGAGTAGATGGGCAAAGCTACGTGATTTTCTATGCTTCGAAAACGCTCAATCAAGCCCAGAAGAACTACGACACCACTGAAAAGGAGATGCTGGCGGTAGTGTACTCATTTGAGAAGTTTCGCCCGTACTTGCTGGGGTCGAAGGTGATCGTTTTCACGGACCACGCAGCTATTAAGTATCTGCTAGCGAAGAAGGAGTCTAAACCGAGGTTAATCCGTTGGGTGTTACTTTTACACGAATTTGATTGGGAGGTTAAAGACAAGAAATGGACTGAGAACAAGGTGGCTGGCCACCTGAGTCGTATTTTTCAAGGTGAGACCGACGAAGCTATACCTGATGCTTTTCCAGAGGAGCATCTGTACTATTTAGGGGAATTTCCTAGACCTATCAGTTGGGAAAAGATCATGGCGTTAACAGGTCCAGGAGATTCTGAAGGGAAAATGTCATCTAAACGATGAGCCATGGTTCACAGACCTGGCAAATTACTTGGTCACTGGAGAGGTGCCCAGTTCGCAGGAAATCTCCCGGGCCCAGAGGATGAAGCTTAGAAGCGAAGCCAAGTATTATTTCTGGGACAACACGTATTTGAGGAAAATGGGAGCTGACCAGGTAATCCGGAGGTGTATCCAAGAGTGGGAACAGAGGGATGTGCTGAATCATTGCCATGCCCTAGCTTGTGGAGGTCATTTTGGACCTAGGAAAACTGCAAGGAAAGTGTTAGATAGTGGTTTTTACTGGCCTACATTGCATAAGGATGCTTTCAAGTTTTGTCAGAACTGTGAGAGGTGCCAACAGACGCGGGGAATCTCCAGGAGAGACGAAATTCTGCAAGTCCCAGTGATTGTTTGAGAGATCTTCGATGTCTGGGGGATGGACTTCATGGGTCCATTTCCGTCTTCATACGGGAATACATACATACTTGTGGCAGTTGATTATGTTTCGAAATGGATAGAGGCCAAAGCGACCACATCTTGTGAAGCTAAAGAGGTAGCGAAATTTCTTAGAGCTAACATCTTTAACATGTACGGAGTGCCCAGAGCGATAATATATGATAATGGGACGCATTTCCGTAACCGGACTATTGAAGCTCTATTGAGAAAGTACGGAGTTCACCACCGCCTTTCCACACCGTACCATCCTCAATCAAATGGGCAAGCAGAGATCTCCAACAGGGAGATAAAGGCGATACTGGAGAAGACGGTTAATCCGTCTAGGAAGGACTGGAGTAAGAGGCTTGGAGATGCACTATGGGCTTACAGGACAGCATACAAGACGCTTATTGGGATGTCACCCTACAGGCTTATGTTTGGCAAAATGTGCCACTTGCCCGTGGGAGTAGAACACCGAGCATATTGGGAGGTCAAGGAGATCAACATGAGACCCCAATCCTGCGAAGGAGAGAGAAAATTGCAGCTACAGGAGTTGGAGGAGCTAAGGCTGGAGTCATATGAATCGGCAATGTGGTACAAAGAGAAGACGAGACTCTGGCATGACAAGAATCTCCGGACCAAGGAACTGCAAGTTGGGCAGAAAGTTCTCCTGTTCCAATCTCGGCTCAAGTTAATGCCTGGTAAGCTGAAGTCTAAATGGATTGGACCATACACTATTGTGAGTCTTCGTGCAAATGGAGCAGTAGAGATCCAGGGAAGTGCTTCAAACTCTACTTCTTTTCTTGTCAATGGTCATATGGTGAAGGTATTTAGGGATAACTCGGAGATGTGTGTAGTGGACGAAGTACCGCTACGTGCACTCCCTGATATCGCCTAACTGGCCTGGGAAGGAAGTGTTCTCAGTGAATTCCTTGGTCAGGTGACTAAGAAGTTTTTTATATATATACCTTGACCTAGGGAATCTTGAGAGCACTTGAAAACAAAATTTGTAAATATTTAATCGCTTCCTTTAAATCAAGAAAACCCAAACAAATCAGAAAAAAAAATAATCTTCTAAAAATATTTTTCGGAATACCAGACTCCATAGGGGAATTTTTATACTGTCATATCCTTGACCTGGGAGTCTGGCGTTTCATTTTTAGTTTGATGTTTTTCTAAGTATGGTATTGCAGAGATATTCACATGGGGCAGGGAGTTGACGAGTAATTTTGGAGGGAGTTAGCACCGGTTCGAATTTCAAAAGGTAACTTTATGGGGAGGCATACGGTCGTTAGCGTCATGCCTGCAACTGCCTGCAACCCGTCCTCTCTCATACCCACAGGCTATAACCGTGCTTTAGCCTTTATTTTCCATATCATATTCACTCTCTCTACAAAAATATTCCCTAACTTCTCTCTCAAACCCTATTTTTCTCTAACCCTAATCGGAGCAATTTTCTTCCGAGTTCTTGTTAAAATTCTACAGAATCTGCCATGGACAACACAAAGAACACATGAAGCACCTCTGGAACCGCTGAATCTAACGCGGCGACGTTCATGGTTGACCTATTACAGAAGCTTGGGGGGCCAGAGGAGGCGATGAAGGCGTTCGCCATCTTCACCACTATGATGGGGACGACTACCACTGCACCACCGCCACAAGTTACAGAGACGGAGAGACCCCAACCGGAGGCCATACATTCGAAGGCCGAACCAGCCGCCATCGTAGCAGAAACAACCGCCGCGGACAAACCTGTGGAGGAGGCAGATCTGGCTTCGGGTTTGGAGCTCTTGACTGTAAGCGTACCAAGGTTAGACTCTGTTATGGAGGGGGAAACCCCTGTTTTGGCTGATAAATCTGTTGGTGTGTCTGTGGGGGAAACCCCGGTGGATGTTATTTCTGGGGTTATTGCTAATATTTCTGAGAGGGAAACCCCTGTTACTGGGGAGTTGGCAGAGGAGGAAACCCCTGGTGTTGGTGAGAAATTGTGGGAGGAGAAACCCTAGAAGAATTTGGGAGCGATGAGGCCCAAGTTTCTGAGAAGAATGTTGGTGAGGGGAGGACCCCTGAAAGAGCTGTGGGTACTGAAGCCCACAATGAAGGAGATTTGGCTGGGGTGGAAACCCCTGTTTATATCACAGGGGCAACCCCTTTGATGTCTGAGGAGGGAGAAGCCCTCGTTACTGAAAATGTACAAGGCCCTGTTGGTGATAGGGTAAAGTTAATCGTGGATTTGACAGATGTCCCAGAGGGGACAATTTCACCGGTAAATGCAAGGGATGCCCGTAGACGAGCCGGCCGGAGCTTGTTAGATGAAGTTGACGATACGGGAAGGGAAGCGCTGGGTCCAGAGGCCGTAGCGGAGGAAAAATACTACTCTCCCAGACCCGGTGGTGGGGAGGGTGACGAAGAAGGACGCCGCCAGGCGGCAGACAAAAAAAGGAAGGGAAAACAGGCCGCTACTTCCTTGACCAAGCGAACGAAAGGGAAATCTGTTGAAGCTTCTATCCCTCCACCCGCAAAGGTTCCTTATGCTGCCGAATCTGATAGCCCTGCCGAGTCTAGCGACTCCAAGAGGAACCTGACGACGAGCTCAATTTTGACCCTACGGAAGTTTGGTTGACCAAGGAACTACTGGATGCCATGAGGAAATTCTCTGACCCTAGGCGTGCAGCAACATTTAAAGAAAAGAGTGCTCAGGGTAAGCTTGCAAAGTCCGGGAAAAAATATGATCCCGCGGAGCTAAAGGATATTGCTTTCGATGCCGAATTCTAGGAGTATATCGACGCAATCGGGTTCGACTGGTTACTGAAACACAGCTCTTTCGAAGTCCCGACAGCAGCAGCGCGTGAGTTCTTTTCAACCTTTCGGTTGAAGTCTATGAATGATTTGGATGATGTCGACTCCATTACTTTCCACCTCTTCAAGGAAGAGCACGAAATGAGCATCCGCGAGTGGACGCTCCGCATGGGGCTATTGTCATGCACGCAGGACGATGAAGGACTGTGGAATGACAGGATGGTAGGTCCACCGAAGTTTACTCCAGGTTTCCGTCCACAGAGCGCCTGGGAGTTTATAACCTACCCGAAGGTGGGTCAGTTTAAGACAAGCTGTTCGAAGGCTTCCCACATTAACAACCAGATCCTGCGATTCGCTCAGACGTTCATCAGTTATAACTTGATGGGAACTGCAAGCGCTGTTTTGACCACGCCCGACCTATACTTCACTTGGTGTATGGCCAAGGGAGTCCGTGTGCACCTGGGCTACTGGCTAGCCCAGGCTTTCCATTAAATGGCCACAAATCCTTCCAGACACATGTACACATGCCACATCCTAGGGGCATACCTGCAACGCAACGTAATATTGAAGATAGCCAAGTCGTGCCGTGATGTGGAGATGTGCATGACCCCAGAGGTTTTCAATATCGACTATTTCTTCAATAAGGAGCTTCTATACATGTCTGGGAAGGAGGTATGCTTTTATGAGGTCGGCGGGTCGGACATCCAGGTGAAACAGGAAACAGCAAGTGTGGAGGCAGGAGCCAAGGTTGAAGTTGAAGAAATGAGGAAGGAGGTGGGATGGATGAGGTCAGAAATCAAGATGGTTAGAGAAGAGATTGTGGCCCTACGGGGTAAAGGAAGGGACAATGTCGATTTTGAGAGAGTACGGAAAGAGGTCGCAGGAGTGAGAACGGAGGTAGATGAGATGAGAATGGAAGTCGGGAAGGTCAGAGAGGAGGTCGTGGCCCTCAAGGGATGTCTCACCGACCTTGTGGCAGCGTCGACAAGGCACACTGATAGGTTGGCAGAAGGCGTCTCGCTGATGATGATAATGACGAAGTGTCTCAGAGCAAAGTTTCCCGAGGCACCGGAATCTCTTCCTGGCCCTGGCAGCGTTTCTAAACCATCAGGGCAAGGAAGTCTATCTCTCCAGAAGCCTCCCCAGGCGACGAGGCCTCTAACTGCCCCGTCCGCGACTAAGCCCTTGACTGTAAGAAAGACAGTGCTGGGACAAAGTGACGAGATGACAGAGACGCCAGATTCGCCGGCAAAGAAGAAAGCTAATGTGACCCAACCGTCCGCCCCGTTCAAGGCTGGCTCCCACGGGCGCCAGACCCCGAATTGATTTCCCCTCCAAACCAAGTAACTTTTACTCTTCCATTTCTTTTAGGTTTTTTTTGCATTCTGTTTGTGTTTATCTGTGCTAGCATGCTCTGTTCTGTATATACGTGTTGCACCTTCCCACACTTAGCCCAATCCTTGGTCTAAGTGTGAGAAGGGGTTGTTCTGTTTTTTTTTGCATGTTTGGTTTTGTTTGTGTGCCTTCTCCCACTTAGCCCGGTGTACGGTCTAAGTGTGAGAAGTTTATTTTGTTCGTCCTTCCCTATTTCCCCACTTCACCAGGATAGCTTGGGGACAAGCTTGAGTGAAGCGGGAGGGGGAGGGAGTAAGTGCAGTATTTGTATTTGAATAGGAGTCTTAGTATCTCTAGGTTTTTATGTTTGTGTGTTGCATGAGCTAGTGGATATAATAAGGTAAAAATTCCCTTAGTGAGAGCGATTGAAGAAAGGATACACGTCAACTTTGATGCCTTTTTCCTTAATAAACTAAAAGCGGTCTGAATGAAGTAAGGACGATAGAAAATGCCTTAGATAACTTAGCTGTGCAGCCCTACTATAAAAGCGAGTTATAAGCCTAAACATTTTGAGCTAACATGTAAAAAAAAACTGGGCTGCCACTTGATTCTTAGGGAGTAGAGTCTAAAGGAGAAAAAATGGGTTATGGAGGAATAAGCTGGACGAAGTCCAGAACTGGTGGTATAAGCTGGACGAAGTCCAGGAAAATGAGGTATAAGCTGGACGAAGTCCAGGGGAGGAATAAAATAATAAAATCGGAGGTATAAGCTGGACGAAGTCCAGGGGAAAAAGGGAAAAAGAAGATTAATTACCCAAGGGCATGAAGTGATAATTACCTGACCCAGGAATGAAAAAATATAGAAAAATCGGGAGACGATAGAAAGGAGAAACTCTCATAACCCGACGCATCAGTGGTGTAACTTTAACTTTGGAGCGTTTTGATCCTAACATCCCTGGTGAGGAATGAGTGATCGAGCGAACCTAACCGCTGGGAAATCAATAGGCTATCTTGACGAACTGACGGACCGTTTAGGTAGAAGAAGGAAGGGGGAGGATTTGAAGACTGTAGACGATCGGAGAGAACTTAAGCTTGTGGGGACAGTCGCCTAAAAGTTGAAACTAGTTCATGCTTGTCTGTTGTTTCTCTTTATGTGTTGTTTTCTTTTATGAATCTGTAATTGTCTAGGTCTAGGGGTCTGTTTTTGTGTTAGTGTTTTGTTTGTAGAGTCGTTCTTGGGAACCGTGTATTGAAATTCGCCTTATTCCTTTTTCATGTCTTTCATGCTTGAGGACAAGCATGGTTTAAGTGTGAGCAGTTTGATAAGGCTAATTTCATGCATAGGTCTAGGGGATAAATTCGTGAATTTGCTGGGTCTAACACATGTTTTAAGCCAGGTGTATAGAGGAAATTCGCCAGGTCCAGGAAAAGAAGGAGGCAATCACACGCCCGAGGAAACTGGCGAATAAGTGAACATTGTGAAAGAAATTGCAAGACGGAGTAAATCTCAGAACTGAAGGTTAGAATGGAGATTTCTACAAAGGTTCTAGAAGATTATGTCCGTGTCTATAAAAGAAAGGTTGCATGCATTCTGGAGGGATCTTCTCGGGGGAGACCTCACTAATAGTCTGCAGCTAGTTCACTTTTCTATACACTTGGGTTCTTAGAGGAAAATTCAGGGGGTTTCGCGCTTGGGTTCATTTTCCGCTTTCTCGTATTTTCAAGTTGGGTTGTAACACCGTCCTGTTGAGGGCGAAGAAACAAGTTTCCGTTTATTTTGCTCGTATTTTGTGGATTTCACCGAGCTTCGTTGCTCGAAGCTCGGCACTCTGTTTTATCGACTATTCTGTGTTTTATGCAAGTTTAATTTTCTGTTATGTCGATGTCTGATTTTGCTGTTGTGATTTTCTGGAGTTTGACCTAGCTTACTTGCTTTGGATGCCTTTCGCAATTGTTTACTGAATCTGTGCAGAGTAATGGCTGGATCGGAGTGATCGGAGTTTGTTGGTGAATGAATCGGAGGTTTGAATTTGGTTTGTAGCTTGATTGTGGAAACGTTTAAATTCGGTGTTGATCGGAGTAGATCTGTTAAATCAGAAGTTATGGAGACGAATCGAGTTATGGTTGGTTTCGGATTGCTTGGATCCGGAGTGGATTAAGCGTTCGACAAGAGATCTGAGCAGAGTTGGTTTATTTTGATGCCTAGTCTTCGTGTTTTCATTTCGCTTCGTCTAGTATATGTAGATCTGAGTTATTTCCGGTTTATCGTAAGTTTCCGACGACCAAAATTTTACATTCTGTTCGAATATGGGAATGTGCTCTGTTTCCTTCATCTTCGTGTTTAATTCCGTTGAAGAAATGCATGCCGTTGTGAGTTGAATGCTCAGTTAGTTATTTGCAGCTTTTCTGCCGTACTTGCTATTTTTGGGTCATGGTCCCCACTGTTGGTTGGTCTCTGTCTAGCTAAATTAGGTAGTCGTTTACACGGTCTAGGAAGTAAGCTTAATATACCGAAGTCTTGATGATGTTTGATCTCAGCATGTTTACAGCTTTCTAGGTCTAGCGTTTATATTTCCTGCCTAGGTCTAGTAGTAGTTATACCTCAACCCTGTTTGCGTGGCAGCAGCCGCTTAGTCAAGAGTCTCTAAATGCTCTCTTACGTGTCCATCTTCGTGGGATCGACCCCTGCTTCTCTATACTAATTTATAGTATTCGGGTTGAGGGATCTTTGAAGGGGAGTTTTGTGTGTACAACGACAGAGTATTCTGAGTTACATTGAGTTCCTAGACCAAGTGATCTAGTGGATTCATAGGACTTGGTGTCTCGACCTCACAACATATAAACACACGCTACTCTAAACTCGCGACTTTAGTAGTGTATCAGAGAACGACGGTGAAGAAGAAGATAGCGCCGATCCCAAAAGCACCGAAAGGATGTTTAGATTTCCACTATTTTAATGAAACGATGTTAAGAGCTTGTAATTCCCATTTTTAAACCATGTTTATATGTCGGTTGGATGTCATTGTTACTATACATTATTTCATCTGTAAGATGAGATAAACTTCCATTACAATGAACTTGGAATGCTTTGCTCTTGTTTTTTGTAGTCGATAGCCCATGTGATGAGCATTACTCGATACATTGGGTCTTAGTAAATGAATATTTGTGTCATAGCATTGTTAGGTTAATTTGTGTCATAATATACCCACATTCGAGGCATGGAATATAACTATTGAATACCAAAATGTCTCATACAATTTGATCGAAATATTCCCATCAAACAAACTGAATATTAGTACGACCGAAGAATATTCTCATGTTTTGAACATATTAAAAAAACCAAATACACGATTATTCTCATGTTTTAAACATATTAAAAAAACCAAATATTAGTATGACAGAAGAATACACAAACAATAACCAAAAACATCATCTATGCTTTTGGGTCATACTAAACGAATATTTGAGTCATGGAAACATATGGGTAAATTGGGTCATAATAATCGAATATTCAAGACATGACATAAAACTACTGTGTACAAGAATACCGTTATAATGCCCAAAACCTCATTTGTTCTTTTGGGTCATACTAGATGAATATTTGGGTCATGGAAACTTATGGGTAAATTGAGTCATAATAATCCAATATTCGAGTCATGACAAAAAACTACTGAGTACCAGAATGCATAATACAAATTTGAACGAACTGAGTAATTTCAAACAACGTGACATTGCAAATAAAATGGACTCTAAAAACACTAAAATTGACATTACTTCAAAAAATAGAATACATGGTATCAAACTTCAGAATTTCTTCTAAACCGCCGTTTTTTTTTCTCTTTGAATTTGTCGCAATTCCTTGAATCGTGGTGACCCCACTCCTGACAATTCTTGCATTGACGCAAAGACTTGCTCTTAAGCTTCAAAGCCTTCTCCACTCTTTAGGGGAGTCTACTATCAGATCACTTCGTGCTGACGACTTCAGATGGTTGAACATCTACTTCCTGGGGTGCCTCAGCCCCATAAAATTCCTCAATTAGTTTCTTCTTCTGGGCTGTAGACATTACCAAAATCTCTCCCAACAAAATTGCTTGTGCCTTCTTCTCGTCAACATAAACATGCGTTGCTACTAGGGATGTCAATGTAGCCCGCAACCCGTGGGCTGGCCCGAATAGCCCGCCAAATTTATAGGGTTAGGGCTGTAAATTTCTAGCGCGATAAAATTAAAACTCGATTAACCCGCACATGATTAACCCGCGACTCATTAGGGCCAGACCCGAAAACCCGATGGGTTGACCCGAAAACCCGATAAAATTTCTATTATTCTATTTTTTACTCCTAATTCGACACTTTATTGATTAATTTTATAATATAGATAACTAAAAAAATAACTTTCAATTTTATATTAAATATACAAATTATATATTGAATTTTTATTAATATAATAATTGATAAATAAATTAAAAACTTCAAATTCACTTAAAAAAATATTTAAATTTCTAAACATGCATTAAAATTTCACGAAATATCTCAAATATTAGTATTTGGTCATGTTTATGATTAAGTTTGACCATATATCTCAAATTTATCATAATTAAATATTTTACATTTTATGAATATAACTAATTTTCATCATTATTTATTGGATTGATCGCATGTTAATCTTATCGGTAGCAACCCGATTAAAACGCTGGGCTAGCCCGAAACCCAAGCTTTTAGGGTTAGGGTTGAACTTTTACAACCCGAAAGAATTCACAACCCGATTAGCCCGCACCCGATTGACCCGCAACCCGAGTAGGGCCGGCCTGAAACCCGATGGGCCGGCCCGATTGACATCCCTAGTTGCTACATCTTGGCATTGGACAGCATGAACAACCTTAACTAGAGGAGATTTCAAACTCAATGGCGTTATCCAATGTTGGGAAGCTACGATCAACAAATGGTCTAAGCTCTACAGGGCATTCTGGTGTATTTAAATCTGTCATAATTCATAATTATAACACTCATAAAAACTAACAATGAAGTAAATACAAGTTTCCATCTACTGGATTTAGAATGATAATAGGTCATAATAAAGACAAACTATCTTCCATGAAAATGGGGCATACTAAACACAAATTGAAACATAGCAGAAAAATCGATAAGATAATATAGGTGAAAAGATTCATAAAACAGAAGACAGTGACAGTCACAGATACAAAAATATGAATCGAAGCATAACAAACAAATGAAAATAAAAAACATAACCATAACATGTATTCTCAAGAACGGGGTATGATTGATTATCTACGCGCGAAGTAGAATGTGTGTCGGATTCCATTTTTGGAGTTAGGATACGGAAATCTATACAAAGCAAAAAACAATGGGTTTTGTTATCAAAACATTAAACAAAAACAATGAAGATTCATAAACTAGAATTGTAGGTTACGATTCTGACCGCCGGCTGAAATGAAAAATGATATGAGAAACGATGGCAGTATATGTGGGATCTGCCAACGACGATGGTATAGAATTGAAAATGGAACAGATTGATCTGGAACACGACAGCGACGAAATCTAGAAACTAATTGCTCAAGAATAATAAATCTCCTTGGAATTAAGTTTAATGGAAGATGATGGAAGATCGTGTGAAGAATATAGAAGATATGAAGGAGTTGAAGTTATGGAATGTTGATTCATCACTCACGCAGATGATTTGTTAGTGAGAGGCAACATTATAGGATTTTCCATAACAGCCGATTAGATGATATGACATAAGTAACCTTATAGGATTATTAGTGATTAAAATAATAATATTTCAGAAATTAATCCAGTCATTAGATATTTTAATTTTAAGATGATCTCACCTAATCCTATGTTTGACATTCGGCCTGTATTTCTTGATTTAAAGGGGTTCTTGTTTTGATTAAAATCATATATATATATATATATATATATATATATATATATATATATATATAGAAGTGTGATCAAATACAAACTCTCTAAAATACAAACTATACAAACTATGTCACCGGAGTGTACAAATTCTGTCACCGGAGTGTACAAATTATGTCAACGGACTGTACAAATTATGTCACCGGGGGTCGATGTCAACGGAATGTACAAATTATGTCACCGGGGGATGTACGGAGTGTACAAATTCTGTCGACGGGGGTGTCCAAATTCTGATTTTTCGATGTCAAAATGTTGACATTAGAAAAATCTCTTATATTAACCGTTGATTAATTGTATTAAGTGAGTATGATTAAAGTTTGTATAGTTTGTATTTTAGAGAGTTTGTATTTTATCACACCCCTATATAGATATATATGAGTATGTTATATATATATATATATATATATATAGTTATATATATATATATATATATATATATATATATATATATATATATATATATATATGAGTATGTTATATTGCTAACTCACCCTTAAATTGCTAAGTACAACTAAATGATAGGCTTTGGATCATTAAATCAAGACACAAGATCGTACAACCACGAGTATCAATACAGTGTACAAAAAATATCAATTAGGGGTAATATCAATTAACAAAAAGTTAGTTATAACAAACTTTTAAAAAATATCGCAAAACTTTAAATGATTACAACTATCTTAATTTAAACTATTTTTTACACAACATATATCAAATCAATGATAATTTTATAAGGATTCCAATAAGATCTTACATGAATATGTTTTGATGTCAAAATCTAAAATTTTTTTTATAAATTTTCAATTTTTCCGACAAACAGGCTAATATCAATATAGATAACATAATATGTCAACAATCCAAGCCCCCTAGCTCAAGTGGTTGAGGAGGGTGGCAAGGATACCGCACCATCCTGGAGGTCTCGAGTTCGACTCTTAGATGGCGCAACTTGGGATTAATTTCCCTTGTGGGCCTAAACAAGGCTTGTTGCCTTGGGGCTTTGCAAGCTTACGGGCCTGGACCCGTCTGAGGGTGGACAACTTACGGGCCTGGACCCGTTTGGGGGAGGCTAGTTCGTGCGGCCACGAGGGGCTGGGGGAGGCTAGTTCGCTTGCCAATATATCTCGAACTCGAAAAAAAACAAACATAATATGTCAACATAGTAGGTGTACAATGTCAATATTAAATTGTGTTGACATATTCAATGCATTATGTTGATATTTTTAATACACTATATTGACATTACAATTCAAAACCGTAAATGCGGTAGTTAATCTTATATTTTTTATATTAAAATATGAAAAATAAAATTACACATGGAAAATTATAGACCATTAGATCTCTTAAATTAGTTATAGTTAACAACTAAGGGATGAGTTAGCAATTGATCACTCTCCTATATATATATATATATATAGGTGATCAATTGCTAACTAATTAGAAATCCAAAATTAAGACCAATTCCTAACCATTAGATGAGGAGATCTAATGGTTGAAATAATGCCTACTGAATTATATTATAAATTTAAATAATAATTAATTAAATTTAAAGGGTATTAATGCAATTCATATATATAGTAGTTAAAACTAACTACTTTCTCTCTCTTCAAAATTCATCTCAAAACTTTAAATTTACGTAACTATCTCGATTAATTTATTTTTTCGCAAAAAAATATATTAAATTAAAGATAATTTTATAATGATTATAATGAAATCTCAATTGCATATGTTCCGGCGACGTTCAGATGATGAAATTTGATAATTTTTATTTCAATTTCGTATATGTTCATAAGCAAATTTTTATCAACAAATGCATCAAAAAGTTTCAATATAATGCATGTAAAATCTCAATAAAACTGTGTTGATATTTTTGTGTACTTGTGTTGAAATACTCATGTCATTGTGTTGATATTTGTAATACACTATGTTGATATAAAAAAACCACGAAATTTATAATATGATAACTAAATGACGATCTTACTCATTTGTTGAAATTCGTGAGGTTTAATCTCATCTATTCGTTTTAAAATCTAAGGGTATTGAATCTACTATTTATCTACTATTTATTGAAATTCGTGAGGTTTAATCCCATCCATTCGTTTTAAAATCTAAGGGTATAGACATGGACGGACGCAGAAAATATTTTCGATAATGGCTTCCTTATAGTACTTCATATATTTCGTAAAAAATATCTTAATCATTTTTGGCCATTTTAGGTACTACATAGCAGTGCAAGAAACACAACATTTTATGAATGAAACGCATGCGAGATTTTAAATATTTTAATCTTCATTACTTCCTCCGTCTATAAAAATATGAATTTTTTTCGTTTTGGGCCGTCTATAACTACTTCTATTTTTGATAACCTCTTTCTCTTTAATAAGATGAGTTCTGTTCTCCATTAACAATACGATAATTACACTCATATATTATTATAAAATCAATATATAAAGTGAAACGCATATTTTATTAATTTATTTTTCTAGTTTTGTTTACAAGGTCAGCCAACTTTTTGAAATCGGTGTCAAGTGAAAATTGAACTATAAATGACATAGATGAAAGTAATCTATATATATATATATATATAAGAGGATGTGATCATATGATAACCTATATTTATGGTCATAACCTAATAACCTATCATTCTATGGACGAAATATATCATTTTATAAAATAGAATATCATTTTATGGATTAAAAGTATCATTCTATGCATGCTGAAAAAATATCATTTTATAGTGTATAAATATCATTTTTAGTAAAAATGATATTTTTGATCCATAAAATGATAGGTTATTAGGTTATCACCATAAATATGGTTATCATTTTAACGCACCCCTATATATATATATATAAACTGAATATATCATAGAGAATATTTTAAAAGCTATAATCATAAAAATGACCAAATATTTATATACACAAAACTAGTCCAATACAATTAAAGTATTACAATGATAAAAAATTAAAATAATATTTTCTAGATTAGAAGTAAAACAAGAAACTTTATTGTTAGATTTAAATCGATTGCTATTTGTTCACTACTCCTATGATCACTCTGAAATTTTGTGAACTCTTTAAATAAAAAAAAATTAAAATTTAACACCTTGCATATTTATAGCAGTTTAATATAGTATTTGATAAGAATGAGGCAGTGCTTTTTTAAAAAGCGTGTTGTCAAATCATTACACTTTTACAAGGATAATTTAATAATAATATTACAACATATTATTAAATTCTTCAAAATGTCTTCATCTTCCTTGTGCAACTAAAACCGCCATTGTTTCTATATTTTACTTCTGTATATTTGATTCCCGTATTCAGTTCAACCCTTTTTTTCTATTCAAATTTTGCCGATTATTCATCTACAATATTATTTTAGTAAGGGCTAAAGATTGTTTTTAATAATTTAAAAAAAATTCGAGTAGAAAAAAATTAAAATTAAATTTTGGGTAAGGGCTTAAGCCCCACCCTATTCTCAAGTGTGTCCGCTACTGGGTATAGATTTGGTCTTAATTTTGGAATCTACTGTTTATCTAGTATTTATTGAAATTCATGAGTTTTCCTCTTTGAGAATTTTATCTAATTCCTTCTTGAAGGTTGCTTGTTTCTTTCCATGGATAGAATCAAGTAGATGCATGCATCAATGATAGTGTAACCATTAAGAAGTGGAGCCAAATTGTGTGGTTTAAATTAATAAAAGTTGCAGTATCATTTTGGTTAAGGTCCTATAGTTTTAATCTTAGCTATTCATCATTTACACATTCTTCATTTTCTAATCTTCCATTCAATTCAAATTTGGATCTAGTTTTTGTGGTTAGATCCACCTTATCTTTTCTGATTTTGCGTTTAACTTGATTATCAATACTTATGGCATAATCCTTGGGTAAATCACATAGATCTAGTTTTTGTTGCTAGATCCATCTTATCTTTTTTGATTTTGTGTTTAACTTGATGGTATTTAGCAAAATAATTAGAAAATAGTTAGGTGACTAATAATGCCAGATTAAGCCTAATCTGGTTAAAAAATCGCTAATTCAAAGTTGGTCGTCAGAAATTGATGGAACTGTCGAAAAAAATGAATGTGTTGGACTACTTATTATTTTGAGAATATATTTAGGACCAATTTTAAACCGTTACTTAACAAATGAAATGAAAGTAGGCATACTCAATCGCGCTCAATTTGTGAAGCTCCGAACAAATCGATTACTATAAGAAATTTAAGAGATTGAATATGTGAAAATTAGACTTCCCTAATTTAAAAATTTGACTATTTGACTCTATAGTCTATCCAATTCCAAATCTCCTTTGTTTCTGCAAACTGCAAATTCTATCCAAGGATAAACCACTTTGGCGGAAACTTTTCTGCCTTCACTCACAAATCGCAATCTCTCCAATTCACCTCACCGCCTCAGAGTTTATTGCAGTCTGCGGGTATAATTCACACATATATAGTCTATTTCCCAAAATAAACATCTTTTTGTTTCTACATTATAAAAATCAGAGTTTGGGATCACGCGTATCCATTTTCGTTGGATATTTTCTTGATAATCTGTGTTTCGAAAAAGGTTGTTTCCCCATTTCAACGTATCTATTGTCTCTGAATTTTGAATAAATTAGTTACTACGGTTATGAAGTTGGGATCTTTCTTGTTAAGGAAAGGTTTTTTAATGTTAGATTGTGTTCTATTTGCACGCATTGATTGATTAATATATTCATTTATTTATTTGGCTTTCTTTTCAGGCGTGCTATTGTTTGTGAGAAGATGGGTTTAGTGGGAGTTTCTTGCTTGCTTGATGCGTAGAAGATGGCATTAGCAACATTTCAGCTGCGGGTAAATCTCTGTCCAGATATTTTATTGACAAATGAGAATTGAGCTAACATTTTTACTGGAAAGGATAATTTAGTTATTTGAATGATTATGAGATGCATTATTTGGTACAAACTGCTACATTTAAATGTTCGAGACGATCCTAGATTAAGAGATGTTTGTCCAGTTACTATATTGAATGTATTCGAAATCTTTTGTGTTTTGGTCTTCATAATTGTAGAGTATTGAATGATTATCTGTTTCCCCTCATTAATCAGGGCTCTTGTAGCAGTTTCCATTGTGTGCCCTCAGCACGCTGCAGAGGGAGCCAACTAAAATACCTTTTGCCCTCAGTCCCACGAGTTGGGAGAAAAGATAGTCTGAGATCCTTAAAATGCAGATCATGTTCAAGGTTAGATATTTACATACAGGATTTCTAATGAATCATTAAATGACAACATATAGATGAACATGTCATTTGGGCAACCATTGGTGGCACTAAATGAGTATGATCAGCATTATAAACCTCTTAAGGAATGCTCTCGGCTATTATGTTAATATGGTGGACACTCTTCATAATTTGTCGTTAGATAGAGGACTGAAAAATAACAAAATATATTGTTTTTGTAATCCAGTACTTCTATATACTGGAGTTTATTTTTACTGAACTTTCAACAACTCTATATTTAAGCCATACCTTTTGTTTATGATATTTACTGTTCATGATTTCACGTTGACATGTTCAATGCTTGATCATTTCATTTGATTTGTGCCTGTTTCATATAAAACTGATTAAACATCTTGCACAGTCGAGGAGCTTTTTTTATTCTGGGACCAAAGTCCAAAATATCTAAAATATCAGCTTTCAAAGGTGGCAATCGACATGATGATCTGAGTGGCAGAGCTAATGACTCCAAGTCCCTAAAGAATCCTCTTAAAGTTTCTTATTTACAACATGAGAGTGAAGAATCCTTCGTGGAATCTTCAAAGGTGCATAATGTTGTGCCTGCCCCTTATACAGCAGAAGATGAGAGAACAACCAGGTCCTTAGCTATACAAAATCTCTTTAAGAACTGGTTGGTGTTACTGCGTACCCCACTAGGAACACAACCAGTGGAAAGAACTCTCGAAGAACCTTCTGAGGGAACCTCAGAAGAGTCAAAGGTCGTGCAAAATAATGAAAGACATGAAGTGTTTAAGGCGGCTTGGTGCTACTTTTTGTGCTTGGATCCAACAATAAAGATACCATTGTTAATGTTGTGAGTATAGTCGTTTGTTCTCTCTCTCTCTCTGGGTGTAGAGTCTTGGGGGCCTTGGAGTAGTGATGGGCTGGTGTCGGCCCTCACTCTATGCGCTTGTGTAGCTATGTTTGCACTTACTTTTCTTTCACTTGCAAAGAAATTCTATTTTTCTATTGGTGCATATTTATGGCTCATCAATCTTAATGAATTTTGATTATAGTTAAGCAAGGGATGGTTTTCAGGATTAATATGAAGACTTGGTTTTAGAATTGTTTGTCCCTGTGGTTTGCTTCTCATGTAGTGTTGTTAGTTTTACTGATATCTCAATTAGATTGCTATGCCTTTGTTTGGCTAACTTTGTGGGCTTCAAACATCTCTTGAGCTTCCCCCAAAACCAAGATGTTTGAAAATGTAAAAAGTTTATTTTTCTTTTTATATTGCCTGCCTTCTGCATTTGACTTCCTATTTGAAATCTACTATTTGCTCCTTTATGATGACTAATTTTGTGCATCCAACTGCATATTGCTGATGTCTATCTCTGCATTGTGTTCGCAGCACACCACTGTACCTGGCAGTAAACCTTTTATATGGATCAGAAGTATCTAAAGAATTAACTCCCCTATGGATTCTTGGACCATTAGTTGCGTCTCTCTATGTGAAGATGCTGCGAGGAATATGCAACCTCTACGTGTTCAGCTTCATGCAAACTGTCAGAATAGTGAAGAACCTGCCAGCCTACTTCATGGAGGTACATGAGTACCTTTTCCGTGGGAAGCTAAAAGAAGCCATGCATGAATATGTGTGGCAACTTCTCATTGACATAAAAAATATGGACTACAAGGAGGTGATCAAGAGGAAATTGAAGGGTTTCCAAGGGTGGTTGGTGGAGAAATACCAGGATTTTGTTGAATCCATATGGCCGTATTACTGCAGAACAATCAGGTTTTTGAAGAGGGCCAATCTAATATAGCTCCAACTCCTCTTTAAGAGATATGTCCAAAAGGCATGAGATTGTTCTCTGTTTCCCGTGGCTTAGTTCCTTACTTTAAGGTCCCTCCGTTAAGCCCCTTTTTGATTTGGGGTTCTTCCCTCGACAGATTGGAGAGACATGTAGGGATATGAATGCTTGTATTGAACATCTCTATTTTTTTTTTCTATATTAACGCATATCTGAATATCTGAATCTGTTTTGAATGCATCTGAGTTTTCCTATCAGGACCGTCTCATAACCGTCTCATAACCGTCTCATCTCTTAACTATTCATGAGCTCCACTGTACTTTTCACTTTATCTCTTAACTAAGAGGCAGAACCTGCAACTCTTCATCTCTTGTCTGTCTCTTAACCATCTTATCCCTTAACTAATCATTCAATTTCATTTTTTATTTTTATTTCTAACAAATTCAATTAATAAAAACACACTTCATTAAATAAAATAAAATTACAACTTAAAATTCTTAAAAAATTAAAAAAAACATAATTAAAAATCCTAAAAAAATAAAAAATAAATAATTTAATTTCTTCCGCTCACTCTTTCTAAATTCAAAATCTCAAAGCTCAAAGAAGCAGAAGAAAGATCATGTGCGTCTATCGGTTGCCAAATTTTGCCCAAATGTGCTCCATTAGATCATCTTGGAGTTGGGCGTGGGCGGTAGAATCACGTGTCTTTGCCCGAATAGACAACCGATCTTTTATAGATGGATGCACTCCACTGCGAGGCGGACTACTTGCGGTAGAGCTTCCCGGGGTTTCTGGGTCGAACCAATTTCCCGCCTCAGGTCCTTCGTCGACGACAATCATGTTGTGCAAGATTATGCACGTATACATGATGTGGACCATACTTTCCATAAACCACGTATGAGACGGGGCTTTGATAATATTGAAGCGCGCTTGGAGAACCCCGAACGCCCTCTCCACGTCCTTTCGAGCAGCCTCCTGCTTCTGCGCAAAAAGAGCTTGTTTTTCATTCACCGGCCTGTTGAACGTCTTCACGAAGGTTGGCCACTTCGGGTAGATGACGTCGGCAAGATAGTATCCCATTTTATACCGCCGGTTGTTAGCGATGAAGTTGATGGCCGGCGCTTTACCATCCAAAACTTCGGCGAAGAGGTCGGATTGGTTGAGCACGTTGACGTCGTTGTTCGATCCGGGGACCCCGAAGTACGCATGCCAAATCCATAGCCGGTAGTCGGCACCGACCTCGAGTATAACGGTGGGGTGGGTGCCTTTGTGGCCCCTCGTATATGACCCCCTCCACGCCATGGGGCAATTCTTCCATTGTCAATGCATGCAATCGACGCTGCCAAGCATCCCGGGGAATCCGTGCACTTCTTCGTGAAGGTGGAGCAGAAACTGACAATCTGCCGTGCTTGGCTTCCGGAGAAATTCGTCGGTGAAGGCTACCCGGACGCCTTTGCAGAAGTTCATCAAGCACATTCTCCCAGTGCTTTCTCCAATGTGGAGGTATTCGTCGAACAAATCCGCCGTTTGTCCAGTAGTAAGCTGACGAATTGCTGCAGTACATTTCTGCAGGGTCGTGTGGGTGGGACGGCCAACGGCGTCGAACCCTTCTTGGAAGAACTCTTCCCGGGCTGCCACTGTATTTGCGATGTGGAGAAATAGCGGTTTTCGCATGCGGAAACGGTGACGGAAGTAGGTATCTCCTCATACCGGGTTATCACAGAAGTAGTCGCGTACTAACCTTGCGGCGGCTTCCTCCCGGTTACGATGGATGTAAGTCCGGGATCGTCTTTGGGGCGGCGCGGCTTCCTCCGCCTCCCTACATCGATCTTCTTCAAGCGATTCTTCCATTATTCGATGCATTTGCTCAAATGGATCCATGAATTGATTAAATTTGGGAGAAGAATAAAAGAGATGATTTGAGATAAAATTGAAGAGGAAAGAGAGATGATTTGAGAAGAAAAGATGTGTGTTTGTGAGGGTGAAAGAGGAGTATTTATAGAATAAAAAAAGAAACAAAAATTAAATTTTTTTTGAAAATGACTGTTGAACGGTCGTGACCATTATTTATTTTTAAATTTTTTTTATTAAATTCGAAATTTTTTTAAAAAATGATTTATTGCGGCAGTGTGACGAAGCCCACTCGCGGGCCGGCGAGTGGGCGCGTGGCGCCAGCGCGCGCCACGTCGCGCGGTCGCGTGGCGAGCTAGCTCGCCATCCGTCTCAGTGGGACGGACGTTTCAGTGGGATGGTGACGAGACGAGACGCTGCAACGCGTCCCGCGGGTCTCATCTCGGAGGGACGAGATAAGAGATACCCACGAGATGCGTTGCGGGTGCTCTCAGCAGTTATAGAAAGATCCCATTATTCATTGTCGATTCATATTTTGATAAATTTTTATATGTCATTATGTTACATTGTTTTTATCTTTGCAATTCCTGCTGAGGCTTACAATTTAAGGAATAATGTTGAGGCTTACTTCCCCCGTCCCTCATTAATTAACACTGTTTGAAAAGTGAGTGAAAAAAGATAGTGGAATGTAATCTTACTTTTATATATATTAATTTTATGGGGTGCGTTATATTGCTAACTCTTTAAATTGCTAACTCTGCTAACTCATCAATGCAGGGGGTGTTCGGTTGGCAAGATTAAATATGTATTATGTTTGGTTCATAAGATTGAACCCCACAACTTAATCCTAGATGGATAGTCTTATGATAATTAGTCATAGCCTCCCCCCTCCAACTAAAACAATCCCAAAACTTAATCCTAGATGGATAGTCTCATGATATTAGTCATGACAACCGAACGACGTCGTAGTGTATTAAAAATGTCAACATGGCGACATTAGAATGTCAACATAATATATTGAAATGTCAATAAAATTATGTTGATATTCTAATGTCATCGTGTTGACATTTTTAATACACTGCGTTGATAAGTTAGCAGAGTTAAAAAGTTAACAATTGATCACACCCCTTAATTTTATAGTAGAATGGGTTTAGGGTTTTACATTCTGAGCACTTTAGGTGGTCGATATTTGCTTCATCAGAATATTTCTCCGAGCGATTGTAGGTGCTCGGTGAACTGGTCAACCATGCCTTAGGATGAGCGAGCACCTCCATGTGCTCGGTAATTGCGAACACCTCTATATGCTTGGAATTTCTGAATGGTTTTAGGAAATAAGGTGAGCACCTTCCATGTCTTTGGATGTAGCGAGCACCTCTATCGAGCAACCCATGTGCTCGGTATTTTCAAGAGGTTTTAAGAAATATGCCAAGGACCTGCGAGCAGTGGCGGATCCAGAACTTTTAATCCAAGGGTACGAATTGTACAACAAATAATTACATTATATATTAAAAATAATATAAAAAAATAGTAGCATAACAAAACTAATAGTTTGTATTTGTAAAAAACCACAAAACAAAATCATGAAAATAGCAAACTATTTAATTTTGAACTTTGAAATTTTAAAGTATCACATCAAGAATATAATATCATATTATAGTAAAAATGCAATGAAAAACTACATAGAGATAAAAATATTGCAATAGATCATTTATAAATATTCTAGGCTAATTATTTTTTCAATTTTAGAATCACATTAAGAATATAATTCAAATTAAAGTAAAATGCATTTAAAAACTATCTAGAGATAGAAATAAATTCAAATAGATCACTGAGATAAAATAAAATAAAATGATTGAACTTCCTAACAAAAAGGCAGCGTTTGGGGAAGTAGCCACAAGGAAGAATCGAACACAAACCAACAAGTAGGAATAGCCAGCTCTCAACCACCCGACCACAAGAGATATTATTAAGTAGTACTACAATAGAATCTATTAAGAGCATCCACAATGGGGCGCGCCCTATGCATTTTATTTTATTTGAATATTTAAATAACAAAAAATTGGGAAAAAACTTCATTTCATATATAAAAATTAATACATTACAATACGAATTAAAAAAAATACGCAAACTCAATGATGGCCGTTACGGGCAAACACTTCTTCAATCATGTCATTCATGAGTTGCGCATGATCTTGTTGGTTGCGCATTGAGGCCTGTCTAGCTAGAACCTCGTCGAAGCCCGACGGCAATCCTCTAGTGGGGGGGCTCGGTCGCCGTGTTGGACGAGCTAGATGCACCGTCATCATCGTTCCACTCGGTGATGCTCCCAACTTCATGCTTGACTATCATGTTGTGCATGATAATGCACGCATACATAACGTCGGCGATGATTTCCTTGAACAGAGATGAGACGGCCCTTTCACAATTGCCCAGCGTGATTGGAGCACACCAAATGCCTGGTCGACATCCTTCCGCGCCTCCTTCTGCTTTTGCGCAAATAAAACCCTCTGCTCACCCATTGGGCAGCTGATCGTCTTCAGAAAAACAGGCCACCGTGGGTATATGCCATCGGCCAAGTAGTACCCCATGTGGTATCGGCGCCTGTTGGCAGTGAATTCGATGGTCGGGCCGTTGTCGTTGCATTGCTCGGTGAAGAGGGTGGAGGAGTTGAGGACGTTGATGTCATTGTTCGACCCGGCTACGCCGAAGTACGCATGCCAGATCCAGAGCCGATGGTCAGCGACGGCTTCGAGGATTAAAGTCGGGTGGCTGCCCTTGTATCCACTAGTGAATTGACCTCTCCACGCCCTCGGGAAATTCTTCCACTCCCAGTGCATATAGTCGATGCTCCCTAGCATCCCAGGAAAGCCGTGCGCCGTCTCGTGCATCTTCATCAGGCCCAGGCAATCAACGGCAGTCGGCTTGCGCAAAATCTCTTCAAGCACTCCCGGCCTGTTGTCTCCCCGACGTGGAGGTACTCATTGAAAATGTCCGCCGTGGTGCCGTAGGCCAACTGACGGAGTGCAACCGTGCACTTTTGCAACGGTGTAAGGCCGGGTCTGCCGATGCCGTCTTCCCGATACATGAAGTATTTATCACGTGACTACAACGTCCAGACAATACTGAGAAATAGGTAACGCGGCATTCTAAACCGCCGGCGCAAAACAGTCGGTCCCCACCGTGGTTGATCGGCAAAATAGTCTTCAACCAGACGTTGGTGAGCTGCCGCGTGGTCGCGTCGGACAGACGCCCGATGTCAAATAGGCCTGCGGATCTGCTCAGCCGCCGCCTCCTCGCGCTGCAGTTCGAGTAAGCATTCTACCATGGCCTCTTCAACGGCTGCATCTAAGGCTGCCGAGGTCTTCGAGTGCGAACTACCCGACTCCGAGGAGCTAGAACTAGTGGTGTCATCGTCGTGGTTCATTTTGGTATGTGAGATAGGTAGAAATGTGAGAGAGGAGCGAAACGAGAGAGGCGAGATGTTCGTATGAACAAGTGAATGAGAAACGAGGTTTAAATAGAAAAAAAATGCGTGGCATCGTTCGCGACCATCGTCCGCCGATCCCGCAGTGGGACACCCGATGGCCCGGACGATGGCCTATCGTCCGCGCCCATCGTTCGCCGAGCCCACAATGGCGCGGACGATAGGCCATCGTCCGCGCTTCAACCGCAGACGATACATCGGGTGTGGGCGTAGGGCGCGGACGATGGCGGGCACCAACAATGGGGCGGACGATGGCACGCATCGGGCGTGCCATCGGGCGTCCCATTGTGGATGCTCTAAGACCAATATATCTGGGGGTACAGTGGTATCCCCTTATTCCCATGTCGCTTCGACACTGCCTGCGACCACACGCATGTGCACGGTATTTTCGAGAGGTTTTAAGATGGATTTGGATCCCCTACTGTGCTGTGCACAGACAGGGGAATAAAAAAATATTTTTTTTTTTATTATTAAAATTTTTTTTTGTGTGTGCACAGCAGGTGCTGTGCACAGCAGGGCATCCACCCCCGTTTTAAGATAGGTGCTCGGCAGAAAGTATTGCATGAGTATTTTTTTCTGAAATCCCAAGCACAATTTCAGTGCTCGCAATATTCCGAGCACATACCTGGTGCTCGCTGTTCGCGAATAAAAATAATTTATTTAATATTCTAACTGATAGTATAATATAAAGGTAGTTTGAGTAACTTCATTAAATAGTTCAAAACAATAGGTTTATGATGTTTTTTATTTTGAATATTCCGAGCACATATAATGTGCTCGCTTAAATCGATAAAAATAAAATGAAACGTATTGCAGATTGATGGTTGGGCGAATTTTCGATAGTAATAAATGCGGGTAAAAGAAAATATAGATCACGACACAAGGAATTACGTGGTTCGATTTACTGAGGTAAATCTACGTCCACGGGAAGAAAGGAGGGCAAGATTGTATTGCTTGATCTGGTTTACAACTTACAAATACAGACTTGCTATATGATATTTGATGTCTAGAGAGCCTTTTTCTTCCTCCTTAGTCTGTCTGATCTAAGTTCTATTTATACATTGAACTAAGATCGTGGCTTGCATCACCACTAACTAGGTCGTGGATGTCGTGGAGGTCATGAGATCCTGCATGGGTCCACTATCTCTTTGTTTGGTCCGCTATCCTGCATGAGATCCTGCATGAGTTGACACCACTAAATAGATCGTGTAGTGGAGGTCGTGGAGGTTCTGCATGAGTCCACTATCGTGGAGGTTCTGCATGAGTCCACTATCTCCCAGTTCGGTCGAATACTGAGACCGAACTGCTGAACTATTGCCGAGCAGCTTTTGCCGATCTGAGAGTAGAGCTTGATTGGTCGGCTTTTACCGAGCTGTAGGCTGGGGCCGAACTCTTTGGTAATGCCGAACTGATACTCTTCCTTGGGCTTTGGGCTGATGGGCCGTCACAGCTATTGGGCTTGTTTAGTACGTACCCCATCACTACCCCCCCCGAAAAGCGAAGTGAATCACTTCGGCGAAGCGAGTCACTTCGGCATTCTGGATAAAGGTACGGGGGAGGCTGACGTTAGGGGACGTGCCTTGCGCGTGACTGCATTAAATGCGACAGTAAAATCCGGCCGTTGAATCCTGAAAAGGTGGGATTCGAAACGGTGCGATGATTTTGAAATCTTCTCCGAATCTGATAAATACGTCCTTTCTTCATCATTTGAACACTTTTGCTATTGCTTCTTCTGCATTCTCTCTCTTTTGCGTAAAAATTTCCTTCCGCTTTCAAGAATTTCTTCAGAATTTCTTCAGACTTTCAAAGAGTAAGAACCATGTCTTCTTCTTCTTCTTCTGAGTCAGGTAGCGGTAGGAAAGGGGGTAAGGGGTCTTCTAGCCGGAAAGAATCCGGGGAGAAGACCGTAGAGTATTTTCACAGCATCTTGAGTAAGGATACTGTGATATCCCTACACGAAAAATATTTTTTTCCTGGGGGGAAGGTTGCGATTCCCGACGACCTTCATAGGGCTGACTCACCGCCGGAGGGTTACGCCACCGTTTATGAAGCCGGCTTGGAATGCGGGCTTCGTTTCCCTCTTCCCCCTGCCTTTGTAGAGCTGCTTGATTTTTTCCAACTCCCTTTAGGTCAGGTGACTCCGAATTCTTGGAGGCACTTATCGGCCTTTGCTGCCGAACTGCGTAGGCTAGATAAGGATCTGTCTCTGAGGGAAATCCTTAATTTTTTCCAGTTTAAGAGAAAAGGATCTTGGTTTTACTTGATCCCTTTACAGCCTTTTAGGGCCTTCTGCAAAACCAAGTGGCCAAAGTGGCAACATCGCTTCTTTTTTTATAATAGGACAGCGGCTCCGGGCTTTCCCTGGAGAGGGCCGAAGTCCGTGATTCCTCATCCTCGGTTAGAACCGTTGAACGAGCTCGAGGGCGAGCTCAATAAGATTCCTATGATTAGGAAGCAGTACCTGGAGTCTGAGCTCGTCAAGGGCGACTTCGTGTTCGACTCCTTGTCTTCGGACGAAGAGACTGAGGGTGAGGACTTCTTTTTTGTGCCTTACTGCTTTTGTGGCGAAAACTAACCTTGCTTTCTTGCTTTTTGGCAGTGAACTTGCTAAATAAGATTAGCCGCAAATCCTCCGAGCTTAAGGAGCCGGAGAAACAGAAGGCTACCAGCTCGGCGCCTGATGCCGAGAAGAATCCGAAGAGGCAGAAGACCTCTTCTTCGGATCCAAAAAAGCCGGAGTCCACTTCGGCAAAGGGGAAGGGGAAGACCCAGAAGCCCCCAAGAGCGCCGGAGAGAGACATCGTCTTGGCGCCCCCTTCGGAGCATGTCTGTGAGCCTTTTGCATGGCCAACGGACTTTGCCGGGGTAACTTCTCTTCTTGATTCTTTGGCTTTGCTTCTTTCCTATGTTTTTTTGGTGGCCCCTCTGTTGACTCTTTCCTTTTTCCATTTTCAGAGGAATAGCATGCTCAGCAAGCTCGTCGCAGTCGAACTCTCTAAAGCGTCCAGCGACTATGCTGAGATGCAGAGGAAGTTGGCGGCTGCTCGTCACCAGGCCGAACAGGCTAAGGCAGACTTTGAGAAGGCCAGAGCTGCTAGGATCTCGGCCCAGGATGAAGCCCAGTTTGCCAAAAACCAGCTCATCATCCAGCTAGAGCAGACGAAACGGAGGGATGCTGCCGCCGTGGTTGCCCAAGGGGAGGTTCTCCGTGCTTTCGCGGAGAAACTCTTTCTGAGCAATCAATTTTCGGCCTTTGTCGGTGATCTGCTGAAACTGATGACCGATAATGCCTAGCAGGGGCCCGAAGTCGTCCTGCCGCTGTACGGCCGAGAGATAGCAGCTCGTCTCCAGAGTCTGCCGCTCCTTGAGGAGCTTGCTTCGTCCTCGGTCCTGCTTTCTGCTGACCGAGTTCGTAGTTGCCGAGCTGATCGGGACGAGAATATGGAGGCTATCTTTGCCTCCTTAGGGCCAGTTTCACCCGCTCCAATTTTCCACGGAGAGGGTGAGACCGAGCAGCTTGATCAGCAGACCGGAGACGGGCAGGCCGAGCAAGAGGTGCTGCTGATCGGTGATGGGGGCACCGAGCAGGCTGAGGGGAGCAGGGAGGCCGAGGCTGAAGCTGAGGCAGACAAGGAGAAGGAAGCTGAACCTCACCGAGGAGCCGGAGACGAAGCTGGCGGAGTATGATTTTGTCTCCCTTCTCTTAGTTTAGTTTCTTCCTTCTTGTAAAATGGCCTTGAAGCCCTCCTTGTGTAAAAATTTTTTTTTCTTATGAATGAAAAAATTCTTCTTTCTACACTTGTGTCTTCGTATAGCTTTTCGTACTCTCTTTTACTCCTGTTGTGGTTTACTACCTGCTCAGTAAAATGAAATGCCGAACTGACATAGCTGCTTTGTATTCTTAACTCTTAAGGAGCTGGAGGTACTTCACTGGAAGCGGCTGTACTCTTCCGCTTTAGACGAAGCTGAGAAAAAAGCCATAGCTGACCAGATGAAGAATGACGAACTCTTGGCTTGTTTAGTGAAGCTGGAGGCCGACAATAAGGACTTAGAGTCCGAAAAGAAAGATCTGGATGCCGAGCTGAATACTGCCGTCGCTGAGAGGACTGCGTATGAGGATTTCATCTGCAGGCGCGGGGGAATGACCATCTCTGAAGTTCAGGAACGAGTTGACGAACTGTGGGAGGAATATCATGTACTCCGGAGGAACAATGCGCTGGAGAGCTCGGCTTGCCAACAAGTCGTGAAATCATTGCGGCGCTGGGCTTCTCGGTACGACATCATTCTTTCCCGGCGTCCCTTAATCGAGAGATTCCTTAGGCATTTCCCGCCAACAGATGCTCGCACTCCAGCTCAAACCTCTGATTCACTTGCTCAAAACCCTACTCCAAGTCAGCAACGAACTCAGGAACAACCGGAGACGTCAAGACGAGGACGGACTGAAGTTCGCAGAGGAGCGGTGACTATGAGTGAGCAAGATCGGCAAATGATTCGTGAAGAGACTCTTCGCCGCCGAGGTGCTAGAGCTTCCCGGGCTCAGGGAAGAGGCGGTAGGTCGATTAGAGCATCTCGTCGACCTGCTTATTCTTCAGCTGCCCGGAATGGCCGAACTCGGCTTCACGAGGATTTTGTGAATAGATGGCTCAACTTTAGCAACCATGGACAGTAGAATAGTCCTTTGTAATGGCGTAACGCCTTCTCGTAGGGCAGCAGAATTATATGCCGAACAAGATTTAATAAATGAAATTTTCATTTCGCTTCTATCACTGCGTATTTACAGCTCAGCGAAAAAATTTCATCGTGCTCGTCCTCGGTCTTATGAAGTAAACTTCTTTGACCGGACTCGTCCTCGGTCTTATGAAGTAAACTTCTTTGACCGGACTTGGTCCTCGGTCTTATGAAATAAACTTCTTTGACCGGACTCGTCTTTGGTCTTATGAAGTAAACTTCTTTGACCGGACTCGTCTTTGGTCTTATGAAGTAAATTTCTTTGACCGGACTAAGCTTGTGTCCTAATTTGGCGAGTTTTATCGCTCGGATCGGACTTTCCCTTGTCCTAATTTGGGGATCGGACTTTCCCTTGTCCTAATTCGGCGAGTTTTATCGCGTGGATCGGACTTTCCCTTTGTTGCAGTTCGTTTCAGACGAACTGCTTGTTTCTTAAGCTGAATTGTGGTCTTGTATCCTCCTTAGAAGCTTGGACTCACAATCGTTGGCTTATATATGTTCTAAAAAGGGGATCAGCCTTCGAAGAACAAGATACCTCAGTAACATTTGTAAGAGACGACACGCACATAGACAGACAAAACGCACATAGACAGACAAAACGCACATAAAGACAAACATGAAAAACAAGTAAAAAACAAAGAAAGCACATACCCCTAGGACCGAACTAGACACAAGATTGACTGACCGGACTGTCTCTTACAAATGGAACTTCTTGAGGTTGGAAATGTGCCATGTTCGGGGTACTTGTTCTCCTGACACGTGAGTCAATTTGTAAGACCCTTTGCCGAGGACTTCTGACACCCGATATGGACCTTCCCATGTGGGTTCGAGTTTGCCCAGCTTTTCTGCTCGGCTTACTTCGTTGTTTCTCAAGACGAGATCTCCCACTTGAAATTGCAGCTTTTTCACCCTTTGGTTATAATACCGGGCTACTTGCTCCTTGTACTTGGCTGCTTTTATGCAGGCCAATTCTCTTCTTTCTTCGGCAAGATCTAGTTCGGCTCTCAGTCCGTCATCATTCATTTCTGAGGAGAAATTTAGAGTTCGGGGACTGGGTACGCCGATCTCAACCGGAATCACGGCTTCAGTGCCGTACACCATCGAGTTCGGCTCCGATGTGACTTCGGTCATTTCACCTGCCTCTGACTCCGGCTGCTGTGATTGCTATGCTTGATGGTGCCGATCTGATTGCTCGGTACTTTTAAGCGCAATCTGCAAACACTCTTTTGCTCTTTTTTGATCACCTCGGATGACCGCTATCCCTCCTTTAGTGGGGAAGGAGTTCGGCGAGGAAGCCTCTGATCGCTATGATCGGGCTTCTTTTTGTCTTCTCTAGATGAGCTGTCTAAAGACCGTTTTCGACGGTCTGCCTCATCGGCACGAGAAAACTGGTCCGCAATGTCCCACATCTCTTGAGCTGTTTGCGGACTGCATTCCACGAGCTTTCTGTAGAGAGCTCCGGGCAGGATTCCATTTTGGAATGCCGAAATGACAAGTAGATCATTGAGATCATCTACTTGTAGGCATTCCTTGTGGAATCTCGTCATAAAGTCGCTGATCTTTTCGTCGCGACCTTGACGTATAGAAAGCAGCTGAGCCGAAGTGATTCGGGCTTCCGCTTTCTGAAAGAACCTCCTGTGGAAAGCATCCATTAGATCTCGGTAAGATCTAATGTTGCCTTGGGGGAGGCTATCGAACCACCTTCTTGCGTTCCCGATAAGCAGCTCGGGAAACAGCTTGCACATATGGACCTCATTGAGACCCTGGTTCGCCATGTTATACTGATAGCGTCCCAGGAAGTCATGAGGATTCACTAACCCGTCATAAGTCATCGACGGAGTTCGGTAGTTCTGTGGCAAGGGAGTTCGGGTGATATCGTCCGAGAACGGAGTCTTCAATGCTCCGTACATGGCGAACCCGACATCTCTTCGGTATGGAGGAGATGGAGTTCTCCTGTGATTCCGGTACCGAGGAGGAACAGGAACATGTCGGGGTTGAGGATTCTTCTTCCTGGAAGACACGGCACTACTGCGGTAGTGACTTTCATGTCTGGATGAGGAGGGAGAATCCACCGTTTTCGTCTCCGGCTTTTGGCCCTTTTGCAGGAAAATTAAGAACTCTTCCTGCTTCTCGGCCAAAAACAACTTGACAGCCTCGTTCAAATCGGGCTGCTGGGAAGACTCGGTGCGATGAGTCTTTGAGCGGCTTGTTCCTTCTCCGTGAGAACTGGAAGTAGATTTCTCCCGAGGCTGTTTTCCAGACCTGCGGGCTGGACTAGCTTCCTCATGGTTATCACGAACGGTATTATGGGTGTTACGTGATCTGGTATGCATTTTTTTGGTGGAAGAGGATCAAAAACTCGCTTTTATCACAGATTTGGTTCTCTGTTTCCCACAGACGGCGCCAGTGATGGTTGGGCGAATTTTCGATAGTAATAAATGCGGGTAAAAGAAAATATAGATCACGACACAAGGAATTACGTGGTTCGATTTACTGAGGTAAATCTACGTCCACGGGAAGAAAGGAGGGCAAGATTGTATTGCTTGATCTGGTTTACAGCTTACAAATACAGACTTGCTATATGATATTTGATGTCTAGAGAGCCTTTTTCTTCCTCCTTAGTCTGTCTGATCTAAGTTCTATTTATACATTGAACTAAGATCGTGGCTTGCATCACCACTAACTAGGTCGTGGATGTCGTGGAGGTCATGAGATCCTGCATGGGTCCACTATCTCTTTGTTTGGTCCGCTATCCTGCATGAGATCCTGCATGAGTTGACACCACTAAATAGATCGTGTAGTGGAGGTCGTGGAGGTTCTGCATGAGTCCACTATCGTGGAGGTTCTGCATGAGTCCACTATCTCCCAGTTCGGTCGAATACTGAGACCGAACTGCTGAACTATTGCCGAGCAGCTTTTGCCGATCTGAGAGTAGAGCTTGATTGGTCGGCTTTTACCGAGCTGTAGGCTGGGGCCGAACTCTTTGGTAATGCCGAACTGATACTCTTCCTTGGGCTTTGGGCTGATGGGCCGTCACAGCTATTGGGCTTGTTTAGTACGTACCCCATCACAGATATTTTGCCTGAAAAAATTGTTGAAGAATTGAGTAAGTATTTTTTGGAATCCCGAGCACTGTTTCAATGCTCGCAGTAATCTGAGCACATAAATAGTTCTCGGTTAAAATAGTGAAAAATTAAAATGTATTTGTAAAATTGTTGAATAATTGCATAAATTATTTTTTTTGTTTATCCCGAGCACATATATAATGCTCCGATAATCAGTTAAAAATGAGAATGTATTGAAGATATTTTGCCATTTATAGTGACAAAATTGTTGAATAATGATTGTACAAGTATTTTTTCTATGCCGAGCACTTTTTTAGTGCTCACTATTAGCGAATTATTACGTTAAAATTTCATTAGGCCGAGATCGGGACGTTGTTCAATAGTTTTTTTCTATGCCGAGCACATTGGTGGTGGTCGTTATTTTCTGAGCACTTGCTTGGTCCTCGCATCTATTGGTGAAATTTTTTTACAAGGCCAAGCATTTTCGGTGCACCGTAGTTCCATAACTAAATTCCCAAACCGAGCATGTTGACCGTGCTCGTAATGCTCGGTAGTTAACACAACAGTTGTTGATATTGCCGAGGACCGTTGGTTGTGCTCGGTATTGTGCCGAGCACTGTTTAATGTGCTCGCTATGTCCCGAGCACAATTACATGTGCTCAGTATGTTTGGTCGGTAAACAACGAATTTTTTTGTAGTGGAAGGGTGTTAATTAATGGGGGACGGACGAAATGGTCTATCGCCGGGAATCAAAGAGCACTCGAAAGATAGAAGATGAATGGAAACGATAAAACCCTAGTTGTGGTGCTAGGGGCAATTTCCGCCGGAAATGAGAATGATAATAATTTGTTTATTATTTCTCAATGAATAGTAACTTGCAACTAAAGAATGATAATTAAATAAAAAGATTACAAAAGATATGGAAAGAAATCGCACGAAGATATGCAAAATACTATAGGATTCTATTATTTGTAGTCTTTGTATCTTGCGAGCTTCGATCCCATGTCTCTCGTTCCATGGACTGATCTGGGTTGCATCGCGTGGACGTTGAGTCCCTATCAACTCCCCCACCCATGAAAATCGCCTTGCCCTCAAGGCGGAGGTTAGGAAAATGCTGCAACAATGAGTCCAACATAGATTCAACTCTTTTAGAAGATTCAGAATGCAATATAGGAGAATCATCCGTGGTTGTAGAGCTGGAGCTGATCAAATGAAAATCATTCACTTCCTTCGGTTTATCATAGGCATAAATTGGTGAAGTGGGGTGTTGAAACTGTGAAACAACCACATTAGCATCCATGCTTGCCATCTCTGCTCCGATTTCGATTTGAACTCCTAGCCCTTTCTCTGCACTCACTGAATTAAGTGATGAAACTTGGTCGACCTCTTTTACCATGTTAAGAATGACCTCATCCAATTCACAAGAAGTTGTCTGGACTGCCTTGCAGCCCAAGTTCTCCCCATTCCTAGAATGAAACCATCTCCAATGATGACTAAAAGTAGCAGTGTCCATGAGTCATCTTTCACGAGCGTCACCAAACACCTAGCAAACCCCTCTGTCTCATCAAGCCTGGAAACACTACAATGAGAAGCATTCACACCCAAACACAATGCATGAACATACCCCATTGATGGGGTACGAACTAAACAACTAAACCCTAATGGCGAGCCCAATAGCAGTGACGGCCCATTAGCCCAAAACCCAAGAAAGAGTATCAGTTCGGCACAACCAAAGAGTTCAGTTCGGTTCGGCACAACCAAAGAGTTCGGTCGCAGCCTACAGCTCGGTAAAAGCCAACCAATCAAGCTCTACTCTCAGATCGGCCAAAGCTGATCGGCAAAGTTCAGCAGTTCGGTCTCAGTATTCGACCGAACAAGGAGATAGTGGACCCATGCAGGACCTCCACGACCTCCACTACACCCACGATCTATTTAGTGGTATGAAGCAGTTGTCAACCTGCAAGCCACGATCTTGGATAGTGGACCCATGCAGGACCTCCACGACCTCCACCACACCCACGATCTATTTAGTGGTATGAAGCAGTTGTCAACCTGGAAGCCACGATCTTGGTTCACATGTATAAATAGAACTTAGATCAGATAGACAAGGAAGCTCTCTAGATATCGAATCTGATATAGTAAGTCAGTGTTGTAAGCTGTAATCCAGATCAAGCAATACAAATTTGCCCTCCTTTCTTCCCGTGGACGTAGATTTACCTCAGTAAATCGAACCACGTAACTTTCTGTGTCATGATCTATAGTTATTACCTGCATTTATTACCATCAAAAATTCGCCCAATCATCACTGGCGCCGTCTGTGGGAACCAGAGAACCAAATCTGTGATAAAAGCGAGTTTTTGATCCTCTTCCACCAAAAAAATACATACCAGATCACATAATACCCGTGCTTCCGTCCGTGATAACCATGAGGAAGCTAGTCCAGCCCGTAGGTCTGGAAAACAGCCTCGTGAGAAATCTGTCTCCAGTTCTCACGGTGAAGGAACAAGCCACTCCAGAAGTCATCGCACCGAGTCTTCCCAGCAGCCCGATTTGAACGAGGCTGTCAAGTTGTTTTTGGCCGAGAAGCAGGATGAATTCTTAACATTCCTGCAAACAGGCCAAAAGCCGGAGACGAAAACGGCGGATTCTCTCTCTCCATCCAGACATGAAAGTCACTACCGCAGTAGTGTCGCATCTCCCCGGAGAAAGAATCCTCACCACCGACATGTTCCTCTTCCTCCTCGTTACCGGAATCACAGGAGAACTCCATCTCCACCATACCGAAGAGATGTCGGGTTCGCCATGTATGGAGCGCTGAAGACTCCATTCTCGGATGATATCACCCGAACTCCGTTGCCGCAGAATTACCGAACTCCGTCAATGACTTATGACGGGTTAGTGGATCCTCATGATTTCTTGGGACGCTATCAGTATAATATGGCGAACCAAGGTCTCAATGAGGTTCACATGTGTAAGCTGTTTCCCGAGCTGCTCATCGGGAACGCAAGGAGGTGGTTTGATAGCCTCCCTCAAGGCAGCATTAGATCTTACAGAGATCTAATGGATGCTTTTCATAGGAGATTCTTCCAGAAAGCGGAAGCCCGAATCACTTCGGCTCAGCTGCTTTCTATTCGTCAAGGTCGCGATGAAAAAATTAGCGACTTCATGACGAGGTTCCACAAGGAATGCCTACAAGTAGATGATCTCAATGATCTACTTGTCATTTCGGCATTCCAAAATGGAATACTGCCAGGAGCTCTCTACAGGAAGCTCGTTGAATGCAGTCCGCAAACAGCTCAAGAGATGTGGGACATTGCGGACCAGTTTTCTCGTGCCGATGAGGCAGACCGTCGAAAACGGTCTTTAGACAGCTCATCTAGAGGAGACAAAAAGAAGCCCGATCATAGCGATCAGAGGCTTCCTCGCCGAACTCCTTTTGAAAGAATTCAAAGGGCACCGGTACAAGGCAGATTGGGACCACGTCTCGATCTTGCGAAACCGCCCGCTCAGTTCGTACCATTGAACAAGTCGAGAGCAGAAATTTTCGAACTGCATTCCGATATGTTCGAAAAGCTAAAGCGGATGACGAAATCGGCCGCGCGCCGAAGTCAGGATAATTATTGCTCCTTCCATCAAGACCACGGTCACGATACCGAGGAGTGCCGACATTTGGCTGCAGGTATTGATGTTCTTGTGAAAACAGGGACGTTAAAAAAATACCAAAGCAGGCAGCCGAAAAAGAACAAGAAGCAGAGAGGTGCGAACTGTGCTCCTCAGGATCCGAAAAGGCAACAGGATCCCGAAGACGATGACGAGCCGCAATATGATGGAGTAATCCAGACTATTGACGCTCTCCCAGCCGGGAAGACTAAATCGTCCCTGAAGTCAGAGCGCAGAGGCTTCAATCGAGAGGAGCCAACGCATAAAAGGCTGAAGCAGGACGAAGTGATTACATTTTCAGATGTCGATCCCGTCCCGGCCATCTCTCCTCATCAAGACGCCATTGTCATTCAAGCCGGAGTGGCAAACAAACTGATCCACAGAGTGTTCGTGGATACAGGAGCGTCAGTTAGCATTCTTTTTAAAGAATGTTTCGATAAACTGGAAGTGGATCCAGCTCGGCTCAGTCCGGCTCCGCTTCCTCTGAAAAGTTTCGCCCAGGAGGACACCCGCCCAGAAGGTATTATCAGCCTTCCGATTACGGTGGGAAGAGCGCCTACAAGCTCCAGTACGATGATCGAGTTCTTTGTGGTAAAAGCTCGGTCCCCGTACAACATTATACTGGGAAGAGACTGGCTCAACACAGTTCGGGCCATTTGCTCTACTTATCACCTCACCATCAAGATCCCCACTAAAGGAGGGATAGCGGTCATCCGAGGTGATCAAAAGAGAGCAAAAGAGTGTTTGCAGATTGCGCTTAAAAGTGCCGAGCAATCAGATCGACACCATCAAGCATAGCAATCACAGCAGCCGGAGTCAGAGGCAGGCGAAATGACCGAAGTCACACCGGAGCCGAACTCGATGGAAGTTCGGTTATATGAAGATGATCCATCCAGAACGGTGAAGATCGGTTTCGCGGGAACACCTCTACTCCGGGAAAAGACCATCCAGCTCCTCAAAGAGTACAAAGACGTCTTTGCGTGGTCGCCGTTGGACATGACCGGAGTGCCCCCCGAGGTAATTACACATCGGTTAAATATTGATCCTTCAGTCCGGCCTATAAAACAGAAGCAAAGACTCTTTGCGGCAGAAAGAAGTCAAGTCATCCATGACGAAGTCCGCCAATTACTGAAAGCGGATGTGTTATTTGAAGTGAAATATCCTTCTTGGGTGGCCAACCCTGTGATGATCAAGAAAAAAGAGGGAGGATGGCGGATGTGCATAGATTTTACCGATCTAAACAAGCACTGTCCTAAAGATTGCTATCCCCTTCCGAACATTGATAAAAAAGTAGAAGCTTTGATAGGCTTCGAAATTTTTTGTTTTCTTGATTTATACAAAGGATATCACCAAGTTTTAATGGATGAGAGTGATGCTTCAAAAACGGCTTTCATTACTGACTTCGGCATTTTTGCTTACAAAAAGATGCCATTCGGTTTAAAGAATGCCGGAGCCACATATCAAAGGATGGTTGACAAGCTATTTCGGCACCTAATCGGAAAAGAGGTTGAAGTGTATGTTGACGACATAGTCGTTAAAAGCAGAAGCACTTCGGAGTACGAAGACAATCTCAAGTCCACTCTCGACGTGCTCCGAAAAGCCAACCTCAAACTCAATCCCCAAAAATGTACCTTTTTGGTAGATTCGGGAAAGTTTCTAGGTTGTTGGGTTTCAAAGGAAGGACTCAAGGCAAATCCGCTAAAAGTTCAAGTTGTTCAGAACATGGCAACGCCGAAGTCCATACATGATGTGCAAAGGCTAACTGGATGTCTAGCCGCACTGAATAGATTCCTTTCCCAAGCAGCCGAAAAGCAAATGCCGTTCTTCAATGTGTTGAAGAAGGCACCAAAGTTTGAGTGGGGAGTCGAGCAGAAAAAGGCTTTTGACGAGCTCAAAAGTTATTTAGCCGAGCTTCCTATTCTCTCTGCTCCAACAGATGTCGAAGTGATATTCTTATACTTAGCGGCATCAGATCAAACCATTAGCGCGGTGCTTGTACGAGAAGAAGGCCTAAAGCAGCTTCCCATCTACTTTACAAGCCGAGCATTAAGAGGTCCAGAAACAAGGTATCAACCTCTGGAAAAAATTGCTCTGGCATTAGTAAATGCAGCAAGGAGACTGCGGCCATATTTCTATGCTCACAAGGTATGCGTCTTAACCAATCTTCCACTTCGGCAAGTTTTGACTAAGCCTGAAGCATCAGGCAGAATTGCCAAGTGGGCCATAGAGCTGGGAGAACACTCAATAGAATATCTACCTCGGAAAGCCATCAAGGGACAAGCCTTGGCAGATTTTCTTGCAGAGGCAAAGTTCGATCAAGCAATCCCTGTTATTGCCGAACAGAAAAATCCTGCCAATGACGAACTAACACAGCCCCAGGAATCCGAAGTAGAGCCGCCGGACTGCTGGAGTGGATTCGTAGATGGAGCTTCGAATAAGACGGGAAGTGGAGCTGGTATTCTACTTATCGCTCCCGACGGACACGAGGTAACTTATTCACTTCGGTTCCTATTCCCAACTACTAATAACGAAGCCGAATACGAAGCCCTCCTTGCCGGACTTCAATTAGCGCAAAGTCTATTTGTCAAATCTCTCAAAATCCATTGTGATTCACAAGTCATAGTGAATCACATGCTGGGTACAAGCGAAGCCCGAGATGAGAGGATGAAAAAATACTTGGACAAAGCGCAAAGCATTAGCCGAAGTTTCTCTTATTTTCGGATAATCCGCATTCCCAGAGCGGAAAACAGCCGAGCAGATACTTTAAGTAAGTTGGCCTCATATCCGAGCTCAAAGGTGGAGGAATTACTACACCGAAGCATTGATGAAGCTGAGATACATTCAGTAACCAGCTCGCCGAACTGGATGACGCCGATCTTACAGTATCTAGATCAAGGACAACTGCCCGAGGATAAGAGAGAAGCTCGGAAAATCACATGCCGAGCACTTCGGTATGAACTTCATGAAGGAGTCCTATACAGAAAGTCCTACCTTCAACCGTTATTGCGATGTGTAGAACCAGAAGAGACGGACTACATCCTTAGAGAAGTTCATGAAGGATCTTGCGGTACCCACATCGGAGCTAAAGCTTTAGCTAAAAAAGTTCTGAGATGGGGATATTATTGGCCAACTTTGGTACAAGAAGCAGTGCAGCTCGTCAAGACATGTACGAAGTGCCAAATCCATGCAAATATCCCAAGGATGCCGCAGACCGATCTATGTGCTATGCAAAGCCCTTGGCCTTTTATGCAATGGGGCATAGACATAGTAGGACCACTACCACAAGCTCCTCGGCAAATGAAATTCCTTATCGTTGCCGTGGATTACTTCACGAAGTGGGTGGAGGCTGAACCATTAGCTACGATAACGAGCTCGAAGGCATTGGATTTTGTCTGGAATAACATAGTTTGCTGATTTGGCATACCCCATATCCTCATTTCGGATAATGGGACTCAGTTCACCAACAAGACATTCAAGAATTGGTGCCAAGAGCTGAATATTCAACAGCGGTTCACTTCGGTCTCTCACCCACAAGCAAACGGACAAACGAAAGTAACAAACCGTATTCTGGTGAAAGGGTTAAAAGCTCGGTTAGAACAAGCCAAAGGACAATGGGTAGAAAATCTTCCTCAAGTCCTATGGTCTTACCGAACTACACCAAAAACCTCAAACGGTGAAACTCCGTACAGTCTGGTGTACGGCACTGAAGCCGTGATTCCGGTTGAGATCGGCATACCCAGTCCCCGAACTCTTAATTTCTCAGCAGAACTGAATGAGGACGGACTGAGAGCCGAACTAGATCTTGCCGAAGAAAGAAGAGAATTGGCCTGCATAAAAGCAGCCAAGTACAAGGAGCAAGTAGCCCGGTATTATAACCAAAGGGTGAAAAAGCTGCAATTTCAAGTGGGAGATCTCGTCTTGAGAAACAATGAAGTAAGCCGAGCAGAAAAGCTGGGCAAACTCGAACCCACATGGGAAGGTCCATATCGGGTGTCAGAAGTCCTCGGCAAAGGGTCTTATAAATTGACTCACATGTCAGGAGAACAAGTACCCCGAACATGGCACATTTCCAACCTCAAGAAGTTCCATTTGTAAGAGACAGTCCGGTCAGTCAGTCTTGTGTCTAGTTCGGTCCTAGGGGTATGTGCTTTCTTTGTTTTTTACTTGTTTTTCATGCTTGTCGTTTTATAAAAGTTTAAAACCTTTTTCGTCTTTTTTATTTGTCTTTATGTGCGTTGTCTCTCTATGTGCGTGTCGTCTCTTACAAATGTTACTGAGGTATTTTGTTCTTTAAAGGCTGATCCCCTTTTTAGAACATGTATTAAAGACAATTGTGAGTCCAAGCTTCTCAGGAAGATACAAGACTCCACAATTCAGCTTAAGAAACAAGCAGTTCGTCTGAAACGAACTGCAAAAAGGGAAAGTCCGATCCGAGCGATAAAACTCGCCAAATTAGGACAAAGGGAAAGTCCGATCCGAGCGATAAAACTCGCCAAATTAGGACACAAACCAAGTCCGGTCAAAGAAGTTCACTTCATAAGACCAAAGACGAGTCCGGTCAAAGAAGTTTACTTCATAAGACCGAGGACGAGTCCGGTCAAAGAAGTTTACTTCATAAGACCGAGGACGAGTACAATAAATGAAATAAAAAATCGCTGAACTGTAAGTACGCAGTGATAGAAGCGAAATAAAATCGCTGAACTGTAAGTACGCAGTGATAGAAGCGAAATGAAAAAAATTTTCATTTATTAAGTCTTGTTCGGCATACAACTCCGCTGCTCTACGAGAAGGCGTTACGCTATTACAAAGGACTATTCTACTGTCCACGGTTGCTAAAGTTGAGCCACCTATTCAAAAAATCCTCGTGAAGCCGAGTTCGGGCGTTCCGGGCAGCTGAAGAATAAGCAGGTCGACGAGATGCTCTGATCGACCTACCGCCTCTTCCCTGAGTCCGGGAAGTTCTGGCACCGCGACGGCGAAGAGTCTCTTCACGAAGCATTTGTTGATCTTGCTCACTCATAATCACAGCTCCTCTACGAACTTCAGTCCGTCCTTGTCTTGACATTTCCGGTTGCTCCTGAGTCCGTTCTCGTCTTGACGTTTCCGGTTGCTCCTGAGTTCGTTGCTGATTTGGAGTAGGATTTTGAGCAAGTGGATCAGAGGTTTGAGCTGGAGTGTGAGCATCTGTTGGCGGGAAATGCCTAAGGAATCTCTCGATTGAAGGACGCCGGGAAAGAATGATGTCGTACCGAGAAGCCCAGCACCGCAATGATTTCACAATTTGTTGGCAAGCCGAGCTCTCCAGCGCATTGTTCCTCCGGAGTACATGAAGCTCCTCCCACAGTTCATCAACTTGATTCTGAACTTCAGATATGCTCATTCCCCCGCGTCCGCAGATGAAATCCTCATATGCAGTCCTCTCAGCGACGACAATATCCAGCTCGGCCTCCAGATCCTTCCTTATGGACTCTAAGTCCTTATTGTCGGACTCGAGCTCCACTGAACGAGCCAAGAGTTCGTCATACTTCATCTGGTCCTCTATGGCTTTTTTCTCAGCTTCGTTTAAAGCCGAAGAGTATAGCCGCTTCCAGTGAAGTACCTCCAGCTCCTTAGAGTTAAAGAATACAAAGCAGCTAGGTCAGTTCGGCATTTCAGCTTACCGAGCAGGCAGTAAACCACAACAGGAGTAAAAGAGGTCAAGAAAAGCTATACGAAGACACGAGTGTAGAAAGAAAATTTTTTCATTCATAAGAAAAAAAATTTTTACACAAGGAGGGCTTCAAGGCCATTTTACAAGAAGGAAGAAAGAAACTAAACTAAGAGAAGGGAGACGAAATCATACTCCGCCAGTTTCATCTCCGGCTCCCCTCCGGGTTTCAGCTTCTCCCTCCTTGTCCACCTCGGCTTCAGCCTCAGCCTCCCTACTCCCCCCAGCCTGCTCGGCGCCCCCATAGCCGATCTGCTGCACCTCCTGCTCGGCCTGCCCGTCGCCGGTCTGCCGATCCGGCTGCTCGGTCTCCTTGCCGGTCTCGTTTTCCTGCTCACCCTCTCCTTGGAAAATTGGAGCGGGTGAAACAGGTCCCAAGGAGGCAAAGATGGCCTCCATGTTCTCGTCCCGGTCAGCTTGGCAATTACGGACTCGGTCAGCAGAAAGCAGGACCGAGGAAGACGCGAGCTCGTCAAGGAGCGGCAGACTCTGGAGACGAGCTGCAATTTCTCGGCCATACAGCGGCAGGACGACTTCGGGTCCCTGCTCAGCATTATCGGTCATCAGTTTCAGCAGATCACCGACAAAGGCCGAAAATTGATTGCTCAAAAAGAGTTTCTCCGCGAAAGCACGGAGAGCCTCCCCTTGGGCAACCACGGCAGCAGCCTCCCTCTGTTTCGACTGCTCTCTCTGGATAATGAGCTCGTTTTTTGCCCGCTGTGCTTCATCCTGAGCCGAGATCCTAGCAGCCCTTGCCTTCTCAAAGTCTGCCCTAGCCTGTTCGGCCTGGTGACGAGCAGCAGTCAACTTCCTCTGCATCTCAGCATAGTCGCTGGACGCTTTAGAGAGTTCAACTGCGACGAGCTTGCTGAGCATATCGTTCCTCTGAAAATAGAAAAAGGAAAAAGTCAACCGAGGGGCCACAAAAAATACAGGAAAAAAGCAAGGCCAGAAAATCAAGAAGAGAATTCACCTCGGCGAAGTCCGTGGGCCATAAAAAGGGCTCACAGATATGTTCCGAAGGAGGCGCCAAGACCACGTCTTTCTCTGGCGCTCTTGGGGGCTTCTGAAGCTTCGCCTTCCCCTTTGCCGAAGTCGACTCCGGCTTCTTTGGATCCGAAGAGGTCTTTTGCCTCTTCGGATTCTTCTCGGCATCAGACGCCGAGCTGGTGGTTTTCGGCCTCTCCGGTTCCATAGATTCGGAGGATTTGCGACCGAGCTTGTTTAGCAAGTTCACTGCCAAAAAGCAAGAAAACAAGGTTAGTTTTCGTCGTCAAGGCAGTAATGCATAAAAAAGAAATCCTCACCCTCAGTCTCGTCGTCCGAAGACGAGGAGTCGAACACGAAGTCGCCCTTGACGAGCTCAGACTCCAAGTACTGCGTCCTAATCATAGGAATCTTATTGAGCTCGCCCTCGAGCTCGTTCAACGGTTCTAACCGAGGATGAGGAATTACGGACTTCGGCCCTCTCCAGGGAAAGCCCGGAGCCGCTGTCCTATTGTAAAAAAAGAAGCGATTTTGCCATTTCGGCCATTTGGTTTTACAAAAGGCTCTAAAGGGCTGTAAAGGGATCAAGTAAAACCAAGATCCCTTCCTCTTAAACTGGAAGAAATTAAGGATTGCCCTCAGAGACAGATCCTTATCTAGCCTACGCAGTTCGGCAGCAAAGGCCGATAAGTGCCTCCAAGAATTCGGAGTCACCTGACCTAAAGGGAGTTGGAAAAAATCAAGAAGCTCTACAAAAGGTGGGGGAAGAGGGAAACGAAGCCCGCATTCTAAGCAGGCTTCGTAAACGGTGGCATAACCCTCCGGCGGCGAGTTAGCCCTATGATCGTCGTCGGGAATCACCACCTTCCCCCCGGGAAAAAGATATTTTCCGTGTAGGGATATCACAGTGTCCTTACTCAAGATGCTGTGAAAGTATTCTACGGTCTTCTCCCCGGACTCTTTCCGGCTAGAAGATCCCTTACCCCCTTTCCTACCGCTACCTGACTCAGAAGAAGAAGAAGAAGACATGATTCTTACTCTTTGAAAGTCTGAAGAAGTTCTGAAGAAATTCTTGAAGGAGCGGAAGGAAATTTTTCGCAAAAGAGAGAGAATGCAGAAGAAACAATAGCAAAAGTGTTCCAATGATGGAAAATGGTAATATTTATCAGATTCACAGAGGCATTTCAAATCCGTAGCGCCGTTTCAAATCCTCCTTTTTCTGGATTCAACGGCCGGATTCGCTATCGCATTTAATGCAGACACGCGCATGGCACGTCCCCTGACGTCAGCCTCCCCCTTACACTCATCCAAAATGCCGAAGTGATTCACTTCGCTTTTCGGGGGGGGTAGTGATGGGGTACGAAATAAACAACTAAACCCTAATGGCGAGCCCAATAGCAGTGACGGCCCATTAGCCCAAAACCCAAGAAAGAGTATCAGTTCGGCACAACCAAAGAGTTCAGTTCGGTTCGGCACAACCAAAGAGTTCAGTCGCAGCCTACAGCTCGGTAAAAGCCAACCAATCAAGCTCTACTCTCAGATCGGCCAAAGCTGATCGGCAAAGTTCAGCAGTTCGGTCTCAGTATTCGACCGAACAAGGAGATAGTGGACCCATGCAGGACCTCCACGACCTCCACTACACCCACGATCTATTTAGTGGTATGAAGCAGTTGTCAACCTGCAAGCCACGATCTTGGATAGTGGACCCATGCAGGACCTCCACGACCTCCACCACACCCACGATCTATTTAGTGGTATGAAGCAGTTGTCAACCTGGAAGCCACGATCTTGGTTCACATGTATAAATAGAACTTAGATCAGATAGACAAGGAAGCTCTCTAGATATCGAATCTGATATAGTAAGTCAGTGTTGTAAGCTGTAATCCAGATCAAGCAATACAAATTTGCCCTCCTTTCTTCCCGTGGACGTAGATTTACCTCAGTAAATCGAACCACGTAACTTTCTGTGTCGTGATCTATAGTTATTACCTGCATTTATTACCATCAAAAATTCGCCCAATCATCACCCATAAACTTAGTCAAAGATCTCCTGCTTCGAACTTGGAAAAAATTCTTCAACTCTGTCTGTCAAACCTTCTCCAGTTTTAACAGCGCTAGACACCTTCCACACTCTTACAGGATAGTTCATTTTGTGATCAGAAAGAGCCCTCACGGCAATAATGGTGTATTCTGGATCAAAAATCATCCAAGATTTGTTCAGACTCTCCTTTAGTTCGTAGCTCGAGTTGCTTCCCATGCTCATCTTTCTGAACCATATATTCACTTGATTCATCCCAAGACAGTGTGTAGCATGTCGAATCACACCGTTGTCGAGCAATAATCAAAACCTCTGCGGGATCACCGGTAAATTGAGGAGTGGCCAAAAACAAAGCAATGACTCGGAAGAAGAGATGGAGTAGGTTAATTGGGACAAAGGCTTTCTCCGACACAGTCTTTATTTTTCATCAACTGAAAATTCTTATAATCCTCTTCATCAACCTTATATTATTTTACAATATTTAATTTCCATTACTTTATAATCATACATTTAAATTTATTTCCTTCTCAATAATATGCGAAAGCATTTTACGAATAATTTATAGTTTCTAATATAATTTTCATTTGTTATATTTAATGTACTATTTCAAACTCTCAGCCCTCGTAACATTCTAGTTTATAAAAATTATCAATTATATTATTAATTATCACTTTTCGATATCAAATTATGCGTCGAAAGCCCCGACTCTCTGGTTTTCTAATCGGTGTAGCAAATTCCGTCCAGAAACATATAATTTGTATATTTAATATTTTATTTTTTTAGTTATATATATTATAAAAATAATCAATGAAGTGTCGAATTAGGAGTCAAACAATTAGAAAAATAGAAATTTTATCGGGTTTCAGGGCCAGCCCATCGGGTTTTCGGGTCTGACCCTAACGTTTTGCGGGTTAATCGGATTCTAATTTTATCTGGCTAGAAATTTCCAACATTAACCCTATAAATTTGGCGGGCTATTTGGGCCAGCCCACGGGTTGTGGGCAGCACTGACATCCCTACTGCTATGACGTCTTTGCACAGAACTCTATTCAACACCATCAAGATGCTCACCTTGGCGGAGGATGAGTCCCAGCTCACGCAACTCCTTAAACAGACTAAGAGAAGGTTGGTCCCGATCTTTGAACGAGAGAACTCTCCTCCAGTATCAGTATTGGATGTTTTTTTTATGTTGTAGTTCCATATTGTGAATGCTCTCATTTTAGTTACACTTGATATCATTAGAATTAATAATTTACTAGTACTCTCTCCCTCCCACTCAAGATGCCCTCATTTCTGTTTTTGTTTGTCTCACTTAAGATATCCACTTTCCTTATTTGGAAATAAATTCATCTCTCTTCTCTTCTCATTAAAACACCCAACTACCTTCCTCTCTACTTTGTTACACTAAATAATTTTTTTCTAAAACTCTGTGACACTCAAGATTGTGGATATCTTGAGTGGGACGAAGGTAGTATTATTTTGTAGATTCAACTATCAACTAACACTATATAAACTGACACTTTTTTTAATAATGTGAATCATACAATCCACTAAAATTATTTGTCATGACCACATTTTCTAAGGATAAAAAGCTCGTTGATCGCGACTAGTGGGAGAATAAAGAAGCAGGGGAAGAAAGGGGAAAACGATCAAATGGCACAACATATGAATCAAAAGGAAAACTTAATACCGAATCAAAGTCTCAAACCACGAAGCGACAATAGTCCAACAACTTAAGAAAGCATAAGAGTTTAAAACTTAGAGTCGCGGAAGCATCTGAATTTGACTACTACTATGTCACGCATAGCTGTTGAAACATTTATTGAATATGACCTTCGTTCCAAATTCTCAACATTCTCCGTCCTCGTCACGTCTCAACCCGCAGGTAAGGAAAACACATGCAAGGCTGAGTACTTGATGCACTCAGTGAACTCGTGCCAAAAATATTTTCATCAAATAAAGTCATGTCAAGCCATCGGTGAGTGAATATCGAGTTTTACTTTAAAAATGTCGAGAAACACTAAAATCATATCTTTAATCGTAAAAGGTGTTTGCACAGACAAACATCATCATCATCCATCATATACCATATCTGAATCATCATGTGAAATGAGAATGTGGCCACAAACTCGATCACCGGACCAGCCGACCCAAAAGATGGCTTACGATCCCTATCAGTGTAACCCCCTAGTCAGACCCGAATTCGTTAACCATCAAAGTCTAGTAGGGTTTCATCCTATAGGCAATTCAAAACAGAAGAATACGGCATGATATATCATTCAAACAACCCTTATAGCATGCAGAATCATATTCTTGTTTGTTGAGATTGAAAAGATTGCCCGAAGAGGATGCATTGGGAATGGAATCGGGATCTGGTGAAGCTCGCATCTTTTAGGTTTTGTTTCTCATTCTCCGTCTGGTTCTTAAGTTTGGCACCTCATTGATGAGTGATTATGCTCCTCTTGATCAGCTTGCCATATGGATTTGGAGATGATCTGATAATCGAAGTCAAAGATTCGAAGGGAAAGTATTGTGAGCATGCTCTTGTTCAGGTGGCTGACATTCCTGATGAATCGGTACTTGATCTTTACCTCATGTTTGGATTTCTGTTGTTTTGAAACAGATCTGTTTGTATGTGATACGTGATAAGGCTAATTTCATGCATTGATTAAAGGGTTGAATTCATGCATTTACGGGGTCTAACACATTTGTTAAAGCCAGGTGTGTAGAAAGTTTTGCCAGGTCCAGGAAGAAAGAAAGACGATTGCATGGCGAAGGGAATCGGTGATAAAAGTGAGCAATATGGAGAAAAATGACTAGACAGGGGAAGCAGCGAAGCAGAAGGGCAGAACTGAGATTTCTGCGAAGGCTTCTAGAAGATCCTCTGCGCCTATATAAGGGAGAGAGCATGCAGAAAAGGAGAGAGTTTTTTTTCGGCTCCTTAGGTTTTATTTTGGCTCTCTTAGCTCACTTACTTAAACACACTTGGGGGGATGTCTGGGAAGTTGTAGGGGATTACGGGTTTCACTTTTTGTTTGTGGTTGGGTAACACCGTCCTTGCGTAGGACGAAGATACAATTTACCGCTTTCATTTCATTCGTTGCTGTGAATTTCACCGAGCTTCGCTGTTCGAAGCTCGGCTCTGTTTTTCTAAAAAATTATCGTGGATTTATGCAATTTCTGTTTTCTCATATGGTGATGTTTTATTTGAGTATGAATGATGTTTCATTTCTGAGCTCGTAGTTATTTACTCAATTGGATGCTTTTCGCATTTGCTTGTCGAATCGGAGTAAAATCGTTGATGAATGTTGTTGATCAGAACAAATTTGTTGAATTGGAGTTTATGGAGTTGATTTTGGTGGTAGTTGGGTTCGGATTGCTTGGATCCGGAGTGGATTAAACATCTGATGTGTGGATCTGAAACAGAGTAGTCGTAGTTTGATGCCTTATTTCCGTGTCTTTATTTCCTTCTGTCTAGCATATGTAGATCTGTTTTATTTCCGGCTAATCGCAAGTTTCCGACGTCCGAACTTTTACATTAGTTTGAATCTAGAAATCTACTCTGTTTTCTTCATATTCGCGTTTGAATCAGTAGGAAAAGCATGTCGATGTTAGTTAAATTCATAGTTCGTTAGTTGCAGCTTTTCATCCGTACTCTACTGTTTTAGGGAGATGGTCCCCACTGCTTGCGTTTTTTTTCTGTCTAGCTAATTTAGGTAGTTGTTTACTAGGTCAAGGAAATTTGTTTGAGAGATTGAAGTTACGAATATGTTCCAGGCCTGCATGATGTTTTCAGTTTCCAGGGTCTAGTGTCATATTTTCTTCCGGAGTCTAGTAATAGTTTACCTCAACCCAAAATTACGTGGCAGCAGCCAATTCCCTTGCCAGAATCTCCCAAATGCTTTCTTATGCATCCATCTTTGTGGGATCGATCCCTACTTCCCTGTACTAATTCATAGTATAGCCGGTTGAGGGTTTTGAATGAGGAATTTGTGTGTCCAACGACTGAGACTTCTGAGATCCTCTGAGTTCCTAGACCTCGTGATCTAGCTCTGGGTTTGAGAAGCCTGACCTAGCATAAAAGCACACACGGTTCCGAGAAAGCACTTTCAAACGGCGCCGCTGCCGGGGATGGATGGCGTAGTTTGTGATTGTGTTTAGAGATTTTGGCGTATATAGTTTTGATTTGTTTTTCTTTCTATTTATTTGCAGTTTATGAGCAGAGGCTCACGGTTTGGACACTGGGGTAACTCATCTGGGTGGAGGAACGATGGCAAGACTTGGAAAGAGGCAAAAACGCGATTACAATGCAGATCAAGTTATATTGATTGATAACCGAACCGGTCGGATCAGTTAGCAAATTGTCGTTGCCACTTAATCACTGCAGTCTTGCTCTCGCTCTTTCTTCTTTGCCAAAGTAATTTATAAACTCCCAATTTTACACAACTTTAACAGTAAAGCGGCAAGTTCGAGGTCGATCCCACGGAGAAGTTGGTGTGTCGAGTGTGTGAGTAGTGAACAGGGGGGTTGGCTGCTCCCACGCTTTAACTTGGGAGTTTTTAACTATCGTCTTTACTCTAGGCAGAATTTAACTAGCTAGCTTGATCAATGGAACTTTAACTACTGGGTCAAGTGAATTGCAGTTAACAGCAAAAAAGTAAATCTGAGAATGTAAACGAAAATAACTTTGATTAAACTAAAAACTTAGTACAGCGTGAAATTTAAACTAAGCTAACACTTCGGAAGCTAAGAAAGCGGTAAAAACAGAGAAGAATCTCAGCGGGAAACTTAAGATAACGCTAACAGAAATGAGTATTCTGCAGCGCTCCCTTCGGTCGCCCTTTTAACTAAGCTATCTAAGCTAAGCTAGAGAACTGAACTAAACTAAGCTAGAGAGCTTAACTACGCTAGATAACTAAGCTAAGCTAAACTAGACGGAAAGTAAAGTGTCGGATCCCCCTCTTGTGGTAGCACATCATCTATTTATAAGCTCGATTCGACTCCCAGCTAGATAATAATCTTGACATGAAATATTCGCTCAATCTGAGAGTGAGCGACTCATTGATTGCTACGTGCTGTTCTTAGAATGACGACGCTTTTAACTTGGGAGTTTTTAACTATCGTCTTTACTCTAGGCAGAATTTAACTAGCTAGCTTGATCAATGGAACTTTAACTACTGGGTCAAGTGAATTGCAGTTAACAGCAAAAAAGTAAATCTGAGAATGTAAACGAAAATAACTTTGATTAAACTAAAAACTTAGTACAGCGTGAAATTTAAACTAAGCTAACACTTCGGAAGCTAAGAAAGCGGTAAAAACAGAGAAGAATCTCAGCGGGAAACTTAAGATAACGCTAACAGAAATGAGTATTCTGCAGCGCTCCCTTCGGTCGCCCTTTTAACTAAGCTATCTAAGCTAAGCTAGAGAACTGAACTAAACTAAGCTAGAGAGCTTAACTACGCTAGATAACTAAGCTAAGCTAAACTAGACGGAAAGTAAAGTGTCGGATCCCCCTCTTGTGGTAGCACATCATCTATTTATAAGCTCGATTCGACTCCCAGCTAGATAATGATCTTGACAGGGAATATTCGCTCAATCTGAGAGTGAGCGACTCATTGATTGCTACGTGCTGTTCTTAGAATGACGACGCTTTTTTGGTAACAGATTCGTATAACAACTTCGTCCTTGCGTTCTCATATTCCGGCACGTGTCCCCTTCTAGAACGTCGTCTTTGATAACAGAATGGTGCGCCATATCCAGCTCATTTCCTCACGTGTTGTTCTTCTAGAAGCCAACGGTCCCCACCTAACTGCTTGATCGCTCCCCCTTGATCAACTCCCCTGATTCTTGGCCCTTTTTCGCCTTTTGTACTTGCATGATCAGTTCGGCCTTGCTGCCTTGGTCAAGTAGCATTTCTGCGCATTTTAACACTTGTTTTGCGCGATAAACCGATCAAGTAGCATGCATTTCACCCATAAACCGATGCATGAAATAGGCCTTATCAAACGATCAGTTTACTTGGAAGGTCAAGGACACAGTATCTACGGTCACCACCAGATCAGGATTATCTACGGGAGATCCATTTCCGTTTGGTTCGGGAAGTGACGACGATTGGAGTTCGTCAGGAAGGGAGGATCCCAAGTCAACTTTAGAAACAGATACAGAAGAGGCAGAGATGAGAGACATGGCACACGTAGTCGACCCAGATCCGGAGATAGGTTCGCTCACTGCCCATTTAGATGGTGAGCCAGCCCAGGCTATAGTTATGAATCCGATTCAGTGGGATGTCGATATTAAAACAAATGTGCTAGGCATTCTACCGACGTTCTCTGGACGTAGGAACGAGTGTCCATACGAGTTCTTGAATGAGTTTAGCAAGCTGTGCAGTATTCAGAAAAGGCCCAACGACACAACAAAGGAGGATTATCGCCTACATGCAATTCCATTTGCCCTGAAGGGAGAGGCTAACACATGGCTACTGAGGCTACCTCCAGATTCATTCGTACATGGAGAGATTTCAAGTTCGAATTTCTGGATTACTTTTCCCTTCAAACAAGACCAACGCTCTGAAGAAGGAAATCGCGGAGTATAAGCAGGAGTACGATGAGTCTCTTAGTCCGTATTGGTCGCGGTTTAAAGGATTATTGGATGCTTGCCCGAACCATAAAATGATCGAGGAAGAGATTTACTATTTGTTTTATGAAGGAGCCAACTCTGAGTCAAAAGATTTGATGAATTCCTCGAGTGGAGGAAATTTTACGAACAAGAGGGGAAGTGAAGCGAGAGAGATCTTGGGGAAGTTGATAGAGGCCAAAAAAGCGTACGACAGCCCGAGGAATGTTATGAGGAGGGGGTCAGCAAATGCGCTGAGAGAGCAGGATGACGAAAGAGTCGAGGCAAGAATAGATAGGCTTGAGAAAACACTTTTGAATGCAATCGAGAAGACTAATCCGTCAGCCTCACAAGAAAAAGGAAAATCTCCGGGTCCAGGAGAAATTTCACCCCAGCAATATTATGGTCCTCAAGAAGGAGATTACCAGACCCAAGTTAATGCGATGGGGAGTTGGAACCCAGACGGAGGAGGAATGCCTAGCCCCGGGAATAGAGGGCGAACTAGCGGAGGAAGTCCCTGGGTCTAGCAGGGAAGAGGACGCAGCAGAGGAGCGCTGCTTGGCGGCGGAACGCAAAAGAAAAGACAAACATGCTGCTACCTCCCGGACCAAGAAGTCCAAGCAGGCTACAGCGGGCAAATCTGCTGAGGCTCCACTCACTGCCCCTACTAAAGTTCCCTTCGCCAAGGAACGAGTTGGCCCTACTCCGGATAGTGAGTCCGAAGAGGAAGAGATGGATGAACAAGAGGAGGAGTTGAATTTTGAGCCAGCAGAAGTTTGGTTGACGAAAGGATTGTTGGAAGCAATGAGGAAGTTTGAGGATCCAAAGAGGGTGGCAACGTACAAAGAGCGGTGTGGTTCTGGCAAGCTAGCGAAATCCGGGAAACGGTACGATCAGGAAGAGTTACGGGAGATAGACTCCGATGAGGAGTCTCGTCAGTACATCGGTGTAATTGGGTTCGATTGGATTTTAAAGCATAGTGACGCGGAGGTGCTGACAACATTGGCCCGGGAGTTTTTCTCAACTTTCTGCCTAAAACCAACCACCGATCTCGATGCAGACACGGTTACTTTCCGACTTTTTACAGAAGAACATGAAATGAGTATCAGAGAATGGTCCCTCCGGTTGGGGTTGTTTACCCATGCAGAAGATGATGAAGGCGTTTAGAACGAGCGCGTCGTGGGACCTCCGAAGTACACACCCGGTCTCAAAGGCTTTCCGTTTCAAAAACCGTACCATGCGTTTTGCTCAGACCTTTATAAGCTATAATTTGATGGGGACCTCCAATTCTGTGTTGACCACAGCTGACCTCTATTTTACGTGGTGCATGGCGAAAGGCGTGCAGGTACACTTGGGCTATTGGTTAGCCGAGGCCTGTCACCAGATGGCTGCAAATCCCTCCCGCCACATGTACACGTGTCATCTTCTAGGTGCCTACCTCCAGCGCAACACGATCATGAAGATTGTCAACTCCGCGCCAGAGGTAGTTATGTGCGAGCCCCCGGAGCTATTCAGTGTTGATTACTTCTTCAACAAGGGCTTACTCTACATGCACGGGAAGGATGTGTATTTTTATGAAGTTGGCAGAGCGGAACCCCAAGTGAAGCCAGAGCAGGATGGTGTCGAGACAGTGAACAGTGAAGAGTATGAAGAGATGAAGAAGGACATGGGCATGATGCAGAAGGAGCTCAGTGATGCAAGAAAAGGAGATGGGCGAGATGAGGAAAGATCTCGGCGGAGTCCGGGACGAGTTAAAAGTCCTCAGGGGCAGTATTACTGAGTTGGCGGGGAGGTCATCCGCACAGAATGATCGTATGGCGGAGGCCGTCACCTTGATGATGATGATGACCAAGTGGCTGAAGGAGAAGTTTCCCGAGCCCAGGAATTAAAAAGAGAGGAAACTGCAGCTTCAAGAACTGGAGGAATTAAGGCTTGAGTCTTATGAGTCCGCAATGTGGTATAAGGAGAAGATTAAGCTTTGGCATGAAAAAAATCTCCGAAACAAGGAACTACAAGTAGGACAGAAGGTTCTCTTGTTCCAGTCCAGACTCAAGCTGCTACCGGGAAAGCTAAAATCCAAATGGGTTGGGCCTTACACTATCATAAGTCTTCGCACAAATGGAGCAGTGGAGATCTAGGGAAGTGCCGCAAACTCTACTCCCTTTCTTGTGAATGGTCATAGGATGAAGGTTTTTAGGGATAATTCTGAGTTGTGTGTAGTGGAGAAAGTACCGCTACGCACACTCTCTATTATTGCTTAAATGGTCTGTGGGTAAAACTCTCGACGAATTCCTGGGTCAGGTAAATTGGAATGTTTCTTTTCATATCTATTCACTGAACCAGGGAATCTAGAGAGTGTTCAATTGAAAGTGTAAATATTTAGCTGGTTTTTATAAAAGGAAAAAAATACCAAACAAAGAGAAAAATTAATTTTCCAAAAAAAAATATTTTCGAAACATCAGACTTTTCAGGGAAAATGTTTTGTCACATTTTGAATCCTTGACCTGGACGTCTGGTGTTTCATTTTCTTTTGTTTTTGCCTAAGTGTGGTATCGCGGGAGTAGCATTTACATGGGGCAGAGAAACTTAGTTTGGGAGGGAAGTGGAATAGTTTTGAAATTCAAATATTACTTTATGGGAAGGCGAACGGTTGCTTATGTCACGCCTGCAACCACCTGCACATCCGTACGCGCCCTTACCCATTTTTACCATTTTCGCTCCTTATACTCCGTTTTCTCAATCTAAACTTTCTCTCGCTCTAAAAATCCCCAATTCTCTCTCGCGATACCTAGCTTTTCACTAACCCCAACTGTAATTTCTTTCAAAGTCTTGAGAAATTTTCAGATTCGAGCAATGGAGAACACATCAACTGCAGGAAGCACCGCCAGATCTGCCGATTCCAACACGACAAATTTCATGGCAGAATTGATGCAGAAATTTGGAGGACCGGAAGAGGCGATGAGAGCTATTGCCCTGCTCACGACAATGATGGGGAAGGCCGCGCATGCCGCATCGACAACCACCGCACCACCACCACCACAAGTCCCAGAGGAAACGATTTCCCAACCGTCTACCGTTCATGAGAGCTATTGCCCTGCTCACAACAATGATGGAGCAGATTACGTTAGTTGAGGGGGAAACCCATGTTATCTCTGGTGTTGGTGCTGTCAAGGGGGAAACCCTTAATATTTCTGCTAGTGTTGGTGTTGTTGAGGGGGAAACCCCTGTTATCGCTGATGTTGATGTAGTCGAGGGGGAAACCCCTGTTATCGATGATGTTGATGTAGTCGAGGGGGAAACCCCTGTGGTGTTTGAAGAAGTTGGAAAGGGGGAAACCCCAGTTTTGGTGAGTTGGAAGGGGCAACCCCTGGTATTTCTGACGAATGTGTTGGGGAAGAGACCCCAGGAAGGATGGCGGGCGGAGATGCCCTAATTTCTGAGAAAATGGTTGCTGAGGGGGAAACCCCTGTCTACATTGAGGGGGCAACCCCTATTTTGTCTGAGGAGGGAGAAGCCTTCATTACTGACGATGGATCGGAGCCCAAGGAGAGCTGGCTGGAATTGGTAATAGAACTGGACGATCAGCCGGTGGTTACAGAAGTACCGATGAATGAACGGGAATCTAGAAGACGGGCCAGAAGGAATTTGAGAGAGGAGATCGAGGATCTCACTGTACCCGGAGGAGAGGAAGTCCACGTCTTAGGAAGGGAGGGTGAGCTAGAGAAAGAAACCCCTAGATCTGGCAGGGAAGCAGACGATGAGAAGGAGCGCCGCCTGGCGGACGAACGGAAAAGGAAGGGAAAGCAAGCTGCTGCTTCCCGGTTCAAGAAGTCTAAGACGACCACAGGAAGCAAATCTGAGGAAGCTTCACTCCCGGCCCCAACTAAGGTTCCCTTCGCCAAGGAACCTGCCAGCCCTCATTCGTCTAGCGAGTCTGATGAGGAAGAAATCGAAGAGCCCGAGGAGGTATTGAACTTTGAGCCAGAAGAATTCTGGCTAACCAAACAGCTATTGGAAGCAATTAAGAAGTTTGAGGACCCCAAAAGAACTGCTACGTACAAAGAGAGATGTAGTTCTGGTAAGTTGGCAAAATCGGGAAAGAGGTATGTGCGGAAAGAGTTGAAAGAAATAGCCTCTGACGATGAGTTCCGACATTATATAGATGCGATCGGGTTCGATTGGCTCCTGAAACACAGTGAAACAGAGGTGCCGACAACTTTGGCATGAGAATTCTTTTCTACTTTCCGTTTGAAACCAACCACTGACTTGGATGCCGATTCCATCACTTTCCGCATATTCACCGTGGAGTATGAAATGAGTATACGAGAATGGTCCCTCCGAATGGGACTGTTTACGCGTACGGAGGATGATGAAGGGCTATGGAATGATCGGGTGGTTGGAGCGCCGAAGTTTACACCCGGTTTCAAACCACAACCAGCTTGGGAATTCATCACCCACCCAAAGGTGGGACAGTTTAAAACAAGTGTTTCAAAGGGGTTTCATATAGAGAATCGCATACTCCGATTTGCTCAGACCTTCATCTGTTACAATCTCATGGGGACTGCGAACTTGGCTTTGACAACGGCGGATTTATACTTTACTTGGTGCATGGCCACGGGAGTAAGAGTGTATTTAGACTACTGGTTAGCCCAGGCATGCCACCAAATGACTGCCAATCCTTCCCGACACATGCACACGTGTCACCTTTTAGGGGCTTATCTTCAGAGAAACATAATACTGAAGATCGCCAAGTCGGCCCCTGAGGTGGTTATGTGTGAGCCCCCAGAAGCCTTTAACGTTGACTACTTTTTCAACAAGGGGTTGTTGTACATGCACGGGAAGGAGGTGTGTTTCTACGAAGTCGGCCGAGTGGAACCCCAGGTCAAGCGAGAACCAGAAACTGTCAAGTCTACAGCCAAGATTGAAGTTGAGGAGATGAGAAAGGAGGTGGGATGGATGAGATCAAAAATCAGGATGGTCAGAGAAGAGATGGTGGCCCTACGGGGTAGTATGAAGGAGTTGGTGGGAATGTCGTCGACCCACAGTGGTCAGATGAAGGAGGCTGTCCAATTCATGATGATGATGACCAAATGGATGAAGGAGAATTGCTCCGCGCCCCAGGCGAAATTGACTACTGGACCCAGCAAGGTGTCCACCCAGCCAGGGCCAGGAAGTTCATCTCCACAACGTCCCCCACCCGCGTCTAAACCCTTGCTAGCCCCGTCGGCATCAAAGTCCCTGACTGTGAAGCAGACATTGACCAAGCAACCGAGTGAGACAGAGCAGGAGAAGCCGGATTCGCCGGCAAGAAAGAAAGCAAAGGTGCCCAACCTTACGTACCGCCCCAGTCTGGCTCCCGCGAGGGCCAGTCCCTGAATTAAATCCCCCATGAACAAGTAACTTTTACTTTTCTATTTTTCCTTTCTTCTTTCTTTTCGTTTTATCTATGTTCTTTGCCCAGCATGCTTTATTCTACATATATGTGTTGTGCCTTCACACACTTAGCCCAATGTTTGATCTAAGTGTGAGAAGAAGTTGTTCTTATTTGCATGTTTTGGCTTTTTTCTGTTACACTTATCCCACTTAGCCCGATGTTCGGTCTAAGTGTGACAAGTTTGTGTTTGTTTTGTACTGGTTCTTACCTCCATGTTTCCCCCCTTCACTAGGAGAGCTTGGGGACAAGCTGGAGTGAAGTGGGAGGGGGAGGGAGTGAGTGCAGTGTTTGTTTTCGTGATTAGGAGTCTTTAGGTCTAGTCTAGGTTTAATGTTTTTGTTTGTCGCATGCGCTAGTGATATAATAAGGTAAGATTCCCTTAGTAAGAGCGATTGAAGATAGGATGCATGTCAACTTTGAGGCCTTTTTACCTTAATAAGCTGAATGCGGTCTGAATGAAGTGAGAACGATAGAAGGTGCCTTAGATAACTCAGTTGTGAAGCCCTACTTTAAGAGTGAGTTATAAGCATATATATTGAGAGCTAACTTGTGAAAAAGGGGCTGCCGCTTGATGCTTAGGGAGAAGAGTTAGAAGGAGAAAAATGGGTTATGGAGGTATAAGCTGGACGAAGTCCAGGGGAGGCATAAAAAGAGAAAAAATATATATATTCGGAGGCATAAGCTGGTCGAAGTCCAAGGGAAAAAAATATAGATAAGAGGGGGAATATAGAAAGAAGGGGGAATCTAAGGGCATGAAGCAATAAGTAACCTGACCTAGAAAAAATTAGGAAATGAGAAGATGCTAGAAAGGAGAAACTCTCATAACCCGATGCATCAGTGGTATAACATTAACTTAAGAGTGATTCGATCCCTAGAGAGGAATGAGTGATCGAGTGAATCCAACAATTGGGAAGTCAATAGGCTATCTTGATGAACTGACAGACCGTTTAAGTGAAAGAAGGGAGGAGGAAGATTTGAAGACTGTAGGCAATCGGATAGAACTTAAGCTTGTGGGGACGATCGCCTAAAAATTGAAACTAGTTCATGCTTGTGTGTTTTTCTTTAAGTGTTTCTTTTTGAGTCTGTAGTATTTCTAGGTCTAGTAGTTGGTGTTTTGTTCGTGTCTTGTTTGTAGAGTCGTTCATGGGAACTATGCACTGAAATTCGCCTTATTTTTTTTTCTTGTCTTTCATGCTTGAGGACAAGCAATGTTTAAGTGTGAGCAGTTTGATAAGGCTAATTTCATGCATAGGTCTAGGGGGTGAATTCATACAATTATAAGGTCTAACACATGTTTTAAGCCAGGTGTGTAGAAGAATTCACCAGGTCGAGGAACAAAGAAGGTGGATTCTAAGGACCATGAAATTATGGTGAATAAGTGAGCAAATTCGGAGGAAACAACTAGACGGAGGGATCTTGAAGCTGAAGGGCATAATGGAGATTTCTGCGAAGGTTTCTAGAAGATCATACCGCACCTATATAAGGAAGGAAACATGCAATCTGGAGGGATCCTCTCGGTGGGGACCTCAGTAACAGATTTAGTTTGCAGCTTACTTCACTTCTACACACTTTTGGGTTTTGATGGGGAAATTGTAGGGTAGTTCTGGGTTACTGGTTGCTAGTTAGTCGTCGGAGTAACACCGTCCTCGTGGAGGGCGAAGAAACAATTTAAATCGCTTTCATTTTAGTTTTCTGTCGTGAATATCACCGAGCTTCGCCGTTCGGAGCTCGGCCCTATTTTCTGTCGAATTGCTTGAGTTTATGAAATTTCTGCTTTCCGCCATTAACGAGTTTCTGTTGATTTCGATTATGGGTGTTCATTATTTTGCGTTTGTTGTAGTTGCTGAGTTAGATGTTTGAGTTTTGTGTTGGTTGATGAATTTGGTGAAATTGCTGGAATCTGGTGTTGATCGAAGTAGATCTGGGTGAATCGGGAACTATGAAGTTGATTTTGGTTGCTGTTGGGTTCGGACTGCTTGGATCCGGAGTGGATTGAGTGTCTGACGTTGGATCTAAAGAGTGATTGAGATTTATGCCTAGCTTTCGTGTTTTCATTTCATTCCGCCTAGTATACGTAGATCTATTTTATTTTCGGTTGTTTGCAAGTTTCCGACGTCCTAATTTTTACATTTTGTTTGAATCTCAGTATATGCTCTGTTTTCTCCATCTTCGTGTTTGATTTAGTTGATGTGATGCATGTCGTTGTCAGTTAGATGCTTTGGTAGTTAGTTGCAGCTTTAATTCCGTATTTGATATTTCTGGAAGTTGGTCCCCAATTTTTAGTTGTGTTATGTTTAGCTATAGTTGGTAATCGTTTGCTCTATCTAGGAAGTAAGTTTAAAATTCCGTAGTTCTAAGGATGTTAAAGCACTGCATGTTGTTTACAGTTTACTAGGTCTAGTGTCTAATTTTGTGCCTAGGTCTAGAAGTAGAATACCTCAACCAAAGTTTGCGTGGCAGCAGCCGTCTTCTAACCAAAAATCTCTAGATGCTTTCTTGTGCGTTCATCTTCGTGGGATCGACCCCTTGCTTCTCTATACTAGTCTATAGTATAACAGATTGAGGGATCTTTGAAACACGAGAGTTTGTGTGTCCATAGCCAGAGTCTTCCGTGTCGCCTTGAGTTCCTAGACCTAGTGTTTAGTGGATTCAGTGGACTTGGTAGCTCGATCTAGGAATTTATTATACACACACTCACACGACACACCACGTTTCAGGTAGCTGTTTTTTGTTTGTTTTCCACGTGATCGATATTCGGTACTAACCTTTAACTATACTATATCTACTTTATACACTTGCAGATATTTATATTGCTAATAAAAAGTGCATCATGTTTTTGGCGCCGTTGCCGGGGAATACATTCACTTTGTGATTGATATCTTCAAACAGACAATTTTACTACTTTGGATTTTAATTGCTTTCTATTTTTAATTTTAGTTAATTTGTTTTTGTTTTTGTTTCTTTCAGGTTGTGTATGCGAACGCGTTCTGGGAAGGACAACTTAGAACCGCTTGATCTCGAACTTGAAAGGACCCGAAGGAAAATAAGAAGTGAGCAAGGATCAATGGCAGACAGAGAGCAGAGCTCGAGAGGCTTCAAACCATGGTTAGGATGTTGATGGATGAAAGAGAAGCGGAAAAGGCTGTCGCGAGGCGCAGGAAAAGAAGGATAAGGAGTTAGTACGCGTGGTGCACATGTTCAATCACAAGAATATGATTACTTTCCCCGAGGGTCCTCGTGTTGATACTAACAATTTTGAGCTGTGAATGACCCTTATACAAAGGGTCGAGCAAAGTCCTTTTGTAGGTAGGGCCACGGAAGACACCAACTGCCATCTCTCAAAGTTCGTGGAAATCGCCAACACTCTGAAATTAAATGGTGTCGACGATGCGTCCATAAGGGTAAGAATTTTCCCTTTTCTTTAATTGATTCTGCTAAAGAGTGGTTTTAGTGTATGTCCATAGAGCGAGTCTCCACATGGAAGGATATAGTGGCTGCCTTCCTCGAGAAGTACTATCTGTCGGGCACATTTTTAAAGCTCAAGAGTGAGATCTTCCAACTCATGCAAGGCCATGACGAGCCCCTCTACGAGGCATTTGCTCGTTTCAAAGCACTCCTCCACAAGTGCCTCAACCAAGGTTTCACCGTGAACCATTAGGTATGAATCCTTTATAATGGATTTAATGAAAAGATTTGTGCTATGTTGGATTCAGGGGCGAATGGAGGATTCTTGTGGAAGACAGGACCGGATTCCATGGCGGTCATTGGTCGAACTCAAAGTGTCGGTTAATCAAATGGATACATCGAGAAAAGAGAATCTGATTCCACCGACCTCCGTCATCGTAGTTGCCAAACCCGGCACTCCTACCCCTCCTATGGAAGATGTTAACTACGTGCAACAAAGAGGTGGTCCCAACATACCCTATAACATCAATTATCGCCCAAACCAGGGGGGCGGTAATTTCAATGATTATAATGGGAATCGTCCTCATCCTAACATTTCGTACTCTAATAATAATTTCTTGCAACCTCCGCATGATTTAATTTTAGTAAAGGTGGAGTAGTTGAGCATGTCAAGAAGGTGGAAAAGTATGACCAAGACATCATGAAGATTTTGGAGGTACTAGTGCAATATAGGAAAGCCAACGATACCAAGATTAGAGTTATGGAAGCAAGGTTGAACAACCTCGAGGCCGGAATAACCACAATTGCCATTGCTGTCTTGAACATTCAAACTCAAATGGGCCAACTCCACAAGAAAATTGAAGAGAACAAGGCAAATGCAACGACACGAGTCGAGGACATAAACAAGAAGTGGGTCGCCAAGCAAAAGAAGGACGTGCTTCCGGAGTAAAATCTAGGGACTGCCCGACATCCGGCGGACCGCCATACACCCCGCAGCAGCCAGCCACCGGACCACAGAATGGAATCTGCCCAACGCCTGGCGGACTGCCGCATACCCCGCAGCGGCCCGCCACTGAAGAGGCAGAGGCGCCCTCCAAAAAAGAGCTGGTGCGACACAACGGGATTGTACTCCCCTTCCAGCCGAAGAAGAAGTTCAAGCTTGAAGAACAATTCAAGCATTTTCTAAATATGTTTTGCAAGGTCCATACTAATATTCTTCTCATTGAATCGTTGCAGGAAATACCTAGGTACGCGAAGCTACTAAGGGAGGCAGTGATGAGAAAGAAAAAGCCTACAAAAGCCGCTCTTAAGTTGCCTCACCATTGCAACGAGATCATCCAAAGGGAAAGGGTAGTGAAGCAAAGGGATCCCAGTCAGTTCATAATTAGGTGTTCAATTGGAGAAGGGAAGGTGGACAAGACCCTTTGCAAGATACTACGAGAAGGTCAACAGCGGGCCTCTCAAGACGTTAGATGTAAGTATAAGGTTGGCCGATAACACGACAATCAAAACAGTGGGCATGATTGAGGATGTCTTGGTAAAGGTAGACGATTTTATCTTCTCTACCGATTTCATTATTCTTGACATGAAAGTAGACAAAAATGTACCTCTAATTTTAGGTAAAGATTTTCTACCCACATGAAAAGCTCTTATTGATGTAGGTAGAGACGAGATCACGATTAGAGATAATTACAGCCGCTCCACTTACAAGATAGATAGTGAAATGCTTTATTATGAAGAGCCGCAACAAGTTAGGATGGAGCGTGAATGCAGAGCAGTCATGATGACCGACAAATCTAAGCCTTTTAAGCCATTAGAAGGGGATGATTCTTCTAACCCTTTTATCTTTGTTGTCCATACTGTTCCTCAAGTTCCTAAAAAGAACATATCTAAAATGCTAAACCTCACTTGCAGGAGAAACCCAAGAGAAAAAAGAAAGGAAAGAAGAAGCCTCAAAGTCAAGAAGATCCGAAAGTCTATGTGATCAAGAACTCGAACGGAAAGTACAAATGGTGGAAAAAGATTTGCAACAAAATGGTCCCGTTCGCAGTTTTCAGCACTGGGGTCGTTGATCCGCCCACTTAGTTGCGCCACTTCAAGACGAGCCAACGACTTAAAACTAAAGTGCTTGTTGGGAGGCAACCCAATTTGTTTTTCTTTTAAATTCCTTCGGTTTTTGTTTTTCTTCTTTTTTTCCTTAATTTTTGCACATAAAAAAAATTTATCGAGTGGTGACCGCCACACAATCCACGGCGGTCGCTACCGGTTGTTTAGTGTACAAGAACAGACCAGGCCCTAGGGCGGGCTGGAGAAACCGCTGTGCGTGCCGCAGCGGACCGCTGGAGGAGCGCCATTTTCACAACACACGTAGCGGTCGCTGCACGTCGCGCGGCGGTCGCCAAGGAGAGGTCAGTGAAACTCGGCTCTGGAAACGTGTGTGCTTTTAATGTTAGGTCAAGTTTCTCAGACCCAGAGAATCCGCTAGATCACGAGGTCTAGGAACTCAGAGGATATCAGAAATCTCAGTCGTTGGACGCACTGATTCCGCGTTCAAAACTCTCAACCCGCTATACTATGAATTAGTACAGGGAAGTAGGGATCGATCTCACGAAGATGGAGGCGTAAGAAAGCATTTCGAAGACCTTGGAAATGGTGAATGGCTGCTGCCACGCAATTTTTGGTTGAGGTAAAACTACTACTAGACATAGGAACGAATTAAACACTAGACCTAGGAAACTGAAAACATCATGCTGACATCGAACTTCCTCATAACTGCGAGATATTAAACTAACTTCTTAGACCGAGCAAATAGTTTCCTAATCTAGCTAGACAGAAAGTGACTAAACAGCGGGGACCATCGTCCAGAAATAGCAAGTACGAAATAAAAGCTGCAAATAACAAACTAAGGATTTAACTAACAACTACTTGCATTTCGTTACCTGAATCACACGCGAACATGAAGAAAACATAGCACATTTCCTGATTCAAACAGAATGTAAAAGTGAGGACGTCAGAAACTTGCTATTAGCCGGAAATAAAACAGATCTACATGTACTAGACGGAATGAAACGAAAACACGAAAACTAGGCATCAACTCCGATCACTCTGTTTCAGATCCAGACGTCGGATGCTTAATCCACTCCGGATCTAAGCATTCCGAACCCAACAACCAATAAAATCAACTCCATAACTTTCGATTCAACAGATCTGCTCCGATCAACACAAACTTCCAATACTTCCACTCAAACTCAGTAAACCAACGCAAAAATCATAGTAACTACGGCAAACTCAAAACCAAATGCATCCATGATCGAAATCAACATCAGTAAAGTAAATTCAGAAACAGAAAATTGCATAGATAACGGAAATTCAACAGAAAACAGAGCCGAGCTTTGAACGGCGAAGCTCAGTGAAATTCACGATAACAAACTAAAACGAAAGCAATAAATTGTATCTTCGCCCTCTTCAAGGACGGTGTTACCCAACTACGTAACAGCAGTTGAAACACGAAAACCCCTCAAGTTCCCGATAAAAACAAGTGTGTAGAGTATGGCGAGTGAGCTAAGAGAGCCAAAAGTGCCGAGAGACGAGAGTTCCCTGTCTAAAGTCCTCCCTCGATAACTCTCTTCAATTCCCTTAAAATGCATGCTCTCCTCCTTATATATGTGCGGGTTTGATCTTCTAGAAGCTTTCGCAGAAATCTCCGTTCTGCCCTTCAGCTTCTTAATCTCCTCCGTCTGGTCATTTTTCCACAATGCTCACTTTTATCGCCATTTCATTGCGCCATGCAATCGTCCTTCTCTTTTTCCTGGACCTGGCGAATTCTCTACACACCTGGCTTAAAAAGATGTGTTAGACCCCGTAAAAGCATGAATTTAACCCCTTAATCAATGCATGAAATTAGCCTTATCAAATTGTTCACACTTAAACCATACTTGTCCTCAAGTATAAAGTTAAGAAAAAGAAATAAGGCGAATTTCAATGCATGATTGTCCTATGACCGACTCTACAAAAGCAAAAACACAAACTCCTAGACCTAGTCACACTAACAGACTAACAAAAATAAAAACAACACTTAAAGAAAAACACAAAGAAAACGCAAAGGCATGAACTAGCTTCAACTTTTAAGCTGTCGTCCCCATAAGCTTAAGGTCTATCCGATTCGTCTACAGTCTCCAAATCCTCCCTTTTCCCTCTTCTACCTAATCGGTCTGTCAGTTCGTCAAGATAGCCTATTGACTTCCTAATTGTTGGATTCACTCGATCACTCATTCCTCACCGGGGATGTTAGGATCGAATCACTTTTAAGTCAATGTTATACCACTGAAGCGTCAGGTTATGAGAGTTTCTCCTTCCTACAATCTCCCTTCTTAACTTCCTGGGTCAGGTAACTATTGCTTCCTGTCCTTAGGATATTTTTTTCCTTTTCTTCTCCCTTTAGGGATATTTCCTTTTTACCCTGGACTTCGTCCAGCTTATACCTCCGATTATATATATATTTTTTATTTTTTTTATTCCTCCCATGGACTTCGTCCAGCTTATACCTCCATTCCCTGGACTTCGTCCAGCTTATACCTCCGATTATATTTTTATTTTCTCTCTTTCTGACTCTACTCCATTAGCATCAAGTGGCGGCCCATTTTTATACAAGTTAGCTCAAAGTGTATAGGCTTATAACTCACTTTTAAAGTGGGGTTTCACAACTAAGTCATCTAAGGCATCCTCTATCATTGACATGCATCCTATCTTCAATTGCTCTTACTAAGGGAATCTTGCCTTATTATATTCGCTAGCTCATGCGACACACAAAAGCAAAATCCTAGACCTAAAGACAACTATTCATAGTAAACAGGAACTGTACGACTACCTCCCCCTCCCACTTCACTCAGGCTTGTCCCCAAGCTATCCTAGTGAAGGGGGGAACAAGGAAGTACAAACAGAACACAACAAAACACATAACATCAAACACGCACAAACGATCCTAACTTCTCACACTTAGACCGAGCAACGGGCTAAGTGGGATAGAAGACAACAGAACAAAAACCACAACATGCCCAAAAGAAACACAAACTTCTCACATGTAGACCAAAAATTGGGCTAAGTGGGAGAAGACACATAAAATGCAGACAAATATATACATCACAAGGCATGTTGGCACAAAAACAACACGGCAAACATAAAAAAAACAGCAAACACATAAACATATAAAAGCAGAAAAAAAATAAAGAAATACTGAAAGTAAAGTTACTTGGTCAAGGGGGTCTCAATTCAGGGTTTGGCCCCCTCGGGAACCAAACTGGGGTGGAACATAGGGTCGGGTCACTTTTGCTTTCTTCCTCGCCGGTGACTCTGGCTTATTCTCTTCCTTCTCACTCGGTCTAGACACTAGCTTCTTAACTGACACGGGCTTCGATGCAGACGACACTGTCAAGGGCTTAGACGCTGGTGGGGGCTGCTGGATGGAAGAACTTTCTTGCTCTGGCTGCTTGGGAACAGTGCTAGGTCCAGCAGGCAATTTCATTTGGGGCACGGGAAATTTCTCCTTCAGCCACTTTGTCATCATCATCATCAAGTTGACGGCCTCCGCCATACGATCGTTCTGTGTAGATGATTTTCCCACCAAAACAGTGATGGCGCTTTGAGAGCCTGGATCTCCTCCCTGACGTCGCCGAGTTCTTTCCTCATCTCGGTCATCTCCTTCCGGACGTCATTGAGCTCCGTTTGCATCACACCCACTTCCTTTTTCATCTCCTCGTACTCAACACTGGCAACAACTTCGACAACATCCTATTCTGGCTTAACTAGGGGTTCCGCTCGACCGACCTCATAAAAGCAAACATCCTTCCCGGACATGTATAACAAGCCCTTGTTGAAAAAGTAATCCACTCTGAAAAGCTCTCGAGGCTTGCACATCACTACCTCAGGCGCAGACTTGGCAATCTTCATAATCGAGTTGCGCTGGAGGTAGGCACCTAGAAGGTGACACATGTTGATGTGACGGGAAGGATTTGCGGCCATCTGATGGCAGGCCTGGGCTAACCAATAGCCCAGATGCACCTTTACGCCCTTGGCCATGCACTATGTGAAATAAAGGTCGGCTGTGGTCAAAGCAGAATTGGCGGTCCCCATCAAGTTGTAGCTAATGAACGTCTGAGTGAAGCGCAGTATTCAGTTGTCGATATGGAAGGCTTTCGAGTAGGTAGTCTTGAACTGTCTCACTTTCGGATGCGTAACAAACTCCCAAGCAGATTGCGGCTTGAATCTGGGCGCGTACTTCGGTGGTCCCACCACGCGCTCATTCTAGATACCGTCCTCATCCTCTGCACGCGTGAACAAGCCCATCCTGAGGGACCATTCTCTAAGACTCATTTCTTGTTCTTCAGTAAAAAGGCGAAAGGTAATTGAATCTGCATCCAAATCAGTGGTGGGCTTCAGGTGGAAGGTGGAGAAAAACTCCCGGGCAAGTAGTGTTGGAACTTCCGTGTCACTATGCTCAAGAAGCCAATCGAACCCTATGGCGCCAAGGTACTGACGAAACTCCTCGTCGGAGTCTATCTCCTCCAATTCCTCCCGAACATACCGTTTTCCGGACTTTGCTAGCTTTCTTGAACTACAACGTTCCTTATAAGTCGTCGTTCTCTTGGGATCCTCGAACCTTCCCATGGCTTCCAACAACCCTTTCGTTATCCAAACTTCCGCTGGCTCAAAGTTCAACTCTTCCTTAGGCTCATCCACTTCTTCCTTCTCGGATTCACTAGACGAAGGAGGCCCGACTAGTTCCTTGGCGAATGGCACTTTAGTAGGGTCTGGGAGTTGAGCTTCCACAGCTTTGTCCTCCTTTGTCCGCTTGGACTTCTTGACCCGGGAAGTAGCAGCATGTTTGCCCTTCCTTTTTCGCTCTGCCGCCAGGCGGCGCTCCTCTGCTTCGTCTTCTTCGCCTCCAGACCTAGGGGTATCCTCTGCTTGCACGCCCTCAGTTCCCGGGGTTAGGCTTCCAACCTCCGCGGGTATAGTGAGATCCTCGATTTCGTCCCGCAAGTTTCGTCGGGCCTTACGCCTAGCCTCTCTCTTATCCACCGGTGAGTCTGCGCCCACCGGATTTTCTTCTATATCGATCACCAACTCGAGCCCGTTCTCCTTAGGCTCCGAAACTTCATCAAGAACAGGGGTCTGTACCCCCTCAGACAAACACTTGCAGAAATAACAGGGGCTTCCCCCTCACAAACACTTGCAGAAATAACAGGGGCTTCCCCCTCAACGACACTTGCAGAAATAACAGGGGCTTCCCCTGTTAGGGTTTTGTATACTAGAAATCACCTTTCGAGTGATTGGATACTGTAAAACTCTACTTGTTATTTTCCAATGAATAAAACAGATTATTTTTGTCATAATGTTGTTATGTTTTACATTTAATGGTTGTTTATTGCATATTTAAATGTATAAGAACGTAACAAAGTCTAAGTCTTTGTTCCAGTAGACCGGTTGTGGGCGTCGTCCACTTTAAGGTAACATGGTCAGTTCTGAACAAAGAAAAAGAAGAATTTAACAACCCAGATAGGCCTACACTACCTATCGTGATAGGTAGCAATGTCAGTCTGATTATTTCTAAACCTTATTGAAATAAGATGACATTGGTGTGGTATAGCACTGAATGGATCTAACAGCAACACGAGTCTTTATGCTATCTACTGAAAGACGAGGTCTTGATAATAATTTCTTAATCAATGTACGTTAGCATTGAGCATACGATATTGAGCATCTACTACTTTGACTTACCAAAGGTGCGGGTTTTTCGTAACCCAACGATCCAGGTATATTGGGTAGTGGTGATCATTATCTAGCGGTGCTAGGATTGCTATTACGTTGAATGGTGCGCGAGGAGAGTCTCATTTGATAACATCCACAAGAGGAGCTCGAAACAAGGTTTTATTATTCGAAACCTAGCTAGTTGGAGTTTGATTACTCTATGAATAATAAATAAGAGTTTCTTGTTAAGTCCACTCTTGGAGATTAAATATGTTGATTAATTAAGTCCATAGCAGACATTAATTAATTAATGGATGTTTTTATCTTAAGCGCATGAAATAAATTAAATGCAATTAAAGGAAACCCGAAATACTTGTAATTTTGGATTTGGAAGGCAGTGCAATATTACTTCTGTAGTGGCTGCTTGTAATATTCCAATATAAGCTTATATTAAATTGTGGGTTCAATTTAATTAGTAAAAAGCTAATTGGTTGAGGCCTGATCCAAATTCTTCCTTAGATCCCTGACTGGGCCCAATATGTGACTTTTATAAATAGGAGAATAAAGGAGACAGAAAAAAAAAATTTACATAAAAATTTCGTCCCCCTCTAAAGAGAGAGAGTTCGAAATTTGTGCCTCCTCCGTGAGCAGTTTCTGTCTTCCATTATTCGAGTCCTAGTACGTTGGTGAGATTTGCCCACACAAATATCAGCGTATAGTCCGGGCACCAGTCAGAAGATCCGAGGTCTTGTATTGAAGATCTTCACGTGGAGACGGAGCAAGCCATCATCGATTCTTGATTGAATCAACGAGGTAAATTGGCTAATTCCGTAGTAAGCATGTTTTAGGGATTTTATATGCTAAAGCATGTTTTAATTCAAGTTATAAGCATGATACATGTGATAATTGCGCGAATAGAATTTGTCTGATTAATCTGCTAAATAGATCAAATTCGTGTGATCGGATATTTATGCACGAATCCGTTGCCAACCCCTTCAATTGGTATCAAAGCCAGTCTTTGGCTCTGATTATTTGGATTTAAATTTCGCGAAATTCATGTATGCTTGTCCAATTTGATTGCGAAGAATGTTCTTGTGTTTTTGTTTAAATTTTTATGCATGTTGAACTCAAGAACTGTCGAATCAATGAACTTGAATTGCTCGAATGTACGAGACGTGCGATCGAGGTAGGGTTGTCGATTGAGTGGGAGCTGAGGGATCGCGGTCATAAGGCGACGCATAGACGAGCGTGGGCTCGTGCATGTCGCCGGCCGAGACCGCAAACCCAGGTGGAACCCGCGTCGAGATCGAAACGGCGGATGGAGTGGCACGACAGTTCGACCGAGAACGTGCCGAGGTGCAGAGACGCCAGGCCGAACCCTAGGCGGAAGGTCCGGCGCCTCCCGATGGAACACCTGGCCGAGAGCGTCGCGCCTATTGGCGTGTCGCTGGTTGGGGTAGTGGGAAGAGCTGGAGTGAGATGGACCGAGACGGGTGGTCCGAGCTGGCCGAGAGCAGCCGTGCCACCGTGCGCATTGCTGGCCGAGAGCTCGAGCCACCCGACGGAACACGGAGCCAAGACGGGCGCTCGCTGCTGGCCGAGAGGAGTCGGGCCTCCGAGCGCGATCCTGGCCGAGACGGAAGCGACACCCGGCGAGCCGGTGGCCGAGACGCTGCATGCGTCGTGGTTCGACGAAGAACTCGTCGGATTTTCGTCGTTCATCGTTCGTGCGAACCTCGTACGATGAGATAACGATGAAGGATTATTTTAATGATTATTTAATTATTTTACTAAAAGATATCATTAAAATATTATTATTTAATGGAAATAAAATCTTAATGGAAGATTTGCCTAGATTTTAGGAATATTTTTATTATTATCTATATCTATGGAAATAAATAATATTATTTTGATTCCTAGATGATATGGATGAGAATAATTTAATAGTTTCCTAATATTAATCTAGATTTAAGGAATATTTTTATTATTTTCTATATCTATGGAAATAAATAATATTATTTTGATTCCTAGATGATATGGATAAGAATAATTTAATGGTTTCCTAATATTTATATATCTAAGATCCTAATAAGGATAGATATGTATGAATACTTTAAATAATAAAATATCTCTTCCTAATCTTGAACAAGGAAATAATTTGAATTTATTTTTCATGTCTTATTAAGGATTAAATAATTTGTTTATTTTAGATATACCTTATAGTAGTCTTGAAAAAGAATTAAATTCTAGAACAACAATTTCCTAAAGGAAGATAACAACATTAATCTAAAGGTTTAATTATCCAGCAAATTAAATACCAACAGAATTTAATCAAGCATTTCTCTGCCCTAAGGCTAAGGATAATTAAAGAAAAACCATAACCCAAATATCTAAGCTATAATTACGAACTCAACGTTTGTATATGGTCTCCATCAATTGGTCTGCAATTTATGAAGCCTTTTTCTAATATTATCGCCACCTGCTCTGTGGGGACAATAATCATAAGAAAATAGCAAGTTCATGAGGGCGGACTTCTCAAATATAAATAGTACGAACTAGAATGTAGTTTACAATATTATCGCCACCTGCTCTGTGGGGACAATAATCCTAAGAAACTACGAGATTCAAAAGTTCACACGGGATTTATGAGATAGCTTGATCTTGTTAGCAGCACATGAACATTGTTATGAGAGTGTGTTGTAGAAATGAGACTCTGTAATGCTAAAGAGATGGTCTTGCTTAGGCAACATTAGGCGGCCATGCCACTCTGTGTTCTCTGGACTATTCGTCGGTGTTGTGACCAGTAATATTGTAAGATTTTAATGCGTATTGACTTCCTGTGGATGGTACAAAATTTTAATTTTACAGTTGTAAGATTTTGAAAAATTTTTTGGTTAATGCGTATTAATTCTTACATAAGTTTATGACAAATAGTAAATGTTTTGTTTTGCAGTGCAAACCAAATCGTCAATATGTCGTTCAATCCTCTTTCCGCAATACTCAAAGAAAACAAACTCGAGGGCCAAAATTACATAGAATGGAAACAAAATCTGGACATCGTTCTTACGGCTGAAGAGTACAACTTTGTACTCACAACCCCGCGACCTCCAGTGCCAGCGGCTACCGCTGCGGCAGGAGTCAGAGATGCACACAGACGGTGGCATAAGGCGAATGAGATGGCTAAGTGCTACATGTTGGCATCTATGTCATCAGTACTCAAGCATCAACATTCTGCTATGGAAACTGCCGCTGAGATTATGCAGAATCTCAAGAATCTTTTTGGTACTCAGAATCGAATGGCTAAGTCTCAAGCCTTTCGGAGTATCATGTCGAAGACAATAAAGGAAGGCTCGTCTGTGAGGGACCATGTCCTCGAGATGATGGGCCACCTCAACCAGATTGAGGTGTTGGGAGGGACGATCGATCCTGAGTCCCAGGTAACAATCATCCTTCAAAGTCTTCCCCCTAGCTTCCAGCAGTCCAAGCTCAACTTCGAGATGAACAAAAGGAATTACATCTTGGCAGAACTGTTGACTGAACTTCAGTCAGCAGAGGACCTTATGGTTCAGGCTAAGGCTGCCATGATGACTTCGGCACCTCGTTCCTCTAACTTCAAGCCAAGCAAAGGAAAAAGGCAGGCACCGAACTCAGAATCGTGCAAAGTAGCTAAGGGAAAGAAGAAGAAGAAGAGGGCAAACAAGAAGCCCATAGGGAAGTGTTTCAAGTGCCGAGAAAAGGGGCATTGGAAGCCAGACTGTCCTAAAAGGGGCAAGGCTACAGGTATACACCAAGCTTTAGTAGTTGAGTCATGTTTGACTTTGACATCAACTTGCACTTGGGTTATTGACACAGGTGTAACATCCCAAAAATTTGTGATGTTTATTTAATAAGTTGATTTGAAATTTCAATTATGAAACTTTTGTTTCTATGCGATAAAGTGAATTATGTGAAATAATTGTCGTGGGTGATGTGGAATGAAGTGGTTGATATTTTTATATTTTCCAATGTGGGGAAATAATTTAATAGGATCATGCATATATTTTTCCGAGTCAATTCATTGGAATTCTCGGCCCATCCTAATTTTTGGAAATAGTATTACATTTCTTGGATTTAATTAATTGTTTTGGAATATTTATCCAAATTAAATCCAAAATTATCCCTAATTTGTACAACATGGAATCCGAACTCTAACCTATTCTTTTGGAATTTTCGAAAAATCTCCTATTTAATAGGAGGATGAATTATTTTTCCTTGATTTAATTGGTGCCTTATTGATTCCCTTCTTTTTAATTAAATCCAATTAAATCATGTCACATTTTATTTCTTCACCCAAATTAAATTAAGAGTTGAATTATTTCTTGTGGCTAATTAAGCCAATTTTTGGCCCCCCCCCCTTATTTTGTAGAGGAGATTATAATTGTTACCTAATTTATGGGAGTCTTTTCCTATAAAGAAACTACCAAATTTAAATCCTATTCTATTTAATTGAGGATTTAAATAATTTTCTTGTGCACACTCCTTGAATTTTCGGCCCCCTCATTATTTTTCCTACTAGGAGATTTAATTTATTTTGTTCTGTTGTTTATGGAATATTCATTGTTTTATTTCCTAAATTGTGGATCTATTTCTCTCCAAGTAAATACCAAATAATTCCTTGTTAATTCCCAGCCATAAATTTCGAAAGTTATGCCTTCTTTTTAATTGTGGGATTTTAATTATTGGCCTCTATTTTATTCCTCCACAATTAATTAATTTTGTGGGATTAAACCTAGGACTATATAATCACCTAAACTAAACCCTAGCCCCCATTCCCTCAAAATTTTCTCCACTCTCCTCTCTCCCTCTCTCTCACACGCCTCTCCTCTCCCACACACATTCTCTCCAAAAATCATCCATTCAATCCTTGATCTTGCATCCGTTGAAGTTAATTTTCAAGAGTCTCCGATGAATCGCATCAATTCTTGTTTCTACTGATTCGTTTTCATCAAGAAAGGTATATTTGATTCACTTTCCCTCAATCTTTTCATATAATCCTTGTTCTTGAACCCTACATGCATATAGTGAGTGTAAGAATGATAGATCGCAAAATTAATAGGTGGGAAATTGTGTTTGCATGAGAACTTTGATAATTATGCGATTTTGATTGAGTTTATGTGAAGTTTGATTTGAATCTTCGGTGAATGATGTGAGTTTATGTGCAAACATGATTATGAGAACCTTTTTGAGCATGATTTTGTGTTATAAGCATGAAAAACTGTATTTGGATGATTGAGGAAGAAACCCTAATTTCGAATTTGTGAGCCTGAAATCTGTAACGTTCGAACAACAGTTTCTGATGTGTAATTGACCTATAAATTTCAAGGTGTTTTCCGTGTCTCGTGTGAATTTCAGCCCTTTTTGTCGAAAAATGGATTTTTAATAAATGTTTGAAGTTGACTGCGCAATTCTGCCAGAAACTTGTGTTCTCGCCCAGAAGGTTTCGTATGCTGTTTTACCAAACAAATTACCTCCGTTTGATGTGATTCTTGAACTAAATGAACATTTGAAGTGTCTTCTGAGTCGTGTAAAAATTTCAGCCTCATTGGACATCGGATGAATTTATGGTGAATTTTTCAAATGAACTGCACAATGCTGCCAAAATTTTTATGTTCCGACCAGAGAGTTGTATAAATGTTTTGACTGACCAAATGCCATGATTAGAGTGTGAAACTTTAACTTAATGAACTTGAATGTGTCTACTGTGTTGTGACCAAACTTTACCTTCATATGAGGTCGGATGAATATTTGGTGATTTTTACAAACCAACCGCGCAGTTCTGCCAGTTTTGTTATTATGTGAAAATATCACTTGTTGCTAAGTTTGATGAACTATATGATGCATCTATGATTTGGGAAAGTATCCTATGACGTGATTATGTGTGACACGTTGAGAAATATTATGGCATGTTTTTCCTTATGTCGATGAATGATGGGATGGGTAATTTATGGGAAATGAAAAAGGAACAATAGGACATGCATGATAACATAAGTTTATGGAAAGCTGATTGTGTTGTCGTTGGCAAGGGTGATTGAGTATACGTGAGCTCGAGGAACGAGAGTTGCATAAGTTGGAATTGTGTTGTTAAGCAATCGAGGTGGGATTTCTTTTCAAACCTTTTTATTTTCCAAAAATACGATGTGGTGTTATAAGGGTGGTTTAACTTGTTATGTCATGCCATATTATTTTGTTTGTGAGATTGTTGCCTGATGCCTAGTTCATCTGAGCTTGCTCCGTTAGGCTATATGGTTGTGTTGTGAAACGAATTCGGGTTCGAGTAGGGCCGTAAACCCTATTAGGCTGTGTACACTGGTGGGATCGTGAGCCGTCCTTGCTAGTCGGCCGGTCTTGTGGGCAAATAGTGTGGCCACACTTTCGTCGTACTGTGATATGATGATTGTGATTGATGGAATGATGTGAAAAGTGGAGAGATAAATTGTCTGGCCAGACTTGAAATGTTTTTGTGTTCTCGTAATATTTTCTTACTACTTATAAAACTCGAGATCACTGGTATGGATGACATAGCTAATATAAAATGTTTTCGGCATGAGCCCATTGAGTACAACAAGTACTCAGCCCTGCATATTATTTTTCTTATGTGCAGGTTGAGTGGGATGTTGCGGAGGATGTTGAGTTGGCCTTAGGATGCGTTGTGTCTTCATACATAGGCGTTATCCTTGACTCTCTTTAAACCTTATTTCCGTTGCTATGTTTTTTTCTAACTATGTTTCACTACTTTAATCTTTTCCGTACTATGTTTGAGTATGTTTTGGTTGTGTCAGGCTTGAAACGAGTATTTACAATGTTATTTGAAAATGATGTCTCCCGCTCTTTAAACTAAATGTTTTCTTAGGAGTTGATTGAGTTTTAATATTTATTGTTTCTCCGCTGCTTCTTTTAAAAGTGTTTATCATAAGTTGTTTTTATTTAATAGTAAAATTATAACTTTAAGCTTCTTTAAAACAAAAAAAAAGTTTTTCATCATTTAAGTTAATTAAGTTTTCATAAAAGGCTATCCTTGCATGTTGTATCACGATCGCCGCGTTTGTAGTACCCCTAGTATGGGCGGTCGTGACAGAGTGGTATCAGAGCTTAGTGTTTCGCTCTGTTCCGAGAGTCTTCTTTTGTCTTAAGTCTAGATTAGTGAATCCTTATTGACTAGAAGTGTAACGAAAGCTCAACATCCAAAGCATCGCGCTCAACCAAAGCAAGTGACGTATGTTTTCAGTTGTTGAAAGCATGTGAGATCGATGCATGTAATTGATGATGATATGATGAGGGTGTTTGGCAAGTGTATGCATGTGAATGAACGTTATGCATGAAGATGAATTGTAATGACATGATTATGTGGAATATGAGCATGATTGCCATGATAATCTAAGCGCGTGATATATATATGAGTACGATGTTGTGATAGTATGATTTTGTTGAGTATGAGCATGATTGTCAAGATGATCTAAACACGTGTTGTATGTAAGAATGTGAAATTGTTCTGGTATGCTTATGTGAAACATGAGCATGAGTGACATAATGTCGTAAATATGTGTTATGTGTGAAAGTTCTACGATGTAAGCATGCAAACATAGGAAGATGGAGTGTTTTACATCAAAAATGGAAATTGATGAGTTGTTTTGAGAATGTTGAAATTTATGAGAAAAGATGAGTAACTAAAAATGTTGTTTCAGACATATATGTGAAGTGCATGAGTGTTTTGTCTGGAATACAAATACGTTATGAGTTTTGAAAGATTTGAATGGTGTTTGACATGTAGAAAAAAAATGGGAAAATGATTTTGAGGTTGATTGTTTTGCAATATTAATGACTAGTTGTTCTTGTGGAGTATGATTGAGGAGAAATATTTATGTTGTGGAAAGTTGTTGGAATTTTTGAAAAAAAAATATCTTTAAACTTTAAATGAAAACATGTTAGTTCTTTCTTTCAGGAAAATTAATTGATCAATGGAAAATGTTGTGAGTATGAATTGTCCAAAAGAAAAAAATTTTGAGTTTCGACAAAAAAAAAGTTAAAAAAAAAGAGAAATGACTTTTTCGTTTGGAAAATTGAGCTATGGAAGTGTGATGTTATGTGTGTTATGAGGTGCGAAGTATGATACGTTATTCTATGGAGTGTTTTATACGAATGATGAAAGTTGATGCGAAAGTACGTTTTAGTTGAGTCAAAACTTTTATTTTAAAAGTGAGATGTGGAATTTTTTTTGGAAAGTGTGAAAGTGTAAAGAAATTTTGTTTCAAAAGTTTTGAATATAGTTGTAAAGTTCGAAAGTGTTTTGCTATGAAATGTGAAAATGTAGTGTGTTTATCTTGAGGTATGAATTACGTAAATTGTGGTAGATGATGATCTATGAGATGATGAATTGTGTTGTGAACTTAGAGTACGTAAAATATAAGCCTAGTTGACCGCGTGAATCGTAGTTCTAAGTTGAAAACTTAACTATTGCTTCTCTGAGCAATGAAACTACGAGAATATGAAAGTTGAGGCAAACCTTTAAGTCAAGGTGTGAGACAAGAAGAGCTGAAACTAAGTGATATTTTCATGCAACGGCGAGCGATCATACTCGCGATTAAATTAGTATAGTGTAATCTTGCGTAAGTGACAACACGATGAAGATGATCTTCATACCCTGCTAAGGAGCACGAGGATGATAACAATGTCCTACGAGGATAGTCATTATGACATGCAAAGAATTTTATGAAGATGTGGATTCCGACTATCATTATTAGTGGCGATGACACGAAGAATCCCAACGTGGAATCCACGGTTCTTAGAGCGATGTTACCAGTCTTGGCTTGCGAAAGATGAACGAGGGAGTGCGACTTTAATAGCTAGAACAAACTATTTTAATCAACAGCTCTTACTTGGATTCTAAGAAGTTATTTTTCAGGACCTTTCAAATAACCGTGGACCCTTGTCTACTTGACAGCTTGTTTCGTTCACCCCTTGCAAGTGATGCATAATATTTCTTTTCCTCCATTGAGTCTTAACTCACTTTCAGTTCTTGGAAAGTGGTGTTGCCTTCATAACTTTGGACACTTAGATTGATTGTAGTCTTCTATGACTTATTATTTATACGCACAATATTTTGACTTTGTGAGCCTTTGCTATTGAACTTAATTCCTAAAGCTGCTTGCAGTTATGTCCTTCAATATAATCACGTTTCGCAGACATTTTTTTTCTATGGAATTTTCTTCCTTGAACTTTTGTTGAGCTTTTCATTTTGTAACCATGTCTGTGTCAAGTTCTTTCTTACAGAGTGAAATTCTTTTTGGTTCAGTTCCACTATATGTATCCTTTTCATAATAGAACCTTCTTTTCTACAAAACGAAGTTAAGGCCTACATTTTATACCTTGCCTTAACATACTTAATCCACTTGATTTTTTTTCAAAAAACCCCTTTGACTTTGGTTGCCTTCACAAACTTATGAACCCATTGATGTTATTATATCAATCCATATTATGATTTTCGTTGAACCATGATCAGTACCGCCTTGTGACAAATGCCTACATTTCTCAATCCTCATGCAACTGATCATTTCTTTTCCCTCAACCCCCTTAAGTCATTATCCATTGATGTGTGGACTTTTCAAATTTGGTCGGACAACTGAATTATCGTTTTGGTAGCCAACTATGATAATTGACATTTATTTGATTTCATCTCATATTCATGACATATCTTATGTTCTTTCATGCTCCGTGGGGATGATCATAACCAATTGTTATATTTCAAAATTGGTTCATATCCAAGTTAAGACCGTTTGATTAAAGTTCGCGTTCTTTATACATTTTCTGAGTTTTTGATGCAACATTGCAAGAAGAGGCAAATTTCTTTTCGAGCCTCTAGCAAAGAGCCGACTATCTTGTATGGAATTTCCATGAACCGACGAAACCCCCCATAATCTCTACTTTACAAGCAACCATGATCATAAGAAAAGGGCATCCGACGTATCTTGTGTACTTGAACGAAGAGGAAAAGAAGGATTTGAGAGTGGAAGACGTGGCAGTAGTACGAGATTTTCCCGATGTGTTTCCCGAAGCTTTATCTGGACCGCCACCCAACAGACAATTAGAGTTCACTATTGTTTTGGAACCAGGGTCTGCGCCAGTATCGAAGGCGTCATACCGAATGACCCCTAAGGAATTGGCCGAGTTGAAGATACAGTTGCAAGAACTGTTAGACTTGGGTTTTATTCGACCCAGTGTGTCACCGTGGGGAGCGCCAGTGTTGTTCGTTAAAGAAGAAGGATGGAACGATGAGGATGTGCATCGACTATCGTGAGCTCAACAAGATAACCTTGAAGAACAAGTACCCACTGCCGAGGATTGATGATTTGTTTGACCAACTTCGAGGAGCGGGCGTATTTTCAAAAATGGACTTGAGGTCGGGATATCATCAACTAAAGGTCCGACGAGAGGATGTGCATAAGACTTCTTTTCGCACTCATTATGGCCATTATGAATTTTTCGTGATCCCATTTGGGCTGACCAACGCCCCGGCTGTCTTCATGGACTTGATGAACCGAGTTTTCCATGAGTATCTCGACAAGTTCATGCTAGTCTTCATCGACGATGTTCTAGTGTACTCGAAGAACGAGGATGAACATGGATGGCATCTACAAACAGTGTTAGAAACGTTGCGAAAGGAGAAGCTTTATGCCAAGTTTAGTAAGTGCGAGTTTTGGTTAAGTCGAGTGAACTTTCTTGGTCATATTGTGACGGCAAATGGAATCCAAGTAGACCCAGCAAAGGTCGAGGCCGTGCAGAATTGGAAATCGCCGAAAAGATGAGTGAAATCCACAGTTTCTTGGGATTGGCGGGATACTATCGACGTTTCATTGAAGGATTCTCTAAAATCGCGAGACCCATGACACAACTGTTGAAGAAAGGAATCAAAGTGGTTTGGACGCCGGAGTGCGAGGCGAGTTTCCAACTGTTGAAAGAGAAATTGACTACAGCACTAGTCCTAGCGGTACCCGAAGCCGACAAGGACTTCGCCGTCTATACAGATGCGTTGAAAGTAGGACTAGGATGTGTGTTAATGCAAGATGGAAAAGTGATAGCATACGCTTCCCGACAGTTGAGACCGAATGAATTGAATTTTTCGACTCATGATTTGGAGTTAGCAGTAGTGGTGCATGCACTGAAAATTTGGAGACACCATCTCTATGGAGTGAGATGCGAGATCTATACGGATCACAAGAGTCTCAAGTACTTCTTCGAGCAGAAGGAGCTGAACATGCGACAGCGACGTTGGTTGGAGATCGTGAAAGATTATGACTGTGGTATTCACTATCATCCGGGCAAGGCAAACGTAGTAGCCGATGCTTTGAGTAGGAAGAACCAACCTCAATTGGCTTATTTCCTAACGCAAGAGGAAGCGTTGATTCACGAATTCGACAGAATGAGATTGGAAATAGTAAAAGTGCCCGAGCCAGTAGAAGGACGAATAGCGACGCTAGTGGTTGAGCCAGATTTGAGAACCAAGCTCATAGAAGCCCAACGACGTGATGAGAAGTTGGAAGAATTACGTGTGAAGGTGAGAGCCGAGAAGCTTGATCATTACCGTGAGGAGGCAGATAATGCTTCGACGTACGATGGGCGATTGTGTGTGTCGAGCGATGAGACGCTAAAAGATGAGATTTTAAGTGAAGCGCAGGACACGCCTTACACTGCACACCCCGGAAGCACGAATATGTATCGAAATTTGAAGCAACGTTTTTGGTGGAATGGAATGAAAGGAGACGTAGCGTCATATGTGGAACGATGGCTAGCATGCCAACAAGTGAAGGCCTTACACCAACGGCCATATGGGAAGTTGCAACCACTCGAAATCCCTGAATGGAAGTGGGAGCATCTAGCTATGGATTTCGCGACGGGTTTGCCAAAGTCACAGAAGGGCAACACTGCGATTTGGGTGATCATCGATCGACTAACTAAAAGCGCGCACTTTTTACCAATTCGAATTACTTATGGCGCGGACAAATTAGCAAAACTCTATGTGAATGAGATTATGCGTTTGCATGGAGTGCCAAAGACCATTGTGTCCGACCGCGATACGAAGTTCACATCAAAGTTTTGGATGAGGTTGCAACGTGAATTGGGCACACAACTGAACTTCAGCTGCTTATCACCCGTAATCGGACGGACAGTCAGAGAGGGCGATTCAAACGCTTGAGGATATTCTGCGAGCTGTTGTCTTAGATCGAGGGGAAAGTTATGAAACTGTTCTACCGTTGGTTGAATTCGCCTACAACAATAGCTACCAAACGACGATCGATATGGCTCCGTATGAAGCCTTGTATGGCAGGAAGTGTCAATCCCCACTCTATTGGGATGAAGTTGGCGAGAGAATATGTTAGGACCCGACGCTATAAAGGAGATGACCGAAATTGTGCATCAAATCCGCGCAAGGATCAAGGAAGCTCAAGATAGGCAGAAGTCGTATGCTGACGTACGTCGAACGGACGTTGGTGACAAAGTGTTCTTGAAAGTATCCCCGACGAGAGGAGTTGTGATGTTTGGAGTGAAAGGCAAGTTGAAACCGCGTTTTGTAGGACCATACAAGATTATCGATGAAGTAAGTCTTGTAGCTTGCCGCTTGGCGTTACCTCCCAGCTTTGGGAACGTGCACAACGTGTTCCATGTGTCACAGTTAAGCAAGTACGTGTTCGACCCCAAGCATGTGATTCATCAAGAGGAAGTGATCCTAAGCCCCGACATGAGCTACGAGGAAAGGCCCGAGGCAATCCTAGATCGGAAGGTACAAGAGTTGCGAAACAAGTCAATAGCGTCCGTGAAGATGTTGTGGAAACACCATGGTCCCGAGGAAGCCACGTGGGAGTTAGAAGATAAATTGAAAGAAAAGTTCCCCGAGTTGTTTATGTGAGACGATCAAATTTCGGGACGAAATTTCTGTTAAGAGGGGAAGGATGTAACATCCCAAAAATTTGTGATGTTTATTTAATAAGTTGATTTGAAATTTCAATTATGAAACTTTTGTTTCTATGCGATTAAGTGAATTATGTGAAATAATTGTCGTGGGTGATGTGGAATGAAGTGGTTGATATTTTTATATTTTCCAATGTGGGGAAATAATTTAATAGGATCATGCATATATTTTTCCGAGCCAATTCATTGGAATTCTCTGCCCTTCCTAATTTTTGGAAATAGTATTACATTTCTTGGATTTAATTAATTGTTTTGGGATATTTATCCAAATTAAATCCAAACCAAATTATCCCTAATTTGTACAACATGGAATCCGAACTCTAACCTATTCTTTTGGAGTTTTCAAAAAATCCCCTATTTAATAGGAGGATGAATTATTTTTCCTTGATTTAATTGGTGCCTTATTGATTCCCTTCTTTTTAATTAAATCCAATTAAATCATGTCACATTTTATTTCTTCACCCAAATTAAATTAAGAGTTGAATTATTCCTTGTGGCTAATTATACCAATTTTCGGCGCCCCCCCCCCCCCCCCTCCTCCCCCTCCCCTTCATTTTGTAGAGGAGATTATAAATGTTAGCTAATTTATGGGAGTCTTTGCCTATTAAGAAACTACCAAATTTAAATCATATTCTATTTAATTGATGATTTAAACAATTTTCTTGTGCACACTCATTTTCGGCCCCCTCATTATTTTTCCTACTTGGAGATTTAATTTATTTGTTCCCTTGTTTTTGGAATATTCATTGTTTTATTTCCTAAATTGTGGATCTATTTCTCTCCAAGTAAATACCAAATAATTCCTTGTTAATTCCCAGCCATAAATTTCGAAAGTTATGCCTTCTTTTTAATTGTGGGATATTAATTATTGGCCTCTATTTTATTCCTCCGCAATTAATTAATTTTGTGGGATTAAACCCAGGACTATATAATCACCTAAACTAAACCCTAGCCCCCATTCCCTCAAAATTATCGCCACTCTCCTCTGTCCCCCTCTCTCTCACACGCCTCTCCTCTCCCACACACATTCTCTCCAAAAATCATCCATTCAATCCTTGTTCTTGCATCTGTTGAAGTTAATTTTCAAGAGTCTCCGACGAATCGCATCAATTCTTATTTCTACCGATTCGTTTTCATCAAGAAAGGTATATTTGATTCACTTTCACTCAATCTTTTCATATAATCCTTGTTCTTGAACCCTACATGCATATAGTGAGTGTAGGAGTGATAGATCGCAAAATTAATCGGTGAAAAAGTGTGTTTGCATGAGAACTTTGATAATTATGCGATTTTGATTGAGTTTATGTGAAGTTTGATTTGAATCTTCGGTGAATGATGTGAGTTTATGTGCAAACATGATTATGAGAACCGTTTTGAGCATGATTTTGTGTTATAAGCATGAAAAATTGTATTTGGATGATTGAGGAAGAAACCCTAATTTCGAATTTGTGAGCCTGAAATCTGTAACGTTCGAACAACAGTTTCTGATGTGTAATTGATTTATCAAACGATCGAATTGTAGAAAAATGGATTTTTAATAAATGTTTGAAGTTGACTGCGCAATTCTGCCAGAAACTTGTGTTCTCGCCCAGAAGGTTTCGTATGCTGTTTTACCAAACAAATTACCTCCGTTTGATGTGATTCTTGAACTAAATGAACATTTGAAGTGTCTTCTGAGTCGTGTAAAAATTTCAGCCTCATTGGACATCGGATGAATTTATGGTGAATTTTTCAAATGAACTGCGCAATGCTGCCAAAATTTTTATGTTCCGACCAGAGAGTTGTATAAATGTTTTGACTGACCAAATGCCATGATTAGAGTGTGAAACTTTAACTTAATGAACTTGAATGTGTCTACTGTGTTGTGACCAAACTTTACCTTCATATGAGGTCGGATGAATATTTGGTGATTTTTACAAACCAACCGCGCAGTTCTGCCAGTTTTGTTGTTATGTGAAAATATCACTTGTTGCTAAGTTTGATGAACTATATGATGCATGTATGATTTGGGAAAGTATCCTATGACGTGATTATGTGTGACACGTTGAGAAATATTATGGCATCTTTTTCCTTATGTCGATGAATGATGGGATGGGTAATTTATGGGAAACGAAAAAGGAACAATAGGACATGCATGATAACATAAGTCTATGGAAAGCTGATTGTGTTGTCGTTGACAAGGGTGATTGAGTATATGTGAGCTCGAGCAACAAGAGTTGCATAAGTTGGAATTGTGTTGTTAAGCAATCGAGGTGGGATTTCTTTTCAAACCTTTTTATTTTCCGAAAATACGATGTGGTGTTATAAGGGTGGTTTAACTTGTTATGTCATGCCATGTTATTTTGTTTGTGAGATTGTTGCCTGATGTCTAGTTCGTCTGAGCTAGCTCTGTTAGGCTATATGGTTGTGTTGTGAAACGAATTCGGATCTGAGTAAGGCCGTAAACCCTATCAGGCTGTGTACACTGGTGGGATCGTAAGCCGTCCTTGCTAGTCGGCCGGTCTCGTGGGCGAATAGTGTGGCCACACTTTCGTCGCACTGTGATATGATGATTGTGATTGATGGAATGATGTGAAAAGGCTATCCTTGCATGTTGTATCACGATCGCCGCGTTTGTAGTACCCCTAGTATGGGCGGTCGTGACAACAGGAGCCACTGATCATATTTGTTTTGATCCTGACTTAATGCAGGTGACAAGATGGCTACATGATCGTGAGATCGAAGTCCAGCTGGGCGACGCTACCAAATTGGCGGCCGTTGCAGTGGGAGATATTTATTTGCTTTTTAGTAGTGATAGATTTTTGATTTTGAAGAATGTTTTGTTGATACCTTCTTTTAGAAGAAATTTAATTTTAGTTTCTAAATTAGTTTTTGATGGATATTCGATTTCTTTTAATGACAATTGTGTTATTAAGAAAGAAGGTTCTTATATTTGTCGTGGTATCATGGAAAACAATCTGTACATAATCACTTCTACACAGTTTAATAATCGCAAATCAGAACTCAATACAACATCAAAAATTTCAAAGAAACGAAAGGAACCTTCAAGTTCAATGAACGAAACGTACTTATTGCACCTTAGACTTGGTCATACCAATGAAAGGAGGATCCATTCTCTTATTCAACAAGATCTTATTAAAGGTCTAGAGGAGGAAACTTTTCATAAGTGTGAGTCATGCTTAGAAGGCAAGATTACCAAGAGGCCTTTTAAGGCTAAGGGCAATAGGGCCAAGGAAGTACTTGAGCTCGTTCATTCCGATGTATGTGGACCAATGTCTACAGAGGCAAGGGGTGGTTTTCGATACTTCATCACTTTTAAGACTCTTGTGGAGAAGTGTCATGGAAAGAATATCAAATGCCTACGATATGATCGCGGAGGCGAATACCTAAGTGCCAAATTTTTGGACTACTTATCGGAGTCGGGAATTGAATCCCTACTGACTGCGCCGGGCACGCCCCAGCAGAACGGCGTGGCTGAAAGAAGGAACAGGACCTTGTTAAACATGGTTCGATCGATGATGAGTTATGCACGTCTGCCTATTTCGTTTTGGGGACATGCCTTGCTTTCTGCAAGCCATATTTTAGACAATTTACCATCGAAATCCGTACCTACTACTCCTTATGAGTTGTGGACTGGGCGTAAGCCCAATCTAGCACATCTCAAGATTTGCGGTTGCCTGGCTCATGTAGTGGAAAAGGATCCAACTAAGCTAGGATCAAGGACGGAGGTATGTTTGTTTATAGGATATCCCAAAAGGAACGAAAGGTTATAAGTTCTTTAGTCTCCGAGACAAGAAAGTCATTATGAGTACTCACGCGACATTCTTAGAGGAAGACTATGTAATGAATCATAAACCCAACAGTGAAGTGGCTCTCGATGAGCTGACTTCTGTCACAAGTTCCATTAACCAAGAACAAGTACCAAGTGTACAATCAATTCCCGAAACTTCAACTTCTACTCAAAATATTATAGTGCCGCGCCGCAGTGGGAGGGTCTCGCATGAGCCCGGCAGATACATTGGTTTGGGGGAATCTGTGGATCACTCCTCGGACAGCAATGTATTAGATCCCTGGAACTTTGCGGAGGCGCTGACAGATGTCGATCATTGCGAATGGGTGAAAGCAGTGGATTCGGAACTACAATCTATGATAGACAAAGACGTCTACGATTTGTCCGTCCTACCCGAAGGCTGTACTGCTATTGGGAGCAAGTGGATATATAAACGTAAACGTGGACCCGATGGACGAGTTAAAGTCTTTAAGGCAAGACTAGTGGCCAAGGGGTATACCCAAAAGGAAGGCGTCGATTATGACGAGACCATCTCCCCAGTGGCCATGCTCAAATCGATCCGGATACTATTGTCTATTGCAGCTTATATGGATTGGGATGTATGGCAGATGGACATTAAGACTGCGTTTCTAAAGAGCGGTCTTGAGGAGACCATCTACATGGAACAACTCGAAGGATATGCCATAAAGGGCAAAGAACACATGGTTTGGAAGCTTAAGAAGGCCATTTATGGCCTCAAGCAAGCATCTAGATCGTGGAACCAATGTTTCGATCAAACTGTTCGCAAGTTTGGATTTGAAAAGTGCCCAAGTGAAAGCTGTGTGTATAAAAAAGTTGATAAGGGGAATGTGGTGTTCTTAGTTTTATATGTAAATGACATTCTTCTAATTGGAAATAATAAAAAGATGTTGTCATCAGTACAAACTTGGTTGTCGAACCAGTTAGAGATGAAGGATTTGGGAGACGCGGGACACATCCTCGGGATCAAGGTTCTTCGGAATAGAGAAAAGAAGATGTTGTGTTTATCTCAAGAACCTTACATCGACATATTACTTAGTCGTTTTAGCATGCAGGATGCCAAGAAAGGTTTCTTACCTTTTAGACATGGCATCAATTTATCTCAAGAGATGTGCCATAAAACGCCATCTGAGATACAGGAAAGGAGAAGGATTCCATATGCTTCGGCAGTTGGAAGTCTCATGTATGCTATGCTTTGTACTAGAACTGATATTTGCTTTGCTGTTGGCATGGTGGCAAGATATCAGTCGAATCCGGGCCAAGGACATTGGACTGCCGTAAAGAACATACTCAAGTACCTTAAACGGACTAAGGACTATGCTCTAGTTTACAATGCAGTCGAGCTCGAGAAAATCTACTTCAGAATATGTGTTCACCTTAGGAGGTGGAGCCGTAATTTGGAAGAGTGTGAAACAGAAATGCATCGCGGACTCGACCATGGAAGCCGAGTATGTGGCCGCTTCGGAGGCTGCAAAAGAGGCAGTAGGGTTCAAGAACTTCCTTATGGATTTAGGTGTGGTTTCGAATCTGCCCAAGAGCATCACCATTTATTGTGATAATTCTGGTGCTGTGGCAAACTCGAAAGAACTAAGAGCTCACAAAGCGAGCAAACATATAGAGCGGAAGTATCATATCATTAGAGATATAGTGCAAAGAAGAGACATACAAGTGGTCAAGATTGCGTCAGAGAACAACCTGGCAGATCCTTTTACAAAGGCTTTGGCGGTGAAACCGTTCGAATGCCAAGTTGAAGGGATGGGAGTTCGACTCATTCAAGACCTCAACTCGCTTTCAGTATAAGTGGGAAAAATTTAGACGTGTGCACTATTTTTTTGTATACTCGAAAGCTGTTTTGAGTATAAGTGGGAGATTGTTAGGGTTTTGTATACTAGAAATCACCTTTCGATTGATTGGATACTGTAAAACTCTACTTGTTATTTTCCAATGAATAAAACAGATTATTTTTTTCATAATGTTGTTATGTTTTACATTTAATGGTTGTTTATTGCATATTTAAATGTATAAGAACGTAACAAAGTCTAAGTCCTTGTTCTAGTAGACCGGTTGTGGCCTAGACTACCTATCGTGAAAGGTTGCAATGTCAGTCTGATTATTTCTAAGCCTTATTGAAATAAGATGACGTTGGTGTGGTATAGCGCTGAATGGATCTAACAGCAAGACAAGTCTTTATGCTATCTACTGAAAGACGAGGTCTTGATAATAATTTCTTAATCAATGTACGTTAGCATTGAGCATACGATATTAAGTATCTACTACTTGACTTACCAAAGGTGCGGGTTTTTCGTAACCCAACGATCCAGGTATATTGGGTAGTGGTGATCATTATCTAGCGGTGCTAGGATGGCTATTACGTTGAATCGTGCGCGAGGAGAGTCTCGTTTGATAACATCCAAAAGAGGAGCTCGAAACAAGGTTTTATTATTCGGAACCTAGCTAGTTGAAGTTTGATTACTCTATGAATAATAAATAAGAGTTTCTTGCTAAGTCCACTCTTGGAGATTAAATATGTTGATTAATTAAGTCCATAACAGACATTAATTAATTAATTAATTAATGTTTCTATCTTAAGCGCGGGAAATAAATTAAATGTAATTAAAGGAAACCCGGAATACTTGTAATTTCGGATTTGGAAGGCAGTGCAATATTACTTCTGTAGTGGCTGCTTGTAATATTCCAATATAAGCTTATATTAAATTATGGGTTCAATTTAATTAGTAAAAAGCTAATTGGGTGTGGCCTGATCCAAATTCTTCCTTAGATTCCTGACTGGGCCCAATATGTGACTTATATAAATAGGAGAATAAATGAGACAGAAAAAAAACAATTTTTTACATAAAAATTTCGCCCCCCTCTAGAGAGAGAGAGTTCGAAATTTGTGCCTCCTCCGTGAGTAGTTTCTGTCTTCCATTATTCGAGTCCTAGTATGTTGGTGAGATTTGCCCACACAAATATCAGCGTATAGTCCGGGACACCAGTCAGAAGATCCGAGGTCTTATATTGAAGATCTTCACGTCAAGACGGAGCAAGCCATCATCGATTCTTGATTGAATCAACAAGGTAAATTGGTTATTTCTGTAGTAAGCATGTTTTAGGGATTTTATTTGCTAAAGCATGTTTTAATTCAAGTTATGAGCATGATACATGTGTTAATTGCGCGAATAGAATTTGTGTGAATAATCTGCTAAATAGATCAAATTCATGTGATCGGATATTTATGCACGCTTCCGATGCCAACTCCTTCATCCCCCTCAACGACAGGTGCTATCCTTTGATCACCAACCGCCATTTGTTCCAACCCCGCAACCAGATCCGCCTTCTGTCTCTGTTCTTCGCCTACTGCGGCGTCTTTCTCGGAAGTACTGGTGGACGGTTCGACTACTACATGTATAACAGAAGGTTGGACCATCGGATCTTCCGAAATCGGCGATGGTGGTGGTGCGGTGGTTGTCGACGCGGTAGGTTCTCCATCATCGTCGTAAACATGGCGAAGGCTTTCATCGCCTCTTCTGGACCACCGAATTTCTGCATTAATTCTGACATGAACGTTGCTGCACTTGAATCGGTAGATGTGGTGGGTTTCCCTGCCTCAGATTTATTCTCCATGGCCTGAATCTGCAAAATCTTGTCAAGAACTTTAGAGAAAATTTCCGATTAGGGTTGAAGAAAGGTTAGTATTGCGAGAGAGAGTTTTGGGGATTTTTTTAGAGTGAGAGAATTTGGTTTGAGAAATAAAGAATAAGGAGGGAAAATAGGTTTTTTTTAGAGAGGAACGGGAACGGTTGCAGCAGGCAGTTGCAGGCATGAGCTCAGCAATCCGTACGCCTTCCCTAATGTTAAATTTGAAATTCGAAACTTAAACACTTCCCTCCCAAACTAAAACTCTCTGCCCCATGTAAACGCTCTTCTCGCCAATACCATACTTAGATAAAAACAACGAAAATGAAGCGCCAGACTCCCAGGTCAAGGATTCAAATTGCGACAAAACAATTTCCCTCAGAAGTCTGGTGTTTCGAAAATATATATATATATTTTTTTGAAAGATTAGAATTTTTTTCTTTGTTTGACATTTTTTCATTTAGGAAAGTAATTAAACTATTTATACATTCAATTAAGTGCTCTTCGAGATCCCCTGGTTCAGTGTATAGGTTGAAAATGCATTTCCATTTACATGACCCAGGACTTCGTCGAAGACACTTACTTATCAGACCGATTAGGCGATAACAGAGAGTGCGCGTAGTGGCACTTCTTTCACTACGCACAACTCAGAATTATCCCTAAAAACCTGTACCCGATGACCATTCACAAGGAAAGGAGTAGAGTTTGAGGCACTGCCCTGAATCTCCACAACTCTGTTTGCTCGAAGGCTAACAACAGTGTATGGCCCGACCCATTTGGACTTTAGCTTCCCAGGCATCAGCTTGAGCCTGGATTGGAAAAGGAGCACCCTCTGCCCTACTTGGAGTTCCTTGACCCGGAGGTTTTTGTCTTCTCTTTGTACCACATCGCGGACTCATATGACTCCAGTCTCAACTCTTCCAGCTCTTGAAGTTGCAATTTCCTCTCTTCCTCATAAGACTGGGGTCTCATATTAATCTCCTTGACCGCCCAGTATCTCTGTGCTCCACTCCTACGGGCAGACGACACATCTTGCCAAAAACCAACCTGTAGGTGACATTCTGTCCGGTAGGCCCACAATGCATCTCCAAGTTTCTTACTCCAGTCCTTCCTTGACGGATTCACCGTCTTCTCCAATATCGTCTTTATCTCCCTGTTGGAGATCTCGGCCTGTCCATTAGACTGAGGATGATACGGGGTAGAAAGCCTATGGTGGACCCCGTATTTCCTCATCAGAGGTTCTATTGTTCTGTTACGGAAGTGCGTCCCTTGGTCAGAAATAATCGCACGCGACACTCCGTATCTGTTAAAAATGCTAGCCCTAAGAATATTGGCCACCTCCTTGGCTTCACAAGATGTGGTAGCTTTGGCTTCTATCCATTTTGAAACATAGTCAACTGCCACAAGTATGTATGTATTCCCGTATGAAGATGGAAATGGACCAATGAAGTCCATCCCCCAAACGTCGAAAATCTCGCAGACAATCACCGGGACTTGCGGCATTTCATCTCGCTTAGAAATTCCTCCTGTTTGCTGGCACCTTTCACAGTTCTGACAGAATTCAAAAGCGTCCTTGTGTAGCGAAGGCCAATAAAATCCACTGTCTAGGACTTTCCTCGCAGTCTTCCTCGGTCCAAAATGACCTCCACATGCCAACGCATGACAATGATTCAGTACGTCCCTCTCTGAATTACCTGATCAGCTCCCATTCTCCACAAGTAAGGGTCGTCCCAGTAGTAATACTTGGTCTCGCTCTTGAGCTTCATCTTCTAGGCCCGGGAAATTTCTTGTGAACTGGGCACCTCTCCTGTGACTAAGTAATTTGCCAGGTCCGCCAACCATGGCTCGGCGTTTAGCTGACACTTTCCTCTCTCAGTATCTCCTGGACCTGTTATCGCCATTATCGCTTCCCAGCTGATAGGACTAGGAATTTTCCCTATGTAGTACAGATGCTCCTCAGGGAATGCATCAGGTATAGCTTCGTCTGTTTCCCCCTGGAAAATTCTACTCAGATGGTCGGCCACTCTATTCTCTGTCCACTTCTTGTCTTTGACTTCCCAATCAAATTCCTGCAACAGTAACACCCAACGGATAAACCTTGGCTTGGACTCCTTCTTTGCCAGCAAGTACTTGATAGCCGCGTGGTCGGTAAAAACAATCACTCTCAACCCCAGTAAGTATGGTCGAAATTTCTCAAATGAATACACAACGGCTAACATTTCCTTTTCCATGGTGTCATAGTTTTTCTGGGCCTGGTTGAGTGTCTTCGAGGCATAGAAGATCACGTAACTTTTACCATCGATTCTTTGACCTAGCACCGCCCCCACTGCGTAGTCGCTTGCATCACACATTATTTCAAACGGCAGACTCCAGTCAGGTGCTCTGATAATAGGGGCAAATACTAATTTATCTTTCAGTAGTTGAAAATCCTCCTTACACTCTTCACCGAAAATGAAATCAACATCATTATGCAACAGATGGGTGAGCGGTTGAGCAATCTTCGCGAAATCCTTTATGAATCTTCGGTAAAACCTCGCATGCCCTAGGAATCCCCTAACTTCTTTCTGATTCGTAGGGTAAGGCAATTTTGAAATCACATCGACCTTTGCTGGGTCCACCTGTATGCCCTTCTCTGAGACTACATGCCCCAAGACGATTCCCTAAGGTACCATGAAGTGACATTTTTCAAAGTTGTGGACTAAATTCTTCTCCCGACATCTCTTCAATACTACGTCCAAACTTGCTAAACAGGAATCAAAAGAGTTCTCATATACGGTGAAATCATCCATGAAAATCTCAATACAATCCTCCAGCAGATTCGAGAAGATGCTCATCATGCAACGTTGAAAAGTGCCTGGCGCATTGCACAGCCCAAACGACATCCTTCTATAAGCGTACGTGCCAAAAGGGCAAGTAAAAGTAGCCTTCTCTTGGTCTTCGGGATCTACATAGATCTGGAAGTATCCACTATATCCGTCAAGGAAACAAAAATATGGCTTTCCAGCCAACCTCTCTAGCATCTGATCAATGGAAGGTAAAGGAAAATGATCTTTCTTGGTTGCTTCATTCAGTTTTCTATAATCGATGCACATCCTCCACCTAGTGACAAGTCGAGTGGGCACCAATTCATTCTTATCATTCTTAACTACATGTATTCTTGACTTTTTAGGTACCATATGAACCGGGCTAACCCATTCACTATCTGGAATAGAGTAAATGATACTCAGCGAAAGCAGTTTCAAAACTTCCTTCAGAACTTCTTCTCTCATGTTTGGATTCAGCTTACGTTGGGGGTCTCTACAGGCTTTTGCACATTCCTCCAGTCTAATATGGTGCATGCAAAGATCAGGACTGATTCCTACTAGGTCTGAGAGAGTCCATCCTATTGCCTTCTTATTCCTTCTGATTACCTCAAGCAACTCGTTTTCCTGTTCCTCGATCAATTTGTTGTTGACGATGACCGGGAAAGTCTCATTTTCTTCCAGACCATGGAAGAGTCTTCAATTCTTTCTTGGGAGTGCTTGTTTCCTGGGGCAAGAGATCATTTTCTTCATCAATTTCATTCCCTTCCCAGACCTGGGAGAATTTTCCATACTAGCCACATGAGCTGATCCTCTTGACCTAGCTGACTTCGGATTCGTGCATAACTCCGAAATAGCTTCGGCCAGCTCTTCATCCGATAATTCCCTTGTGTGCATTGCCTCGCACCATCCAGCTACCTCTCTGTCAATAGAGTGACTTAATTCTGAATTAACAACCTGCTCCTGCATCAACTCAGTCTCAAGATATTCCTGGACCAGGGGGTTAATAACAACGATAGCATGCAAATTTTCAACATCTAGCGGTTTCCTCATTGCCTTATCTATACTAAACGTATATTTCTCCCCATTATAGTCCAGGCATATGGTCCCATCAAAAACATCAATTATGGTCTTAGCGGTACGGAGGAAAGGTCTTCCTAGAAGCACGCCGCTAGACTCAGCAGAGTCATTATCACTCATTTTAATAACATGGAAATCGGTCGGATATAGAAAATCATGCACTTTGATGATAAAATTTTCTAAAACTCCTTCCGGACAAATGCACGACCTATCCGCCAGTTGGATTACCACGTTTGTGTCTACCATCCCTACTCCTACCAGCTTTTTGTAAATAGAAAGCGGTAAAACATTTATCGATGCCCCTAGATCACACATGGCATGCTCAATTTTTACATTACTGATATAAATAGGTAAGGTAAACATACCTGGATCAATGCATTTCGAGGGCATTCTTTGCTTTTGGATCACTGCCGACACATTCTCTCCAATCAGAATCTTCCCAATGGGTCTGGCCTTCCCAGCTATGAATTCCTTGATGAACTTACTGAATACCGGTAATTTCAAAGCTTGCAAAAATGGTAAGTTGATCTCCAATTTCCCAAAGATGTCCATGAAATCCACCGGCTCTTCCTTCTTCTTCTTAGCCTCTCCTCGGTGCGGGAACGGTTTCACTTGTTTCGCTGCACCCATAGAATCTTCAGCTGGAAGTTTGCCTGATTCCTTTCCCAGTACTTCATTTTCTACTTCCGGCTCTGGGTCTAGGAAAAAAGGTTCGGCTTCACTAGGTAACAGTTTCCCCAGATCACCTGCCTGAAGGTCATCTCTATTCCTAGAACCCTCTGCTTCCGAATTCTTGGACTCAAGAATTAGATCCTTCTTTTCATTGCCTTTCATGGAAGGCGTTTCTTCTTCCTTCCTCATCGCTGGACCTTCATAACCTCGCCCAGATCTTAAAGTGATTTGACTGATGTTAGCTCTGTCTGTCGGCCTTACTGAGGCAGGAATCTTCCATTCGTTTCCTCGCATCTCGCTCAAGGATGTTGCGATCTGGGACATTTATTTTGCTAACATATCCATTGCTGCATTCTGCTCCAATTGAGCATCCTGGAGCTTATGCACCACGTTATTGTTGGACTGCAAGTTGTTTTGCATATGCTGTTGAGAACTGACTAAATCATGTACCATATCATCTAGATTCCTTGGTGGTTTAGAACTAGATTGGCCAGAACTTGGTCCTGGACCCAGATGTGGACCACTTCCTTGATTCTGGTGAAAGTTTCCTTGACCTCCTGAACTGTTGTAATACTGATTTCCCGACCCTTGATTCCCCTGGTAAGTAGGTTAGGGATTCTGATAATTTCCGGTGTAGTTCCTTTGGTGTGGCGGCACATAAGAGTTCCCATGATTCTCATTCATGTTCCCCCAATTAGAGTGATCTCCCTGGTTCCGGTTGTTCCAGCTGTTCTGCCCCTCCTGATTTCTCCCAGACCAATTAGTCTATCTTTCTGGTTAATGTGTTAACTGGGTGTTCTGTTGCGGGGGTGGCTAGTTTGGATCGTTGTAAGACCATCTAAAATTGGGATGGTTTCTCCACGGTGCGTCCCTCTGTTTCCCGGGGTTCCAGCTCCCATCTGGATTCCAACTTCCCATTGCATTCACCTGGGCCGGATAATCCCCTTCTTGAGGACCATAGTACTGCTGGGGTAGGATTTCTCCTTGACCCGGAGATTTCTTTTTCTCTTGTAAGGTTGGTGCAGTGGTTTTCTCGATTGCATTCAACAGTGCTTTCTCAAGCCTATCTATTCTTGTCTCGACTCTTTCGTCATCTTGTTCTCTCAGCGCATTTGCTTACCCTCTACTCATATCATTCCTCCGACTGTCCTACACCTTCTTGGCCTCTATCGACTTCCCCAAGATCTCTCTCGCTTCACTTCCCTTTTTCTTCGTAAAATTTCCCCCGCTCGAGGAGTTCATCAAATCCTTCGACTCGGGGTTTGCTCCTTCATAGAATAGATAATAAATCTCTGATTCGATCATTCTGTGATTTGGGCAAGCGTCCAGCAACCCCTTGAATCGCGACCAATATTGAGGGCGTTCTTGAGGGCGTTCGTCTTGTTCGACGGGAAAAAGTAATCCAGAAATTCCAGCTTGAAATCTCTCTATGTACAAATCGAATCTGGAGGTAGCCTCAGTAGCCATGTGTTAGCTTCTCCCTTCACGGTGAACGGAATCACACGTAGGCGGTAATCCTCATCTGTTGTGTCGTTAGGCCTTTTTTGAATACTGCACAGCTTGCTGAACTCATTTAAGAACTCATACAGAAACTCATTCCTCCGTCCAGAGAATGTCGGTAGAATGCCTAACACATTCGTTTTGATATCTATGGCTCTCTGACGCGGGTTCATCAATATAGCCTGGGCCGGCTCACCATCTAGATAGGCAGTGAGCGAACCGATATCCGGATCTGGATCGACTATGTGTGCCATGTCCCCGATTTCGCTTTCTGAACCAAATGGAAATGGATCTCCCATAGATAACCCTGATCTAGTGGTGACCGTAGATGATGTGTCCTTGACTTGCCAAATAAACTGACCGTTTCTCCACTCAGATGAGTCACCCCAGTATCCAAACCGTGAGCTGTAGCTCATAAACCGAATCTGAAAAGAAAGAAAAGAACAAATCAAAACTATGTACGCCAAAATCTCTAAACACAATCACAAATTACGCCATCCATCCCCGGCAACGGCGCCATTTGAAACTCGGTTCTGGAAACGTGTGTGCTTTTAATGCTAGGTCAAGCTTCTCAGACCCAGAGAATCGGCTAGATCACGAGGTCTAGGAACTCAGAGGATATCAGAAATCTCAGTCGTTGGACACACTGATTCCGCGTTCAAAACCCTCAACCCGCTATACTATGAATTAGTACAGGGAAGCAGGGATCGATCCCACGAAGATGGACGCATAAGAAAGCATTTAGAAGACCTTGGAAATGGTGAATGGCTGCTGCCACACAATTTTGGGTTGAGGTAAAACTACTACTAGACCTAGGAACGAATTAAACACTAGACCTAGGAAACTGAAAACATCATGCTGACATCGAACTTCCTCATAACTGCGAGATATTAAACTAACTTCTTAGACCGAGCAAATAGTTTCCTAATCTAGCTAGATAGAAAGTGAGTAAACAGCGGGGATAAAAGCTGCAAATAACAAACTAAGGATTTAACTAACAACTACCTTCATTTCATACCTGAATCACACGCGTACATGAAGAAAACAGAGCACATTTCCTGATTCAAACAGAATGTAAAAGTGCGGACATCGGAAACTTGCTATTAGCCGGAAATAAAACAGATATACACGTACTAGACGGAATGAAACAAAAACACGAAAACTAGGCATCAACTCTGATCACTATGTTTCAGATCCAGACGTCGGATGCTTAATCCACTCCGGATCCAAGCATTCCGAACCCAACAACCAACAAAATCAACTCCATAACTTTTTATTCAACAGATCTGCTCCGATCAACACAAACTTCAAATACTTCCACTCAAACTTAGTAAACCAATGCAAAAATCACAGTAACTACAGCAAACTCAAAACCAAATGCATCCATGATCGAAATCAACATCAGCAAAGTAAATTCAGAAACAGAAAATTGCATAGATAACGGAAATTCAACAGAAAATAGAGCCGGGCTTTGAACGGCGAAGCTCAGTGAAATTCACGATAACAAACTAAAACGAAAGCAATAAATTGCATCTTCGCCCTCTTCAAGGACGGTGTTACCGAACTACGTAACAGCAATTGAAACTCAAAAACCCCTCAAGTTCCCGATAAAAACAAGTGTGTAGAGTATGGCGAGTGAGCTAAGAGAGCCAAAAGTGCCGAGAGACGAGAGCTCCCTGTCTAAAGTCCTCCCTCGATAACTCTCTTCAATTCCCTTAAAATGCATGCTCCCCTCCTTATATAGGTGCAGGTTTGATCTTCTAAAAGCTTTTGTAGAAATCTCTTTTACCCTTCAGCTTCTTGATCTCCTCCGTCTGGTCATTTTTCCACAATGCTCACTTTTATCGCCATTTCCTTCCGCCATGTAATCGTCCTTCTCTTTTCCTGGACCTGGCGAATTCTCTGCACACCTGGCTTAAAAAGATGTGTTAGACCCCGTAAAATCATGAATTTAACCCCTTAATCAATGCATGAAATTATCCTTATCAGTCAGTGACGCGAATTTGCTTATTTAAGGTGAGTTTTCTCTCATTCTTTCCACCATCTTCTCAGATCTCTCTTGCACACTACCCCGACTACAAAATATTACCAAATTTTTACACCCACACTCTCGTTCTCCCTTCCAATTACAAATTTCAAGCTTTCATCGTCCAATTCTCTCCAACTGAAGGTATGAATCCTACACTTAATTTCTGAGTTTTAGTTGAATGTTTCCATGGATTTTGCTCTTTCATTGATGAATTGTTCGGTTGAAAAGCATGTTCTAGTATGGGGGATGAGTTTGATGGTGTTTATATTTGATTTTCATGGTTAGATTTTGCACAGGGTAGTGAATTGTTGATTTTTTTTTGTGAAATTCCCTTTTGTTCTAGTGTTTATATGTTGTAATCATGTTCATAGCATTGTGAGGCTATTATTGTTAGGGTTTATATACTAGAAATCACCTTTCGAGTTATTGAATACTGTAAACTCTAATTATTATTTCCAATGAATGCAACAAATTATTTTTGTCATAATGTTGTTATGTTTTACATTTAATGGATGTTTATTGCATATTTAAATGTATAAGCGAACATAAAAAAAGTCTTTGTTTGAGTAGACCGGTTGTGGGCTGCGCTCAATTTAAGGTACGCGGTCAGTCCTGAACAAAGAAAAATATGAATTTCACAACCTAGATAGGCCTAGACTACCTATCGTGAAAAATATTGAGTATCTACTACTTTGACTTACCAAAGGTGCGGGTTTTTCGTCACCCAACGATCCAGGTATATTGGGTAGTGGTGATCATTATCTAGAGGTGCTAGGATTGCTATTATATTGAATCGTGCGCGAGGAGAGTCTCGTTTGATAACATCCACACGAGGAGCTCGAAACAAGGTTTTATTATTCGGAACCTAGCTAGTTGGAGTTTGATTACTCTATGAATCATAAATAAGAGTTTCTTGCTAAGTCCAATCTTGGAGATTAAAATATGTTAATTAATTAAGTCCATAACAGACATTGATTAATTAATGGATGTTTCTATCTTAAGCGCGGGAAATTAATTAAACGAGAAAAAGGCTCCCCGGAATACTTGTAATTTCGGATTTGGAAAGGCAGTGCAATATTACTTTTGTAGTGGCTGCTTGTAATATTCCAATATAAGTTTATATTAAATTGTGGGTTCAATATAATTAGTAAAAAGCTAATTGGGTGAGGCCATGTCGAAAATTGCTCTCCTTCCGTGAGCAGATTTCTGTCTTCGTTATTTAAGTGCTAGTACACTGGTGAGATTTGCCCACACAAATATCAGTGTACAGTCTGGGACACCAGTCAGAATATCCGAGGTCGAGTTCTCAAGATCTTCACGTGGAGAAGAAGCAAGCCATCTTCGATTCTTAAGCGAATCAACAAGGTAAATTGGCTAACTCTGTAGTATGCGTGTTTTAGGGATTATTTGTACTAAAGCATGTTTAAAATTCAAGTTATGAGCATGATACATGTGATAATTACGCGAATAGAATTTGTCTAAATAATCTGCTAAATAGATCAGTTTTATGTGATCCGATAGAACACATGCTTCCGCTACCAACCCCTTCAATTATTACTTCTATGAATTGCAATACATGTTTAGTTATAGAGATTGTTGATTTGTGTTGATTTTGCTGATACGTCTCAACATGGGGGATGAATTCACGTAGGGGATGGATTGTTTGTGTTCTAAATTGTTGGTTTTCTTTAACATGATTACATGCTACAGTTTAGGATGCCTTGTTGTTACAACTTGCACATCTTTGTTGATTATTGAAGTATTCTTAGTTGAGTGCAAGTTTGGGGAACCCTTGTTTGTCTATTATTTGATGCTATTTTTAGAGTTTGTTTTTCTTTTGTAGGACAATGACAACAAGAGGAAAGCCCAAGAATGCAAAGAACTATAGGATTATCCTTGCGACGGATGATCAATAGGCTATGTGGAAGAAAGTGTCGGCGAGGGAGACGGCACCCTCGAGATACCCCATTGATCTTCCCCTACAAACTTTGGGGATTTTGGATGATTTTTGGCCATTATGCAACGTCGGCGAGGGTAATGGCCTTATGCACATGTTCCAAGGGAGGTGGCCATCATATAGGAGACTCACTCTAGAGTTTCTAAGCTCGCTCAAGGTGAACAAGAACCGCCTCTCCCGCATCCCCGAGAGCATCGACTTTCGCCTAGGCAACCGCAACCACTCACTCACTATGGAGCAACTTTGTGCGGTGTTCCATTGCTTCGACCACAACCCCGATGAAGAGGTTGGCTATCATTACTCTGATGTTTGGGGTGCGATGACTAAGGAGAGAGAAGATCATGAGCCGGGGTACGCCAAGTCCTCGTCCATCCGCAACCCCGTCATGAGGTACCTCCACCGGGCTATGACCCAACTTATGTTCGCAAGGATTGATGGTGGGAGTGTTTCTCAAATTGAGCCCAACGTCATGTGGTATCTTCTCTTGATGGTGGGGTTCAACTTTGGAATCCTCTTCACTCTCTACGCTGACCGAATATCCAAGAGGGACGGGGGAGTTATTTGTTGTGGGGGAATGATCACGGCGCTCGCCGAGCATCTTGGCATCTCGATCGCTGGGCTCACCGAAGAGATGGGGAAGAGATTCATCACTTACGAGGTGCTCTTCTCAGTGGGACTTTTGAAGACCGATGCTAGCGGTCAAGGATTCGTTTTGCAAGTGGATCAGGATCACTTTTCCGTTCCAATTCCTCATTTGACCAAGGTCGACACGTGGGGTAACCAAACCAATTGGAAGCTCAACACACCCACCCACCGGAGAGCCATCAAGGCTAACCCCATTAATGGAGAGTTTAGGAGGAGGAACATTCCTTCTCGTATCCCCGTCTTCGACCCCGAAGAGGACTTTGCCTTCGATGCCATTGACAATTATCAAGAAGAGGCGGAGCATTCACATGCTCAAGGGAGTGGAGCGTCGCCGCCGCTACAAAATGAAAAAGAAGAAGAAGAAGAAGAAGAGGAGGAAGTTGAAGCCCATCGCCGCTGCACTAGAGCCAACCACCGCCGCGGGAGGCCTAACGTCAGTGAGGAGTTCCAAGCTAACACCTCCGCCCAATTAGGAGATATGTTCTCCTACATGCAAAATATATCCAACACTTGAGACAATAGGTGGGCGGAGCAACAACAAGAGAATGCCTACAACCGCCAAGGATGGGCGGCACAAGGCGAATGGCGAACGGCAGAGCAAGAATTTTGGGAGCATCAACGGCTAGAATATATTCATCAACGTCAACAAATCGCCGAGGTCCAAAGGTTGGCCGCCGCGGCTCGACAAGAGAGCCAAACCATGAGTGGCGACATCGCCTACCTTATTGGCGCATTCGACGACCTCAACGCTCGTTTCCCTCCTCCTCAAGATTGAAGAAGTCAAGCTCATGACTTTAAATGAGCACTTGTATCATTATTTGATTTTGGTTTTAAGACAATTTCTTTTGGTTTTTGTTTAATTTTCATATTTTTGAAAACAAAATTCGCAGGTTCTGACCTTCGCCGGCGACCGCTGCAGAGGCGGCAGCGGCCCGCCGGCCACATTCTGGAAACATTTCGACTCACCGTGGCGACCGCCGCACAATTGCAGTTTCCAGCGCAATTTTTCAAATTTTTCAAATTTTCGCACCGTCCTACCGCTACGCGAAATTTTTCAAGGTATGTTTTCTTTTTAGTAGTTTACTCACGTCCATACCGACTCTACAAACTTATTTTACACTTTGTTGAAAATAAGTTTGGGGGGATGAAGTGGTGGACCGTGAGTTTATGTTTTTGCTTTAGTTCGTAGGTTTTAGTTTAAGTTTTTGTTTAAAAAAAAACCCGAAGGTGAATCCATGTCATGAACTTAACATGAATAACTTAGAAACACGCATGCTTAGGGACACATTAGACCGAGTTGCCAATGATATTTAATTTCATCCATGTTTAAGTATGGTTTGACGTTTTGATATGATGGTTTGTGATAAGGCCTATTTCATGCATTGGTTTAGAGGGTAAAATGTAGGCTACTTGATCAGTTTTACCCGGAAAGCAAGTGTTAATTGTGCAGGAATGCTGCTTGACCAAGGGCTGCAAGGCCAAATTGATCATGTTAGCGCAAAAGGCAGATTAAGCTAACAAAAAGTGTGGGTTGATCAAGTTGATGGTCAAGCAGTTAGCCGGGGGACCACTGGGAAACAGAAAGAGGGCACGTATAGCAGATGCGCAGGAAAGCGATCCTGAATTAGTTATCCAAGGACAACGGCGAAACAGAAAAGGGGACACGTATCGACGGATAAGACGCGCAATTCCAGCAATGACGAAGATTCGCTGCCAAATTTGTTATCATAACTGGAGGTTGTTACGAAGAGCCTATAAATAGAGGGCGCATCGCAATAGCTCGGGATCTTCTCCTTTTTATCTTCTTTTTATCTTCTTCCTTCTCCGGTTTATTTTCTTTTATCAGTAGTTTTAGTTCCAATTTCCAGTAGAGAGTTAAGAATGGTTAGCTATAGAGTAGAAGGGAGCGTGACAGAGAGATCCAGACCGTTCGCCACCGCTTTAGTTCTGACCGAGGACCTCTCTGATTTATAGCTTTCTTTCATTTAAGTTCTAGTTACTTAGTTAACTTTTGTGTTTGTTAAGTAGTTGAAAACGATCGGTCTTGATTTGTATTCTGCATTTTCCAAGATCTGTTCTGTGTTCTGTTTTAAATCAAAGTTGTTTGTTTTCGGATATCTTGTTGACTGTTTGAGCTTAGTTAGTCTTAAATACCCAGATCCTGGAGGCCGGTGTAGTAACCACTCGTTACAGAGCCGCGTTAGCAGCAGCAGCAGCATCGTCATCTACTGCTGAGCAACTGACCAGTGAGGAGGAATTCCTCCTAGAAGGCGTACGGACACTCCTTTGAAAGGCCGTAAAAATGGGACAAAACGGTCAGTACTCCGGACTTGATCGCGATGGTCCGCATCCCAGGAGTAACGGAAATGGCATGTGTGGGCTTCTTCTCATCATGAGCGTGCAGAGAGCCAATTCCTTAGTCGTCGACGACGAGGGCCATCTCTGCTTTTGCTTGTTCAAGTGGTGGTGGTTTAGGTTGTGCGTTTTGCTCTCCTTCTTCATCGCTGGTCAGTTGGTCAACGGCTGCTGCTGCTGCTAGTGTGGCTCTGTAATGAGTGGTAACGACGCCGGCTTCCTAGACTCTCCAATGAGCGTTAGTGCCTCTGTATATAAGAGGGTGATTCCAGTGGCTGCCGCGGTGGTACCTTCTCATCAACAGAAGAAAAAAAAAACAAATGAGGAAAGAAAGAAACAAAATTATATACACCTATGCGCAACACACAAACATAAAATAACACTATGCTTCCCCGACAACGACACCATTTTGGAAGGACCTCGAGAGGGGGCGCGAATAGAGTGTGGATTTAACTTTGCCACTTGATCAATGCAATCTCGTCCTCACTCGTTTCCTACCAAAGTAATTTATAAACACCCAATTTTGCACTACTTTAACAGTAAAGTGGCAAGTTCGGGGTCGATCCCACAGAGAAGCTAGTGTATCAAGTGTATGAGTAGTGAACAGGGGGCTGGCTGCTGCCACGCTTTAACTTTGGGAGTTTTTACATACTGATTTTACTCTAGACAGAATTTAACTTACTAACTTGATCAAGGAAATTTTAACAACTGGGTCAAGTGAATTTCAAACTGGAATGAAAATTAACTACGTGAAACAGTAAACACCACGATGAAAACAAAAGCAACTTTGATTAAAACTAAACTCAGAACAGTACAACGTGAAATTTGAACTAAGCTAACACTTCGGAAAATACGAAAGCAAGTAAAACCGAGGAGATCCTCGTCGGGAAACTTAAGAATACGCCGACAGATATCAAGTTTTCTGCAGCGCTCCTTCGATCACCCTTTCTAATCAAGCATTACTTTATCTAAGCTATCTAAAGAACTGAACTAAACTAGAGAGCTAAACTAAACTAAAGTAATGACGGAAAGTAAAGGATCGGATCTGGTTAATGTGGTGGCACATCCTCTATTTATAGGCATGACCTCCAGCTGGATAACGATCTTGGCAGAGAATATTCGCACACGCTGAGTGTGAGCGACTCATCGATTGCTACGTGCTCTCCTTCTAGAATGACGACGTTTTTCAGGAACAGATTCATGACTCAGCTCTGTCCTTGCGTCTCATATATCAGCACTTGTCCCCTTCTAGAACATTGTCCTTGCTAACAGAATGATGCGCAGCATCCAGCTCATTGCCTCGCGTATCCTTCTTCTAGAAGCCCACCTTGCCTGCTTGGTTACTCCCCTTGATCAACTCCCCCGATTTCTGGCCTCTTTTCACCTATTGTACTTGCTTGATCAGTTTGGCCTTGTTGCCTTGGTCAAGCGGCATTCCTGCACATTTAACACTTGCTTCGCACAATAAACCGATCAAGTAGCGTACATTTTACCCCTAAACTGATGCATGAAATGAGCCTTATCAAACTGCTCACACTTAAAACATACTTGTCCCCAAGTATAAAGAAAAAGAAAAGAAAAAGATAAGGCAAATTTCAGGCATGGTTTACTCATTTCAAGAAATTAAAAGAAAATGAAAAAGAAAACAAGACTCGAAATAGAAACTCATATTCTCATAGATATATTAGATTGAATAAATTTCCAACAATCATACCCGAGGTCGAGGTCAATCCATTTGCCAGCAGCTTATGTTTCTTCTTTTTTTGCTTTTACTTGATCAAAGTGTCAGTTTGTCAAGATTGCTCAATTTAAAAACCACTGTTAGATTCACTCAGTCACTCATTTCTCACCAGAGATGTTAGGACTGTTCACTCGGTATTGCCACAAATTTAATACTTCGAATCGGATTGCACAAGATAGTTTCTTAAGATATTTGTTTCGGGTGTAATGAGGCTTAAGGGTAGTGGTGTATCAAGGTAGGGTCCTAGGGGTTCTAAGTTTAAAAATATAAACTATAAAAAGAAAAACACGTGAGTCAAGAAACCAAAGATTTGAACTATTTATTTCGCCACTAGATATCTTACTTGGTCAAGTGGCGACTTCTAGCCTTGAACTTTTGGCTTATTTTTTTTCTAACTTCCGACTTATCGGGTCAAATTACAACTTTTCCTGCCCTCTTTTCTCAAACTTTTCTTGATAACAACATTTTTTTTGACTTGATTTCTGACTTGATCAACCTGATTGACTAACTCGCTTAACCCGGCTACCCTTTTATTTTTACTTTCTATCGTACTACCCCTTACTTTGAAATGACTCATCTGTTGACCTCTTTTCCTTACGTGTTTGAAAAAGAAAAAAGTGTATGGATATGAGTTCTGGTTTCAAAAGGAAGGGTCAAAGTGTATGGGCTCAATTTGGTTAACTAAGGGGTTCGTTGCTTGACAAGGCGGGTTCGTGGAGCGAAAGAAGAAAAAGCTCAAATTTGTTAAGTCCTAATGCCTTTAGTCCTTTCTACTTGTGCAATTTTCATCTAAATATAAAAAATTCAGCCTCTCGTAAAATTTTTCCTTGTAAAGATAGTAGAAAGTGTTGTACTTTGTCTTATAACTCACATATAGAGAGGCTTCACAGTAAGTTTAAAAATTGAGCATTTCCATCATACTTACGTCGTTCAAACTGATCAAGTTTTTTTGCAATCAAGTTTCTACATGTAAACATACTGAGTCCTTTTTCTAACTCTTCCCAGAGTAATCAAATCTTCCACTTATCCGATTTCATGCATATTGCCTATTTATTACTATCTGATATTTTGTATTTTCAAAATTTTTGACATGAATGATTTTTATTTTCTGAAACTAACGCTTCCCCCTCCCACTGCATATGAACCAATGTTGTTAAATAGCTGCTATAGCGGGGATATTACGCTATAGCATATCAGTTTTTAATGAAAACGCTATCGCCACACAGATACGTAGCATTTTTCTGTGGCGGCCGCCATACCCGTGGCGGTCGTGGTTCCATAGCGCTACCATATCCCGCAATAGCGGTATTTTAGCCCAATTTTGACTTTTTAGTGCTAATTTTGACTTTTATTGGGCTTTTTATTTTTTAATTTAATTTTGCATAGGCTCAATCAGCCCACCCCAATAATTCTAACCCCAATAATTCTAAACCCTAATTCCACAACCCCAATCTGCCGCTTTTCATCTCTACTCCTTCAGTCCTTCCACAATCTGCCACCCACCGTCGCGCCGCCGCCACTGTCGCGCCGCCCCCGCCGCCTGTTGCAGCCTAGCCAGCACCCGCCAGCACCCTCCAGCCCCACTCAGTGACTCAGCCACCGCCCAGCCATACAGCCCCTCCTATTCACAATCTGCACCCTACAGCCCCTCCTATTCACAATCTGCACCCACTCAGTGACTCAGCCACCGCCCAGCCACTTGACGCCGCCACCCTCGCGCCGCCGCCGCCACCTACAGCAGCCGAGCACCTTCCAGCAACAGTCCAGCGTCCAGCAGTCAGCTTTCCGACAAGGTATTTTTCTATTTTGTTGTTCTATTACATGCTTTACCCATTCTATAATGTATAAAAACTTAAAAAGTAATGATATCATCAGCTAGGTTGTGTGATAAATAAGAGCATGCAAATATTCTGGATTTTGTTAACTTATTATGTTTTATTGTTTTCTTTTATTTGCAAGAATGTCTCATGGAGAAGTTTCAACAGCTGCCACTAGGGGAAAATGTTCGAATAGAACTGATCCGGGCTGGAAGTATTGTTCTCCCGTTGATGAAAAGTTGACTAGTAAAGTCAAATGCAACTTTTGCAACAAAGAGATGAACGGGGGCATCACAAGAGCAAAAGAGCATCTGATGGGCAAGAAAGGAAAGGTTGCCCCATGTCCTAGTTGTCCGAAACAGGTGCGAGATGAGCTTTGGGATCACTTCCAATCCAAAAAAAATTTTGGAAGCTCAGATTTTGCAAAGTATACAGAGTTTGTCGATCTAGGTGGTACTGATAGTACGAGTGGCATTGGCAATGCAGATGAAGATGCTACAGTAGTGAGAGGGCCGATGGATGCGTTTATGAAAAGGGGTGCAGCTGCAAGTGCTGGAAAACTAAGCAAAAATAATATGAGGCAACAGAATGTGAAAGAATCTCTTGATAAAAAAGCTGTAGCACTAGTCCACCAGGATATTGCTCGGTTTTGGTATCACTCGATTTGCTACGTCCTATCTATCATTGCAAAGGCTTCAAGAGGAAAGGGAGAACCTTAGGAAAATGTTTACTTGTGATGAGTGGATGCAAAACAAGCTATCAAAGGAGGTGAAGGGGATCGAAGCAACAAAGACCGTCATGAAGACTTCCTTTTGGAATAATGTCGTCTACATTCTCAAAATAATGGGTCCCCTTGTAAGAGTGCTTAGAATGGTGGATGGTGAGAAGAAGGCAGCGATGGGCTACATCTGTGAGGCAATAGAGAAGGCGAAAGAGGCGATCAAGAAGTCTTTCAATGGGATTGAAAAAAAATATGAAGATGTTTTCAAGATAATTGATAAAAGATGGAGTTGTCAACTCCATAGGCCATTGCATGCAGCTGGATACTTTCTGAATCCAAGCATCTTCTATGATAACAGGGAGTTGAACTTTGATAGTGTGGTGACTAAAGGGTTATATGCTTGTATTAATCGATTGGCAACATCAAAAGCAAAGGAAGATAGGGTGCTTCAATAGTTGAATGTGTACACAAACGCCGCAGGCGACTTCTTTGGTACCGAGGCTGCGCAACGGCAAAGGAAGATTGTACATCCCGGTGAGAAACTTTAAACTTAGTCCTTAAAAATTTTTGAATTCTATTTTCTAATTTGGAAACATATATGATTGTGTAGCTACTTGGTGGTCTATGTTTGGGAAAGACACTAGGCTTTTGCAAAAGTTTGCAATCAAAATCTTAAGTTTGACATGTAGCGCTTCCGGTTGTGAGCGCAATTGGAATGTCTTTACTTTACTACTTAATGTACTTTTTTTAAAGATTACTTACTGTACTTATAGTGATTTAGTTTCTAATAATATTTATAAATAACAATTAGGTGATTAATTATATTTATTTTGTAGATTCATACAAAAAAGGGAAATAGGCTCGAGCATAAGAGGATGCCAGATTTGGTTTATGTAAAATATAACCAAAAATTGCATGATAGGTTAGTGCAACCGATGAATTTGATCCTATTATTCTCGATGATATTGATGAGTGCAATGAGTGGCTAGTTGGGGAGTTGGATGATGATGATGATATTGATGGTGGTAATCATTTGGTTCATGATGACGATGATACACTTGATTGGAACATGGTGTATAAGGCTTCGGGTGTTGGAGAGCCTAGGACATATACTAGGTCAAAGAAGAGGAAAGAATCTTCTACATCTAGTTCAAGTTGTCTTAGAGTTTCTAAGAAAAAAGAACCTATCATACCTAGAAAAAGGAAAGGGAAACGGAAAAGGCTTGCGCTTGTAGATGAAGAATCGGAAGAGGAAGAATTTGAGGATTGTGTAAGTGGAGATCAAGAGGATGAAGCAATAGAGGATGAAGATGAAATGGATGCCAATGATAGTGATGATGATAAGCTAGAAGACTATGATGAGCTTGATGATTGATGTCTATTGAGCTTATCATGGTTTTATGTTTTGTTGAACACTTGAACTAAAGACTTTAATTGCTAGACTTTTATATAATTATGCTTTATTACATGTTTTTAGAGTTTTTAATGTTATATTTTTATGAAGAAGTTTTTAAATTTTTATTAAAAACTAAACTAAAGACGGAAAGTAAAGGATTTGATCTGGTTAATGTGGTGGCACATCCTCTATTTATAGGCACGACTTCCAGCTGGATAACGATCTTGGCAGGGAATATTCGCTCACGCTGAGTGTGAGCGACTTATCGATTGCTACGTGCTCTCCTTCTAGAATGACGACGCGTTTTAGTAACAGATTCATGACTCAGCTTCGTCCTTGCGTCTCATATATCAGCACGTGTCCCCTTCTATAACGTTGTCCTTGCTAATAGAATGATGCGCACCATCCAACTCATTACCTCGCGTGTCCTTCTTCTGGAAGCCTGTGGTCCCCTCCTTGCCTGCTTGGTTACTCCCCTTGATCAACTCCCCCGATTTCTGGCCTCTTTTCCCCTATTGTACTTGCTTGATCAGTTTGGCCTTGTTGCCTTGGTCAAGCGGCATTCCTGCACATTTAACACTTGCTTGGCGCGATAAACCGATCAAGTAGCGTACATTTTACCCCGAAACCGATGCATGAAATGAGCCTTATCAGCAATATTGGGACAGATTCTAGGGACTGCTTCAAGCGTGTCCTAATCCAAAATGGGAGAGCGGGAGGTCTATTCAACCTTCTATGGTGGGTTGACGGTGGACAGCAAAAACGACCTCAATCTAGCTGCCCAAGGGGATTTCTCCAAAACCCCGTTCAGTCAAGCAAAGAATATTCAAGAGAGGTTGATCGAAGCAAAAAGATCCTATGAGACCTCCCGAGGCCAGTACAGAAGAGGAGAGGTGCACGCAGCATAAGCGCGAAGCAATGAGAATTCGGAGGCTTGATTTGAGCAAATGGAGAAAAGGCTGTTAGAAGTCGCGGAAAAGGCCAGAGCACCTCCACCTCCAGCCCCTAAGGAGAAGACGTATGGCCACCACCTCTAGAGGTCAGCCCAATTGGTCAGGCAGACAACAGGAAAGGAATTGGGGATATAGACATCAAGGCCCCCAGTCAAGCAACTCCGGGAGACAACCGAACATTCAAGTGGTGAGCTGTATTCCACCGCATCAAAGAGGGAACCAACAACGCCAAGGGAACCAACCATACCATCAGCCCCAGTGTCAATCTGAGCACTATGGACCGTCAGACTACCCTCAGCCCAGCCACGGTGCAGGACCTTCAAATCAGAGATACAACAGGCACCCGAATGAAGGTCCAGGAGAGGCTATGGTTCCGCACCATCAGCATGATGCGATGCGTGAAATCCAGGAGGCTCAAAAAGAGCAGAGGTAAGCTCTGGATATACTTACAAAGAAGCTCTCTCAAGTTGCCATGTCACTGGGAAGCTAAGAGGGAATGAAGGAAAGATCCCAGCCACGGTGCAGCCCACTGGGCGGGAGAACATCAGCGAGGTCTCCCTGAGGTCAGGGAAGGTGTATCAAAGCCCCACTCTACCTGCAAGTTCCCCAGCTTCCATGATCAAGCCGCTGGAGGAAGAGATAAGGGAAAAGAGAAGGTATGCGGCGAGACCTCAGGAGAAGGTCAAGGCGAAGGAACGGAGAAGACCAAGCCCTACCCCTACCGCGCGATGATTACAAGGAAGAGAGATGCAACGATTGATGTGTCCAGCTTATTCAAGGACGTGGAAGTCAAAGTGCCACTCCTGACGGCGTTGAAAATGCCCCCTATCAACAAATTTGTTAAAGACTACCTGGCGGGAAAAGTCAATGAAGAAGGAAGAATGATTACAGAGGAGAATGTCTCTGCAGTGATATAGCGCAGTGACCTCCCATCAAAGAAGACCGACCCAGGGATGTTCACACTCCCAATCTCGATTGGAGGCATTCAAGTGGAGCACGCAATGTGTGATCTCGGGGCATTTATCAATGTATTGTCGTATTCCGTATACAAAAAGCTGGGAGAGGCTAAGCTCGTCAACACTGACATCATGATACAGCTAGCCGACATCTCTTGCATTCACCCCGAGGGAATTCTCGAAGATGTGATAGTTAAGGAGAACAATTTCCTGTACCCAGCCGACTTCTTCGTCATCAAAATGACAGAGCTAGCAGCAAAGAAGTCTAGTGGAGTCTTATTGGGAAGGTCGTTCTTGTCCACAACCAGCACTATAATTGACGTCCGCAATGGGACGATCAGTTTGGACTTCAAAGGAGAGCAATTCACTTTCAACATTGACGAAGCAATGAAATGGCCGACGGACAGTGAGAACGTGTACTCGGTGGAGGTAATCGAGCCTCTGGTGCAAGAGTATCTCGAGGAGGAGTTCCTACAGAGGCAATTCACCGACTCCGCAGCAGACGAAGAGGTTGAGAAGGAAATTGCTGACTGGTACGAGGCTATGAAAGTTGGCGAGATGGATGATCAAGCCATCGCGAAAGCGGTGATGGATTTTTGCGAGCGACCGCGGCCAGCTGGGTCAAGCGGGATCGCTCAATTGTCAAGCCTCGAGAAGCTGCCTGCTCAAGGCACTCCACTGAGAAGAGAAGCGGAAGAGAACCCTCTACCTACTGAATTACCCACAACTTCAAAAGAACTTAAGCGGCCTCCAGCACATTTGAAGTACGCCTATCTGGGGGAGAATGAAACGCTGCTAGTAATCATCAACAATCAGTTGACCCAGGGGCAGGAAAAGCAATTGCTGGAGGTACTGAGGCGCAATCAGAAGGCAATCCGGTGGAAGTTGACGGATTTGGTGGGAATTAGCCTAGACTTTTGCATGCACCAGATCCGTCTAGAGAAAGGAGCAAAGCCCCACCATGACCAGCAACGCAAGCTCAACCCCAACATGAGAAAGGAAGTTCTCAATGAGATAGTCAAGCTGGTCTCCATCGGAATTATATACTCCATTCCGGATAGCAACTGGGTCAGTCCAGTTCATATGGTGCCAAAGAAGAGTGAAATCCAAGTAGTGAAGAACGAGAAAAATGAGTTGATTCCAACAAGGTCCGTCACTGGATGGAGGATGTGCATAGACTATAGGAAGCTGAATGCGGCCACGAAGTGTTAGGATTGGTATACTGAAAAGCATATTTCGAGCATGTTGCACGGATTGAATTGCTTGTATACAATAAACTCTACAATCCACTTTTAACCCAAGGCGAAAAGAATTAATTTTATCACATTGGTGTTTGCTTATGCATTTATAAGATGTTTCTCAAACATTTAAATGTATAAGAAGCAAATAAGTCTAATTCTTCTACATAGTAGACTGGTCGTGAACGACGTTCACAGAAGGTAACTCAGTCGTTCCTTTGTAGAAGAGAAATAGAATTTCACAACCTAGATAGGCTTTGGCTACCTATCATGAAAGGTTGCAGTGTCAGTCCGCATGTTTCCTTACCTTGGGTAGTGGTGATCAATGTCTAGAGGTGCTAGTATTGTTATTGCAATGAATCGTGTACTAGGTAAGTCCAGTTTGATAATATCCTCAAGAGGTGTTCGAAAAAGGTTTTATTATTCAGAAACCCGGCCGGTTGGAATTTATTCCAGAATAATAAATAAAGATTTTGAACTAGACAACTCTTGGAAAAAAGATATTAATTAATTATAGTCAAATAGCAGACTTAAATTAATTAATGGATATTTATATCTTAAACACGGGAAATAATAAATTAAAGAGGTAAAGCCCGGATTACTCGTAATTTGGGATTGGACGGGCAGTCAATATTATTATACTATAGTGGATGATAATAATATTCTATTGGACTTGTATTAAATTGGGGCTCAATTTAATTAGTAAAAGTCCAACAGGTTTGACCCAAGTCCAACCTCCATGGATCCCTAATCTGGCCCATCATAACTCTTTATAAAAGGAGATAAGAAAGGAGATTAAATGAGATTTTTCTCATTAATTTTCGTGCTCCCCTGTGGGAGTGGACAAAAAAATCGGTTTTTGAGAAAACTGATATTTTGTCTTCTTTCTAATCAAACCCTTTTCGATTCTGACAAGCTTTGTCCACCCAAAGGTCATTATCTAAGTTCGGGATACAGATTAGAAGATTTGTGGTTGAGTACGAAGAACATCACGTGGAGAAGGCGCAAGCAATCGTTGATTCTTTGGAGAATCAGATCGGTAATTCTAAACCGTAGGAATTCATGTTTTAGGTTTTTATTCCTTTTACACGAATTATGTGCGTTCTTGGATGCAATTCTGTGTTTAACATGTAGTTAATTAATCCCATAATCGGTCAAATAGATCCATAGATCTGATTTATTTGTGAATGCATGACTTCCGCTGTGCAAGGGGCTCCAAACCCCAGCACGAAGAAGGATCATTTCCCGATGCCATTCATTGACCAAATGCTAAGATATTGGCCGGGAAGCAATACTTCAACTCCCTTGATGGGTATAACGGCTACTTCCAAATTGCTGTGAACCCAGATGATCAAGAAAAGACAACATTTACATGCCCCTTTGGCACCTACGCCTACAGAAGGATGCCATTCGGACTCTGCAATGCTCCAGGTACCTTCCGAGATGCATGATGAGCATCATCTCTGACTTGTTAGAAGATTGTATTGAGATCTTCATGGACGACTTTACCGTCTATGGGGACACATTTGAGCAAGGGATCCATAGCCTGAACAGAGTGCTGGAGAGGTACCGACAGAAGTACCTGGTCTTAAATTTTGATAAGTGCCATTTCATGGTCACTGAGGGCATTGTCCTGGGCCACGTCGTGTCAAGCAGGGGAATTGAAGTTGATCAAGCCAAGGTGGCTGTCATTGCAAAGCTTCCATACCCAACAAATAAAAAGGAAATCCAGGCTTTCCTGGGCCATGCTGGCTTTTACAGACGCTTCATAAAAGATTTTGCAAAGATTGCCCAACCCTTGACGAGGCTGCTACAAAATGAAGTGGAGTTTGAGTTTTCCGATGCCTGCAAAGCCGCCTTCCAGATTTTGAAGGACAGATTGATCAGTTCGCCAATCATCCGCTCCCCCGACTGGAGTCACCCTTTGTCACGACCGCCCATACAAGGGGTACCACAAACGCGGCGATCGTGACCGACATGCATGGATTACAATTTAAAAAGAACAACTTAATTGATTTGAAGAAAGGAAAACAACTTAGTTTAAAGATTTTAAGGTTATATTTTTTTTGAAAAGACATAAGATAAAATACTTTTAAAAAGACAAGGGAAAAATTGGACTTAAGAAATATAATAACTAAAAACTAAAGTAGAACAAGCACTTAACTTAAATTAGGAGAATACCATTTTCAAAAGACAACGTAGATGCACGTTTAAATCCTAACACCACCATACATGTCCCAACACCAAAACGAAAAGCTTACGGTCTTAAGACACGAATTAAAACATAGCAGCGGATAAATAAGGTTCAAGGAGAGTCAAGGATCACGCCTATGTATGACGACACAACGTATCCTAAGGTCTCTAGCCAGCTCAACATCCACCGCAACATCCCGCTCAACCTGCAAAATTTTTAAAAGAAATTGCAGGGCTGAGTACTTGTTGTACTCAATGGGTTCATGCCGAAAACATTTATCAAGTTATGTCATCCATACCAGTGATCTCGAGTTTTATACGCAGTAAAGAAAAAAATCACGAGAACACAAAAATGTTTCATAGACTGGCCAGTCAAATAATCTCCCCATTTTTCACATCAATCCAACAATCACAACCACAGTGCGACGAAAGTGTGGCCACACTATTCGCCCATGAGACCGGCCGACTTGCAAGGACGGCTCACGATCCCACCAGTGTACACAGCCCGATAGGGTTTACGGCCCTACTCGGACCCGAATTCGTTTCACAAAACAGCCATATAGTCTAACGAAGTAAACTCATACGAACTAGGCATCAGGCACACAATCTCATAACAAAAACAGTCCATGGCATGACATAACAGTTAAACCACCCTTGTATCTCCACATAATATTTTTTTTGGAAAAATAAAGAGGTTTGAAAAGAAAGCCCACCTCGTTCTCTTAGCAAAATCACAACCCAACTTAGCAACCCTCGATCCTCGAGTTCACGAAAACACAACACCCTTGTCAACGACAACACAAGTCAGCCTCACACAAAAACATACTACTATGCATGTCCTATCGCTTCACTCTCATTGTTCTCCTCAATCCCAAAGCCCAACATACATCACAAGGGTATAAAACACACGTAACACCTTTCAACTTATCGCAAGTGATTTCATCATTTAAACACGTTCCTTGCACATACATGCATCATATAACACCTTTAAACTTGAAACTAAGTGTCATTTAATCAAGGCAGAAAACTGGCAGAATTGCGCGACCGTTTTGTAAAAATCACTATAAATTCATCCGACCTCAAAACATGCTAAATTTTGGTCACAACACAGAGGACACATTCAAGTTCATCCATGAAAATTTTCATATCGAAATCACGTCATTTAGTCAGTCATATCACATATTGAACTCTCTGGTCGGAACATATAATTTCTGACAGTATTGCGCAGTTCATTTGAAAAATTCACCATAATTTCATACGATGCCCAAAAAGGCCGAAAGTTTAACACAATACAGAAGACACATCAAATTTTCATATCGTTCAAGAATCACGTCAATCGGAGTTCATTTGGTCAGTCAAACAGAAAACGAAACATTCATGGCGAGAACTCACGTTTCTGGCAGATTTGCGCAGTCGACTTCAAACATTTATTAAAAATTCATTTTTCGATAAAACAGGCTGAAATTCACACGAGACGCAGTAAACATCTTGAAGTTTACTCAGTAAAAACTTCGTAGCAAAATTCGTTCGTTTGATGGGTCGAATACAGATCATAAGTCACTGGTCGAGCATCACAGAAATCTGGTTCAAATTCGAAAATAGGGTTTTTAAATTTCCACAACGAAAACACCGATTCTTCATGCTCGAAAACACATCATCATGCTTACACATTCCTCAAACACATATTTGCATACCAACTCATATTTTTCACAATTATTTCGATCCAATCACACGTGAATTCAACCAACAATTGCAAAATCAAACAAGTTCTTACGACACACGATTTCCCCCGTTAAAACTCGCGATCTATCAAACCTACACTCTTTACATGCATGTAGGACTCAAAACATGGTTCAAAAGCGAAGGAGGAGGAAAAGTGTGTGATTATACCTTCCTTTGACAAAACGAATCGGTAGAAACGTGGAATGGAGCGATTCGTCGGAGGTTCTCGAAGCTAACTTCAACGGATGCGAGATCAAAGCTTGAATGGAAGGTTTTTGGAGATGGGAGAGTGGGAGAGGAGAGGAGACGTGTGGGAGAGAATGAGGGAGGGAGCGTGTGATGTTATGGGGGCTAGGGTTAGGGGTTAGTTTATTTTATGTACTAGGATTTATTTACACCCAATTAATAAATAAATTGTGGAAGGAATAAATTAAATACAAATCCCACAATCATGAGGCAAAGTAGGCGTGTGATTTTTGAGGGAAAAGAGGCCAAAATTTGCTGATTTAATTACAAGGAAATATAGCAAATTTTTACTTGGAGAGAATATTCATAAATTAGGAATTAAAGGTGAATATTCCATAAACAAGGGAACAAAAATAAATTAAATCCCCAAGTAGGAATTAATATGGTGGGGCCGAAAATTTCAAGAAAAAAAAAATTGTACAAGGAAATTATTTAAATCCCCAATTAAATAGAATAGGATTTAAATTAGGAAATTTCTTTATAGGAAAAAGGCTCTCATAAAATAGGCAACAACTAATTAAATTCCCACAAGGAAAATAATGCCTAGGGGGGGCGTGTGATATGGGAGTAAAGTAGGAGAAAAATATTCACATCCCCAATTAATTAGGCATAGGAATTTATTTATTTGAATAAAAAGGGATTCCACAAATTAGGGAACAAATAAAATATCCCTCCAAAATTTATTGGAGGAGCCGAAAATTGCTAGGCTCAAATAGCCAAGGAATATCCCAACTCTCTATTTATTTTGGGTGAAGAAATACATTATCACATGATTTAATTGGATTAAATTCAAAGGAAGGGAGTCAATAAAGCACCAATTAAATCAAAAGGAAATTAATTCTTTCTCCTATAGGAAATTTTCGAAAACTCCCAAGGAAAAATAAAATGGAGTTCGAATTTCATGTAGTACAACTTAGGGGTCATTTGGTTTGGATTTAATTTGGATAAGTATCCCAAAATAATTAATTAAATCCACAAGAAGAAGTATTATTTCAATAATTAGGAAGGGCCGAATATTTCAATGAATCGACTCGAGAAAGGATAAATGCATGATCCTATTAATTATTTCCCCACATTGGAATAACATAAATCTCAAGCTCGTCATTCCACAATAACCACGTCAATTTATTTCATACAAAGCACTTAATCACATAGAATCAAACGTTTCAGAATTCCCCAAAATTCCAATTACATAAAATGAAGTCACAAAAGTTTGGGATGTTACATCCTTCCCCTCTAAACAGAAATTTCGTCCCGAAATTTAAACGTCTCACATAAACATCTCGGGAAACTTTTCTTTCATCTTATCTTCTAACTCCCACGTAGCTTCCTCGGGACCATGGTGCTTCCACAACACCTTCACGGACGCTATCGACTTGTTTCGAAGCTCTTGGACCTTCCGATCTAGTATTGCTTCGGGCCTTTCCTCGTAACTCATGTCGGGGGTTAGGATCACTTCCTCTTGGTGAATTACATGTTTGGGGTCGAACACGTACTTGCGCAACTGCGACACGTGGAACACGTTGTGCACGTTCCCAAAGCTGGGAGGTAACGCCAATCGATACGCTACAGGACCTACTTCGTCGATGATCTCGTACGGTCCAACAAAACGCGGTTTCAGCTTGCCCTTCACCCCAAATCTCACAACTCCTCTCGTCGGGGACACTTTCAAGAACACTTTGTCACCAACGTCGAATTTGATTTCCGTTCGACGCACGTCAGCATACGATTTCTGCCTATCTTGAGCTTCCTTGATCCTTGCACGGATTTGATGCACAATTTCGGTCATCTCCTTTATGGCATCGGGTCCTAACATCTTTTTCTCGCCAACTTCATCCCAATACAGTGGGGATTGACACTTCCTGCCGTACAAGGCTTCATACGGAGCCATATCGATCGTCGCTTGATAGCTATTGTTGTAGGCGAATTCAACCAATGGTAGAACCGTTTCCCAACTTTCCCCTCGATCTAAGACAACTGCTCGCAACATATCTTCAAGTGTCTGAATCGTCCTCTCGGACTGCCCATCCGATTGCGGGTGATATGCAGTGCTGAAGTTCAGTTGTGTGCCCAATTCGCGTTGCATACTCATCCAAAACTTTGATGTGAACTTCGTATCGCGGTCGGATACAATGGTCTTTGGCACTCCGTGCAATCGCACAATCTCGTTCACGTAGAGCTTTGCTAGTTTGTCCGCGCCATAAGTAATCTTAATCGGTAAGAAGTGTGCGCTTTTAGTAAGTCGATCAATGATCACCCAGATCGCAGTGTTGCCCTTCGGTGACCTTGGCAAACCCGTCACGAAATCCATAGCTAGATGCTCCCACTTCCATTCAGGAATTTCGAGCGGTTGCAACTTCCCATATGGTCGCTGGTGTAAGGCCTTCACTTGTTGGCATGCTAGACATCGTTCCACATATGACGCTACATCCCCTTTCATCCCATTCCACCAAAACCGTTGCTTCAAATCCCGATACATCTTCGTGCTTCCGGGGTGTGCGGTGTAAGGCGTGTCGTGCGCTTCACTCAAAATCTCCTCTTTTAGCACCTCATCGCTTGGCACACACAATCGTCCATCGTACGTCAATGCATTATCCGCCTCCTCGAGGTAATGATCAAGCTTCTCGGCTCTCACTTTCGCGCGTAATGCCTCCAACTTTCCATCACGTCGCTGGGCTTCTATGAGTTTGGTTCTCAAATCTGGCTCAATTACTAGTGTCGCCAATTTTGCACCTACTGTCTCGGGCGCTTTCACTATTTCCAAACTCATCTTGTCAAACTCGTGAATCAAAGCTTCCTCTTGCGTTAGGAAATAAGCTAGTTGAGGTTGGTTCTTCCTACTCAAGGCATCGGCGACCACGTTCGCCTTGCCTGGATGGTAATTAATACCACAGTCATAGTCTTTCACGACCTCTAACCAACGTCGTTGTCGCATGTTTAGCTCCTTCTGCTCGAAGAAGTACTTGAGACTCTTGTGATCCGTATAGATTTCGCATCTCACTCCATAGAGATGATGTCTCTAAATTTTCAGCGCGTGCACCACTGCTGCTAACTCCAAATCATGCGTCGGAAAATTCAACTCATTTGGTCTCAACTGTCGGGAAGCATATGCTATCACCTTCCCATCCTGCATCAATACGCATCATAGTCCTACTTTTGACGCGTCCGTGTAGACGGCGAAGTCCTTGTCGGGTTCTGGTACCGCTAGGACTGGTGCAGTAGTCAATTTTTCTTTCAACAGTTGGAAACTCGCCTCACACTCTGGCGTCCAAACCACTTTGATTCCCTTCTTAAGTAGTTGCGTCATCGGTCTCGCAATTTTAGAGAATCCTTCAATGAAGCGTCGATAATATCCCGTCAATCCCAAGAAACTGCGGATTTCACTTGGCGTTTTCGGCGATTTCCAATTCTGTACGGCCTCGACCTTTGCTGGGTCTACTTGAATCCCATTTGCCGTCACAATATGACCAAGAAAGTTCACTCGAGTCAACCAAAACTCACACTTACTAAACTTGGCATATAGTTTCTCTCTTTGCAACGTTTCCAACACTGTTCGTAGGTGCTGTCCATGCTCCTCCTCGTTCTTCGAGTATACCAACACGTCGTCGATGAAGACTAACACAAACTTGTCAAGATACTCGTGGAAAACTCGGTTCATCAAGTCCATGAAAACGGCTGGGGCGTTGGTCAGCCCAAATGGCATCACGACGAACTCATAATGGCCATAACGAGTGCGAAAAGCAGTCTTAGGCACATCCTCTCGTCGGACCTTTAGTTGATGATACCCTTATCTCAAATCCATTTTCGAGAATACGCCCGCTCCTCGTAGTTGGTCAAACAAATCGTCAATCCTTGGCAGTGGGTACTTATTCTTCAAGGTCATCTTGTTAAGCTCGCGGTAGTCGATGCACATCCTCATCGTTCCGTCCTTCTTCTTAACGAACAGAACTGGCGCTCCCCATGGTGACACACTGGGTCGAATGAAACCCAAGTCCAACAGTTCCTGCAACTGGACCTTCAACTCGGCCAACTCCTTAGGGGCCATTCGGTATGGTGCTTTCGACACTGGCGCCGACCCTGGTTCCAAATCAATGGTAAATTCCACTTGTCTGTCGGGTGGCGGTCCTGGCAAAGCTTCTGGAAACACATCGGGAAAATCTCGCACTACTGCCACGTCTTCCACTTTCAATTCTTTCTTTTCTTCCCCATTCAAGTATACCAGATACGCCGGAAGCCCTTTTCTTATCATCGTGGTTGCTTGCAATGCGGAGATTATGGAGGTTCGTCGGTTCATGAAGATCCCATACAAGATAGTCGGCTCTTTACCCGGGGCTTGAAAGGAAATCTGCCTCTCTTTACAGTAAATCGTTGCGTGGTTCTCGGTAAGCCAATCCATTCCCAAGATTAAGTCTACATTCTCCAAAGGCATAACATGCAAAAAGTTGGGCCACTACTTCTAGTTCTCCTAACACAAACTCTATGTTCGAGCAAGTTCTCACAATATCAATCAATCCTCCAACCGGTGAAGACACATTCAAACTCGATTCAAGCATAGCAGTAGGGAGTTCTAAGGCATTCACACATGACACGGAAATAAAAGAGTGCGAAGCACCCGTATCAAACAGCACAATAATAGGCAGTTGTTGGAGCGTTCCCATACCTGCCAAATTCTCCTTGCCTTTGCTGGCTTGGGGTCCCTGCCCTTGATTCCCTTTGAGTGCATATGCCCTTGCTGGTTGTGGGGCCACTTGCCGGATTGGTTGAGGCTGCTGTGGTGGTCTCTGTCCTTGCCCGTTCTTCACTCCACCTTTGTTGTTGTTTGGGCACTCTCGAGACATGTGCCCGTTTCCACCGCAGGCATAACACCGAATGCCTCCAACTCGGCACTCCCCAACATGATGCTTGGAGCACCGATTACAGTAGAGTGTTCTCTGTGGGTTTCCCCTCTGCTGTGGCACAATTTGGCGCCCATGATTTTGCGGTTGCCGAAGAGTGGAGAAACGCCTCTTGTTGTCAAAAGGAGCTCGGTTTCCCTCCCATTTCCTCTTGTCTCTAAAGTTCGCTTGGGGTGCAGATGGGGTAGGGTTTGTTGTCCTCTCATTCTTGGGCAGTGCTTCCTCCACATCTAAGGCACAACCTAACACCTCGGAATAAGGAATTCCCCTCCGACTAGCCACTGCGACCCTTATCTCTGTCCTAAGGCCGGAACGGAACTTCGCAGCCATCTTCTCGTCTGTATCCACCAATTCTGGCGCATAGCGAGTCATCTCACATAGGGCGCGGTCGTACTCTGTGACCGTCATACTTCCTTGCTTCAACGTGTGGAACTCCACTACCTTCGCCCGCCGATAACTTTCCGGAACATACTTGTTGTACACCTCTTCCTTAAAATCCTCCCAAGTAAGTGCCTCACGGCGAGCGGGGTCCATGGTTCTCTTCTTTGTTTCCCACCAAAAGTCAGCGGGTCCTGTCAGCTGATAAGTCACGCAGGCCAGGCGTTCTCTGTCCGTGCATCCCATGAACTCAAAGATATGCTCAATATCGCGCACCCATGCCTCCGCCTTCGGGGGCTCTCCCAACCCGTCGAATTTGGGTGGGTTCTCTTTGCGAAAGGCTTTGATATACTCCCTTTCGTTTGGTTGGGGTAGAGGTGGTGGTGGAGGCGGGGGTGGATTGCCGACACTTCCTTCTGTCTGCTCCCCCACATTGTTCTCCACACGCGGACCACGTCTACGTCTCGGGGGCATGTTGATCTAAAACACAGGTTAGCACCGTTGTGAGTACATCGTTATTAAAACATCATCGCTTTCATGCACGCGTATGATACGATAAAACACAATTACTTAAAAGCACGTGAAAAGGGAAACTTCCATAAAACGTGGAAAGGAAAACAAAAGCATTTGTTCGGAAAACAAAAAGGTGCTACTTCCACTGTCTTAACAACTTAAGGAAAAGAAAACAACATCACACATCTATCTAGTGCTAATATCCTCTTCCGGGTCTTCTTCCTCTTCCGGGTCTTCTTCCTCTTCCGGGTCCTCTTCCTCTTCTACGTGGTACTCATCAATCATACGGAGATCTTCTTCGTCATCCATACCATCATCCGTGTTAACATCCACGTAGTCATCTTCGAAACCCGGGACCATGCCTTCTTGTGGTACGGCTTCTCTTACTGCCGTTGGTTTAACCTCGATCACATCTTTGTCTTCCCAAAAGGTCTCATCTTCTTCTTTCTCTGTCGATGGTGGTCGCTCGGAACATGAGTCAATCAAAGCACAGGTTAAGGCCTTTAGAAAACCTTTCATGTCGCCGGCCATCATCTGGTTTCTTGGTTCGTACCACGTGAACCGACTGGCTGTTGTTTCCAACCAAGACTCCCAATTGTCGGGCATCAACTCAATTAGTCTTCTTATGCCACCATAGGCCGTTACATGGTACCCGTAGACATCTCGCCATAGGGTCTCAAAACGGGCGACAACCTCTCTCAAGGCCTTGCCTTCCTCTCTCTCATAGTGGTCGTAACCGTAAATCGCTTGTCGCATTCTAGCACTATACTGACTGCTCTTAAGCGCGGTTCGTTTCGTTCGTACCATCTACGCGGAGACGAAAATTTCTTTTAAAACACCAAATTGTATTATTGTTTGAAAAAGTTGTTAAGTTTGTTGCGTAGTTCGAAAGTTTGTCGTTGTCTTAACGTTTCATATCTTTGCATGCTATCGTTGTAGTATTTTCGCGCATAAAACACATTTAGCAACATCACTTAGTTCATACTCACATGTATTCATGCCATATCGATATCACCTTTGCACATACAATACATGTCTCAATTATCATGCCAATCATACTTGTACTTCCACGAAACCATGCTATTACCACATCATAATCATAAACATAGCACATGCTCAAGGTATTATGTCAATCATGCTCGTATAACCATTCCATTACAACTCATCCTCATGCATATCATTCATTCACATGCATAAACTTGTCAATGTCATATCATATTATCATACATTTTAATGCATCAATCTTGCATACTTTCGACAATTTAAACATACCTCACTTTCATCGGTTGAGCGTGATGCTTTGGATGTTGAGCATTCGTGACACTTTTAGTCAAATAAGGGTTCACTAACTTAGACTTAAAGTGAAAGAAGACTCTCGGACCAGAGCGAAAGAACAAAGCTCTGATACCACTCAGTCACGACCGCCCATACAAGGGGTACCACAAACGCGGTGATCGTGACCGACATGCATGGATTACAATTTAAAAAGAACAACTTAATTGATTTGAAGAAAGGAAAACAACTTAGTTTAAAGATTTTAAGGTTATATTTTTTTGAAAAGACATAAGATAAAATACTTTTAAAAAGACAATGGAAAAATTGGACTTAAGAAATATAATAACTAAAAACTAAAGTTGAACAAGCACTTAACTTAAATTCGGAGAATACCATTTTCAAAAGACAACGTAGATGCACGTTTAAATCCTAACACCACCATACATGTGCCAACACCAAAACGAAAAGCTTACGGTCTTAAGACACGAATTAAAACATAGCAGCGGATAAATAAGGTTCAAGGAGAGTCAAGGATCACGCCTATGTATGACGACACAACGTATCCTAAGGTCTCTAGCCAGCTCAACATCCACCGCAACATCCCGCTCAACCTGCAAAATTTTTAAAAGAAATTGCAGGGCTGAGTACTTGTTGTACTCAATGGGCTCATGCCGAAAACATTTATCAAGTTATGTCATCCATATCAGTGATCTCGAATTTTATACGCAGTAAAGAAAAAAATCACGAGAACACAAAAATGTTTCATAGACTGGCCAGTCAAATAATCTCCCCACTTTTCACATCAATCCAACAATCACAACCACAGTGCGACGAAAGTGTGGCCACACTATTCGCCCACGAGACCGGCCGACTTGCAAGGACGGCTCACGATCCCACCAGTGTACACAGCCCGATAGGGTTTACGGCCCTACTCGGACCCGAATTCGTTTCACAAAACAGCCATATAGCCTAACGGAGTAAACTCATACGAACTAGGCATCAGGCACACAATCTCATAACAAAAACAGTCCATGGCATGACATAACAGTTAAACCACCCTTGTATCTCCACATAATATTTTTTTTGGAAAAATAAAGAGGTTTGAAAAGAAAGCCCACCTCGTTCTCTTAGCAAAATCACAACCCAACTTAGCAACCCTCGATCCTCGAGTTCACGAAAACACAACACCCTTGTCAACGACAACACAAGTCAGCCTCACACAAAAACATACTACTATGCATGTCCTATCGCTTCACTCTCATTGTTCTCCTCAATCCCAAAGCCCAACATACATCACAAGGGTATAAAACACACGTAACACCTTTCAACTTATAGCAAGTGATTTCATCATTTAAACACGTTCCTTGCACATACATGCATCATATAACACCTTTAAACTTGAAACTAAGTGTCATTTAATCAAGGCAGAAAACTGGCAGAATTGCGCGACCGTTTTGTAAAAATCACTATAAATTCATCCGACCTCAAAACATGCTAAATTTTGGTCACAACACAGAGCACACATTCAATTCATCCATGAAAATTTTCATATCGAAATCACGTCATTTAGTCAGTCATATCACATATTGAACTCTCTGGTCGGAACATATAATTTCGGACAGTATTGCGCAGTTCATTTGAAAAATTTACCATAATTTCATACGATGCCCAAAAAGGCCGAAAGTTTAACACAATACAGAAGACACATCAAATTTTCATATCGTTCAAGAATCACGTCAATCGGAGTTCATTTGGTCAGTCAAACAGAAAACGAAACATTCATGGCGAGAACTCACGTTTCTGGCAGATTTGCGCAGTCGACTTCAAACATTTATTAAAAATTCATTTTTCGATAAAACAGGCTGAAATTCACACGAGACGCAGTAAACATCTTGAAGTTTACTCAGTAAAAACTTCGTAGCAAAATTCGTTCGTTTGATGGGTCGAATACAGATCATAAGTCACTGGTCGAGCATCACAGAAATCTGGTTCAAATTCGAAAATAGGGTTTTTAAATTTCCACAACGAAAACACCGATTCTTCATGCTCGAAAACACATCATCATGCTTACACATTCCTCAAACACATATTTGCATACCAACTCATATTTTTCACAATTATTTCGATCCAATCACACGTGAATTCAACCAACAATTGCAAAATCAAACAAGTTCTTACGACACACGATTTCCCCCGTTAAAACTCGCGATCTATCAAACCTACACTCTTTACATGCATGTAGGACTCAAAACATGGTTCAAAAGCGAAGGAGGAGGAAAAGTGTGTGATTATACCTTCCTTTGACAAAACGAATCGGTAGAAACGTGGAATGGAGCGATTCATCGGAGGTTCTCGAAGCTAACTTCAACGGATGCGAGATCAAAGCTTGAATGGAAGGTTTTTGGAGATGGGAGAGTGGGAGAGGAGAGGAGACGTGTGGGAGAGAATGAGGGAGGGAGCGTGTGATGTTATGGGGGCTAGGGTTAGGGGTTAGTTTATTTTATGTACTAGGATTTATTTACACCCAATTAATAAATAAATTGTGGAAGGAATAAATTAAATACAAATCCCACAATCATGAGGCAAAGTAGGCGTGTGATTTTTGAGGGAAAAGAGGCCAAAATTTGCTGATTTAATTACAAGGAAATATAGCAAATTTTTACTTGGAGAGAATATTCAAAAATTAGGAATTAAAGGTGAATATTCCATAAACAAGGGAACAAAAATAAATTAAATCCCCAAGTAGGAATTAATATGGTGGGGCCGAAAATTTCAAGAAAAAAAAAATTGTACAAGGAAATTATTTAAATCCCCAATTAAATAGAATAGGATTTAAATTAGGAAATTTCTTTATTGGAAAAAGGCTCCCATAAAATAGGCAACAATAATTAAATTCCCACAAGGAAAATAATGCCTAGGGGGGGCGTGTGATATGGGAGTAAAGTAGGAGAAAAATATTCACATCCCCAATTAATTAGGCATAGGAATTTATTTATTTGAATAAAAAGGGATTCCACAAATTAGGGAACAAATAAAATATCCCTCCAAAATTTATTGGAGGAGCCGAAAATTGCTAGGCTCAAATAGCCAAGGAATATCCCAACTCTCTATTTATTTTGGGTGAAGAAATACATTATCACATGATTTAATTGGATTAAATTCAAAGGAAGGGAGTCAATAGAGCACCAATTAAATCAAAAGGAAATTAATTCTTTCTCCTATAGGAAATTTTCGAAAACTCCCAAGGAAAAATAAAATGGAGTTCGAATTTCATGTAGTACAACTTAGGGGTCATTTGGTTTGGATTTAATTTGGATAAGTATCCCAAAATAATTAATTAAATCCACAAGAAGAAGTATTATTTCAATAATTAGGAAGGGCTGAATATTTCAATGAATCGACTCGAGAAAGGATAAATGCATGATCCTATTAATTATTTCCCCACATTGGAATAACATAAATCTCAAGCTCGTCATTCCACAATAACCACGTCAATTTATTTCATACAAAGCACTTAATCACATAGAATCAAACGTTTCAGAATTCCCCAAAATTCCAATTACATAAAAAGAAGTCACAAAAGTTTGGGATGTTACACCCTTTCGAGGTGATGTGCGACGCAAGCGATTATGCAGTAGGGGCGGTGCTGGGCCAAAAGATCGATGGAAAAAGCCACGTGATATTCTACGCTTCGAAGACTCTCAATCAAGCGTAGAAGAATTATGATACTACAGAGAAAAAGATGCTATCGGTGGTTTATGCCTTCGAGAAATTCAGACCCTACTTGCTGGGTTCAAAAGTGATTATCTACACAGACCACGCGGCTATCAAATATCTCCTAGCGAAGAAAGAGTCGAAGCCGCGCTTGATCAGATGGGTACTCCTTCTGCTGATATGGCCAATTATCTGGTGACAAGCGAACTGCCCACGAGTACTGAGGTCACGAGAGCAGTTAAGCAGAAAATCAAAAGCGAATCCCGTTACTTTTATTGGGATGATCCTTACTTATGGAAGATGGGAGCTGATCAAGTCATCCACCGCTGTATACCCGAGTGGGAACAAGAGGACGTATTGGTCCACTGCCACACACTAGCTTGTGGAGTCATTTCGGTCCGAAGAAAACAGCGAGGAAGGTGCTTGACAGCAGATTTTATTGGCCCTCCATTTATAAAGATGCTTATGACTGTTGCAAGAGATGCCCGCGGTGCCAATTGACTGGAGGAATATCAGCGAGAAATGAAATGATGCAGATCTCCGTGATAGTCTGCGAAATTTTTGACGTATGGGGGATGGATTTCATGGGACCCTTCCTATTATCCGAAGGGAATCTGTATATTCTAGTGGCGGTGGAATATGTGTCCAAGTGGATCGAGGTCAAGGCAACCAAGACTTGTGAGTCCAAGGAAGTGGCCAAATTTTTGAAGTCAAATATTTTTACCCGGTACGGGGTACCGCTGGCCATCATCTCTGATCAAGGCACTCATTTCGTCAACCGGACCATCGAAGTTGTGATGAGAAAATACGGCATCCACCACCGACTGTCTACACCCTACCACCCCCAGTCGAATGGCCAAGCTGAAGTCTCCAACCGGGAGATCAAGGTGATCTTAGAAAAGACAGTGAACCCAACGAGGAAGGACTGGAGCCGCCGACTGGAGGACGCGCTCTGGGCATACAAAACCGCCTTTAAAACCCCGATCGGAATGTCCCCTTACCGACTGGTATTTGGGAAGATGTGCCATCTACCAGTGGGGGTTGAGCACCAAGCCTTCTGGGCTATTAAGGAGATGAACTTGAACGCAGAGGCCTGCACTGAAGAGAGGAAATTACAGCTGTAGGAGCTTGAAGAGTTTCGCCTCGATGTGTATGATTCAGCCATGTGGTACAAAGAAAGAACGAAGATGTGGCATGACAAGAATCTCCGAATGAAGGAGTTCAAGGTGAGGCAGAAGGTGTTGCCTTTCTAGTCAAGACTCAAACTGATGCCGGGAAAGCTGAGGTCAAGGTGGGCAGACCCCTATATCATTGTGGCCATACGTGCAAATGGAGAAATCGAACTCCAATGAAATGACCCTGATTCGTCTTCCTTCTGGGTGAATGGCCATCGGGTGAAGCCTTACAGAGACGGAAGTGAGGTGTGCGTAGTGGAAGAAACTCCACTACTCATACCTGAATCTCTCCAGTGATCGCAGGTAAAAGGAGTAACTGGGTAGCTTTGGGTAGTCTGCTTGATCAAGCCAATTATAGATTTCAAAATTTATAAACTGATCAAGTGACATCCTAAGGGCACTCAGTCTACTCCATAGTAACTTAGTGTAAATATGTTTTTCCTTATTCAAGTTAAACAAACAAAAAAATATAAAATATAAAAATATAAAGAAGGTTAAACTGATCGAGTGGTTATTATTTGAGTATTCATCTAAATGCAGTGGCTTGATCAAGGCAGGGAAATGAAGATTCGCGCTTAACTGCTGACATGTGAGGGGAGATGAAGCATCAAGGAGAAGCCAACCTTTTGGATAAGGATGAATGAAAAGGCTCGCCCAAATGCCGAAGCGTCGTGGGGAAGCCAAACGACACCCTTTCAAATAAAAGGGATTTTATCTAAAATCTTTATCATTTTTTCCTCACGCACTTACCGTACCCAAATCCTCTCTCATCTATTATCTCTCTCAAAATCGCAGGAACCCTAGCCCCCAAATCGCCGCAGTTTTCACAGAAAATGCACAAAATATCACCAAAATGAAGAAGAACGGAGCTACCGACCAAGAAACATCCTCAAGGAAGGGCAGTTCCGGTACCAGCGGCAGCGGACGGCAGACTTCCGTCCCAGCCTCAGCGGCATCGCCAGTAAACCCTAGCGCCGCTGTTCCACCCCCTTCCTATAGTACATCCACAGTTTTCGGCGCAACTAGAAAGGCTGCTCGACAATTTGCCTATAGGGACGGACGCCGCGACGGCTTTCGCTCACCTCAGAGCAAATCTAGTTTTTCCCAGATCTAGAAATCTCGTCCCTACTTCCGTACCACAAATTCCACAATCTTCTCCCCCAAAACACAAAGTCCGCTTCCCCCACCTAAATCCCGCAACCCCATATCCAACCGAAGTGATCCGGTGGACAGCTTCAGTGGAGATACCGTACCGGCAGAAGAATTGGACACCATTCTGGAGAAAGGGGAGGTTGTTGAGCAGCCTATTGCTCACCCCGCCAAGGGTTTACCTAACTCGAGGCTGGAGGAGGTAGGAGTAGAGCTGCAAATCGAGGAAACTGGTAGGCCCAGCCCCAGACAAGAAGAAGCCGTCCCTGCCTTCAATATCCCGTCACCATCGAGTGGCGGAGGCTCTAACTCCGCCCATTTCCAAGAGCTACAGCCGATTGAAGTGGTGGAGATTGAAGACGATATGGAGGTCCGTCAGCCCCTCCCAGCGACATATTACTTCAGAGCAGGGGGGCCGACTGGAACTTCCTGCAGACGCTGGATGATGAGCCATGCCTCGAGAGAGATGAGGGGAAATTACTCAGAAGGCAGCGCCATGTGCGGACCTTGTTAGATGAGGAAGAAGCTGTAGATGACAACCAACTAAGGAAGGAGAAGAAGAGAAAGGGCAAAAGAGCTAGCCCAGCCTTCCCTAAAGAGAACCCTTCCTGTTAGCCATGGGATAGTCATTCGGGACGCCGACCAACCAGCTGCCCCACTGCCGCGTGATGATGATGAGGGCAGTGAGACCGGAGAGCGTGAGCTGCGCTAGACCAGGACGTCCAAGCGAAGCTTGGAGAGGCCTGAGCCAGCCTCGACTGTTAACTATTCTAAAAAGTCTGTGGTCCTGACCACAGATCTCCTCAAGCGGATGTTTGAATTTGATAACCCAAAGTGGCAAGAGGAGGTCATCCAGAGGGTTACCAAGTAGAAAAGACTCAAATCTGGGAAGAAGCTCCACCAGCCCGCTCTAGAGAAGATAGAAGTCGAGGAGAAGTTCACTGAATATATCACTGGAATCGGTTTTGCGTGGCTGTTGGAAATTGATTAAACCCTTGTATCAGAGGTTCTGGCTAAAGAATTCTTTACATCTTTCCGGTTTATTGGTGAAACCGATCTAAATGCCAAGAGCATCACGTTCAGAGTATTCGGCCGCCAGCAGCACATGTGCCTAAACGAGTTCTCCGTCCGAATGGGACTCTATACAAACAACCAGGTGGCCAATGGAGAATGGTTCGGGCGCGACATAGGCATCCCTAACAAAAAGGCTGATTTCGATCAACAAGCAGTCTGGAAAGCCCTCAGCCACGAACGAGCTCCAGCATTTAAGGCCTCGGAGTCCCGGGGGAATCTCCGCCTAGCTCAAGTCTACCTTGGCTGCAATCTCCTGGGCCAAGCCAACACCACTGCCATGATTACTCTGGTTGAGCTTTATGTTATGTGGTGCATGAAGGAGCAGCGAAAGGACCACCTGGGATTCTGGTTGGCCTACTCAATCAATCAAATAGCTACCCGCCCTGCTCGCCACCTAAACGTATGCCATCTCCTTGGCGCTTACGTGAGGAGGAACTGGATTCTGGAGAAACAAGAGTGTGTTAGACGCCCCCTCCGTTGCCCTCCCCCTAAACCGTTTGACTTGGATTACTTTTTCAGAATACAGATGTTGGAGAAAGGCAGACAGGGGAGATTTCACTTCTACACTCTACGCCAGCGGGAGCAGTCAAGGGGCCAACTAGAAGCAAGGCAGAGGCAACCTGATCGCCCAGCCAGCCCAAGCAAACACCAAAGGCCCCAGCTGGCGATAATGGACACCCCGAGGGTAGAGCAGACAGAGGAGGCTACCCAGAGAGATGCCGATTGGAAGTTGCGCATGGAGCAGATGATGGCGCAGCTGGTGGAGAACTCTCAAGCCCATCTAGTGCAGATGAACAGATTGGGACTATCATGGAGAGGCTGCTGGAGGCAGTGCGTGATCAAACCAGTTCCCTAGTGCGACAACCGAGCACAAGGCACCCACCACCTCCCTCTACTCGCTCCCCTCAAGGAAGACATATCTCTACTCCGACCAAACCCACCTCTACTCACCCTGCCCAGCCATTAAGGAGGAAATAGTATACCATCTTACCCAGCTCGTTTCAGTTTTCAAACAATTTCTGTTTTATTTTTTTGTTTTTGGTCTGTAATTATATGTTTTTATCCATTTCACACTTAGCCCAGTGACTGGTCTAAGTGTGAGAAGTTTATGGATTTCTTGTTCCTAATACTTGTTATATCATCTAAATCCGATGTAGGGGTCTAGGCAACTGGTATGCTGTTTTAACTTATGATGCATATGTCCGTCTATGCCTCCACTACTGGGCAAGCCTCCCTTTTTGGAAAATGAATGTTCACTGCTGAGGGATGCATTTGGGTGAGATAATCTCTGGATTTTGTTTTTAATTTTCTGCTGCATATGTTGATTAGTTAGCTTCCAAAGCATATCTTGGTTTCTTTTGCACAAAAGAATGATAGTTAAAAGGGTATATCTGCTGTTACATTAACTTTCCTTGTTAAATTTGCAGATTACGAAATATATTATTAAAATCGGCTGATGAGGAAAGATCATTCTGAACTTGTGGGTGGAGGCGCTTTTGTAAAGACTAAGAAAGCCATCGGGAAGATTAAAGTTCAAGGTCTGTATGTGGTATTGCAAGAAAATTATTTTTGCTTCTTGTGCATGGCTTGTATTTAACTGTACAAAGTTATTCTATTATTTTCAGTTCATAAAGTGAAAACGGGGATAGAGCAACCCACTGGTTGCACGGTTACATCTTTAAAGTCTTTATCCACGGTGAAGCTGGAAACATTTCAGCAGAGGTTATCCAATGTGCAATTGGTTGTTTCATCAAAAAACAAAACAAAACATAAAAAGGGAAAAAAAGGAAAAAATGTCAAAAAAATGAAAAAAATGAAAAATAAAAAAAATTCGACAATGTAAGAGGCTCTCTTTATTGCATAGAAGCGTTGCATACTTAAATGTTGGGACTCGTAGATACTAGAGAGAAGTACCCAAGCTCATTAATACTGGCCTAGAAGTGCATCAGCTTATGAATTGGTGCAAGGTATGCAGGTTTCTTACATTCATTCATTTATCAATTATGGAGTCTTGTTTCTCATTCAATCTAACTTCTACTCGGATTGTAAATCTTGTTTTTAATTGCAGAATCATATTCTTGTTTGTTGAGATTTAAAAGTTCGCCCGAAGAGGATGCAGGGGAAGAAGTCGTCAGTGTGTTATATCTCGGGAACCAAAGCACGAAAAAATTGGAAAATACAGCTATACATCAACTATTCAACCACTGCACATAAAAATAGTTACAAACAAGGTATATGCATATGCTTATAGTTCTTGCTTAACACCTATTTCGTTCAAAATCAAGATTCCATCCTTAGGCGAGAGTGGCATCACTAACTTTGTGTTATGTCCAGTGCACATTGTAGCAGAAACTACCGCTTACGACTGTGTTTTGGAGACTGCAATTGAAGGCCAACAGTTCCAGCAAAGAACTTGTTGCTACATGGTTCGTGGATGAATTTGCACCTTTTTGGCATTTTAGATGCATACACAAAGCTCAGGTATCATGAATGTGCATTGCTGGTTACCTGGAACTGCTATATATGCTTCCATAATTGTTAAACACATTCTTGCTTTTCGATCGTTTGGATACCTTTCATACGATATGGATATAGCCACACCAACCACAGAATGTCTTGACTTGGTGCACGGCTTTCTGCTGCCAGTGGTAATCAAAGACAAAAGTAAGCACACATGAGCCACCAAGAGGTAGGTCGTTATGTGGCAAGTTGTCTTTTTGTTATCATTTTTACATTTGCTGGTTGTAGTATGATAGTATCTAGTTGAATGTCTTGATTGTTTTACTGATCAGATCCTATTTCTGGGAGAAGTTTCTGTTCAAATTGAGCGGATACTCACTCTGGTCTTCAAGAATTACAAGTCACTTGATGAATCATTGTCGTCGGGTATTAAAGTTGTATCGGACCTGCTACAGGATTGGCTTTACATGCACATGATCCAGCTTTGAAGCTCTACAAATTGTTGCATGACATTCTTTCACCTGGCTCTATAGATATTTCCATGTGAGTAGGCGACTGAGCTCAAACCGTCGTCTGGTAATCTTTCCCTTTTGAGAATAACTGTGACGTTTCTTTGCAGATTGCTATGAGAAAAAGGTCAATGAGGTATTTGTCAGAAACTGATGAGTTCTTTTCGACCATTAACGGAAACATTTTATTGGACCCCGTGGCTGTCTCCATTGCATATATGAAAATGAAAGCACTTATGCATGGTTACTCAAGGTACAAAAGAAGATGTGGTCTTTATTATGGTTTGTAATGAGAAAGTTCTTTCTACAGGTTTAATCCTACTGATTATTAGTTTTCCTGCAGATCTGAAGGTGGCAGTGAAAACAAAGTTCCTCTTGTAAGGTCGTTGACGTTGTGCTGGGTTACATTCTGTATTGAAACAAGTAACAAAGTGACCATACTTTAGGTTCACAAGGAATACGTTTCTATATGCATGGAGGTAAGTTTGTAGCATAATGTGTTTCTCTGAACCATGCATGTTTCTATCACCTGATATTCATTATTGGATCAATAATATGTCTCAGAATCTTATTGTTTGAATTGAGTGGTTCCGTTGTAAAATACTTTTTATTCGACAAAGAAAATATCTTTTTCTTCACTTCTTGATTTTGCTTAGCCCCTACTCAAATTGTTTAATTTATCATTGTATTATGTTGGGTTATTAGTAATTTTTTGTGTTCTTGAAATTGATCTTCATGGATTATCAGGCCCTTAATGATGGAACACCTGATGTCAGGGATGGCTCTTTCTCAGATTTGTCGGCTATTGCCAAGGTAAATTATTTCATGATTTTCCATCTACATCTCATTATATTTAATTGCCAATTTAGCTGTTTTGACACTTCTGTTATTTAGATGGTTGGTATGAGAACTTTGGAGAAGTCTCTAGAAAAGCTGGATACATATTTTAGGATTGCAGCTGTATCTTCTCATCCTTTGAGCTGTCCATATCCTACATTTCATGCAAGGTAATAGTTCTCATTTAGCTTCTTTTCATGGAAGTTGATCTTCTAATACCTGTTATATCATCTAAATCCGATGCAGTGGTCTAGGCAACTGGTATACTGTTTTATCTTATGATGCATTAGTCCGGCTCTGCCTTCACTTGTGGCAAGGAGCTGTATGGAAGCTCCTCCCTTTTTGGAAAATGAATGTTCACTGTTGAGGGATGCATTTAGGTGAGCTAATCTTTGGATTTTATTTTTAAATTTCTTCTGCATATGCTGATTAGTTAGCTTCCGAAGCATATGCTGACCTATTTTTCGAACTGGTTAATGAGGAACAAATGATGAACATGGTTGAATGTTGTGAAGGTAAATTTGTCATATTGGGACGTTTGGATTTATTATTTTTCATGTGGCTCTTTCAGTTTCAGATGTATAAAATTATGAAGAAGCACAAGATGCCATAGGTTCTTAGTGAAGGTCTATCATCGATGGTTTTTGCAGTGGACGACTTTGGTACTTCTCATATTAAGGTGAAGGTGCTCAAAACATATATTTTAGAATTCTCTCATTACTTTTTGACTTAGTTTCTGACTTGGTTTTAACATGCGTGATAATCATTTTCCAGGATTTAATTGACTTTTACAAGGACGTCTGATTACAAGCTAGTGCAGCTATATCTTGTAATGTAACGGTTAAACTAATTGGTGTTCTTCATAAGTTTGTTGGTCCAGGTGATATACTTTTTAAACTCAGTCACTGGATGTGTTGGGTGGGGGCTTATTAGAGGGGTTTTATTGAAATCAAAATGGTTAAATCTGAAGAGGAATTAACTGTTGTTTTCTCTTCTTAAAGATATAAATGGATTTCTGTCTAATGGTGATACATATTTTAAACTCAGCTTTCATATCTGGGGATGTGTTGGGAGGGGGCATATTAGAGGGGTTTTATTGAAATCATAATAGTAAGATTTGAAAAGGAATTAACTGTTTTTTTCTCTTCTTGAAGATATAAAGGGATTTATGTCTGATGATAAACCTGCTTTACTAAGTACTCTCGACTCCGAGTACGAAAATAACCGGTAGAAGGTAATTTTTTTGTTTTATAACTGTCATTTTTCCAATGATACGTTTTTTTTTCTGCAGTTCAAATTTACAAATATTACTCTTTGTTTGCATCTGCAGCTCCAAAGAAGGTTGATAAAGTAACTGATTCTACATCAACTGCGGTGGGTGGTGGCATCACTGGTATGGATGGTCTTTCCACGTGAAGATATCAGTGAAAAGATCACTCCCTCTTTGTTAAAAGGCTTAGAGAGTTCTGATTTGAAGGTTGGTTATATGGAGTATATGTTTGATAATCATCAAATCGTGAATGTTTTATGAGGGCATGCCGTCAACCTGACTTTATCTTCTGTCTAGGTTCGCTTGGAATCTATTGAATGTGTAACCAAAATTCTAGAAGAGGCGAAAAAAGTATTCTGCCTACTGGAACTGGTACATTCAGTGGAAAATTTTAAATAACTATCAACTTTTGTAGATGGAGTATATAGTTATCTACATGATATGCCCTCTTATCTGTCTTGTTTTAGGATATCTATTTTGAGCTCTAAAAGGGCGTCCATAGGGCAGTAACAAAAAAAAAAATTATTATTGCTAGTTTGTCCACAATCGGTGCTCTTATGACTGCAATGTGACTGCCAGTTGAGAAGTCAGGCAAGGTACTCTCTTATACTATTAGTTATAGGTTTATTAAGAGTTTCTTGCGCTAACTAACTGTGAGTTACAATCTCAATATTATAAATGCTTGGGATCTTGAATTCCTCAAAGCCAATAGTTGTACCTTTAAATCCCAATATTCAAACCCTTCTGTCATGTGCATAGCTCCTGTGAAGGCTTGATCATTTACATGATTGTGGCTCATGCAGGGCATTCTTTCAGATGTCTTGAAATGCCTTGGCGACACAGAAAGCATATGCGTGACTGTACATTGAGTACCTTAGATGATTGGCTTGGTGCTGCTCATCTTGATAAAATGGTTTGTAGTGGATTTGGAAAATAGCTTTTCGACCTCCTGCTTTGAGTATTGTTGACCTCACGTTTGTTGATGTCTTCAGCTACCATATATTACAGCTGTTCTGACAGACGCTAAAATATCCAGAAGACAACTTGCTGGATTGGTGAGTTCCCTGATGAAATACAGCTGCTCAAACCCACTGCATCTGCTATGACGGTTTTTCATTATGCAAGGTTGTTATTCTGTAGGTCGCTGTTTGTGTCAACTTTATGTCTCAGATTATTTCCTCAAACCCACTGCATCTGCTATGACGGTTTTTCATTACGCAAGGTTGTTATTCTGTAGGTAGCTATTTGTGTCAACTTTATGTCTCAGGATATTTCTTGGCTACCTTTCCAGTATAAATAATCAGATGTTCGTAAAGAGGCTGAAGCATGCTTTAATGAAATAATGAGGGTTGATGGACAAGAAACGGTATGAACATCCAAATTTTTTATTACTTGATTGATATTTGCTAACTCTTTTAGCTGCTAGGTGGTGCTAGACCTATCTTATATCTCTTCCCTTATAGGTATCCAAAAATTTGAGAGATATACAAGGTTATGCTTTAGCTAATTAGCGAACAACTGAAGCATATGGAGCTCTTCAAGGTATTATGCTACTTTCCTTACCTTTTATGCAAATAAAGTAGATTATAAACTTAGTGTTACTCTCACAGGATGACGATTATTGTTCGCATATTCGAATTCGAAGAATTGCGTATAGAGCAATTCAAGATCTTGAGGTTTCTGTTCTCTTTTAAGATTTCTTTATTAGTTTTGTGGGATTAGATTTTCCATACCACTGAGGAGGCCTTCATACAACTTTTCAGAACTTTTGTCAGCTTTTGGGTTTGGGTAAATGGTAACAGACCATCAGTGTTGACTTGTTTTGGCATCTGGGTGGCTTTTGAGAGGATCTGCATCAGAGGCTCTTAAGTGCTGAGGGCATCCGCAATGGGCGGACGATGGCACGTCCGATGGCGCGCATCGTCCGCGCCATCCATCGTCCGCACCCATTGCGGGTGCGCGCCATAGGGCGCGGACGATAGTCGCGCCCTATACTTCGGTCGCGGAGGATAGCGCGGACGATGACCATCGTCCGCGCCATCGTCCGCCCCATTGTGGAGGTCGCGGACGATGGCACGCGATTTCGTTTTTTTATAAATACCGTTCATTTGTAACATTTCATTTCACTCGATTTCATTTTCGAAACTTACAATTACATAATTACTACGAAATGGATTCAAGCCCTAATAGTCCTACGTTTAGCGCAGGGGCGCATTGGCCGGGTACAGAACCCGACGATTATCGTTCGTTCGACACCAATGCCCATTACGATCCCGATTTCAGTACGGAATCGTATGGGTTGTCTGACATGGAGCCGTCTCTGCACCGCCCAACCGCAGCGGCCGATCCCGACCCCGCCGCGACCGCTTCCGCCCCTGCCAGAAAGAAGCGGAACCGGCAGCGGGCGCAGAAGTTGTCGTCTCCCGGTGATTGCGATGAGTACGCCACCGGTCGTACGAACTACAACGACGACGAAACTCTCACCTTGGCCCGGTGTTGGGTAGATATATCGGAAGATCCGATATTCGTGAACAACCAGCGACAGATCGCGTACTGGGAACGCATCGCGGACCTCTACAATTCAGTGAAGCCGCCGACCGCGTACAAGCGCAAGCGTGAGAAACTCCGCAAGCACTGGGATCAAGTCAAGAAGCAAGTGAACTTGTACGCGGCGGAGTTCGAGAAGTTCACGCGGTCTCAAGGGAGGGCGAGAGCGCGAGCGACGTACGTGCTAAAGTGTTGTTGTTGTACCGGTCGATGTACGGCGACTTCAAGCACGAGGCCATCTGGGCGCTCTTGAGGGACAAGCAGAAGTTCCAAGGTGGAATTCTGCACACTGGTGCGCTGAAGAGGACGAAGACCACTGAAGCTGGTGATTACACGAGCAGCGGCAGCGGCAACCACCCGGTTGACCTCAACCGGACGTACATGGATGAAGGGAGTTCCGGCACACCGGTGTCCTTCCGGCGTCCTCCCGGCGTCAAGGCTACGAAGGCCAAGGGGAAGGCGACTGCGACCTTATCGTCGACCGCTGCAACCCAAGCTCCGGTCCCAGTAGAGCTCCCGGCCCAGACGGCCACCGCGTTTGAGTCGTTAGCAACAGCGTCGATGGCAAGGACGATGTTGCAGACGCACAGGGCCCTCAAGAAGTGTACCGACCCCGACGAAGCCGAATATCTCCGGGCGTTACTCGATGAGCTGCGTCGGAAGTTGGAAATTGGTCCGACTTAGTTTTTTTTTTATTAGTTCAATGATGTAACTTTTTTTTATTAAAACTTCGCCGTTTGTTATTTAGACTGTTTTTTATTTACTCGTTACTTGTTATTTGAAAACAGTTAAATTAATTAAACAAAACAATAAAATGATGATGTGGCGCGTCATAGGGCGCGCCTTATGGCGCCCCACTGCAGGTGGGGAGGTAGGAGGATAAAACTGCTGACGTGGCGCGCCTTAGGGCGCCCCATTGCTAATGCTCTGAATTCCAAAAGCAAGTTGATGGTATTAACATGTTGCAGACGGTTCATTCAACATAAATTCTAGTTTTGATTGTGTAACTTGAAATTTTCTTTTAACCTTCTGTTTGTTTATGATATACAGGCTCTTCCATCCATGAGAAGGGAGGGGATTGAAGTCTTAAATATATTCTTAAAGTGGTTTATGTTGAGGTTTTGTGAATCCAACACATCAGGCTTATAAAGGTAAATAGGATTTTATTAATTTGTCTATTTTTTTTTTGTCAGCATGTCCATGTGCTTTGCTGTCTGAATTTATCAAATGATACTTTTGATAAAAAAAAATGAGTGGTAGCATATTTGATGAGTGTTCTTAGGACACTTGTTATTAGAACATTTGTTTATTCAGTTTGTTTGTGGAATTGCTAATATTGAAAATTGTTATTGATTCTCCAATATCTAGCTCCCTAATGATGTTACAGCCAATGAATATATATGTCCTGATAGTTCTTATCTATCATATTTAAACTATCTCAGATCCTTTCTTCACTCTTGATCTTCTATAACTTTGACAAGGTTTCTTCCTGAGTTTCTGGATCTGTTCAGAAATGGGGGCTACACTATGACAGAAGCAAAGACAACCATCTTTCTTCCTTGCTTGGTTGAGAGAAGCACACAATCTTAGTAAAATTGGCATCAACTTATGAATTGGTATAAGGTATGCAGGTTTCATATATTCATTCATATATCAATATGGAGTCTTGTTTCTCATTCAATCTAACGTATACTCGGATTGTAAATCTTGTTTTAAATTTCAAAATCATATTCTTGTTTGTTGAGATTTAAAAGTTTGCCTGAAGAGGATGCATTGAGAAAGCATCCTGGATCTAGTGAAGCTCGCGTCTTATATGTTTTGTTTCACATTCTTCGTCTACTTCTTATATTTGGTAGTTCATGGATAAGTGAATTCTAGTGCTCTTGATTTGCCGGATGGATTTGGAGATGATCTAATAATCGAAGTCCAAGATTCGAAGGGAAAGTATTGTGGGCATACTCTTGTTCATGTGGATGACATTGCTGATGAATCATTACTGTATCGACCTCATGTTTGGTTTTCTGTTGTTTCTGAAACAGATCTGTTTGTGTGTCCGAAGGGGTCAAGTTTTTTTGCTTATTTTGATGCAGGGGGAGAAGCATCGTCATTGTATTATATCTCGGGAAACAGAGCACGAAAAAGCTGGGAAAATACAGGTATACATCAACTATCCAACCTATGCTGATCAAAATAGTTACAAGGTATATGTAGATGTTTTATAGTTCATGCTTAATGCCTATTTTATTCAAAATCAAGATTCCGTCCTTCGGTGAGAGTGGCATCACTAACTATGTGGTATGTCCAGGGCACATCTATTGTAGAAACTATCGCTTACGACAGTGTTTTGGAGACTGCAATGAAAGGCCAACAGATTGAGCAAAGAAACTTGTTGCGACATGGTTCGTGGAAATGGTTGATGGATGAATTTGCTTTTTTTTTGGCGTTTCAGATGCATACACAAAGCTCAGGTATCATAAATGTGCATTGCTGGTTACCTGGAATGGCTATATATGGTTCCATAATTATTAAACGTATTTTTGCTTTGCGATCGTTTAGATACCTTTCATACGTTATGGATGTCGCCACACCAAAAGCAGATTGTCTTGCTTGGGTGTGCGACATTCTGCTGCCCGTTGTAATCAAAGGCAAAAGTAAGCACACATTTAGTCACGTAGAGGTAAGTCGTTATGTGGCAAGTTGTTATCTTGTTATCATTTTTCATTTGCTGGTTATAGTATCTAGTTAAATATTTTGACTGTTTTACTGACTAGTTCCGTCGTCTGGGAGAAGTTTCTGATCAAATTGAGCAGTTCACTCTTGTCATCGAGAATTCCAAGTGAATTATAAGTCACTTGACTTAACATTGCGGTCGTGTATTAAAGATGTATTCTGACCTACCACAGGAATGGCCGCAACTGCGCTTGATCCAGCATTGAAGCCCTACAAAATGTTGCACGACATTCTTTCACCTGAGGTGCAGTTAAAGCTGTGCATATATTTTGAAAATAATTGTGACATTTCTGTGCAGAATGCGACGAGAAAAAGGTCAAGGAGGCAATTGTCAAAAGCTGATGAGTTCATTTCAACCAATATCTAAAAGATTTTATTAGACCCCGTGGCCGTCTCCACTGCATATAAGGAAAATAAAACACTTATGCATGTTTACTCAGAAGACGTGGTCTTTATTATGGTTAGTATTCTACTGATTATTAGTATTCCTGCAGATGTGAAGGTGACAGAGAATACCAATGTTCCTCTTGTAAGGTAATTGAACAAGTAACAAAGCGGCCATACTTAGGATTCATAAGGAATATGTTCCCATGTGCAAGGAGGTAAGTTAGTAGCATATTGGAGAACTTAGTCCTTTAATGAGTTTGTGTGTCCGTGATTCCATATGCACTCTTCTCATTCTCCTGAAAAATATTGTTGATGTAAGTCGTGCCAGATTGGACTGTCTATGAGGTATTATGTACACTGCTTTCATGTTAATCACGTTCTGCTCTTATCGCTTTATGTATGCTTTGTGGAAAGAAGCCTGTTGCTTGCAGCGGTAAGTACAATCTAAAATATTACTGTATAATCAAGTAATCACACTCATACTTCACGTAATCACAATTCATGTAATATCAATCATTTAGAATTTCATCTATCAAATCACATATTTGCCGATTTTCCCTATCGGGGTGTGCACAACAATATTCATCATTTTTTGCATAGTCGTATTAAGCAATTTCATATCCATGTATTTTCATCATCCCACACTTCCAAGCAACATTTTCAAAGACGTCATATTAGCTTCGATTCCCATAAAAATATCTTCATTCTCACAAGAGTAATATTCCCATCGCAATTTACAACATTTCACAGTTTCAGATCAATATTAATCAAGATACTTATTACCTCATTCTTCGTGGTTGGGCGGGGACGAGTCGTTGTGTTGAGCCTTCGAAAACACATGCAGGGCTGAGTACTATAAAGATACTCAGTGGACTTATGCCGAAAACATTTTAAATATGAGTATATGTTATCAAGCCATACGTAAGTAACCATCGGGGTTTAGCTTTAGAAAGGCCCGAGGCACTCAAAATCATTTCCCATTGTAAAAAGTCGACAGATCAGTCATTTTCCCATAGACGTTAGCCATATCCGCACATACATGACAAGTTTGCGGCCGCAAACCAAGTCACTAGACCGGCCAACCCGTACGCTGACACACGGTCTACCATTGGTGTACACTAATCCAAGTAGAGTTTGCGGCTCTACGAGTACCCGAATTCGATTTAAATAATAGTGGCAAAAGCCACATCAGATAGACATGTTAAAACCAAACAAGGCATGATAAACACAATTTCATTCTCATCGGTAAAATACTTAGGACATCGTCCTTATTTAAAAGAAAGCCCACCTCGACTGCTTAGATTTCAAGTATTTCCTTTCCCTTGCTGTCACGCTGAGAGCGCGAGTTATCACCTTTACATTATGTGTATCACAATCAGTCTCAAATACCGACTCAAAATCATGCATGTCCCCAACGTTTCCCTTTTTCCCCATCTTTGAATAACACATCACGTCATCACATATATAAATCATGTATATCATTTATAACAACATAGTTGTTTTTGTAAAGATAGAAATCTGGCAGCACTGCTCAACTATTTTATAAATATTATTCAAAACTCTCCCGACTTCTGTTGGGGCTAAAATTTTACCACAATGTAGTAGACTCATCAAATAACTTCCAGTTAAAAATTCATGTCAAAATAACCTTTTTAGGTCGGTCAAATCGAAAACGTAACCTACTGGTCGAGAAAACATTTTCCGGCAGAATTGCGCAGTTAACTTCAAAAATTCACCAAAAATCCATCCTTTGTCCAAATGTGTTGAAATTCACACACATCACAGAATACATCATAAAGTTTACTTATTAAGTTCATTTGATTGGTCAAAAACGTGTCGGAATCTACTGTCCAAATCCACAGTTTTCAATGCTTAAAAATTCGAATTAGGGTTTTATCCCCATTCATTCAAACACAACCTTTTCATGGTTTTAACACACAAACATGCTTAAAAGAGTCCTCACACTCATGTTTTCATATAATCATACATCATTTACTAATGATTCATTAAATCTTCATACAATTTCATTCAAAACGCATACACACATACAAAAATAAATTCCCACCGATTAAATCCTTAGATTTGATATCCCTACACTCACTATATGCATGAGGGAGTCAAAAGAATGTTTAGATAGAGAGGAATGAAAAATAGAGGTTTGATTGTACCTTTCTTGAATTAAACAATCGGTAGAAACGAATATATCTCTTGATTCTTCAACAAACTCTTGGCGAATCGAAAGGATCTTGAGTAGAGTAGAAGAACAAGTGTGGGAGGAGTGGGGAAGAGAGAATGGGCGTGTGAGAGAGAGTGTAGGCGTGTGGGATTGGGTGGCTAGGGTTTAGGTTTTAGTTTAGTCTCTATTTATAGAGTTGAAAATAAAATATCCCACAATTAATTTGAAGATTTGGGAGAATAAATTAAATAAAGATTTGAGGGGATTTGAGGGAGATGATTGGCGTGAATTTGAGGGAGGAAATAAGGAGGAATTTTCGAAAATCTTGGCTATTTAATTAGCCTTTGATGTAATTTGGTATTTTCACGGAGCAGAATAAAATAATATGGAGCAGAAAAATTAATAAAAATCCTCCCACATTAAAAGGAAGTAGGCGTGTGATTTGGCCCTCCCACAAGGAAAAATTTCCAAATCCTTAATAAAATAAAGTAAGGTAAGATTTGCTAGGATATTCCAATTCATTCATGGAAAGAACTAAATAAGGGATCCAAATAAATAATAAATAATTCCTTCCTCCCACAAAATTCGGAAGATTTCGAAATCTCCCTTAGTACAACAATAGGAGTCGATTTTCTCATGAAGAAATAAGGTAATTAGGCTTTGGATTTAATTGGATAATTATCCCAAGCAAATAATTAAATCCAAGAAAATAAAATTCCTCTCCAACAAGTAACAGTGGTCGAAATTTCTCAACAAAAGGGCAAGGTAATTATTGATGATCCTATTTAAATCTCACTCCCCAAAAAATAATTTACTGCAATATATATTTCATTCCGCATCAATTAATTAAAGTCACGTCATAAATCGATGAATTTGACTCGGTCAAATCCGAATTAGGTCACCAAAGCAAATACATAACAATTCGTCATTTAATTGCGGCAATCAAAGATATAAATGAAATCGTCTTAGTGTTCGAAAATTAGAGTTCGAAAAGTAGGGCGTTACAAGCTTGCTTCTTTTAAACACTTGTATTCCCATATTGGTAACTTAGACGCCGTGATGTATGTAATAGCTTGGCTAGAAACGAGATTATGTTTTTATTTCTCCTCTTGTATGATTTCGAGTGTTTAACTCGTGAAGCAATAAAGAGCGCAAATTTCTTTTTATTTGTTCGTAATACTTCACGTCCTATTCCCTTTACGACTTAGCAAACTTTTCTCGTGCACGAAAATAAATACTTCCGTTCTAAATTCAAATTTAGAAAATTTGAATTTATGTATCCAACTTCATCGTTGTCTAATGGTTATTAAAAGGGTGGTCATTACAAAACAGGTCCATAACAAATGAAATCCTTGTCGAAGTGGTCCTTTTTTTACAGTTCCGTCAATAAACTAATGGTCATACTTTTGTGCAATTAGCGTTGACCGTTAGTTTTTTAACAGAACCATAAAAAAAGGACTACTTCGTCAACATTTTCATTTGTTATGGACCTGTTTTTCCAAAAGTGAATGTTTTGGACCAAATTCGTATTTTGGTTGTATGTTTAGGACCAAAATTGACCTTTACTCTTTATTAAATTATTAATTTATTGATATAGTATAGAACTCCTAACGTCAGAAATTTAAAAGCTTTTAAATGATTTTTGGTGTGAATTTGAGAGAGTATAGAACTCCTAATGTCATAAATTTAAAAGGGAAAATGATTTATGGTGTGAGAATTTGAAAGAGCAGATTGATTTTTTGGACTTTTGGAGTGGAGTAGATTGAAATTTTTGAGAAATTGGGTTAAAGGGTAGTTTGGTCAATTGATAATTATTGGGAGGGTAATAATAAGAAAAATGAAGAGAATAAATATAAAAACTAAAAAACACTTATTTTGAAAAATTCGCACGCCTCGAGCCCATATTCTGAAAGGTAGCGAATCTAATCACTAATCTCGAAAGGTTAGCGAATTGAGACCCATATTCCGAAATTTCTCGGCAGAGGTAAATTGCAAAGCTAAAAGGGGAACTGAGAGAAGCTGAAGATTCTTTGGTGAAGGCTCTTGCTGGTACAACAGTTTTGTAATTTTGGACATGATTTTCTGTTGAAAAGATTCACTCAATAATTCAATTAGTTTTTCTGTGAACATTCTTGTAGCTTGGAAGTGGCCTTGTGATACAATAGGATAGCGTAGAAACAGATAAGCATATACTAACTCCGTCCAAAAAAATAGTCTTGCTTGTAAATTTCAATTCTAAATTGGTAAAGTATGACTAGATAGAGAGAAAAAGTAGTTGCAGTACGTGCGGATAATGGAAAATGAGACTCATCTAATTATAGAGAAAAAACATACTATAAATGGATAGACTCATTTTTGGATACGGCCCAAATAATGGATAAAGACTCAATTTATGGATGGAGATAGTAGTATTGTTAATGAGTTAGGGGAACCATTATTGACCCTCTTTCAAAAGAAAGAAAGAAAAAAAAAGTACTCTGTGATTGACCTGCTAGGCTCTTTGTGTCAATAGATAGTTAACATTGGTTGAATTAAAAATAATTGGAATTAATTTCACCACAAAAACTGCATCATGTTCGAATTGCTGAGTTCAGGGGATAATCCATCTTCTTTATTCATTTTATTTACGCACATCAAGGGATGGAATGGAATGTTTCTTCAGCTAATACTTGAATTTGAGACTCATTAAATATGTAGACACGGTGACTAATGTCAACTTGCTATTAGAGTGCTAATCTAATGATTCTCAAATATAATTTGATTAGAACCATACCATGTGAAGGACATCTCGTGGGCAAACAAATTTCACTTGTGCATTTAAAAACAAATAATATATGATCAAGTTAATGATTTGTCTCATGATACGAACATGTCTAAAAAAGCAACACATGCTTTGAAATTTGTGATCAGCAAAAGAGCAAATGCATTTAACAACATCAACTACAGATGGTGCTAGTTAATGTTGATACCAAAACAACTTTATCTGCTAATATGTTTGAGTGGTTGTTTAAATCTTCTTTCGATGCCACAATTTTAGTGAAGACTCGCAAAGCGGATGACAATCAGGGAATCTATATCTGTTATGAAAACTAGGAATGGAGAATTTAAAGGACTTGTGAAAGATCAGTGGGAAAGGAAAGATGAATATGCTGATATTATGTCTCAGCAGTCTGAAGGTGTGTTTTCACTTTTCTAATATTCTGACTGGAATTATTTAATTTGTTTCCTTATAGAAGTATTACACTATTATGCACGAAATTTTTGCTTATCAACACTGCACGTTTTGGTTTTTGATTAGGAAAATGAAGATGATAAAAAAAAGAAAAATGCTTTTATTTGAATACATAGGAATGATTATATCAAAATCTGAACATGCAGCCATCCATGAATACGGAAACGGTTACTCTTTTTTGAAGCTGACTTAATATCTGCCTTTTATTTTGGAAATAAATAGAGGAGGCTATATATTTCTTGGTATAAAAGGGTCCGTATTGAATGTGGAGATGGTAAAGAATTGCTGAGAATGGATGAAACCCTTATACATCATTTTCCATTTCTCACCCATTCTCTTTCTCCTAGGTGTAAAATTCATATTCACAAATATTAGACCTGAGAACCCAAACGAAGAGTACTCCTTCATTATTCGTCATGAGAACGAGACCTATAATTGTAAGAAATAAGCTTTTGGTTGATTTTTATTTCGCTAAACAAATATTTATCGTCTGTTTCTGGTGCTTCTCTTTAGTGATCCACATCTGAGCGGGACACAAGAGCTAGTGAATGAATTTAATAAGAGCAATGGACTATTCAAATTTGTAACAATAATAAGAGAAAGATTTCAACAAGTTGTGGCACAGGGTACGTCTTCATTTATGATACGAGAATATCTCTACGAATATCCCATATATCTATTATTTAGTTTAGTATTGATTTAGCATATCTTTCCATATATTCTTAGTATCTTTATTTCTTATTCCCTAAGTCAGAGTAGTCTTATAAATAGGAGATAGGTAGGGCTGGTAAGGCGGCTGTGCAACGGCGTACAGCGGGGGGCCGTCCGGTGGGTCAGGCTCGGGGCGCAACGGAGGGAGCGTGGCTGCTGCCCAACGCTCATGCTCACTCAATCGGGTCTCGAGTCGGGCGAGCCAAGCGTGGATATACTCCAACGTTGTTGTTGTTGAATTCAGTTGCAAGCCTTCGGATGCTTGCGATATCTCCGGCCATGAACGAAGATTGACGTCGGCCATGAGTTCGAGAATGAAAGCACCAATTGTTAAGGGTGAAGTTCCCTTAACACGATAAAAGGCAGTCGCCGGAGCTTTGCCGGTCGATCAAACCAAGATTTAGGATTGCAAAAAGATAAGATACGATAAAAGCTAAAAAGATAATTTCATATTTCTTGATTGAATAATGAGAATGACAATAGTCCTATTTATAATACTCCTATGAATAACCTAACTTGGTGAACAAGATAATAACGATATGGAAATAGAGATATGCTAAATATTCCCGAAGATATACTCGTATCAACTCCCCCACGGTTGAAATCCACCTTGTCCTCAAGGTGGAAATCACGAAGCGAGAGTTGAAAGCCAAAAATTGATGACAGACGTCTCCTCCTGGATCAAACGCACAACGAACAACTGAACGTCTCCCTTCATCATTCAGATTCGCCAACGGATAAACTTTGAACCTGTTCTGGAACTCTATCATCCCTTCTAAAATCACGATCTCGTCCTCCTCGCTTCCAAGAATGCTCACACATGACGTGTCATTGCGCGAAGGGATCAACCTCGCATCGATGTCGAGAGATGTTGATCGAGGATTCAAACGTGTAGATTTCCAAACACGCAAATCCCCACAGATAAAGGCAATCTCCTTCAAATGTATTGGAAAGGACGGTGCAATTTTATTTCCAACTAATTCACATAGATAAGCACCACAATTTTCACTCGAACAGTTTGCCACAACATCGTGAGATGTTATTCGAGAAGCCTCGAGAGATGCGATGACCTTCTTCACTTCCACAATGGAATCACCTCCTCGTCATCATCTAACAATGTTTCTTCCTCTCCACTGATATAGGTGCTGCACGGCGGCGAGAACGCGACTGGGGAAGGCGGGTCAGCAGACATTGTTGTTGTTGGTGGATGCAACGATCGGTCAGCCGACGCCTTTGATCGCGACAGGAGGTGTTCCGGCTGCCCAGGACAATTTCTTGGTTGAGTGGCTGGAATTCTCCTATGTTCTACCCCCTTCTCATCGTCACTTCCCATATAGTTAACATCAACATCGTCTTCGTATTCATCAAACCCCCAATAATCATTAGGGCAATAAACGGATTGACTCTTTACATCACCGATCGTTGCAAAATAAGAAGTCATGTCATCAACTTCTAATTTCCGTTATGGTGGCGGGGGCGGCCAGCCGGGAGAAAGCTGATGATCATATGTAAGCGGTTGTGGTGGCGGTGGATACCAGAAATTTGGGCGTGGATTCGAATTTGGCGGTGGATATGAGGGCTGCACCATTGGCTGCCAGTTTTGGTGGCTGAATTGATGAGAGTTCGGTGGAGTTATGTAGACCGGGGCTATGTAAGGCTGATCGTCGAACCTATGCGTGGGGTTATCCCATGCAGTCGTTCGTCGCCCCCGAAATCCGTCGTACGCGCCATACCCATCCCACTCTGTCGCAATACCCCCCGGCTGATCGTCGAGCCTATGCGCGGGGTTATCCCAAGCAGTGGATCGGCGTCTCTGAAAACCCTCGACACCAGCGTCGTTTCGATCCCACGGCTGCTGCTCAATTCTCGTTGGCTGAATCGCGCTCCTGGCTGAAGGGAACTCTAGTTGCTGATGTGAAGCGACGGTTTCTCCGGATCGATCCCACAGCGACGCACCAGGTGGGGCAGGGTGCAGCGGTCCAAGTGAATGGCTTCCTTTACCAAACCCAAATCTGTCCCTCGTTGATGGTGTTGTTGCCGACGTGAAGATTGCAGTCTGCTGTCCAGGCTCAGGTCTCTCCCGACGCCAATTCTCATCTGGCGGGTCTGGATCTGGTCGCGCCGGATGCTGCGCGATCGTTGTGCGTCGCTCCGACGCATCGATTCTTGCTTCCAATCTAGCCAACGACGCTACCACATGCTCGAACGCTAGCGTCGGTGAATTCATCGCTAGGGACGACGCAGATTGCGCCTCTCCCCCGACAATTGCACCAACGGCAGTCGCCGCAATTTATTCCGTCCGATTTGCTCTCGATTCGCCATGAAAGGTGAGTTCATCAATGAAAGCGCCACTTGTTAAGGATGAACTCCTTAACCTCGATTAGATTCCTCCGTGAGGTCGCGGGAACGTTTGCCCGTCGATCGCACACGACAAGAACTAGGATCAATTCCTCCGTGAAGTCGCGAGAATCTTTGCCCGACGATCAACGACGATAAGAACTAGGGTTTTGGGATTGTAGAAGAAAGGAAAATAGCGTGAATTATCTTATTTCTTGATTGAAATAGAAGAATACAATATCTCCTATTTATAAGACTACTCTGACTTAGGGAATAAGAAATAAAGATACTAAGAATATATGGAAAGATATGCTAAATCAATACTAAACTAAATAATAGATATATGGGATATTCGTAGAGATATCCTCGTATCAATTTATCTCTTGTATAGGTGTCTAATAAAGAAATGTTGAAACATAACTCTCCATCTTTGGCAGGTCATGTTTCTAAGAACATGCATTGTCACGACCATCCTTCTAGGGTATAATAAATGCGGCGATCGTGACTTAACAGGACTTAAATGCAATCAAAGAAAAGGGCTAGGGGTTTTTTAAAAAGGGGTTTGACCAAGGAAATAAATGAACAATTAAGTATAAGAAAAGAAGGTCATGCTTTAGCAATAAAACCCAATGAAAAATGACTATCATATTTTAGGTCAAAATGGCATGGCTCAAAATAATCCAAAACGTAACATGTCTCAATATCCCTAACAAGAATCCAATAGTTTCAGTATCAACCCAAATATAAGAGTAATCATGTTTTAGCGAAAGCATCCAAGAGAAAAGTGAAGTCATGTGTGAAGACACGACGACACTCGGAGTTTCAAGACAGTCTCATGATTTTAATTAATTTGCTCAACACCGCCAACCGCTCGTCGCCGCTCAACCTGCACCTAAGGAAAACACATGCAGGGCTGTGTACTATAATAATACTCAGTAGACTCATGCCGAAAATATTTTCAATAAAAGTATTATTTATCATGCCATACATAAGTAACCAACGGGTTTTTATCTTTAGAATGGCCCGAGGCACTCAAAGTCATTTCCCAATGTAAAAGTCGACTGATCAGTCATTTTCCCATAGACGTTAGCCATATCTGCCAATACATGACTTGGAATGTGGCCACAAACCAAGACACTAGACCGGCCAGCCAGTACGCTAGCACACAGTCTACCATAGGTGTACACTAATCCAAGTAGGGTTTGCGGCCCTACGAGGACCCGAATTTGATTTAGATAATAATGGCATAAAGCCATATCAGATAGGCGCATTAAAATCAAACAAGGAATGATAAACACAATTTCATTTCCATCGATAAAACATTTAGGACATTGTCCTTATTTAAAAGAAAGCCCACCTCGACGGCTTAGATCTCAAGTGCTTTCTTCCCCTTGCTATCACGCTGAGAGCGCGAGTTAGCACCTTTAAAATTTATGAGTATCATAAATCAGTCTCAATTATCGACTCAAAATCATGCATGTCCCCAACGTTTCCCTTTTCCCATCAATTCGTTTTATCAACATAAGGAAACACACCATAGCATACATCAACGTACAACACATCACTACATCATAGAATGGGTTCCTTAACACATATGCATCATGTATATCATTCAAAGCTTAACAACATAGATTATCTTTGCATGACTTAAATCTGGCAGAAAAGCACAGTCATTTTGTAAAAATCATTAAAAATCTATCCAACCACCGTTGGGGCTGAAATTTTGCCACAATCCAGTATACACATCAAAGGTTATCCAGTTAAAATTTCACATCAAAAACGAAACTCACTGGTCAAGAATACAAATTCTGACAAAACTACGCAGTCGACTTCAATAATTCATTAAACATTCATCTTTCGACCAAAAGGGCTGATATTCACACACTACATAGAAGACACCTTGAAGTTTACTCAGTTAAAATTTCGCACCAAAATAAGATCGTTTGGTCAGTCAAACACACGTCGGAATCTACTGTCCGAACACCACAGTTGTCATACTTCCAAATTTCGAATTAGGGTTTATCAAATATTCATCCCATCATATATATTCGTACTTCCAACACATAATCATGCTTCAAAAAGATCTCACCATCATGTTCTCATATATTCACATAGCATTCACCACAAATCATCCACAAGTTCATTCATAAACAACCTAAATGCATATACATATCCTTTTTTTTCATGTAACCATCAATCCCACCCGATTAAATATTAGATCTACGATCTCTACACTTATTATATGCATGATGGAATCAAAATCAAGGTTTCAATGGAGAGGAGGAAAAGAAATTCAATTATACCTTTCTTGATCAAAAGCAAACGGTAGAAACAAAGTATAATCTTGATTCTTCAACAATTCTCGAGGCTTCAACTTAAATTCTTCTCAAAAGATAAAGAATTTATGGAGAAAAATAGAAGAAAAATTGGGAGAGAGTGGGGAGAGGAGAGTGGCGTGAGGAAGAGGGAGTAGGCGTGTAGCTAGTGGGGTTATGGTTAGGGTTTTCTCATGTATTTATAGAGATCAAGAATATAATCCCACAATTAAATAATTAGAGATTTGAGAAGATATGGGGAAAGGAATTGGCGTGAAATCTGGGGAGAAATAAGAGGATTTTCAAATTCTAGGCTATTTAATTAGCCTATGATTTAATTGGTATTTCACGGAGTAGAATAAAATGCTATGGAGCGGAAAATAATAAATCCTATTCTCCCACAAGGAATTAAATTCAAATCCTAATTTAAATAGGATATGGCAAGATCTCCTTAGATATGGTAAGATTTGCTAGGATGTTTATATTTATTCATGGAAGGGAATAAATAAGGGATCAAAATATATAATGAATAATTTCCTCCTCCCATAAATTGGGAAATTTCGAAATCTCCATGGTGTAAGGCATAGGTGTCGTTTTTCTCATGGAGAGAATAAGGAATAATCGAACTTTGGATTTAATTTGGATAAATATCCCAAGCAATTAATTAAATCCAAGGAAAAATAGGATTTCTTCTCCAATAATAACATGGGTCGAAAATGCCAAATGAATATTGATGCTCCTATTTAATCTCACTCATCCCTTAAGAAACAATTCTCCATAATATATTTCACCCCGCATAGATTATTCACACAGCCACGTCACAATTTCAATCATTTTCACTTCCACCACATATTCTCAACACCTTGACCTTTCAATGGCCATGTCATATGTTCCACATCTTTAACTATTCAACAGCCACGTCAAATGCTCTACGGATTTGACTAATCAAATCAAATCTAAATTCCAAAACGCAATTAGGTCACACAGAAAACATGCAATTAATTCACTCATCATTTAATCCACGACATTAAAAGCATTAAATGCAAAAATTTTAAGCTTCGCAAATTAGGGTTTCGAAAGTTGGGCGTTACATCCTACCACTCTTAAAAGAAATTTCGTTCCGAAATTTTATACCTTCATGAGAAGTGTTCCGGGTACAATTCCATCATCTTGTCCTCAAGTTCCCACGTGGCTTCTTCGTACCCGTGGTTTCTCCACAACACTTTTATGCTAGCTATCGATTTATTTCTCAAATTCTGAACCTTTCTGTCCAGGACCATTTGGGGTCTCTCCTCATAGCTCAAGTCGGAATTCAACGTAACTTCTCCATATTGAATCACATGCTTTGGGTCGAACACGTATTTCCGCAACTGTGATACGTGAAAGACGCTATGCACATTTCCGAGACTTGGCGGTAGCGCCAGTCGGTACGCAACGGGTCCTACTCCTTCTAGAATTTCATGAGGCCCGATAAATCGCGGTTTCAACCTTCCCTTAACACCAAAACGCGTTATACCTCTCGACGGGGATACTTTGAGGAAAGCTTTGTCGCCGGCTTGAAATTGCAAGTCGGTTCGTCGGACATCCGCGTACGACTTTTGTCTGTCCTGGGCTTCTTTGATTTTTTTTTCACGAATTTGTCGAACAAATTTTAATAATTTCTTTAACTGCATCAGGTCCAAGTACTCTTCATTCGCGAACTTCGTCCCAATAGAGCGGCGATCTATACTTTCTTCCATACAAGGCTTCGTACGGCGCCATGTTAATCGTTGCTTGGAGACTGTTGTTGTAAGCGAATTCGATCAGCGGTAGCACTGATTCCCAACTTCCTCCGCGGTCGAGCACCACGGTTCTTAACATGTCCTTGAGAGTTTGGATCACCCTCTCGGATTGTCCATCGGTCTGCGGGTGAAGCACCGTGTTAAAATTCAATCGAGTTCCAAGCTCGCGTTGCAGACTCATCCAAAATCTTGAAGTAAATTTTGGGTCACGGTCGGACATGATTGTCACTGGGACTCCATGCAGTTGTACTATTTCCTTTATGTAGATCTGAGCTAGCTTGCTCGATCCGTGCGTTACGGGAATCGGTATGAAATGAGCACACTTGGTGAGTCGGTCTATAATTACCCATATGGCAGTATTCCCTTTTTGCGTCTTTGGCAATGCCGTCACAAAATCCATGGCGATGTGCTCCCATTTCTACTCGGGAATTTCTAGTGGTTGCAACTTTCCGTACGGTCGTTGATGTAGAGCCTTCACTTGCTTGCAGGTTAAGCAACGCTCCACAAATGCTGCTATGTCTCTCTTCATTCCATTCCACCGAAAGGACATTTCAAGTCTTGATACATCTTCGTGCTTCCCGGGTGAGCGGTGTATGGAGTTTCATGAGCTTCACTCATGATCTCGTTCTTGAGTTCCATGTCGTTTGGTACGCACAGTCTCCCCTCAAAAGTGAAGGCGTTGTCGGACTCCTCACTAAAACTTCCAGATTTGCCAGTTCTCACATCAATTCGAATTTCTTCAAGTTTCGTATCCATCCATTGTGCTGCAACGATTCTCGTTCTTAGATTAGGTTCAACCACTAAGGTGGCAATTCGGCCTTACACTGTTTCAGGTGCCCTTACCACTTCTAATTGCATTTTACTAAACTCTCGTATTAGACTTTCCTCTTCCGTCAGAAAAGCAGCTAGTTGCGAATGGTTCCTTCGGCTCAAAGCATCTGTCACTACATTTGCTTTGCCAGGGTGGTAGTTGATGCCACAATCGTAGTCCTTTACTAATTCGAGCCATCTTCGTTGTCGCATGTTCAAATCTTTCTGCTCGAAGAAGTATTTCAGGCTCTTGTGGTCCGTAAAGATTTCACATCGAACTCCTTAGAGATGGTGCCTCCAAATCTTTAGGGCATACACTACTGCTGCTAGCTCCAAGTCGTGGGTTGGGTAGTTCAACTCGTGCGGTCTCATCGTGACGCTTAGGCGATCACTTTGTTGTTCTGCATCAACACTCATCCTGGTCCCACCTTCGAATCGTCGGTGCAGACTACGTAGTTCACCCCAGGCTCCGACACAGCTAACACTGGCGCGGTGGTCAATTTCTCCTTCAAGAGTTGAAAACTTGCCTCAACTTTGGCGGGATCCACTTGGGTTCCTTCTGCCGATACAATGTATCCAAGAAAGTTTACTTCTTTCAGCCAAAATTCATACTTGGTAAATTTGGCGTATAGCTTCTCAGTCCTCAACGTCTCTAAAGCGATTCGTAGATGCTCCTCGTGCTCCTCCCCGTTCTTCGACTAGACCAGGACATCATCTATGAAGACCAAAACGAATTTATCCAAGTACGGATGGAATACCCGGTTCATCAAGTCAATGAATACCGCAGGTGCATTCGTTAGATCGAACGGCATCACAACGAACTCATAGTGATCATATCTTGTACGAAATGTGGTCTTCGGTTTGTCCTCCCTTCGAACTCTCAGTTGGTGATATCCGGACCTTAAGTCCATCTTTGAAAACACGCCGACTCCTCGGAGTTGTTCAAACAGGTCATCTATCCTCGGCAGTGGATACTCGTTCTTGAGAGTCAATTTGTTCAACTCTCTATAGTCGATACACATTCTCATCGACCCGTCTTTTTTCTTGACGAAAAGCACCGGTGTGCCCCACGGTGAGACACTAGGCCTAACGAATCCTAGGTCCATGAGCTCTTGAAGTTGTATCTTGAGTTTCTCAAACTCTTTAGGCGCCATTCGATACGGTGCCTTAGACACAGGTGCGGGTCCTGGTTCGAGGTCGATTGTAAACTCCACTTGTCGATCTGGCGGCGGTCCAGGTAACGCTTCAGGAAAAACGTCTAGAAATGCTCGCACAACAGCGACGTCTTCCACTTTCCTTTCCTCCATCTCCTTTCCGTGGATATAAACGAGATATGCAGGACGCATTTTCTTCATCATTGCGGTAGCTTGAAGTGCAGAGATGTTAAGCGCGGGAAATAAAAAATAAACAAAATGGAAACCCGGAATACTTATAATTTCAGATTTGGATGGGGAGTTCAATATTACTTCTGTAGTGGCTGCTCGTAATATTCCAATATAAGCTTGTATTAATTGTGGGTTCAATTTAATTAGTAAAAAGCTAATTGGGGGAGCCCATATCCAAAACCTTCCATTGATCCCTGACTGGGCCCAATATGAACTATTATAAATAGGAGAATAAAAGAGACAAAAAACACAATTTTGATGAGGAAAATTTCGTCCCTCTCTCTATAGTGTAGGGGACTAAAATTTCTCTCAGCTCCTCCTCCGTGAGAAAGTTCTGTCTTCTTTATTCGAGTCCTAGTGTTTCGATAAGATCAGCCCACCCTGATGTCGGAATACAGTTCGGGAAACCAGTCAGAAGATCTGTGGTCTAGTATTGAAGCTCATCGTGGAGAAGGCGCGAGCAATCGACGATTCTTTGGAGAATCAAATCGGTAACTCTAAACCGTAGAATTCATGATTTAGGATTTATATTCTTTAAGCATGAATTATTTGCATTCTAGCATGAAATTCTGTGTTAACATGTGAATTGATTAATCTCATAATCTGTCAAATAGATCCTACGTCTGATTTATTTATTTTGTACAAGTCTTCCACTGTGCAAAGGGCACCAAAACCCCAATAATTGGTATCAGAGCCAATTTTTGGCTCTAATTATGTGGATTAAGTTCATGTTATGTGAATTGCTTGAATACATGTTTATATTCGTCGTGTGTTGGAGTCGGAGGCGACGCGCAAGCAGCGACGACGATGCAGGTGCGTCGACGTCGAGCAGCAGCGGCATCCCTTCGTGAGCAGCCCCATCAGCGGATGAATTTAGGGATTCATAACATACGACGGCGCAAGATCAGGGTTTACCCTATGCGTGACGCTCGCGCGGGTGGAACCCGCGCGACGTCGCATCGTCTCATCTCGTGACTTTGCTTTCCAATTTTGATCAGGGTTTCCAAATCCTTGGATTCAATTTTGTAAATAATTCAAGATAAATATGGAAATAAGATTTGAATATATCTTTTGTGGATTTTGTATATTATATGAGATTTGATTTTGTATCAAATCATGGATTAATTAGATTCTTTCCTTGTTTAATGGATTTATATGGATTTTATTCCAAGATGAATCCTAGTTATATTTGGAAATAATAATCTAAATTTTTTTTTATCTATATCCTATGGATTTATTCCTAGATGAATCCTAGTTGGATTTAGATAATGATAATATTATTCTATTCTTATCCTATGAATTTATATGAATTTATTCATAGATAAATTCTAGATGGATTTGGATAGTGATAAATATAATATTTTATTCTTATCTTGTAGATTTATATGGATTTGTTACTAGATAAATCTTAGATAGATTTGAATAATTATAATATAATATTATCTAATTCTATGAATTTATATGGATTTACTCCAAGAATAAATCCTAGATGGATTAGGATTAATATTTATGTTAATTTATTTTATCCTATGGATTTGAATAGATTAATTCTATTAAGACAAATCTTAGATGGATTAAAATAAGCATTAATCCAAGTTATCCTTATCTTTTGGATTTATATCCTAGATAGATTAGGATAAAGATGATATATATGAAAATCCTTATTTAATTGGATTTAGATAAACTTATTTATCTAAGAAATCCTAAGTAATGTTTGATATATTTTAGATGTCTATTCTAAAAAGAAATAAGATTTGTATAAATCTTGGTTGATTGGATTTTATTTATCATATGGATTATGATGAAATCGTTTCTATCTAGTAATATCCTAGAATGATTTAAATAATGATAATCATATATCAACGTTATCTTGAATTGAAGGATTTGATTTTATCGGAATAAAATCTAGAATAATCCTAAATGGATTTAGATAGTTAACACTATCTTGATAAATCCTAAATGAATTTGGATAATTATTATCCAAGATAAATCTTAAATAATTTCCGTTAATTATCCAGCGTGTTTAAATGCCATGCATTAAATGGAATTATCTGTTTATTTGGTGTTTATCTATTTTAAGTGGATTATCTGCCTTATCTGCTTATGTGATAATTATGCAAAAACCATATAAAATATCTAACCGATAATTACAACAAGTGCGTTGTATATGGTCTCCATCAATTGGTCTGCAATTTATGAAGCTTTTTTCTAATATTATCGCCACCTGCTCTGTGGGGACAATAATCCTAAGAAATAGCGAGTTAATGAGGGTGGACTTCTCAAAAATAAATAGTATGAATTAGAATGTGGTTTCAAATATTATCGCCACCTACACTTTGGGGACAATAATCCTAAGAAACTGCGAGATTCAGAAGTTCACATAGAATTTATGAGATAGCTTGATCTTGTTAGCAGCACATGAGCATTGTTATGGGAGTGTGTTGTAGAAATGAGACTCTGTAATGCTAAATTCGGTGGTCTTGCTTAGGCAACATTAGGCGGCCATGCCACACTTGTGGTCTCTGGACTATTCGTCGATGATTGTGACCAGTAAAAATGTAAGATTTTAATGCATATTGACCTCCTCTGGAGGATACAAAATTTTAATTTTATAGTTGCAAGATACATAATTGTTTTGTGGTTATTTGCGATTATGTATTGAGCATAAGTATGTGATAATAAGTTTATTTGTCAAATCTTCATTATGTCATTCAGTATCTTGTCTGCGATCCTTAAAGAAATAAACTCGAATGCCAAAATTATGTAGACTGGAAACGTAAATGGATAAGATTCGCATCGCTAAAACTTGGAGTTTATACTCACTGATTCATGTCCTCCATTTCCTCGACATAATTCCACGAAGATTGTTCGAGAATGCATCTTGCATGTACTTGACAAGTTCTTTGAGGAATAAGGTCAAGCTATTTTCTTTTAAGTAGCACGACAAGTCTTGGTTAGTGACGATGAAAGTTGGATGTCAATAGAATTTATCAAGATGATTCGATTGGAATATCCTAGAGGGACAGAATGTTTTGAGAAATCTTTTGATCACTCAAATAGTTTTCTGACTCAAGTCATCACCTAAAGTAATAAGAAATGACTACAAGAATGTTTAACTGAAAAGTAGAAAACCTTCAGAATATTAGTCGTTATATTACCGTCAGAGGAAAGTAACATGATAGATGACGAATTCATGAAGGCTGCATTTTTCCTAAGTCCTAGTTCATTTGAACAAAAGACTAGATATGGAAATGGGAGAGCCTGAATTGTCATCAAAGTTTGTCTGAAGCGAGTGAAGATGTTTTGTAAGTTGGATTGACCTCTTTTAAAGAAGGACAATGACTTACATGGAAATGCAACTTCTAAGTAAGAGATCTTGATCCAGTTAGGTTAGTGTTGCAGTGGGAGCTATTTTTACTCAATTATTGTTTTATGGTTGATGTTTAAGGCATCATAGTATTGAAACGATACAAATGCAATAAGATTGAGTATGAAACAACACATCAACTTCTTAAACAATGAATGATAAAGTATTTATGGCTCTTAGTCATAAGGCCAAGAAAATACTTAGCTATTGTTCAGACTGATCCAGACCATCAAGATTTTAACGATTTGTTTGTTAAATAGCTTGAAAGTCGAGAATGTCTGTTTGATGCACTATAAGTGAGAATCATTCGATTCAGATCGCTTACAGAAGTGCAACATAGAAAGACTAGCAAGTCTCAATGGTTTACACCATAAGGAGACAAGCAATGGGTTATGATCAGTAGTGGGAGCCTAACCTCCATTGACGAATCCAAGCGTTCTTCTGAAGAATGGGATAGTTATGTAAGAAGGAATCGAAGTCTTTCTAAGACAAGTTTGATTAAGTGATGAGTTGTACTCATGAAAATCTTATCATTGATGGGATAAGCGTTAGATATAACGAGATACACCTTAAAGAAACTACCATCATCAGTACCTTCTACAAAACACGAGTTGTGGACTAGAGCGACCCTAGTCTAGCACATCTCAAGGTGTAATGTTGTTCCAATGCATGTTGGAAAGGTATCCAAGTAATTGGAGTTGAGTACTGATCAGGCATGTTTTAAGGTTGTCCCAAATGATGTAAGATTATAAGTTCTGTAATCTTCAAAGGTAGAACTCTTGTTTGAAGATCAAGAGAGGAACTAAAAGCCTAACAGCGTGATAACTCTCAGGACAAAGAGAGATATCAAATTTTCCACATTACCAAAGAGTCATACCATTAGAAACTTTTGCGCTAATAAAATCAACTTCAACACCTAAGATTGTATGAACCATGTCGTAGTGGGAGCGTTCCTAGGAACATAAGAAGTTCATGGGTCTAAGAGTGTCGCAAGACTCGGTCTTAGATTAACTTGAACATAATCCCTTTAACTACAATGTAGAATTGGTTCATTAGGATATTCGTCCTTGAAAAGGTGATAGATTCCAAACTATAATCTTAGATAGACAACATGTTTTACAAGACTTGCAATACTACCTACATGTTGTGTCAGTCAGTGGGAGCTAGTATAATTGCAAGTGTAAATATGGATCTCAAATGGCTAGACAGTGACAATGGGTTATGCCCAAAGAGAAATATCATATTCTCGTTGTCGTTGTGCCAAGATTTGTTTGATCCTACTGTCTATCAGAACTTACATAAAATAGAATGTATGTATTATGATTGTCAAGATAGCTTTCTATTAATAGAAGTCTTGAGGAAATCATCTACATGGAACATCCTAATGGGTATGTAATAAAGGGCAAGAAACACATGATTGGAAGCTAATGAAGACCTTTATGGTCTTAGGCATGCATCTAAATCAGAGTATGTGTTGTAACGAGATTGTCAAATGTTTGGAATTTGACATGTGCCCTTAAGCGTGTTGTAAGCACAAGGAAGTTGAAAGTGCATTGAATATGGTATTATTGGTACTCTACGATGATGAAATCTATAAAAGTTGCAAACAACTAAGATTGGCATCTAGCGTAGGAAACTGGTTGTCTACCAAGTTTAAGATAAAGGATTTAAGAGAAACTAATTATATTCTAAGCATCTAATTCTTTAAGATTGCTAGAAAGAATGTTGAGATTCTCTTAGGAATCCTATATCTATACATAGCTTGGAACATTTTAGCATTGGAAATTCCATGAAAAGGTTGTTACCATTCAAGATGGAATTATCTTGTCTCTAGCCAAGTGTCGTTTGACACTTAGTGAGAACAAGAATTATGAGACTAGTTCTGCAGATAGATGTCTCACGTATGCTATGATGTGTACTAAGTTTGATAATAGTTGTGCTTTTGCATAGCAAGTATATATCATTTTAACCATGGCAAAGGACTTTGATTGAGGTAATGGATATACCATAGTACTTGAGAAAGACTAATCACTTTATTCTAGTTTACCAGTCATTCATGTAATGTATTTGGGGTTACACTGACTAAGTCTCATGGCTAATCACTGATCGAGTAAGTCATCCTCATTATATGTGTTTACATTAGGAGTATACTCCTACTAGCTTTGATCGTAAGTTTGAGTATGCCTATGAGTAATTTTACTCTAGCAAAGGCTAACTCAAGGGACAAACAAGATCATAAGCTATGAATTCACATAGAGAGATGAAATTAATTAAAGAACTAGTACGCAGCAAAGACATAGTAGTGGAAAAGATATTATCAGAGAACAACCAAGCAGATTTTTCACAGAAAATGCCTTTGTGGCAACATGTTTCAAACATGATGTGAAATGAATGGTAGTTCGATATATCAAGCTCCAAGATCTGCTTTGTGTATAAGTGGGAGAGTTTTTGGCAGTGAGTATACTCGAAAGCATGTTTTGAGTATAAGTGGGAGATTGTTAGGTTTAGTATACTAAAAAGCATGTTTCGAGCGAGTTCGCACGAATAGAATCAAGTTCGCACGAATAGAATCTTGCTTGTGTACGGAAAAACTCTACAATCCACTTTTGACCCGATTCAGTATCATTCGAGCAGTTTGCATGAATAGAATCAATATATTATTACATTGTGTTTGCTTGTGCGTTTATAAGATGTTTTATAAACATTTAAATGCATAAGAAGTAAACAAAGCCTAAGTCTTTTGCTTAGTAGACTGGTCGTGGGCTGCGCTCACTTTAAGGTACTACAGTCGGTTCTAAGCAATGCTTTGCAAAAGAAAAGAAGAATTTCACAACCTAGATAGGTTTTGGTTACCTATCGTGAAAGGTTGCAATGTCAGTACGATTATTTCTAAGCCTTATTGAAATAAGATGGCGTTGGTGTGGTATAGCACTGAATGGATCTAACAGCAAGACGAGTCTTTATGCTATCTACAGAAAGATAAGGTCTTGATAATTAATTTCTTAATCTACATACGTTAGCATTGAGCATACGACATTGAGTATCTACTACTTTGACTTACCAAAGGTGCGGGTTTTTAGTCACCCAAAGATCCAGGTATATTGGGTAGTGGTGATCATTATCTAGCGGTGCTAGGATTGCTATTATGTTGAATCGTGCACCAGGTGAGTCTCGTTTGATAATGTCCTCAAGAGGAGCTTGAACAAGGTTTTATTATTCAGAAACTGGTCAGTTGGAATTTAATTATTCCATGAATAATAAATAAGTGTTTCTTGCTACGTCCACTCTTTGAATTAATAAGATGTTAATTAATTAAGTCCATATCAGACTTTAATTAATTAATGGACATTTATATCTTAAGCGCGAGAAATAAATAATAAACAAAATGGAAACTCGGAATACTTATAATTTCGGATTTGTATGGGGAGTTCAATATTACTTCGGTAGTGGCTGCTCGTAATATTCCAATATAAGCTTGTATTAAATTGTGGGTTCAATTTAATTAATAAAAAGCTAATTGGGGGAGCCCATATCCAAAACCTTCTATAGATCCTTGACTGGGCCCAATATGAACTATTATAAATAGGAGAATAAAAGAGACAGAAAACACAATTTTTATGAGGAAAATTTTGTCCCTCTCTCTACAGTGTAGGGGACGAAAATTTCTCGTAGCTCCTCCTCCGTGAGAAAGTTCTGTCTTCTTTATTCGAGTCCTAGTGTTTCGATAAGATCAGCCCACCCTGATGTCGGAATACAGTTCGAGACACCAGTCAGAAGATCTGTGGTCTAGTATTGAAGATCATGTGGAGAAGGCGCGAGCAATCGACGATTATTTGGAGAATGAAATCGGTAACTCTAAACCGTAGAATTCATGATTTAGGATTTATATTCTTTAAGCATGAATTATTTGCGTTCTAGCATGCAATTCTGTGTTAACATGTGAATTGATTAATCTCATAATCTGTCAGATAGATCCTACGTCTGATTTATTTGTTTTGTACAAGTCTTCCGCTGTGCAAGGGGCACCAAAACCCCAATAAGGAGTGCCGAGAATTTCGCCCTTCCCAATCAGGTTTCCTTTTTCGCGATCACCTCGCTCCATCTTTGGTTGTTTTTGTTCCAACGCGTGCACTCTAGCTTGAGTCGGAAGTCTTGGGCGGTGGGGTTGTTGTCGTGACGGCTGGTCGCGATTTCCTCTCGATTAACCCTGCGGTGCCCTTGGTTGCTGACGGGATCCTTGATTGTTATGCCTCGATCCCGATCCTTCCTTCTTGCTCGGACACTTCCTAGAGAAGTGACCATTCCCTCCGCAGTTGTAACACTTGGTAACGTTTTGATGTCGACATTCTCTGAACTGATACTTAGAGCACACGTTGCACTGTGGTGCCCTGGATCGGTAGTCTCCTTTCTGACTAGAAGTATGTTGTCCTCCTCCGTGTTGAGATCGATGCTGACTCGACTGGTACCGATTTCCGTCGTATGGAGTCCGAGAATCATCCCACTTCCTTTTCTCCCGGGAGTGGTGTGTCATTTTTTAGCATGTCTGACTATAGAAACTTATTCCTTGTGTATATACGAGTCGACTACTGCATTTCCCTACCGTCTAGTATCAAGGATTCGAAATTTGACCCAACACTCTTACTTGTATATGAACAGATTTCAAATTGTTGCAACATTGCTAAGGATGTCTTTAGTCGGGAAGGCTCCAAAATTAATCAAGGAAACAAGAACAACAATGCAATGATTCAGAAAAAAAAAACAAAAAAAAAAACAATGCAATGATTGAGTTTCATTAGACTCAACCCGTCCATTCTGAGAATTAAATGGTTTAGAGGTATCAAATAAAACTCATAGAGCTTAGAGAATTTACTTCTGATGAGAACTCGGAAGAACATGAGATAGGTCATGGAAACAGGATGAAACTGCAAAAATTCTCAAATTCCATAGCCGACTGCTAGATCACAATTTGCAAAATTCCGGACAGCAATGAAGGATATCGTTCAAACATGTCAAGGCCTAAAATAATCACTCGCGGTAGGATTTAGAAACATGGAAAAATGTCATGAAGTAGTACAAATGATGGTTCAACAACATCATGTTATTGGAAAAGATGAAATCACATCAATGGGTTCGTGGGTTTGTTAAAGACAACTCAAAGTTAATGGAACTTTTCAGAAATTTAACACGATCAACCCGTTAAGGAAGAAGAGAACAGGATAGCCTTAACTTGGTGTTGCAGAAAGAAAAATCATTGAGTATGAAACAATATATATAGTGAAACCGAGCTAAAAAGAATTTCACTTCTGCAAGAAAGAACTTGTCACATACATGGTTAAAAAATAAAGAGGTGAACCAGTAGTTCCAAGAATAATATTCCATTCTTTGAAGAAAACATGTCTGGACGTGTGATCATACTAAAGGTCATAACTGCAAACAACCTTAGGAATGAAGTTCAATGACGGAAGTTGACAAACACAGATTTTGCATGTTTTTAAGGACTAGATTTGACTTGTTTGAAATGTCAATCATGCAAATTATGTTCTTAAATTGCATATGTTATACATTTGGTATTTTTGACGTGTTTGTTGATAAATGATAGAAAAATATAGAAAAAGGTGAAAAAAGGCCAAAGTGCAGCAGCCTCTGTTCGAGCCCATTCTGGAAGCGATTTTGAAGTCCAATCAGTGCCTACTAGATACCAGTCTCTTCGTCTTTGAAAGACCTTCGCGTGGATACCTTAAACATCTAAATCGGAGTTCTGGAGAAAGTTATGGCCATTTTACAAACATCGCCCAGTGCAGTCAAAATCTGGCGGAAATTCACGGAAGAAAATAAATTATTATATTGTGAAGCCAAATCTCTCATATTTCTTGTAGGGCACGAAATATATCAAAAATAAACCTTTTTCCAACTTATAAATACCTCTTAACCTAATTCATAATCTTTATCTCAGAGCCTCCAATCCTTCTCCATCTCTACACCTCTTTCCATTCCATAATACACACATAATTCATCCATCTTCCATTGGAGCGGAGCTCTGCAGATCCAGGCAAGAGAAGACTGAAGATTGAAGATTCAACCTTGGGTTTTATCAATTTCTTTCATGTCTCGTACTTTAATTGTAGTTCTTACTTGTCTATGAGCAGAACATCTTTTGTAGAATTTTTGGTATAGATATTCGATTGATTTTCCTTGTTAGCTCTTGCAGTTATTTGATTTATCTGGTGCTTTCTATGTTCAATTGATTAGCTACCTCTTGAATACATGTTAGAGTTGATTAGAGTACTCGGGAGACGAAATAATTGACTTGGAAAAAGGGATAATTCACACATTAATTCAATAGAACTCGAGAGAGTTGAGGTTTTGAGTGAGGTCTTTGATTTTATATGCTTTTAGGAATTAGGGGTTTAAGGGTTAGAAGGGGACTTCAATCCTATCACCTAATCTACAGGTTTCTCACCTCGGGAGGGGGTTTAATCTATAATTGTGATCGACTTAATAGCTCTGGAGACCGTAATTCAAGGAAGTCGATTGTGTTTTTGGATCCTAAAATTCTACATTCTTAAGCCTGCTTTGTATTATTTCTATTTATGTTTTCCTTTTTTTGTTTATTTCTTTCAATCTAGTTTAATTAATCAACCCAAAAATCACGTGTCTCTAGATAGTATATGACGCTTAGTATATGGTAGTCAGTTGCAATCTTATTCCCTGTTTTCGATATCCGGTACTGACCTTTAGATATACTAGATCTACCCTGTATGCTTGCAGGTATTTTTAGTGCTAATGAATAGTGCATCAAGTTTTTGGCGCCGTTGCCTGGGAATATTATTGCTTTAAGCTGATATTATAGAACGGTTGATAATACTAATTTGGAGTGTAATATTTTGTATAGTTTTGTTTTAATTGTTTTTATTTTATTTGTTTTGCAAGGAGCACGAAGCATAACAGTGGATTACTCTGCGCTCCTATGGAAGATGCAATTATCTGCTACAACATTTGATATACTCCGTAGAGTGTGGGTGAGATATAAAATATGCTTACTCTCTTGTTTTTGTTATTTTTTACCGTTGGTTTTCTCCTCCGTAGAGCTTAAGTTAAATAAAATAAAAGTAAAAAAAATTCTTTTCTTAAATTTTTTTTTCTTTTCCCGTTTGAATTTTTCCTTTTTTTCTTTTTTTTTACTTCTTATTCTTCGCTTTTTTTTCTTAAAGAAAATCTTTAAAAAAGAGAAAAACTAGAACCTCATTCCCTCTATTTTTATTTTATTTTCTCCACGTAAATCACCCACACACACTTCAAATTCACATCACTTAAGCAAATTCTTTGTACTCTACCAATTATTCATGTGCTTAGCTGTCAATTAACACAAGGTACGTTCTCTTTTAATTTCTGAGCTTTGATCTTGAATTCTTTCATTGAATGACTTTGTTGTTGATATATATATTGGGAGTTTGGATAGGAGTTTGATGAGTGACGATTTAATTTGGATTTATTTTTGGTGAATTTGTGAGTTTTGGATATTTGCAAGAAATAGTTGTTGGGTGTGCTTGGGTATGTTTGGTCTTTGGTGGATGAAAATTGAATATCACTTTGGCTTGATTGTTGATACACATAGTTCATGTTCATAGCATTGCGAGGCTATTTTATCTTGCATTAATTGTGTTTTTAGGAGCTTAAATTGTTTTGAGTGATCTTGGTCTATTGTTGAAAATTTTTGTAATTAATTGGGGGATAGAGAATATTACGGGGGATGAAAATGATCATGTTAAGGTAGATAATTTGATTTGCATATTTTAAGCCTTGATATGATTAAAGTTTAGGGGATTGCCACATGTTATGCATTGTACTCTACTATAATTTTCTTCATTCTATGCTCACATTGCGAAATTGTAGGTACATAAGGCATCCCAAAGAAAATCCCGAGAATGGGGGATATTTTATGAGCCTCAAAGAACGTCAAGCTAAAGACGTTAACCAAGCGCTTGTTGGGAGGCAACCCAACATTGTTATTTTTTTATTAAGTTTGATTTGTTTTCTTAGTTTACTCACCTCTCCACAGACTTTGCAAACTTATTCTTAACGTAGTTTTGAATAAGTTTGGGGGATGAAGTGGTGGACCGTGAGTTTAGTTGTTTTTGCTTATTTTTGTTAGTTTTTTTTAATAATCCCGAGGTGAATCTTGTCATGACCATAACATAGAAAATTTAGAAATACTCATGTTTAGGCACATCAGACTGAGTTGCCTATGATTAAAAGTTCGTTTATGTGTTGATTAAGTTGACTTGATGCATTGATTTGAAGGTTTAGTGAAAATATGCATAAATAATGAATTGCTTGTTTGCCTTGAATCTTGCTTATACCTTGTGAGACTTAAGCCATAAATTTCTTTCTTGTGTGATTTATCTGTATTCATGTATTTGTTTCTAGAACTTGCTCCTAGTCTGCTTAAGTCTGCAAAGTGTTTAAATGATAAAAGAGGACGTTAGGCCATCCTTCTTAGCTACTTTATATATCCTAATTATTGACCTTACTCAAAATATTTTTCCCTAGCTAGCCATTTTGAGCCTTTAAAGCCTTTTTCTTTGGAAGCTAAATAAAGGGGGAATATTCATACACTCTTGGAGAAAGTTAGTTCATATCTTATGAAAAGAGTTGGAGAGATAAGGTAGAAAGAAAAGTAGTGGCTTACTTGTGAAAAGTGCATAGACATTTGTGATTTGAATGAGATAATTGGTTGTGCATAGAAAGAAAAAAATGAAAAGAAAAAAAAATCAATGGAATTTGGGAAGTGAGAAGAAATTTAGACAAAGTCTAGAATTTACTGAGATTCGAATTGTTGGTGCAGTGCTATGTTTGATGTAGTAGAAATTGATCACTTTTGCTATGTCTGGGATTAGTCACTTTTTAGCCATATTTCCTCACCTTACCAAAAAGCCTACATTATAACCGAAAATAAAGACCTTTCGGATTTTTGATTTTAATCACATAAAGTAGAGGAGGGATTAGACATCGAGCAAGCCTGTGGTAAACTTTGCATGTTGCATGATCTGAGAGCATATATTCTTTACCTTATACACTTTGAGAGTGAGTGATAAACACATTCTAAACACTTGTGAGCGCATGTACTTCAAGGTGATCAACGAGCTAGTAATGAAAATACACTAATAAGCTTTGCTTGATTTGATTTGTATTCTTGTCAAACTCTTCATTTCTTGTTACAATTTTTGAGGCAACTATGAAGTCTAGTTCTTAGCATCCGTGTTTCTTTAGTAGTTTTTCTCTTGTTTTGTTTGAGGACAAACAAATAATTAAGTTTGGGGGAGTTGACAAACACAGATTTTGCATGTTCTTAAGGACTAGATTTGACTTGTTTTAAATGTCAATCATGCAAATTATGTTCTTAAATTGCATATGTTATACATTTGGTATTTTTGACGTGTTTGTTGATAAATGATAGAAAAAGATAGAAAAATGTGAAAAAAGGCCAAAGTGCAGCAGCCTCTGTTCGAGCCCATTCTGGAAGCGATTTTGAAGTCCAATCAGTGCCTACTAGATACCAGTCTCTTCGTCTTCGAAAGACCTTCGCGTGGATACCTTAAACATCTAAATCGGAGTTCTGGAGAAAGTTATGGCCATTTTACAAACATCGTGCAGTGCAGTCAAAATCTGGCGGAAATTCATGGAAGAAAAGAAATTACTCCCTCCGTCCCGGGTTAGTCGCACCTTTCCTTTTGGGCATGGAGATTAAGGAATGAGTGATAGACAAAGTCAACAATTACGGCTGTAGGAGATAATTGTTACTAAAAATGGAAAGAGTGCAAATAACTTGGGACGCCCAGAAAGGAAATAAGTGCAAGTAGCACGGGACGGAGCGAGTATTATATTGTGAAGCCAAATCTCTCCTATTTCTTGTAGGGCACGAAATTTATCAAAAATAAACCTTTTTCCAGTTTATAAATACCTCTGAACCTAATTCATAATCATTATCTCAGAGCCTCCAATCCTTCTCCATCTCTACACCTCTTTCCATTCCATAATAAACACATAATTCATCCATCTTCCATTGGAGCGGAGCTCTGCAGATCCAGGCAAGAGAAGACTGAAGATTGAAGATTCAACCTTGGGTTTTATCAATTTCTTTCATGTCTCGTACTTTAATTGTAGTTCTTACTTGTCTATGAGCAGAACATCTTTTGTAGAATTTTTGGTATAGATATTCGATTGATTTTCCTTGTTAGCTATTGCAGTTATTTGATTTATCTGGTGCTTTCTATGTTCAATTGATTAGCTACCTCTTGAATACATGTTAGAGTTGATTAGAGTACTCGGGAGACGAAATAATTGACTTGGAAAAAGGGATAATTCACACATTAATTCAATGGAACTCGGGAGAGTTGAGGTTTTGAGTGAGGTCTTTGATCTTATATGCTTTTAGGAGTTAGGGGTTTAAGGGTTAGAAGGGGACTTCAATCCTATCACCTAATCTACAGGTTTCTCACCTCGGGAGGGGGTTTAATCTATAATTGTGATCGACTTAATAGCTCTGGAGACCGTAATTCAAGGAAGTCGATTGTGTTTTTGGATCCTAAAATTCTACATTCTTAAGCCTGCTTTGTATTATTTCTTTTTATGTTTTCCTTTTTTTGTTTATTTCTTTCAATCTAGTTTAATTAATCAACCCAAAAATCACGTGTCTCTAGATAGTATATGACGCTTAGTATATGGTAGTCAGTTGCAATCTTATTCCCTGTGTTCGATATCCGGTACTGACCTTTAGCTATACTAGATCTACCCTGTATGCTTGCAGGTATTTTTAGTGCTAATAAATAGTGCATCAGAAGTTCCTAAGGTCAAAATATTGTCCTTATGAATGATGAATCAAAGGAGACTACTCAATCAAGCTATCCAACGTTACAAAGGCAAACACAAACTTTCGAGACAAGTGTGTCATGACTCGATATAGAGAAAAAAATAATGGACATTACTTGCAAATTGGGAGCCAACCAAGGTGTTTAAATAGACAAGGGCTCACGTTTATTCAAAACGTCCCGAAAGGAACTTAGAATCCAAGTAAGTATTGTTGAAAGTAAAACGTTCATTCTAGCTACGAGGGTCGCACTCCCTCGCACATTTTCGCGAGCCTGAACATGGTAACATCGTTCTATGAAATCGTGGATTCCAAGTTGAGATTCATCGTATCGTCGAAATTAATAACTATTTTTATGGTCGCATCTTCAAAGTCTTCTTGCCATGCCACGTAGTTTTCGAAATGCATTGCCATTGCACACATGGCCTTGAAGTGTCGTAAACGTCGTCGTACTTGTGTCGCATCGCCACTTTGGCATGGTATGCAAGACTGCATAGTTTTATTAGATCTTAGGTATGATCTCGCCATTGTGAGGATACACTAAAGTTCAAAATATACACTTTCATTGGTTTTATCACTCAGGAAAGTGATATTGCAGTTGTCAACTTACAACTAAGTTCTAGCACATTCAGTCTGGCCTACCTCGTAGGCACTCTATAATTTCAAGTATAGCTTGAAGTCTAGTACTTCAACGTATATTTGATCATTACCTAACTCAAGCTTCATATGGCTCCTACGTTCGCAAAGAAGTTCAAAAGTTCCACATTTCACTTTAATAGTGGTTCTACACAATACCTCATACTTCATCGGTCATAAATTTTCACCACATAAACGTCATCCATATATTGTACAATCAACACATTTATTCGTATAAATCATTTGGTGTTCCATAGCATAACAAACATCGTACATTAATGTATGTGAATAGCAACACTCAGTCAATCAATCATCCATGGAATCGCATTTCATAAATCATGCAGTTCATGCTCATCTGTATCACAATCACAACTCGCAACTACACGCGTATCATGCTTTGCATTTCACAGTTTCATAGTCATGAAATTTTAACCGCCTAGGCATAAAATTTTGTCATTCCTGGAAGCAACATGTATTTTCTTCAAGTAAATTTTGCAATTTCGTGGACGTAATAGCAAATCTCAACATCAACCAATACAAGTTCAAAATCATACTTCAATACCCAGCACATTCAACGCCATCATGGCTCACTGTTAAATAAAAGCAATTGTATAATCTCATAGTGTCTCCCGGTTCATATCTTCACAACATTTTCCAAAAGCCATAGTATTTACTTATTTTTCACAGGTGTTGTTTCATAGTATAATCAAGTAATCACACTCATACTTCACGTTTCACAATTCATGTAATTTTCAATCATTTAGAATTTCATCTATCCAAACTCATAGAATTCCAATCACATATTCGCCGATTTTCCTTATCGGGGTGTGCACAACAGTATTCATCATTTTTGGCATAGTCGTATTAAGCAATTTCATATCCATGTATTTTTATAATCCCACACTTCCAAACAACATTTTCAAAGACGTCATATTATCTTCGATTCCCATTGAAATAATTTCATTTTCCACCAGAGGAATATCTCCATCACACTTTCCAACATTTCACAGGTTCAGATCAAACTTATCGAAACGCTTGTTACCTCATTCTTCGTGGTTGGGCGGAGACGAGTCGTTGTGTTGAGCCTTCGATGGTTATCAATTAGTAAATTTAGACGTGAATAAACTTTGACTCAACAAGGCTCTTGGGTCCAGAGCGGAAAGAACTGAGGCTCTGATACCAAACTGTCACGACCGCCCTTCTAGGGTATAATAAATGCGGCGATCGTGACTTAACAGGACTTAAATGCAATCAAAGAAAAGGGCTAGGGTTTTATAAAAAGGGGTTTGACCAAGAAAATAAATGAACAATTAAGTATAAGAAAAGAAGGTCGCGCTTTAGCAATGAAACCCAATGAAGAATGACTATCATATTTTAGGTCAAAATGGCAAGGCTTGAAATAATCCAAAACGTAACATGTCTCAATATCCCTAACAAGAATCCAATAGTTTCAGTACCAACCCAAAGATAAGAGTAATCATGTTTTAGCGGAAGCATCCAAGAGAAAAGTGAAGTCATGTGTGAAGACACGACGACACTCGGAGTTTCAAGACAGTCTCATGATTTTAATTAATTTGCTCAACACCGCCAACCGCTCGTCGCCGCTCAACCTGCACATAAGGAAAACACATGCAGGGCTGAGTACTATAATAATACTCAGTGGACTCATGCCGAAAACATTTTCAATAAAAGTATTATTTATCATGCCATACATAAGTAACCATCGGGGTTTTATCTTTAGAAAGGCCCGAGGCACTCAAAATCATTTCCCATTGTAAAAGTCGACTGATCAGTCATTTTCCCATAGACGTTAGCCATATCTGCCAATACATGACTTGAAATGTGGCCACAAACCAAGTCGTTAGACTGGCCAGCCCGTACGCTAGCACACAGTCTACCATAGGTATACACTAATCCAAGTAGGGTTTACGGCCCTACGAGGACCCGAATTCGATTTAGATAATAATGGCATAAAGCCATATCAGATAAGCGCGTTAAAATCAAACAAGGAATGATAAACACAATTTCATTCCCATCGATAAAACATTTAGGACATTTTCCTTATTTAAAAGAAAGCCCACCTCGATGGCTTAGATCTCAAGTACTTTCTTCCCCTTGCTATCACGCTGAGAGCGCGAGTTATCACCTTTAAAATTTATGTGTATCATAAATTTGTCTCAATTATCGACTCAAAATCATACATGTCCCCAACGTTTCCCTTTTCCATCAATTCGTTTTATCAACATAAGGAAACACACCATAGCATACATCAACGCACAACACATCACTACATCATAGAATGGGTTCCTTAACACATAAGCATCATGTATATCATTCAAAGCTTAACAACATAGATCATCATGTATATCATTCAAAGCGCAGTCGTTTTGTAAAAATCATTAAAAATCCATCCTACCTCCGTTGGGGCTGAAATTTTGCCACAACCCAGTATACACATCAAAGGTCATCCAGTTAAAATTTCACATCAAAATCACATGTTTAGGTCGGTCAAACCAAAAACGAAACTCACTGGTCGAGAATACAAATTCTGACAGAACTGCGTAATCGACTTCAATAATTCATTAAACATTCATCTTTTGACCAAAAAGGCTGATATTCACACACAACACAGAAGACACCTTGAAGTTTACTCAGTTAAAATTTCGCACCAAAATAAGATCGTTTGGTCAGTAAAACACACGTCGGAATCTACTGTCCGAATACCACAGTTGTCATACTTCCAAATTTCGAATTAGGGTTTATCAAATATTCATCCCAACATATATATTCATACTTCCTACACATAATCATGCTTCAAAAAGATCTCACTATCATATTCTCATATATTCACATAGCATTCACCACAAATCATCCACAAGTTCATTCATAAACAACCTAAATGCATATACATATTCTTTTTTTTCATGCAACCATCAATCCCACCTGATTAAATATTAGATCTACCATCTCTACACTTATTATATACATGATGGAATCAAAATCAAGGTTTCAATGGAGAGGATGAGGAAAAGAAATTTAATTATACCTTTCTTGATCAAAAGCAAACGGTAGAAACAAAGTATAATCTTGATTCTTCAACAATTCTTGAGGCTTCAACTTAAATTCTTCTCAAAAGATGAAGAATTTATGGAGAAAAATAGAAGAAAAATTGGGAGAGAGTGGGGAGAGGAGAGTGGCGTGAGGGAGAGGGAGTAGGTGTGTAGTTAGTGGGGTTAGGGTTAGGGGTTTCTCATGTATTTATAGAGATCAAGAATATAATCCTACAATTAAATAATTAGAGATTTGAGAAGATATGGGGGAAAGGAATTGGCATGAAATCTAGGGAGAAATAAGAGGATTTTTGAATTCTAGGCTATTTAATTAGCCTATGATTTAATTGGTATTTCACGGAGTAGAATAAAATGCTACGGAGCAGAAAATAATAAATCCTCCCAATAAATAGTGAGTAGGAGATTTTTATATATATTCTCCCACAAGGAATTAAATTCAAATCCTAATTTAAATAGGATATGGCAATATCTCCTTAGATATGGTAAGATTTGCTAGGATGTTTATATTTATTCATGGAATGGAATAAATAAGGGATCAAAATATATAATGATTAATTCCCTCCTCCCATAAATAGGGAAATTTCAAAATCTCCATGATGTAAGGCATAAGTGTCGTTTTTCTCGTGGAGAGAATAAGGAATAATCGAACTTTGGATTTAATTTGGATAAATATCCCAAGTAATTAATTAAATTCAAGGAAAAATAAGATTTCTTCTCCAATAATATCAGGGGTCGAAAATGTCAAATGAATACTGATGCTCCTATTTAATCTCACCCATCCCTTAAGAAATAATTCGCCACAATATATTTCACCTCGCATAGATTATTCACACAGTCACGTCACAATTTCAACCATTTTCACTTCCACCACACATTCTCAACACTTTCACCTTTCAATGGCCACGTCATATGTTCCACATCTTTGACTATTCAACAGCCACGTCATATGCTCAACGGATTTGACTAATCAAATCAAATCTAAATTCTAAAACGCAATTAGGTCACACATAAAACATGCAATTAATTCACTCATCATTTAATTCACATACTTCACGGCATTAAAAGTATTAAATGCAAAAAATTTATGCTTCGCAAATTAGGGTTCCGAAAGTGGGGTGTTACATGCATAATGACTATCCAAAGATTTCCATGCATAGCTTATCTCTTGATCAAGATTCTTCATTGATTTCACGTTCTGCGCCAGTAGCTTCGTTTTCTAGCGATCACAGACACGTATTTACCCTAGAAAAGGGACTACAACCTTCTGAGTCTAATAGCATTCTGAGTCTCCCAGATCTGGTTCTTCCCTTCGCCATTCCTCACATTTGAAGGTAACTTGTACTTCCGAAGCATTAACTAGGACATGTAAAGTTGGACTGTAAATCAGTTCTTTGTACCTTTTAAATTGTTGATATTTTTACATACTGAAGCATTATGAGTAAACTATATCTGCAAAACATATAATCTTTGTATTTCTAGCGCATTGGTTGCTGAGTATGCAATAATTATCTGGCTTGCGCTGGTAGGGAATCAATATGAGGATGCTCTGCAAACATGTCTTACAACTTCTTGTTCTTGCAATTCCTGCTGCACTTGTCGATCTTCCCTACTTGCACCGTTGCACGTCTTGCTTTGTTTCTGAATGTGGAAATGTGGTTTTTTGCAGGCTAAGAATTGAAGACTAATCTCAGTTTAACGAAATCACAGTTACTTGCCTTGTCAGTATAGAATATGCCTTGTCTCACCTATAGTTTTGAAGGGACAGTTGTATAGTCTATTATCCATAACTTGTTTACAAAGGTGTATCTGTTGAGTTAGTGATGCGTGATGCTGAAGTCGCATTAGTATTCTGCAGGTGATACTTGGAGTATATGAATTGTTGATGTGATTAAGTTACATATATAAACTCTTAACTAGGTGTAATGATGTCTGCTAGGACGTATTAATACTCACAAGATAGGTAGAAGTAATACCCAGATAGGCATAGCCATATATGTGATCGAGTTTATCAGTACGATATGTAATAAAGCGTATTGGATTCGGTATATAGCCCTCCCTCATTCCGTAGAAAAATGGGGTTGAGATAAATTTCCTAGAGCCAATATTTTCCCTCCCATTTTTTCCCATTTTGTCTATGTTTGAGCCCTTTCTCTAGTTTATTAGTCTTCGTACTCATGTTTTGAGAAGCTATTTTGTTGTGTTTGTTGTTCATTGTGTTCGGTTTGGATGCTTTATGCAATTGTTAGTTGTTTGATTTCGTAGATCTAGTTTACTTTGCGTAAAATGCATGGTTAGAGTTTCGTTCTCTTTATATCCGCATGCTAGTTGATCAGTTAAAGTAGATCTAGTCGTTTCAACTTTCAATTTCGTATTTACATTTCGTAAGAAGTATGCTAGTTTTCTTTCATTATGTTCGTTAATGATTCTTGTGATGCTATATTCTTTAGTTGTTTGAAGAAGATGAAGTAGAGAAATCATTTTAGGAAATCAAATTTGGAATTCTATCTTTTGCTTTTGTACCATGTTGCTTTTTTAGCTTCATTTGGGTTAGTTAGGGAATGCGGTCCCCTTTTACTTTTCATACATGTCTAATCCATTTTAGGTAATTTGGTCCAGAATCGTCCCAGTCAGGTACTTTTGTTTGTTCTGCTTTTAGATCATAGTGTGCCATTTCAAGTTTAGATGCTCTAGTTTGCAGTTATGTCTTCTCTTTCCAAGTTAAGTAGGTAGCTCTTAACCAACCAATATTGCGTGACAAGTAGTCAAACCATTTCCAAAACATCCAGGCATAATGTCCAACAACATGCGGATAGGTCTAGAAAGTCTGCTTGATCAGTTAAGCTTTTTTTGATATAGATAAGGATCAGCCATGGCGAGTGTAACGACGAGGGGAAGGGGAGTGATTTTTGGTCAGAAGAAAGGTGTGTTGGGTGACGAGTTAGCTGGCGTGGAGTAGGTGGAGTTGAGTAGCAAGCGTGGATGGCAAGAAGTGCAAAATCAGAACTAAGATTATACTCCATTAGTCCAATAAAAATGGAACAATGTCCTTTTTAGGTTGTCCCATTAAAAATGAAGCAATTCCTAAAATGTAGCATCTATACTTTTTCATCTCTCTTACTTTATTCTCTCTGTATTAACTAACGAAACAACACCTACAGTCAAGTGTCGAAAGTAAATGTTTCATTTCTAATGAGAGGGAGTATATTATTTTACTCTCAAATATTGACTGAGATATTATTTCCTTTCCATATATTTATGTTATTTCCTTTTTCCATTAGTTGACATTCCATAGGATTCTTATGTAATCCTATTTATACCACTTAGAAAATTAGGGCAAACAACTTTTGGACATCAGGCATAGGACGGTTTGTACCGTGGCCCTTGCGTAGGATTTATCTCTTTATATTCATCTAGTGGTTTTTATCAATAAATTGAGTACACCTTCTTCTTATAGTATTCTTTCATTTGTGGGATTTCTAGCCTTTTGCTCCTATCATTTTCATGCACATGCATGAATGTGGATATGTCTAGCCGTTCTACTTATCAGTGTAATACCCCGTTCAACATTTGACGTTTGTCAATACGTTCGTTTATCAAGTAAATGCTATATTAAAGTAAGTAGTACTTCAAACTACTATCTTTTGTTACTTTAAATCCTTTTTGGTTTTTATTAACCAAGCGCCAATGTGAAAAAGTAATTATGCTCAAAAAGTTTGTCGTGCAAGGAAATACAAGTTAGTGAATAATTGTCCGGGTACAATTATAGCTCAAATAGATATTAAATGTCAATTTACAAAATAGAGACATTTCTCTACAAGAGGAGAATGCTCCAAGTATATCTATATTATTACAAAGTCGAGCTACACACAGTTGGTGATCTATTATTGGAGAAACTCCAATTCTCGAAGCATGCCCCTGCGAATGAAAAGACCCGTCAACACGTAGTAATTTATACACGATAAAAAGGTACTGAAAAATAATGTCGTGAATAGTATGCATAGTGTCGTGAATAGTGTGAATAGTACTCCCTCCGTCCAGCAATAGGAGTCCCATTTCTCCAGGGCACGGGTTTTAAGAAAGTTTTGGAATGTGTAATAAATGGTGTGTGATAGTGGAATTTGGGTCCCACCTAAATTGTTTTAAACCTTTTTCTTTAGCTTGCATACAGCAAGAAGCCAAATTTGTTTGTTGGTTTGCATACAACAATGCAACACGTTTCCATATCATTTCATGGAATGACAAAGTTAATTTTAGGCTGCCAAAATTAAAAATGAGCATAATATATGGACAACTGAATTTAAAAGAACACTCAATGGGCTCCGCCTCAGCCATGGCCTCTGCCCTCCCCCTCCTCCTCTCTCTCCCCTTCCTCTACTTCTTCCTCGCCCCTCGCTTCCTCTCCCCTTCGCCAAATCCCCATCCCTCCCGACGACGAGCTCCACGACTTCTCCCTTTTCCACAAGGCCATTGCCATGGCATTCCTCTTCCTCACCAACTCCCCCTCCACTTCGCCCCCCTCTGGGAGCGATTCTTCTCCCCTGCCCCCTCCTCCCTCTACAACATTTACTTCCATGCCGACCCCTTCTCCCCCCTCCCTCCCCTCCACGGCGTCTTCCGCGGCCGCCTCATCCCCGTCCTCCGCCACCCACCGCCTCTCGCCACCGCCATGATTGACGATCCCGCCAACACCTATTTCGCAACACTGCATCCCCCTCCACTCCTTCAATTTCAACTCATCAAATTGAACCCAGAACTTTTGAAAATGACTCATCAAATTTATCTGTAAATTGAACCCAGAACTTCTTCAATTTCAACTCCAAAACCAACAAACCAAACAAATAGAAACAGAAGAAGAAAACATCTGAAAACAAAAACTCCAAAAGTGGAACCAACAAAATCGAAATCTGTAAATCCCGGCGAGGGTTGAGAGAGAGAAGTGGTGGTCCTCGTAGGCGGCGGACACGTCGCCGCTAGTGTCGTCGGTGGCTGCGGTGAATCGGATCGACAGCGGCGTGTCCTCGATCGAGACGTCGGCGTCGGAGTGGAAGGGGAGCTCTAACACATTGGGGTGGGTGTAATTGAGGGAGTTGCGAGAAAAATTGGGGTTGGGGTGAGTGTAATTGAGAGAGCGGCAATTGGGAGAGGAGGAGGAGGGCGGCGATCGGGAGAGGAGGAGGGGGGCGATTGGGAGAGGAGGAGGAGGAGGGTGGCCGAGAGTGAGGGTGAGAGAATGAGGGTGAGAGAGTGAAATTAAAGTTGGGTGGGGGGTGTTTTTTTTATGGCAATTGTGTAAATTAGTGAGAAGGGGGAGGGTAATTAAATTGTCCTGGTAAGTAAAACCGGGACTCCTATTCCCGGACGTCCCAAAATGGAAAAACGGGACTCCTATTGCTGGACGGAGGGAGTATAAAATAGTGGATGCACGTGTTTTTAAAACCCCTCATGATGCATATCCCCATTTTCAAAGTTCACTACAACACGACAAGTAAATGTTTTCAAAATCATGATGATTTATCCTAAATTTCATGCAAAGGAGTGTATGTATGCTATAGTGATAGTTATTACTTCCTTGTCGGAGAAGTAGTATAAAGTGGAGATGGCTTCTCACCTCCAATCATCCCTCAAACAATTTCAAACACTACACACTAAAAGCCTCTTTCACGAGCAAGTTTCCAAACAAGCACCAAGTATATTCAACGAACTTTTACACCTCTTCATTTAAGTAAGTCTTTTATTCAAAATCACTTACTTCAAGCATGCATTTTTAGAAAAGAAACCCCGTAGCATGTTTAGAAAAAAAATCTCTAGAACATAGATTAAAGCCAAGCATACTCACTTTAGTATCAAACAATCTAATTTTCGTTATTCCAATTACAAGTGCTATCATCTTTTGATCTTATTGAAAACAAGCACCTTAAAATGAGGCAGTACCTTTGGAAATTAATAGCGGAATATCTAACCGTTCAAATTTAATTTCTTTCAGTGAAAATTACGTTGGATGAGTTGTTTACCTTCATTTTAAATTTCAGAACGACCGGACAATGTTTGAACCCCCAATCGTGTAGAAAATCGACGCCGCTACTATTGTGGGACGATCGGATATTGTTTGAACCTCCGATCGTGAAGAAAACCGAGACAATGTTCTATTTGGCGAAAAAAAGAAGAGAAAAGAGAGAGAATGTAAGGAAGAGAGAAAGGTGATGGAGATGGAGTGGGGCAGATTTTTCTAATGCATGGTTATTAATAACAATGACCTTTAATCATTTTAAGTCTTAGGTCCCACTTTCATAGTTTTGGGCTCAAATTTTATGAAGACAAACCAACTCCCCTTTTATTATCTTTGGACCTTTTTTTTAGTTGTATAAGTTGCTTGGGCTCGAGTATAAAGTTAACATGTGAGCCCTTGCCTTTCAATTAATTCTTTGAGTTTAAGAATTTGAGCTCTTGGCCATTATAAGTTTGTAACTTATTTTGGGTATTGGACTTTAATTTGTAGTTTGGAATAACATATCTAGTTTATGTTGGGATAAACTAATTGATAGAGTCTACTTTTAATTAATTGGGCTACAATTAATTAATTATAGGGTTGAGATGAATTAGCTCAAACTAAATTACTTGGACTTAAGTTTCATTGAATTAATTTAATTAAGCTATAGGGTTGAGATGAATTAGCTCAAACTAAATTACTTGGACTTAAGTTTCCTTGAATTAATTTAATTAAGCAAGCTTGTATGATTTCTGACTCAAGTAAATTTTTGAATTTATTAAATTAATTAATCTCTCGATTAATTAATGTCAATAATTAAATCTTCGAATTTAATTAAAGCGAAATAGTTAATGTTGAAAGAATGAGAAGACATGATGCATATCATAGATGCGTACCATCCGCTTTTATTTACTTCCTTGAAGCTAAATAGATTATTATCTTTTATTGGACAAGGTCCATCGCACGGAATTAAACTCCAAGTGAGTTAATATTGTTATACGAAGTCGGAAGTGTACGAGATGAACTTTTCTATCCTACACACAAATATGGATAAAAATATGAAGTAATATTTGAGATAATATTTATTCATGCAAATGATGTTGTCTTGCCATAAATGATTTGTTTTATGTGATATCTGTTGCGGTTATACCGAATGTGCTATGCCAAAATTTTTAAATCGAATTCGGGTCCAGCAAGGGGAGAGTCCTACTCGGACTAGTGTACACGCGGACTGTGTATCATCGAAAGGGTTGGCCGGTCCGGTGACCGTGGAAAGTGGACACTTTCCCGTCACAAGATGTTTCTTCATACATGGAACCGCGTTCAATTGTTTCCGCTGCGCTATTTAAACAAGTTAAATCTTGTTTCTTCCCTATGACTCTGAAAGTTAATAAACAGTATTGCATGAACCTTTAACTCAAATCTTTATGATCGAGTGTATCCTATTCAAGTATTCCATTTGAGATACTTCGTAATCATATGAATTGTCCATATACCTCTTCTTAATTTCCACACCTAATCACGGTTAACAGAGTTTTACTATTCTTCGAAAAATGCGGTCGTGACAATCAGTCTACGATACTATTTAAATTTTCACACGACACGTGAAAAAAGTCAGTCTCTTCAATTACTTATCGCAAAAGGTTCCAGTGGAAGTTAGGATATTTTCTTACCTTTAGAAAATAATTGACACTGGTGTAGTATAACACTGAACAAATATAATAGTGAGATAAGCATTTCTTGGCTATTTACTAATATACTAGGTCTTGGTGATTGTTGTTTCTTAATCAATGTATTTAATATTGAACGTACGATTTTAATTGTGCAACGCTTTGACTTATCAAAATATGTGGTTTTTTCGTAATCCAAAAGTTCTGATAATCTTGGGTAGTAGTGATCGGTGTCTAGCGGTGCTGTGAATATTATTACACTAAATCGCGAGACGGATGGAATATCAAGTTTTAATCATGTAAATCAGGTTTTGGTCACTATGGGGTTGTTATCGTGTCGTGTCAATTCATACTCCCTTCGTCCCAAGGTAGTTGATGCATTTCTTTTGGGCACGGGATTTAAGAATTGATTTGTTAAAGGTTAAAGTGGAGAGAGGAAAGTATGAGAGGAAATAAAGTAAAAGAGGTGAAGAGAGGAGTAAAGTAAAAGAGGGATAAAGTTTTTACCAAAGTTTTATACACATTGTGTTTTTGGTGTGGGATGCGTTAATGCTATATGTAATTTTAGTGTCATGGAAAGAAACCGACACAAGATTTCAATATGCAATCGTTTACATGTTCGATTTGTCTGTGTGTTACAGTTAAATTGATACTTATTTGTTTCGTGTTGGAGAAGAACGCACCATATCAGGAGGAAGATATGTGCAAATTATCTTGTTACCATCTTTAGGAGATATGCAATATTTGTAATTATGTTAATTAGGTTTACCTTGTAGAGCAATCCCTACTCCTATATATTGGTACTCCATGTACAATGTAAAGATGAGAAAATAAATACAGAACCTAATTATCGATCCTTATATCATGGCCTCAGAGCAGGAACGACCTTGGCTCAGAACAAAATCATCATAGCCACAATATACCCATTCTTGACCCATATAGCCAAATCAACCACAAAAACCAAATCCTACATCAGAAACAATGTCAGACAGCGAAGAAGACAACAAAAACGATTTGAAAACTCCAACGAGACTAAGGAACAACAAGAATACCACCGTTGCGTTCAAGCTGAATGGAAAGAATTACCCAATCTGGTCAAGATTGATGAAGGTCAAATTGGGAGGCCGAGGAGCCTACTCATACATCAAGAAGGAACCACCTGCACTCGGAAGCAAGGGGTATGATGACTGGGAGGAAGATGATCTGGTCGTTTTCTCGTGGATCGTCGATAACATCGAAGACGATATTATCGCCGATTTTGCACATCACCAAACATCAAAGGCGTTATGGGAAAGCCTTGCGGTAACATACGAAAGTAAGGCGGATCCATATCTCATCTACGACCTGGAAGAAAAGGCAATTAACATCAGACAGGGAGATCTCGACCTTGAGACATATTACCGAAGAATCAATGGATTGTGGATCAACATTGACCGCTGCCAGAAACAGCCGGTTACTTGCTGCGACAAAGGTGTCGACCAGTTCAGAGAATTCTCCAACAACAAGAGACTAATCAAGTTTCTAACAGGATTGAATCCGGAGTATGATTCAATTAGGCGAGAAATCCTCAAGGAAGAACATCCCCCATCGGTTGAGACTGCCTACGGATATGTGAAGAGGGAAGCTACTCGAAGAAGCATCAGCACATCCCCTTCACTCACCGAAGGAGCCGACGGCAGGAACACCGATTCGTCATCTGGGGGGGGGAATCGGGCACGGTTTAGCTGTCCAAAGACAACGCCCTAACTCCCGCGCACCGCCACACCCCTCCGCAGCCACTCACCGGCCGGATAACAGGATGGATAAATCCCGGTTGATATGCTCCCACTGTGGAAAACCGAGACACACCAAGGAGGAGTGCTTCCTCATAATTGGATACCCGGAATGTTGGGAGGAGGAACAGAAGGCGAGAGCTCAGGCGAAGCTCGCCATCGGTGTTGACGAACGGGGACAACAGAGACAAATTGGGGCTGGAAACCGAGAGACGACAATGGGGCAGGAGAAACCGCCGGGAGCCCAGGCTTCAACCGGCGGCGGCGTACGGGGGGCCGACAATTTCACCGAGAAGGAAGAGTGGAGCGGCGCCGCTATCGGAGGTATAGGGTTTGGCTTTAAACCAAACCCTAGTATTTCTTTACACTCCTATTTGCACCCCCATAAGAAACACTTATTACAAATGAAACTCCATGCTATTACTTTTCGGCCCCCAGATTATGTAACTTATCATAACCGACCCCAACCTTTGATGAAAACTCAGAAAACGCCAAATACTTGCAGTTTTTTGTCAAAAAACCCCTTCGCACCTCTAGAAAATGTTTCCCCTGCATTTCACGTTTGTAATGATAATAGAATAAGTGATCGAGGTTGGATTTTTGATTGTGGGGCCACAGAAACAATGTCCCCAGACCGGAATGATTTTAGTAGCTATGACGTTGTTACTGATACATATATTAGGACTGCAAACGGGGAATTAATCACTGTTGTTGGGTTGGGAACCATTGATATATCTCCCACTCTTCGATTGTCAAATTGTTTACATGTTCCTACATTGTCTCAGAGATTGATGTCCATAAGTCATGTGACTAGGGACTTGAATTGTACACTTCTAATGCATCCTACCTTCTGCATATTACAGGATATTCAGACGAAGAGGATTCTTGGGCGTGGCACTGAGAAAGAAGGACTCTACTATGTGGACGAGATAGCTCAACATGGTAGTGCGATGCTGGCTCACGGGTCCATGAAATAAGAAATTTGGCTGTGGCACCGAAGACTAGGGCACCCTTTCCCTGGTTATTTTAAACTTCTTTTTCCGAACCTTTCTATTCCTACAGACTTTTCCTGTGAAACATGTGTTTTGTCCAAGAGCCACAGACAGTCATTTAAACTTACAGACACTCGTATGAATTCCATTTTTTCCTTGATACATGCTGATGTGTGGGGCCCTGCTCCAGCTGTTGGTGTTATTTTTCGTTACTTTGTGATTTTTGTTGAGGACTGTACTCGAATGACTTGGATATATTTCTTGAAACATAAGTCTGAAGTCGTAGAAAAATTTATCTTGTTCTTCAAATTGGTCCAAACACAGTTTCATACCACCATAAAAATCATTAGGTCAGACAATGAGAAGGAGTTTGTTAATAGTTCTATGACCCAGTTTTGTAAAGAGAAAGGAATGATCCACCAAACATCTTGTGCCTATACACCTGAACAAAATGGGGTAGCAGAAAGGAAGAATAGGACAATTCTAGAAATTACCTGGGCTCTCATGATCGAATCCAAAGTACCCAAACATTTCTGGCCAGAAGCCATAGCCACAGCCGTGTAACTCATGAACCGTTTACCTACAAAAATCCTTAACAACAGAACTCCACTTGATATGCTATCCAAAATGACCAAAATTCCCCAACACCTGAACCTTCCACCCAAAGTTTTTGGCTGCACTGTCTATGTTCATATCCCTAAACACGAGAGAACCAAACTATCACCATGAGCAACCAAGTGTGTCTTCGTCGGGTATGGAATGAACCAGAAAGGATACCGATGCTTCGATCCCCACACAAAAAAATCATTACCACCATGAATTGTAATTTCTTAGAAACCGAATTCTTTTACCACACCCACCTTGATAGTCAGGGGGAGAGTGATCCGGCAGTTCATCGGACTACCTAAGTTGGGTGGTGCCACTTCCAAATCCTTCTATTGAGGATCTAACAGAACCAGTTGTCACTACCGCCGAGCAGGTCTTGCCACCAGAGTCATCTCATCCACCCCCAGATCCTCCTCAAATGATATCCGAGGTAATTCTTGATCCCGATGAAAATACAGTTTCCCCTAACCACCATATGAGTACAGATGTTCCCGAGGAGGATAACACGGTTAATAGTGACACTGGGAGGTACATTCTTCCTAATCGAACTACAAGAGGAGTCCCACGAAAACGGTACTCTCCTGAAAAGATTGGGAAGAACTTCGTGCAAGGGAATCTGGCCAAGATGGCCAGAGCATTTGAAGCCGCATTGTATGAAGAAGAAGAAATTCCTTAATCGGCGGAGGAAGCAATGAAACATAAGCATTGGAGGGATGCTATGGTCACGGAGATGGGGGCACTGATGAGGAACAATACTTGGGTGAAAGGCAAGCTGCCCGAAGGGGTGAAAACTGTTGGGTGTAGATGGGTCTTCACGATAAAGAGAAGGCCAGATGGCACGGTGGAAAGATATAAGGCCAGACTTGTGGCGAAGGGATACACCCAGACCTATGGAATCGATTATGACGAGACGTTTTCGCCTGTGGCAAAAATCAATACCGTCAGAGTCTTGTTCTCAATTGCAGCCAACAAGGATTGGCCACTTCACCAATTTGATGTAACCAATGCCTTTCTACATGGGGAGTTACCATAGCCAGTTTTCATGGAACCTCCACCTGGATTTGCTGATGAGTTCCAAACGGGAGAGGTATGTCAACTGAAGAAGATGTTGTACGGGATGAAACAATCTCCAAGGGCGTGGTTTGGACGGTTCACGGAGGTGATGAAAAAGTATGGGTACAAACAGAGCAATTCAGACCACACACTGTTTATCAAGAAAAGAGAAGGCAAGATCACGTGTCTGATTATTTATGTGGATGACATGATTATCACTGGAGATGATACTGAAGAAATGACGGAGCTCGGAAGAAACTTGTTTAGTGAGTTTGAGATGAAGGATCTAGGACCACTAAAATACTTCTTGGGGATAGAAGTGTTGAGGTCCAAGAAAGGGATATTCATCAATCAGAGGAAGTACATACTCGACCTTTTAGCTGAAATCGGGATGCTGGACTGTAAACCTGCAGATACTCCGATGGTTCAGAACCACGGGCTACAAATGAAGAAAGAGGCGAAGCTTGCTGACAGGGGAAGATATCAAAGGTTAGTCGGGAAGTTGATATACTTATCTCACACTAGGCCGGATATTGCCTACGCAGTGGGAGTAGTAAGTCAGTTTATGCATGCACCTCAAGAAGAGCATTGGGAGGAGGTTGTAAGGATTGTTAGGTACTTAAAGGGAACATTTGACAATGGACTTCTGTTCGAGAAACATGGACACTTGGAGATAAATGGGTTTACTGATGCGGATTGGGCTGGAAACCCAAATGATAGGAGATCAACCGCATGGTACTTTACCTTCATCGGAGAGAATCTTGTGACATGGAGGAGCAAGAAGCAGAAGGTGGTAGCACTATCTAGCGCGGAAGCAGAGTTTCGCGGAATAATGAGTGGGTTGACAGAACTACTATGGCTAAGGAGACTTATGAGGGAGTTAAGTCTTTACTCGTCTCAGACGTGCAAGTTATTTTGTGACAACAAGGCGACCATTAGCATATCTGAAAACCCAGTCCAGCATGATCGAACAAAACATGTGGAAGTAGACCGACATTTCATCAAGGAGAATATCGAGGCAAGAATAGTTGAGATACCATTTGTCAAGTCCGAGGATCAGCTAGCAGATATTTTGACCAAGGCGATGAATTCAAAGCAGTTTCGAGAAGTATTGTGCAAGTTGAGTGTCACGCCCACATTTTCTAAGGATAGAAAACACGGTTGATCGCGACTAGGGGAGGATTAAAGAAGCGGGGAAGAAAGGGGCAAACAACACAACTCGACCAAAGCTCGAAACAAATGGGAATAGCTCGAATAAAATCAGAGTATCTCAACAATCAACAACTCAAAAATGAATACTATCTCAACGATACAAGAACTCAAAAGAAGGACAACTACTTAGCGGAAGCATTTGAGAGAAGGAATATGCCATGTGTGAAGACATGACACATTCTACACACTTAAATTTCTTCAACGGTCTTGCTCAACACCCACCGCACCCGTCACGCTCAACCTGCACATTTTTTAAAAAGAAATGCAGGGCTGAGTACTTGATGCACTCAATGGACTCATGCCAAAAATATTTTATAAAAAGTATTTATCATGCCACCATAGAGTGACCTTGGGGTTTTAACTTTAGAAATCGCCCAAGACACTAAAATCATTTCCATCGTAAAGTTCATGACTGCAGTCATTTTCCCATAGATGTCTACCATATCTGATCCATTGATGACAAGGAACGTGACCACATTCCAAGTCACTAGACCGACCGACCCAAAAGACGGCTCACGATCTCCATAGGTGTACACTAGCCTGAATAGGGACTCACTCCCTAGACAGACCTGAATTCGATTATCCATTGATGGCAAAAGCCACATCAGATAGGTTCCATAGATAAAACAAAACACGGCATGACAAATATTCATATCATTTTCACATAAAAATATACTTAGGGCATTGCCCTTATTTAAAAAGAAAGCCGACCTCATTCGCTTAAGTCATTAATTCAAAATTATTTCCCTTCCCTTGATATCACGTCTCGCTTGCCAATAATCACCTTTAGCATTTAAATAACACATAAATGAACACAATGAATCAAGTAAATAAATAAGATGCATGCACCCTAATTAAAAATCGTTTATCTCGTTCTTCGGTTTTTGATCTTTCGGCGGCCGCCCAAAGTTCCTTTGTTGGCTCCTCGTATTTCAACCACGATGTCGGAATAAATTCCCAAAAATTATACAAGCGCATAACTAAATTATCACAACTATTTCCCTTCGCAATTATATTTATTTCGTACTTTGCATTATTCCGAGAATTAAATAAATAATTCCCCACAATTAAATTATCGGCCCAAGGATTTAATTAATTTGATCCAAGTTAATTATTATCTAAGCCCTCCTTATTTCTCTCATTTATTTTGTAGGCCTAAAAGGATTAGCCCAAATTAATATATATCCCCATTTTATTTGACAAGGCCCATTTTTTTTAAAACAAAAGGGCCCAAAAGAAAAAGTCCAACTTACTCCCATCCTTCACGTCTCTTTCTCTCTATCTCTCCCTCTCTCTTCTCTATCTCTTTGACTAAATCGAGCAAATTCTCCCAATTTCCGTCGCCTTATCCAATTCGCTCCACGCCGCTGTACCGTCGGGCTCCTCCGCCGCAACCGTCGCCCCGACGCCGTTGTACACCGTCGAAGGTCGCACAGAGCCGTCGTCAGCCACTGCCCGTCGCTGCTGCTGTACCGGAATCGATGCTGCTGCGGTCTCCCTCCCGGCGTCCAGCACCGAAGCATCAGCCGCTACCGGCTCCAATTCGCTGCCCCGCGTACACCGCCGTCGTCGCTCGGCGTCGCCGCTCCAGCCACAATTTCATGTATTCAACCCTTCGCATATTTTAAAAATATGATGACTAATAATAGGTTAGTTTTAGTTCTGTTATGTAATTTTTTTCCATAAAATTTAGAGCTGCGCCACCGACTCTCCATTCCACCCTCAATCCTGCCGTCTGCCATTGTTTTTAAAAGGTTGAGGCATTTTTATTTAATTTATTACTAGGAGAGGAGTAGTATATTTTGGATGAATTACCATGGTATGGAATGTTGGTACTGTAATCATTAGTAGATCTTGTAAGTGCCGATTAATTAAGGCAGCTAAGGATAGGTAAGAAAGTTCTAGTAGATATTTGAGTTCCAAACTATATGGTATGCTCCAGTATGAAGTAAATCATAGGAATAGGAATTGGAATTGGGAGAAAGTATACCTTGAACAGATTTCAAAAGAACAATCGGTAGCTCCATCTCTCGAATTTGGTTTCTCTTGAGTAGAAGTGGAAAGAATAAAGCTTGTGTTCTTGTTCCAGAGAACGAATAAGAGAAAAACTGATTGTGGAGTGCATAATATAGAGGGAGAGTGGTTAAAAGATATGGGAGAGATTTAGGGAGTGGGGGGAACGGTTTTAACGTGGAATAAGGAGTGGATTTGTTTGTATTTTATTTGCAGATCACGGAGGAGGAAAATCTCTAGAGAATCTTTATTTAATATTTGAATTAATGTAGTTTGGTGACCAAGTCAACTAGGAAAAGATTTAATTAGATTAATTTGATTTTTTTTCACCTTTTTTTTTCCGAGGTGTTACATTGAGTATCGGGAATCCCTTTACTTAACTTGAGGGAGAGTGTTGGAGAAGATCGCACCATATCAGGAGGAAGATATGTGCAAATTATCTTGTTACCATCTTTAGGAGATATGCAATATTTGTAATTATGTTAATTAGGTTTACCTTGTAGAGCAATCCCTACTCCTATATATTGGTACTCCATGTACAATGTAAAGATGAGAAAATAAATACAGAACCTAATTACCGATCCTTTTATCATTTCGTAATTTACATTTACTCTACTTTTATAGGCACCATATCAGAACAACGATAATTTGTATCGGGAACTAATTAAAGCCAAGGCATACAAAGTCCGTGAGTTGTATTAATCATAAATTTTCATATCTTCTCCCCCATTCACCCCAACGTTGGTAGCAGTCCCATAGAAATATAAATTGTATTGAATTATATATAATGCTCATGTTATTGTAGGAATCAACTAATATCGACGAAACAGTAACTAGAAGTTCAACCGGGTAAGACGAAGTTGGTCTAGTTCTGAAGATGTTGCTCTCTTTGTTACACTAAAGGGGGATGGAAATCGGATAGTGGATTCCGGTCAAGTTATCGGTAGAAGCTCGAGGCCTAGCTGAAAGTTAGCCCTCACATAATTTCAAAGATAGCATGGAAGAAAAACTACTACTCACTTGTTGGGATACTCGATAGGAGCAGTGTTGGCTTCAACAGTCACGAAGATTTCAAAATTGATTGTGATTATGATTAGTGGGATCAGATTGTTAAGGTAACAAGATCTTCTCTCAATCGTTGGCAAACGAATTATGTCTAAATTGACTTATTAATTGTCATCTACTTGTTTGCATAATGTACACTATATTGTACTCATACTACCTCGCACATTAATTGATATAGCACAACAACAATGCTTGGGGTATGCGTGGAAAGTCCTGGCCATATTGGAACGATTGGAAATTCATATTCGGGAAGGACGAATCAGTCACCGCGGTGGAGAAGAACTTCCAAGAAAGAGGCATCATTGCTGATATTGACAGTTCCAGTGATTACCAAGTCTTCATAGGCGACATATTTGCTATCCAATTTGTTGGAGGAGCCGAGCTTGATAAAAACAGTACTTCTACTAACCAAAATGAGCCCCCTGCAAAAAAAATGTAGTCGTAAGCATAAACGGACAGATGAGGGAGATGGCATGTTGAAACTACTTGGAAAATTGCATGCCCAGACCAATTCTCTATTGGATACTCTATCAATACGCATTGGATATGACATGGACCTTGACATAGCTAGACAAGAAATATTTCGTCATCTGGATAACATGGCAGAACTGTCTGATGCACAAAGGTACGATCTATGTGACATCATCAGGAAGGAAAACTCCCTACTGGAGATCTTCATATGGCTGCCCGTCATGAAAGAAACATGGCTATGTCATCCGAGTCATGGAGAAGGAATACCTTGCCTGATGTTGGTCCAATTGGTGATGCTTTGATGTTACGAAGAAATCTTATGGTTTATTTCGACAGACGTGAAGCCGCTTCGATAGACGTGAACACCATGTTCATATGATATGCCAATGTAAAAAAGACAATGAGCACTTACAGGTAGTATCTCAGTCCACACGCAATCTCTTGCTATGAGCATGTTCGTTTGCATGTCCCAGTACATGTCAGCCACATCCAGCACCTCCTTGAATATCTTGTTGCATTTTTTCAAAAAAGTGCAGTCGGCCACATAGAGCATCTCAATCGAATGCATACCTTAGTTTGTGCAAGATAAGTGACTCGGTCTCAAGGATGAAGTGGCTGGGAAGCACCGTGCCATCCCAATCATTTATGATCTTCAGCCTAATCATGGTGTCACACGACAGTGAATCTAGAGCCGGAGTCCAGTTAGCCATGTAGATGAACGTGGTTTGTGGGGGTAGGTTGGTTTCCATGGTTTTGTAGTGAGTAATATGCAAACAAAGAGAGTTTTGTGGGTTGTTGGTCTAAGGTGTTATATATATAAGCAAACCTGGATGTTTGGGCACGTACATTTCCATTAAATTAATATGCAAGTTGGATTTGGTAGTAGTATCAACCATATATGACAAGGTATCATTCCTTTAATTACAACACTGAATGGGGTGATCTTGCATCCAAGCCTCACCCTCCTTTTGAAGCAATTTAATCGATTTTTCACATCCACTTCATATCTAATGTGAAATAGTTTCACCTAACCACTTGAAGTTGAAACCTATAATTCGATTTTTTTTTGTGATGTGCGAGTATTTCTGGAAACATTGCAACTTGTTCCTCCCGGGAACATACCTACTACTATTTTGCAACCCCCCTACTTCCTTTAGAAGAAGACACAATCTTCTAAAGCTAACCTGTTCCATATGGAGATTGACTAGGCAATCGATGTTGCTAAGCTCATATGTCGGACTTGTGCAGGAATCCGACCTATTAGAGAGTAGTGCCTATTCAAGTGCCGCCTATGACGTCTACACATACATCTACCGCGCCTCAAATAAAGATACAAGATTTTGTTAGTTTGCAAATGGAAAAGATTCATTATGTCTTCTAACATAACGTAAATGGCTGTAGACGTAGGCAAAGGAGGTGCCATCAATGAAGTAATTACACAATAGGCGCGTTAAATTTTCTGCACAAAAATAAGTAACAAATCTTTTCATCGTTATGAACAAATCTGAGTTGAATATGTAGTACTCTAGCAGCAAGTTTGTAAACTATCGTTGCCTTGTGGAAATAAATATGGCAAACTTAACAAGATACATAATTTTGAAAAGCCGAGATAAAATGGTGTGACAGCAGCAAGTAATTGTTCTAACAAGCTTCAGACCAAAACAACAACCACATAATCAAACAATAAACGTCTATTAGAATTTTGTATACTAGAAATCACCTTTCAAGTGATTGGATGTTATAAAAACTGTTATTTTATTTTCCGATGAATAGAAGAGATTATGTTGTCATAATGGTGTTATGTTTAACATTTAATGGTTGTTTTACATGTTTAAATGTATAAGAAACATAACAAGTCTAAGTCTTTATTTTAGTAGACCGGTTTGTGGGCGTGTCCACTTTAAGGTAACACGGCCAGTTCTGAACAAAGAAAAAGAGAATTTCAAAACCCAAATAGATTTTGACTACCTATCGCAAAAGGTTGCAATATTAGTTCGTATATTTCTAAGCCTTACTGAAATAAGATAACATTGGTGTGGTATAGCACTGAATAGGTCTTACAAGACATGTCTTTATGCTATCTACTGAAAGACGAGGTCTTGATAAATAATCAGTATATTTAGCATTGAGCATAAGTTATTGATTATGCATTACTTTAATTTATCAAATGGTGCGGGTTTTTCGCAACCCAATAATCCTGATATCTTGGATAGGGTGATTAATATCTGGTGAGTCTGGTTTGATAATATCATCAAGAGGAGCTCGAAACAAGGTTTTATTATTCGGAACCAAGCTCGTTGGAATTTAATTATTCCATGAATAATAATTAAACGTTTCTTGCTGGGTCCACTCTTGGAATTAAAAAGATATTAATTAATTAATTAAGTCTATAGCACACATTAATTAATTAATGCGCATTTGTATCTTTAGCGCGGAAAATAACTTTCTAAAAGTGGAAACCCGAATTACTTGTAATTTCGGATTTGGATGGGTAATTTAATATTATTACTGTAGTGGCGATAATAATATTCCATTATGAGCTTGAATAAATTGAGGGTTCAATTTAATTAGAAAAGAGCCAATTGAGTGCGGCCTCATCCAAACCTCCATAGATCACTGATTGGGCCAAATATGTAACTTAATATAAATAGGAGAATAAAGGAGAGATAGAGACACAATTTATCAGAATTTTTGTCTCCCCCTTCTCTCTCCAGTGAGGCGCGATTTTCTTCTCAAACTTTGTGTGGGAGTTCTGTCTTCTTTATTTAAGTCCTATATATTTTGATAAGATAAACCCTATTATCGAAATATAGTTTGGGAACCAGTCAGAAGATTTGTGGTCTAATATTAAATATCATCACGTGGAGAAGTAGCGAGCTATCTTCCATTCTCTGGAGAATAAAAAAAGTATTAAATCCCCTTCGTAGAAAAGCATATTTTAGGTATTAATTAATCAAAAACATGTTTTAATTCAAGTTTTGAGCATGATACATGTAATAATTACGTGAATAGATTTTGTCTAAATAATCTGCTCAATAGATCTGATTCCGATTTATTTGTTCTTCTGTTGCCAACCCCATCAATTGGTATAGGTAGCACAGTCTGGCCGAGAGCGCATAGGCAGTGTTAGAGTTTGTATACTAGAAATCACCTTTCGAGTGATTGAATACTGTAAAACTCTATAAGCTAATTTCCAATAAATAAAATAGATTATTTTTGTCATAATGTTGTTATGTTTTACATTTAATGGTTGTTTATTACATATTTAAATGTATAAGAACGTAACAATGTCTAAGTCTTTGTTCTAGTAGACCGGTTGTGGGCGTCGTCCAATTTAAGGTAACACGGTCAGTTCTGAACAAAGAAAAAGTAGAATTTCACAACCCAGATAGGCCTAGACTACCTATCGTGAAAGGTTGCAATGTCAGTCCGATTATTTCTAAGCCTTATTGAAATAAGATGATGTTGCTGTGGTATAGCACTGAAAGGATCTAACAGCAAGACATGTCTTTATGCTATCTACTGAAAGACGAGGTCTTGATAATTAATTTCTTAATCAATGTACGTTAGCATTAAGCATACAATATTGAGTATCTACTACTTTGACTTACCAAAGGTGCGGGTTTTTAGTCACCCAACGATTCAGGTATATTAGTGTGAGTGTGTGTATAATAAACTTCTAGATTGAGCTGCCAAGTCCAATGAATCCACTAAACACTAGGTCTAGGAACTCAAGGCGATGCGGAAGACTCTGTCGATGGACACCCAAACTCTCGCATTTAAAGATCCCTCAACCTGTTATACTATAGACTAGTACAGAGAAGCAAGGGGTCGATCCCACGAAGATAGACACGTAAGAAAGTATCTAGAGATTTTTGGTTAGAAAACGGCTGCTGTCACGCAAACTTGGGTTGAGATATAACTACTTCTAGACCTAAGCACAAAATTAAACACTAGACCTAGTAAACTGTAAACAGCATGCAAACATCGAACATCCTTAGATCTACGTAATTTTAAACTTACTTAATTTTAAACTTACTTCGTAGACCTAGCTAAACAGAACGCAAATAGAAGTGGGGACCAACTTCCAGAAATATCAAGTACGGAAGAAAAGCTGCAACTAACAAACTAAAAACCTAACTAACAATGACATGCATAACTTCAACTGAATCAAACACGAAGATGAAGAAAACAGAGCACATACCGCGATTCGAACAAAATGTAAAAATTCGGATGTCGAAAACTTGCAAACAACCGGAAATAAAATAGATCTACGTATACTAGGCGGACTGAAATGAAAACACGAAAGCTAGGCATAAATCTCAATCACTCTTCAGATCCAACGTCGGAAACTCAATCCACTCTGGATCCAAGTAAACCGAACCCAACAGCAACCAAAATCAACTCCATAGTTCCCGATTCACCCAGATCTACTTCGGTCAACACCAGATTCCAACGATTCCACCCAAGCTCAGCAACCAACACGAAACTCAAATATCCAACTCAGTAATCACAACAAACTCAAAATAATGAACATCCATAACCAAAACTCAACAGCAGCTCAAATACGGAAAATAGAAATTGCATAAACTACGGAAATTTAACCGAAAACAGAGCCGAGCTTCGAACGATGAAGCTCGGTGAAATCCTCAGCAGTCACTAAAATAAAAATGGGAAATTGCTTCTTCGCCCTCTGCAAGGACGGTATTACACCACAAATGTCAAGAATTAGAAAGCAACAGTGACGGCAAACGTAACCCCCTTCGAAACTCTGAAAATCCCCTAAGTAAGCAGAAGTGTGTGAGCTAAGAACCAGAGGCCTAAGTGCCAAAAGTCCACGAGCATTGCATGCTCTCTTCCTTATATAGATGGGGTAGGATCTTCTAGAAACCTTCGCAGAAATCTCCATTCTGCCCTTCCGTTTCACGATCCCTCCGTCTAGTCATTTTCCTCCGAATTTGCTCACTTATTCGCCGTATTTGCATGGTCCTTGTAATTCATCTTCTTTGTTCCTCGACCTGGCGAATTCTTCTGCACACCTGGCTTAAAACATGTCTTAGACCCTATAAGTGTATTAATTCAACCCCTAGACCTATGCATAAAATTAGCCTTATCAAACTGCTCACACTTAAACCATGCTTGTCCTCAAGCATGAAAGACAGGAAAAAAATATATAAGGCGAATTTCAATGCACAGTTCCCATGAACGACTCTACAAACAAGACACGAACAAAACACAAACTACTAGACCTAGACATACTACAAACTCACAAAGAGAAAACAAACTTTTAAAGAAAACACAGAGAAAACACAAAGGCATGAACTAGCTTCAACTTTTAAGCAGCCGTCCCCACAAGTTTAAGGTCTATCTGATTCGTCTACAATCTCCAAATCCTCCATTCTCCTTCTTCTACCTAATCGGTCTGTCAGTTCGTCAAGATAGCCTATTGATTTCCCACTTGTTAGATTCACTTGATCACTCATTCCTCACCAGGGATGTTAGGATCGAATCAATCTTAAGTCAATGATACACCACTGATCCGTCGGGTTATGAGAGTTTCTCCTTTCTATAATTCTCCTTTCTCTTTAAATTCCTGGGTCAGATTACTATTGCTTCCTGCCCTTAGGTAATATTCTTTTTCTTTTTCTATTCCCCCCTTTTTATATTTTCCCCTGGACTTCGTCCAGCTAATACCTCTGAATTCTGTTTATTTAATTCCTCCTCTGGACTTCGTCCAGCTTATACCTCCAGAACCCATTTTTTATTTTTCTCCTTACGACCCTTCTCCCTAAGCATCAAGTGGTGGCCCCTTTTATACAAGTTAGCTCACAATGTATAGACTTATAACTCACATTTATGGTGGGGCTTCACAACTAGGTCATCTAAGGCATCCTCTATCGTCCTTACTTATTCAAACCGAATTCAGCTTATTAAGGAAAAAGGCCTCAAAGTTGATATGCATCTTATCTTCAATTGCTCTCACTAAGGGGATCTTGCCTTCACTGGCTCATGCGTCACACATAAAGAAACTAAACCTGAACTAAAGACACCTAATCACATAAGAACACAACTATACGACTCCCTCCCCCTCCCACTTCACTCAAGCTTGTCCCCAAGCAATTCTAGTGAAGGGGGGAAACAGGGAAGAACAAACAAAACACAACAAAACATAAAAAAAAACATCAGGAACAACAAACGTGAAAAAAAAACAAACACACTTCTCACACTTAGACCAAAAAATTGGGCTAAGTGGAAGAAGACATAATCACAGGCAAATATATACAAAATATGGCATGCTGGGAAAAAGAACATATATAAACGAAAAGAAAGAAGAAACGAAAAACAGAAAAGTAAAAGTTCCTTGTTCATGGGGGATTCAATTCGGAGTATGGCCCCCGCGGGAGCGAGACTGGGGCGGTACGTAGGGTCGGGTCACCTTTGCTTTCTTCCTTGCTGGCGAATCCGGCTTCTCTGTCACGTCCTCACTCGGTTGCTTGGTAAATGTCCTCTTCACAATCAGGGTCTTTGATGCTGACGGGGCTAGTAGGGTTAGACGCGGGCGGAGGATGCTGGGGAGGTGCCCTTCCTTGCCCTGGCTGGGTGGACACCTTGCTGGGTCCAGTAGGCAGTTTCGCCTGGGGCTCGGTGAAGTTCTCCTTCATCCATTTTGACATCATCATCATTAACTCGACAGCCTCCTTCATCTGACTGCTGCGAGCCGACGACTTCCCCACCAATTCAGTCACACAACCCCGTAGGGCCACCATCTCTTCTCTGACCATCCTGATTTCTGACATCATTCATCCCACCTCCTTTCTCATCTCCTCAACTTCAATCTTGGATGTAGACTCGACAACTTCCGGTTCTCGCTTGACCTGGGGTGCCAGACTTGGTGAGCTTACCCGGGCCACTCCGTTCTTTGTAGGTCGCCGCCTGTTTGGGGTCATCAAACTTCCGCATCGCGTCAAGCAAACCCTTCGTAATCCATACCTCCGCAGGTTCGAAATTTAGTTCTTTCTCCTGCTCCTCTTCAGATTCACTAGACGAAGGAGGGCCGGTAGGTTCCTTGGTGAAGGGAACTTTAGTTAAGGCTGGGAGCGAAGCTGCCTCAGACTTGCTTCCTATGGTAGGCTTAGCCTTCTTGACCCGGGAAGCAGCGGCTTGCTTTCCCTTCCTCTTCCGCTCGGCCGCCAGACAACGTTTCTCCTCAGCACTCTCCTCTTCGCCAGGTCTAGGAGAGTTTCCCTTCTCGGCTGTTGTGGTTGTTGGACCCAGCACTTCCCTTGCAGTTTGCTGGTCGGAGTTATCAATTTCGTCCGACAAGCTCCGGCGAGCTTGTCTCCTAGATTCCCGTCTGTCCAACGGCGAATCCGTCCCCTCCGGGACATCTGTCAGATCAACAATGAGATTAACCTCGTCCTCAACGGGTTCGTGTACTTCTTCAGTAATGGGGGCATCTGCCTCCCTAGACAACCCAGGGGTCAGAAATTAGGGCATCGCCGCCCGCCATCCTTTCCAAGGTTCTCCCCCCAACAAATTCTTCAGAAATACCAGGGGTCGCCCCCTCCAACTCACCAACAGGGGTCTCCCCCTCAACCTTATCAGTCGGGGTTTCCCCCTCAGGCAACCCAGCAACAGAAACAGGGGTTTCCTCCTCAAGATCACCAACAGCAGAAACAACAGGGGGTCCCCCTCAACAACCGTCATTTGTTCCATCTCCGCAACTAGATCTGCCCCTTGTTCCTGCTCTTCACCCGCCGCGACTTCTTTTTCCAGTTTGCCGGTAAACGGGTCGACTTCTGCATGTACGGTAGATGGTCAGGAAATCGTATCCTCTGGAACTTGTGGTCGTGGTGGATGTCGATGCGGCGGGCGTGGCCTTCCCCATCATTGTCGTGAGCAGGGCGTAAACTTTCATTGCCTCCTCCGGACTGCCAAATTTCTGCATCAATTCTGCCATGAAAGTCGCCGCGTTGGAATCGGCAGATCCGGCGGTGCTTCTTGCATTTGATGTGTTCACCATTGCCTGAATCTAAAAATTCCTCAAAAACTTTGAAAGAATTTACGGGTTAGTGTTAGTGAATGTCAGGTATCGCGAGAGAGAAGAATTGGGGATTTTTTTGTTTTGTGAGAGAGAGAATTTGTTTTTAGAAGAAATAAGTGTATGGGACGAAAGAAGTAAAAATGGGTAAGGGCGCGTACGGTTTTGCAGACGGTTGCAGGCGTGATGTAAGCAACCGTTCGCCTTCCCATAAAGTAATACTTGAATTTCAAAACTGTAGCACTTCCCTCCCAACCTAAGTTTCTCTGCCCCATGTAAATGCTACTCTCCGCGATACCACACTTAGGCAAAAACAAACAAAACAGCTGAATACCAGACTCCCAGGTCAAGGATTCAAAACATGACAAAACAATTTTCCTAAGGAGTCTGGTGATTTGAAAATATTTTTGGAAGATTAATTTTTTTCTCTTTGTTTGGTATTTTTTTCTTGTATAAAAACAACTGAATATTTACACTTTCAATTGAGCACTCTCTATATTCCCTGGTTCAGTGAAAAGATAAGAAAAGAAACATTCCAATTTACCTGACCCAGGAATTCATCGAGAGTATTCCCCCCAGACCAATTAAGCGATAATATGGAGTGCGCGTAGTGGCACTTTCTCCACTACACACAACTCAGAATTATCCCTAAAAATCTTCACCCGATGACCATTAACAAGAAAAAGAGTAGAGTTTAAGGCACTTCCCTGGATCTCCACAGCTCCGTTTGCTCGAAGACTCACGATAGTGTAAGGCCCAACCCATTTGGACTTCAATTTCCTGGGCATCAGCTTGAGCCTGGATTGAAACAGGAGAACTTTCTGCCCCACTTGTAGTTCCTTGACCCGGAGATTTTTGTCATGCCAAAGCTTAGTCTTCTCCTTATACCACGTCGCAGATTCATAAGACTCAAGCCTTAGTTCCTCCAGCTCCTGAAGCTGCAGTTTCCTCTCTTCCTCACAAGCCTGAGGGTTCATGTTAATCTCGTTGACCGCCCAGTATGCTCTATGCTCCACTCCTACGGGCAGATGGCACATCTTGCCAAAAACCAATCTGTAGGGTGACATTCCGATAGGCGTTTTGTATGTTGTCCGGTAGGCCCACAATGCATCTGCTAGCCTCTTACTCTAGTCCTTCCTTGACGGATTCACCGTCTTCTCCAATATCGCCTTTATCTCCCTGTTGGAGATCTCGACCTATCCATTAGACTGAGGATGATACGAGGTAGAAAGCCTAGGGTGGACCCCGTATTTCCTCATCAGAGCCTCTATTGTCCTGTTACGGAAGTGCGTCCCTTGGTCAGAAATAATTGCACGCGGCACTCCGTATCTATTGAAGATGTTGGCTCTAAGGACCTTGGCCACTTCTTTGGCCTCACAAGACGTGGTGGCCTTTGCTTCTATCCACTTCGAAACATAATCTACAGCCACAAGTATATAAGTATTCACATATGAAGATGGAAATGGACCCATAAAATCCAATCCCCAAACGTCGAAAATCTCGACAACAATTACTGGGAATTGCGGCATTTCATCTCTCTTCGAAATTCCTCCCGTCTGCTGGCATCTTTCACAGTTTTGGCAGAATTCGAAGGCATCCTTGTGTAACGTAGGCCAATAAAAGCCACTATCTAACACCTTCCTTGCTGTTTTCCTCGGTCCAAAGTGACCTCCACACGCTAGGGCATGGCAATGATTAAGCACATCTTTCTGCTCTCATTCTGGAATACACCTCCTAATTACTTGGTCGACTCCCATTCTCCATAAATATGGGTCGTCCCAAAAATAATACTTGGCTTCACTTTTCAGTTTCATCTTCTGGGCCCGGGTGATTGATTGAGAGCTTGGTACCTCTCCAATGACCAAGTAGTTTGCTAGGTCTGCGAACTAAGGTTCAGCGTTTAGATGACATTTTCCTTTCTCAGAATCTCCTGGACCTGTTGTTTCCATCACCATTTCCCAACAGATGGGTCTAGGAAATGTTCCTATACAGTACAAATGCTCCTCCAGGAATGCATCTGGTATAGCTTCATTTGTCTCTCCTTGGAAAATCCTGCTCAAGTGGTCAACTACTTTGTTTTCTGTCCCCTTTTTGTCTCTAACTTCCCAATCAAATTCCTGCAATAGCAACACCCAACGGATTAATCTTGGCTTGGATTCTTTCTTCGCCAGCAAGTACTTGATAGCTGCGTGGTCAGTGAAGACTATCACCCTCGACCCCAGCAAGTACGGGCGAAACTTCTCAAAGGAGTATACTACCGCCAGCATTTCCTTCTCTATGGTGTCATAATTCTTCTGGGCCTGATTGAGTGTTTTTTATGCATGAAAAATCACATAGCTTTTCCCATCAATTCTTTGACCCAGCACTGCCCCCACTGCGTAATCGCTCGCGTCACACATTATTTCAAATGGTAAACTCTAGTCAGGCGCCCTGATAATAGGGTCAGAGACTAGTTTATCCTTCAGTAGCTGAAAAGCTTCCTTGCACCCCTCGTCGAAAACGAAGTCAACTTCATTATGTAACAAATGGGTGAGTGGTTGGGCAATCTGTTAGGGTTTTGTATACTAGAAATCACCTTTCGAGTGACTGGATACTGTAAAACTCTACTTGTTATTTTCCAATGAATAGAACAGATTATTTTTGTCATAATGTTGTTATGTTTTACATTTAATGGTTGTTTATTGCATATTTAAATGTATAAGAAGGTAACAAAGTCTAAGTCTTTGTTCTAGTAGACCGGTTGTGGGCGTCGTCCACTTTAAGGTAACACGGTCAGTTCTGAACAAAGAAAAAGAAGAATTTCACAACCCAGATAGGCCTAGACTACCTATCGTGAAAGGTTGCAATGTCAGTCCGATTATTTCTAAGTCTTATTGAAATAAGATGACGTTGGTGTGGTATAGCACTGAATGGATCTAACAGCAAGACGAGTCTTTATGCTATCTACTGAAAGACGAGGTCTTGATAATAATTTCTTAATCAATATACGTTAGCATTGAGCATACTATATTGAGTATCTACTACTTTGACTTACCAAAGGTGCGGGTTTTTCGTAACCCAACGATCCAGGTATATTGGGTAGTGGTGATCATTATCTAGAGGTGCTAGGATTGATATTACGTTGAATCGTGCGCGAGGAGAGTCTCGTTTGATAACATCCACAAGAGGAGCTCGAAACAAGGTTTTATTATTCGGAACCTAGCTAGTTGGAGTTTGATTACTCTATGAATAATAAATAAGAGTTTCTTGCTAAGTCCACTATTGGAGATTAAATATGTTGATTAATTAAGTCCATAGGAGACATTAATTAATTAATGGATGTTTCTATCTTAAGGGCGGGAAATGAATTGAACGCAAATAAAGGAAACCCGGAATACTTGTAATTTCGGATTTGGAAAGGCAGTGCAATATTACTTCTGTAGTGGCTACTTGTAATATTCCAATATAAGCTTATATTAAATTGTGGGTTCAATTTAATTAGTAAAAAGCTAATTGGATGAGGCCTGATCCAATTCTTCCTTAGATCTCTGACTGGACCCAATTTGTGACTTAATAGGAGAATAAAGGAGACATAAAACCCCTTTTTCTACATAAAAATTTCGTCCCCCTCTAGAGAGAGAGAGTTCGAAATTTGTGCCTCCTCCGTGAGCAGTTTCTGTCTTCCATTATTCGAGTCCTAGTACGTTGGTGAGATTTGCCCATACAAATATCAGCGTATAGTCCGGGACATCAGTCAGAAGATTCGAGGTCTTGTATTGAAGATCTTAACGTGGAGACGGAGCAAGCCATCATTGATTCTTGATTGAATCAATGAGGTAAATTGGCTAATTCCGTAGTAAGCATGTTTTAGGGATTTTATATGCTAAAGCATGTTTTAATTCAAGTTATGAGCATGATACATGTGATAATTGTGCGAATAGAATTTGTCTGAATAATCTGTTAAATAGATCAAATTCATGTGATCGGATATTTGTGCACGCTTCTGCTGCCAACCCCTTCAATTAGTATCAGAGCCAGTCTTTGGCTCTGATTATTTGGATTTAAATTTCGCGAAATTCATGTATGCATGTCCAATTTGATTGCGAAGAATGTTCTTGTGTTTTTGTTTAAATTTTTATGCATGTTGAACTCAAGAACTGTCGAATCAAAGAACTTGAATTCCTCAAACGTACCACGTGCAATCGAGGTAGGGTTGTCGATTGAGTGGGAGCCGAGGGATCGCGGTCATAAGGTGACGCGCAGACGAGCGTGGACTCGTGCACGTCGCTGGCCGAGATCGAAACGGCGGATGGAGTGGCACGGCAGTTCGACCGAGAACGTGCCGAGACGCCAGGCCGAACCCTAGGTGGAAGGTCCGACGCCACCCGAGGAAACACCTGGCCGAGAGCGTCGCGCCTGTTGGGGTGTCTCTGGTTGGGGCCGTGGGAAACGCTGGAGTGAGATGCACCGAGATGGGCAGTCCGAGCTGGCCGAGAGCAGCCGCGCCACCGTGCGCACTACTGGCCGAGAGCTCGAGCCACCCGACGGAACACGGAGCCAAGACGGGCGCTCGCCGCTGGCCGAGAGGATTCGCACCTCCGAGCGCGCTCCTGGCCGAGACGGAGGCGACACCCGACGAGCCGTTGGCCGAGATGCTGGCGCGCCACCTCCGTGCCGGTGGCTGAGACGCTGCGTGCGTCATGTTCCGACGACGAACTCGTCGGATCTTCGTCGTTCATCGTTCGTGCGAACCTCGTACGATGAGATAACGATGAAGGATTATTTTCATGATTATTTAATTCTTTTATTAAAAGATATCATTAAAATATTATTATTTAATGGAAATAAAATCTTCATGGAATATTTTTATTATTTTCTATATCTATGGAAATAAATAATATTATTTTGATTCCTAAATGATCTGGATGAGAATAATTTAATAGTTTCCTAATATTAATCTAGATTTATGGAATATTTTTATTATTTTCTATATCTATGGAAATAAATAATATTATTTTGATTCCTAGATGATATGGATAAGAATAATTTAATAGTTTCCTAATATTTATATATCTAAGATCCTAATAAGGATAGATATGTATGAATACATTAAATAATAAAATATCTCTTCCTGATCTTGAACAAGGAAATAATTTGAATTTATTTTTCATGTCTTATTAAGGATTAAATAATTTATTTATTTTAGATATACCTTATAGTAGACATGAATAAGAATTAAATTCTAGAATAATAGTTTCCTAAAGGAAGATAACAACATAAAACTAAAGATTTAATTATCCAGCAAATTAAATACCAACAGAATTTAATTAAGCTTTTGTCTGCCTAAAGGCTAAGGATAATTTAAGAAAAACCATAACCCAAATATCTAAGTTATAAATACGAACTCAACGTTTGTATATGGTCTCCATCAATTGGTCTGCAATTTATGAAGCATTTCTCTAATATTATCGCCACCTGCTCTGTGGGGACAATAATCATAAGAAAAAAGCAAGTTCATGAGGGCGGACTTCTCAAATATAAATATTATGAACTAGAATGTGGTTTCCAATATTATCGTCACGTGCTCTGTGGGGACAATAATCCTAAGAAACTACGAGATTCAGAAGTTCACACAGAATTAATGAGATAGTTTGATCTTGTTTAGCAGCACATAAGCATTGTTATGGGAGTGTGTTGTAGAAATGAGACTCTGTAATGCTAATGAGGTGGTCTTGCTTAGGCAACATTAGGCAGCCATGCCACTTTGTGGTCTCTGGACTATTCGTCGGTGTTGTGACAAGTAAAAATATAAGATTTTAATGCGTATTAACTTCCTCTGGAGGGTACAAAATTTTAATTTTACAGTTGTAAGATTTTGAAAAGTTTTATGGTTAATCTAATCAAACATCTTACATAAGATTATGACAAATAGTAAATACACTGTTTTGCAGTGCAAATCAAATCGTCAAGATGTCATTCAATCCTCTATCTGCAATTCTAAAAGAAAGTAAACTCGAGGGCCAAAATTACATAGAATTGAAACAAAATTTGGACCTCGTTCTTACAGCTGAAGAGTACAGCTTTGTACTCACAACCCCGCAACCTCTAGTGCCACCAGCTAACGCTGCGGCAGGAGTCAGAGATGCACACAGACGGTGGCATAAGGCGAATGAGATGGCTAAGTGCTACATGTTGGCATCTATGTCATCAGTACTCAAGCATCAGCATTCTGCCATGGATATTGCCGCTGAGATTATGCAGAATCTCAAGAATCTTTTTGGTACTCAGAATCAAACGGCTAAGTCTCAAGCCTTTCGGAGTATCATGTCGAAGACTATGAAGGAGGGCTCGTTTGTGAGAGACCATGTCCTCGAGATGATGAGTCACCTCAACCAGATTAAGGTCTTGGGAGGGACGATCGATCCCGAGTCCCAAGTGACCATTATTCTTCAAAGTCTTCCCCCTAGCTTCCAATAGTTCAAGCTCAACTTCGAGATGAACAAAAGAAACTACACCTTGGCGGAACTGTTGACTGAACTTCAGTCGGCGGAGGATCTTATGATCCAGGCGAAGGCGGCCTTGATGACTTCGGCGCCTCGTTCCTCTGGCTCCAAGCCTAGCGCAGGAAAAAGGAAGGCACCGAACTCACGACTGACCAAGATAGCTAAGGGAAAGAAGAAGAAAAGGGCAAACAAGAAGCCCATGGGGAAGTGTTTCAAGTGAGGAGAGAAGGGGCATTGGAAGCCAGATTGTCCTAAACGGGGCAAGGCTACAGGTATGCACCAAGCTCTATTAGTCGAGTCTTGTTTGACTTCGACATCAACTTGCACTTGGGTTATTGACACTGGAGCTACTGATCATATTTGTTTAGATCCTGACTTAATGCAGGTGACAAGATGGTTACGTGATCGAGAGATCGAAGTCCAGCTGGGCGACGCTACAAAAGTGGCGGCTGTTGCAGTGGGAGACATTTATTTGCATTTTAGTAGTGATAGATTTTTTATTTTAAAGAACTTTTTGTTGATACCTTCTTTTAGAAGAAATTTAATTTCAGTTTCTAAATTAGTTTTTGATGGATATTCGATTTCTTTTAATGACAATTGTGTTATTAAGAAAGATGGTTCTTATATCTGTCGTGGCATCATGGAAAACGATCTGTACACAATCACATCTACACAGTTTAACAATCGCAAATTAGAACTCAATACAACATCAAAAATTTCAAAGAAACGAAAGGAACCTTCAAGTTCAATGAACAAAACGTACTTATGGCACCTTAGACTTGGTCATGCTAATGAAAGGAGGATCCATTCTCTTGTTCAACAAGATCTTATTAAAGATCTAGAGCTTTTCATAAGTGTGAGTCATGCTTAGAAGGCAAGATGACCAAGAGGCCTTTTCAGGCTAAGTGCAATAGGGCCAAGGAAGTACTTGAGCTCGTTCATTCTGATGTATGTGGACCAATGTCTACTGAAGCAAGAGGTGGTTTTCGATACTTCATCACATTTATTGATGTCTTCTCGAAAATTAGATACGTCTATTTGATGGGCCACAAGTCAGAGTTTTTTGACAAGTTCAAGGACTTTAAGACTCTTGTGGAGAAGTATCATGGTAAGAGTATCAAAAGCCTACGATCTGATCGTGGAGGCGAGTACCTCAGTGCTGAGTTTTTGGACTACTTGTCGGAGTCCGGAATTGAATCCCAACTGACTGCGTCGGGCACACCTCAGCAGAACGGCGTGGCTGAAAGAAGGAATAGAACCTTGTTGAACATGGTCCGGTCGATGATGAGTTATGCACGGTTACCTACTTCGTTTTGGGGACATGCCTTGCTTTCTGCAAGTCACATTTTAGACAATTTACCGTCAAAATCCGTATCTACTACTCCTTATGAGTTGTGGACTGGGCGTAAGCCCAATCTAGCACATCTCAAGATTTGGGGTTGTCCGGCTCATGTATTGGAAAAGGATCCAACTAAGCTAGGATCAAGGATGGAGGTATGTTTGTTTATAGGGTACCCTAGAGGAACAAAAGCATATGAATTCTTTAGTCTCTGAGACAAGAAAGTCATTGTGAGTACTCACGCGACATTCTTAGAGTAAGACTATGTAATGAATCATAAACCCAGCAGTGAAGTGGCTCTCGATGAGCTGACTTCTGTCACAAGTTCCATTAACCAAGAACAAGTACCAAGTGTACAATCAATTCCCGAAACTTCAACTTCTACTCAAAATATTGTAGTGCCGCGTCGCAGTGGGAAGGTCTCGCATGAGCCCGACAGATACAATGGTTTGGGGGAATCTATGGATCACTCCTCGGACAGCAATGTATTAGATCCCTGGAACTTTGCAGAGGCGGTGGCAGATGTCGATCATTGCGAATGGGTGAAAGCAATGGATTCGGAACTACAATCTATGATAGACAAAGACGTCTACGATTTGTCCGTCCTACCCGAAGGCTGTACTGCTATTGGGAGCAAGTGGATATATAAACGTAAACGTGGACCCGATGGACGAGTTAAAGTCTTTAAGGCAAGACTAGTGGCCAAGGGGTATACCCAAAAGGAAGGCGTCGATTATGACGAGACCTTCTCCCCAGTGGCCATGCTCAAATCGATCCGGATACTATTGTCTATTGCAGCTTATATGGATTGGGATGTATGGCAGATGGACGTTAAGACTGCGTTTCTAAACGGCGGTCTTGAGGAGACCATCTACATGGAACAACCCGAAGGATATGCCATAAAGGGAAAAGAACACATGGTTTGGAAGCTTAAGAAGGTCATTTATGGCCTCAAGCAAGCATCTAGATCGTGGAACCAATGTTTCGATCAAACTGTTCGCAAGTTTGGATTCGAAAAGAGCTCAAGTGAAAGTTGTGTGTATAAGAAAGTTGATAAGGGGAATGTGGTGTTCTTAGTTTTATATGTAGATGACATTCTTCTAATTGGAAACAATAAAAAGATGTTGTCATCAGTACGAACTTGGTTGTCGAACCAATTCGAGATGAAGGATATGGGAGAGGCGGGACACATCCCCGGGATCAAGGTTATTCGGAATCGAGAAAAGGAGATGTTGTGCTTATCTCAAGAACCTTACATCGACATAGTACTTAGTCGTTTTAGCATGCAGGACGCCAAGAAAGGTTTCTTACCTTTTAGACATGGCATCCATTTATCTCAAGAGATGTGCCCTAAAACGCCATCTGAGATACAGGAAATGAGAATGATTTCATATGCTTCCGCAGTTGGAAGTCTCATGTATGCTATGCTTTGTACTAGACCTAATATTTGATTTGTTGTTGGCATGGTGGCAAGATATCAGTTGAATCCGGGCCAAGGATATTGGACTACCGTATAGAACATACTCAAGTACCTTAAACGGACTAAGGACTATGATCTCGTTTACAATGCAGTCGAGCTCTGTCCATTGGGATATACTGACTCAGACTTTCAAGCTGATCAAGACTCGAGAAAATCTACTTCAGGATATGTGTTCACCTTAGGAGGTGGAGCCGTAATTTGGAAGAGTGTGAAGCAGAAATGCATCGCGAACTCGACCATGGAAGCCGAGTATAAGGCCGCTTCGGAGGCTGCAAAAGAGGCAGTATGGTTCAAGAACTTCCTTATGGATTTAGGTGTGGTTTCGAATCTTCCCAAGAGCATCACCATTTATTGTGACAATTCTGGTGCTGTGGCAAACTCGAAAGAACCAAGAGCTCACAAAGCGAGCAAACACATAGAGCGGAAGTATCATATCATTAGAGATATAGTGCAGAGAGGAGACATACAAGTGGTCAAGATTGATTCAGAGAACAACCTGGCAGATCCTTTTACAAAGGCTTTGGCGGTGAAACCGTTGAATGCCACGTTGAAGGGATGGGAGTTTGACTCATTCAAGACCTCAACTCGCTTTCAGTATAAGTGGGAGAAATTTAGACGTGTGCACTATTTTTTTGTATACTCGAAAGCTGTTTTGAGTATAAGTGGGAGATTGTTAGGGTTTTGTATACTAGAAATCACCTTTCGAGTGATTGGATACTGTAAAACTCTACTTGTTATTTTCCAATGAATAAAACAGTTATGTTTCTCATAATGTTGTTATGTTTTACATTTAATAGTAATTTATTGCATATTTAAATGTATAAGAACGTAACAAAGTCTAAGTCTTTGTTCTAGTAGACCGGTTGTGGGCGTCGTCCACTTTAAGGTAACACGGTTAGTTCTGAACAAAGAAAAAGAATAATTTCACAACCCAGATAGGCCTAGACTACCTATCGTGAAAGGTTGCAATGTCAGTCTGATTATTTCTAAGCCTTATTGAAATAAGATGACGTTGGTGTGGTATAGCACTGAATGGATCTAACAGCAAGACGAGTCTTTATGCTATCTACTGAAAGACTGGGTCTTGATAATAATTTCTTAATCAATGTACGTTAGCAATGAGCAGACGATATTGAGTATCTACTACTTTGACTTACCAAAGGTGCGGGTTTTTCGTAACCCAACAATCCAGGTATATTGGGTAGTGGTGATCATTATCTAGCGGTGCTAGGATTGCTATTACGTTGAATCGTGCGCGATGAGAGTCTCGTTTGATAACATCCACAAGAGGAGCTCGAAACAAGGTTTTATTATTCGGAATCTAGCTAGTTGGAGTTTGATTACTCTATGAATAATAAATAAGAGTTTCTTGCTAAGTTTACTCTTGGAGATTAAATATGTTGATTAATTAAGTCCATAGCAGACATTAATTAATTAATGGATGTTTCTATCTTAAGCGCGGGAAATTGATTGAACGCAAATAAAGGAAACCCGGAATACTTGTAATTTTGGATTTGGAAAGGCAGTGCAATATTACTTCTGTAGTGGCTGCTTGTAATATTCCAATATAAGCTTATATTAAAGTGTGTGTTCAATTTAATTAGTAAAAAGCTAATTGGGTGAGGCCTGATCCAATTCTTCCTTAGATCCCTGACTAGGCCCAATTTGTGACTTAATATAAATAGGAGAATAAAGGAGACAGAAAACACAATAATTATTGTTGAGAATTTTCGTCCCCCTCAGAGAAAGAGAGATTCGAAATTTGTGCCTCCTCTGTGAGCAGTTTCTGTCTTCCATTATTCGAGTCCTAGTACGTTGGTGAGATTTGCCCACACAAATATCAGCGTATAGTCCGGGACACCAGTCAGAAGATCCGAGGTCTTGTATTAAAGATCTTCACGTGGAGACGGAGCAAGCCATCATCGATTCTTGATTGAATCAACGAGGTAAATTGGCTAATTCCGTAGTAAGCATGTTTTAGGGATTTTATATGCTAAAGCATGTTTTAATTCAAGTTATGAGCATGATACATGTGATAATTGCGCGAATAGAATTTGTCTGAATAATCTGCTAAATAGATAAAATTCATGTGAACGGATATTTGTGCACGCTTCCGCTGCCAACCCCTTCACAATCCTCGCAAAATCCTTAATGAATCTTCTGTAGAAACCCGCATGACCTAGGAATCCTCTAACTTCTTTCTGATTCGTCGGGTAAGGTAATTTTGAGATCACATCAATATTCGCTTGGTCTACCTGTATACCCCCTCTGAAACTACATGCCCTAGGACAATTCCTTCAGGGACCATAAAGTGGCATTTTTCAAAATTTAGAACCAAATGCTTTTCCTGGCACCTCCTCAACACTACATCCAAACTTGCTAGACAGGAGTCAAAAGAATTCTCATACACAGTGAAATCATCCATGAAAATCTCGATGCAATCCTCCAATAAATCTGAGAAGATACTCATCATGCACCGTTGAAAAGTGCCCGGTGCATTACACAGCCCAAACGGAATCCTTCTATAAGCATACATTCCGAAGGGACACGTAAATGTAGTCTTCTCTTGGTCCTCGGGATCCACGTAGATTTGAAAGTATCCACTGTACCCTTCAAGGAAACAGAAATATTGCTTGCCTGCCAAACGCTCCAGCATCTGATCAATAAAAGGTAAGGGAAAATGATCTTTCCTTGTCGCTTCATTCAACTTTCTATAATCGATGCACATCCTCCACCTAGTAACTAGTCGAGTGGGTACCAGCTCGTTCTTGTCATTCTTGACAACCTGTATTCCTGACTTTTTAGGTACCATATGGACTGGACTAACCCATTCGCTTTCGGGTATGGAGTAAATGATTCCCAACGAAAGCAGCTTCAAAACTTCCTTCAAAACTTCCTCTCTCATGTTCGGATTTAGCTTGCGTTGTGGATCCCTACGTGCCTTCGCACCTTCCTCAAGCCTAATGTGGTGCATGCAAAGATCAGGACTGGTTCCCACTAGGTCGGAGAGAGTCCATCCTATAGCCTTCTTGTTTCTTCTGATCACATTCAGCAATTCCTCCTCCTGTTCTTTGGTCAAGTTGTTGTTGATGATAACGGGAAAAGTCTCATTCTCTTCTAGATAAGCATACTTGAGGCCTGGTGGGAGCACTTTCAGTTTTTTCTTCAGGATACTTGCCTCCTGGGGCAAGGGATTTTTCTCTGTTCCATCAGATATCATTTCTTTCCCTGACCTAGAAGAAGCCTCCATGCTCGCCACATGGGGTGTCTTCCTTGACTTAGCTACTCCTGGATTTTTACAGAATTCCAAGATTGCTTTAGCCAGCTCTTCATCTGATAATTCACTTGTGTTCATTGCTTCACACCATCCAGCCACTTCTCTGTCGATAGAGCAACTCATCTCCGAATTTTCAATCTGTTCCTGCATCAATTCTGTCTCAAGATATTCCTAGACCAGGGGGTTAATAACATCGATAGCATGCAAATTTTCTACATCAAGAGGTTTCTTCATTGCTTCATCGATGCTAAAGGTATATTTTTCCCCATTGTTGTCGAGGCATATAGTTCCATCAAAAACATAAATTATGGTCTTGGTTGTACGGAGAAAAGGCCTCCCTAGAAGTACACCACTAGACTCAGCAGACTCATTGTCACTCATCTTTATCACATGAAAATCAGCTGGGTACAAGAAATCTTGCACTCTAACTATCACATTCTCAAGCACTCCTTCAGGGCAAATACACGACCTATCTGCTAGTTGGATAACACATTTGTATCTACCATACTTACTCCTACCAGTTTCTTGTAAATGGAAAGCGGTAACACATTTATTGATGCCCCTAAATCACATATTGCATGCTCAATTTGTACATCACCAACGGAAATGGGTAAGGTGAACATACCTGGGTCAGTACATTTTGAAGGCATCCTTCGTTTTTGAATCACTGCGGATACGTTCTCGCCTATCGGGATTTTCCCACTAAGTCTTGTCTTCCCAGCTATAAATTCCTATGAACTTGCTAAATACTGGTAACTTCAAGGCTTGTAAGAACGGCAAATTAATCTCCAGCTTCCCAAAGATGTCCATGAAGTCTACCGGTTCTTCCTTCTTTTTTCTAGCTTCCCCTCGATGTGGGAACGGTTTCATTTGTTTCTCTGCACCCGTAGAACCTCCAGCTGAAAACTCATCCGTTCCTTTTCTCGCTACCTCATTCTCTACTTCCGGTTCTGGGTCTAGGAAAAATGGCTCAGCCACACTTGGTAAAGGTTTCTCCAAATCACCTTCCTGAAGGTCATCTATATTCCTAGAACCCCCTGCTTCCAAATTCTCTGACTCAGGAGTTAGATCCTTCCTTACATTGTCCTTCACGAAAGGCGTTTCTTCCTCCTTCCTCATCGTTGGACCTTCATATCTTCGCCCAGATCGTAAAGTTATCTGATTGATGTTAGCTCTGTCTAGCGGCCTTACTGAGGCAGGGATCTTCCCTTCATTTCCTCGCATCTCGCTCAAGGATGTAGCGATCTGGGACATTTGCTTTGCCAGCATATCCATTGCTGCCTTCTGTTCTAATTGAGCATCCTAGAGCTTATGCACCACATCATTGTTGGACTGCAAGTTGTTCTGCATATGCTGTTGAGAGCTGACTAAATCATGTACCATATCATCTAGATTCCTTGGTGGTTTAGGATTAGACTGTCCTGGACCCAGATGTGGACCACTTCCTTGATTCTGGCGGAAGTTTCCTTGACCTCCTGAATTATTGTTATACTGATTTCTCGGCCCCTGATTCCCCTGGTAGGTAGGTTGGGGATTTTGATAATTCCCGGTGTAATTCCTTTGATGTGGCGGCACAAAAGAGTTCCCCTGATTCTGATTCATGTTCCTCCAATTAGAGTGATCTCCCTGGTTCCGGTTGTTCCAGCCGTTTTGCCCCTCCTGATTTCTCCCAGACCAATTAGTCTGTCTTTCTGGTTGACGCGTCAATTGAGTGTTCTGTTGTGGAGGTGGCTGGTTCGGATCGTTGTCAGACCATCTAAAATTGGGATGGTTTCTCCACGGTGCATCCCTCTGTCTTCCGGGGTTCCAACTCCTATCTGGGTTCCAACTTCCCATCGCATTAGCCTGGGTCTGGTAATCTCCTTCGTGAGGATCATAATACTGCTGTGTTGGAATTTCTCATGGACCTGGAGATTTATCCTTCACTTGTGCAGCTGGCGGAGTGGTTTTCTCTATCGCATTCAACAATGCTTTCTCGAGCCTATTTATTCTTGCCTCGACTCTCTCGTCATCCTGCTCCCTCAGGGCATTTGCTGATCCTCTCCTCATAACATTCCTCGGGTTGTCGTATGCCTTTTTAGCCTCTATCAACTTTCCCAGAATCTCTCTTGCCTCGCTACCCCTCTTCTTCGTAAAATTTCCCCCGCTCGAGGAGTTCATCAAATCCTTCGACTCGGGGTTTGCTCCTTCATAGAACAAATAATAAATCTCTGCCTCGATCATTTTGTGATTCGGGCAGGCGTCCAACAAACCCTTGAATCGTGACCAATATTGGCTCAACGACTCGTCCTAATCCTGCTTGCACTCCACTATCTCCTTCTTCAGAGCATTTGCCTTGTTGGAGGGGAAGAAATAATCTAGGAACTCCAATTTAAAGTCCCTCCATGTGCGGATAGAATCTGGGGGTAACCTCAATAACCACGTGTTGGCTCCCCCTTCAAGGTAAAAGGAACCGCGCGCAGGCGATAGTCCTCCTCCGTTGCATCATTTAGCCTCTTCTGAATGCTACAAAATTTGCTGAATTCATTTAAGAACTCGTTCGGGCACTCATTCCTACGCCCAGAGAATGTTGGAAGAATGCCGAGCACATTCGTCTTGATCTCAATGGCCCTCTGGCGCGGATTCATCACTATAGCTTAGGCTGGCTCACCATCGAGATGGGTCGTGAGCGAAGCAATCTCCGGATCTGGATCGACCACATGTGCCATGTCTCCTATTTCTGCCTCTTCTGTATCTGTCTCTGAAGATGATTTGGGATCCTCCCTTCCTGACGAACTCCAACTCTCGTCGCTTTCTGAACCAAACGGAAATGGATCTCCCGTTGATAAACCTGATCTGGTGGTGACCGTAGATGCTGTGTTCTTGACTTGCCAAATAAACTGCTCGTTCCTCCACTCAGATGAGTCACCACAGTGTGCAAACCGCGATTCTTTGCTCATAAACTGAAAATAAAGGAAAAGAAAGAAAAATAAAGAACTATGTACACCAAAATTCTCTAAACACAATCACAAATTATGCCTTCCATCCCCGGCAACAGCGCCATTTGAAACACGCTTGTCGTTAGTGTGAGTGTGTGTATAATAAACTTCTAGATCGAGCTGCCAAGTCCAATGAATCCACTAAACACTAGGACTAGGAACTCAAGGCGACGCGAAAGACTATGTCGATGGACACACAAACTCTCGCGTTCAAAGATCCCTCAACCCGTTATACTATAGACTAGTATAGAGAAGCAAGGGGTCGATCCCACGAAGATGGACACGTAAGAAAGCATCTAGAGATTTTTGGTTAGAAAATGGCTTCTGCCACGCAAACTTGGGTTGAGATATAACTACTTCTAGACCTAAGCACAAAATTAAACACTAGACCTAGTAAACTGTAAACAGCATGCAAACATCGAACATCCTTAGATCTACGTAATTTTAAACTTACTTCCTAGACCAAGCAAACAATTACCAACTATGGCTAAACAAAACGAAAATAGAAGTGGGGACCAACTTCCAGAAATATCAAGTACGGAAGAAAAGTTGCAACTAACAAACTAAGAACCTAACTAACAATGACATGCATAACTTCAACTGAATCAAACACGAAGATGAAGAAAACAGAGCACATACCGGGATTCGAACAAAATGTAAAAATTCGAACGTCGGAAACTTGCAAACAACCGGAAATAAAACAAATCTACGTATACTAGGCGGAATGAAATGAAAACACGAAAGCTAGGCATAAATCTCAATCACTCTTCAGATCCAACGTTGGAAACTCAATCCACTCCGGATCCAAGTAAACCGAACCCAACAGCAACCAAAATCAACTCCATGGTTCCCAAATAACCCAGATCTACTTCGGTCAACACCAGATTCCAATGATTCTACCCAAACTCAGCAACCAACACGAAACTCAAACATCCAACTCAGTAATCACAACAAACTCAAAATAATGAACATCCATAACCAAAACTCAACAGCAGCTCAAATACGGAAAATAGAAATTGCATAAACTACGAAAATTTAACCGAAAACAGAGCCGAGCTTCGAACGACGAAGTTCGGTGAAATCCTCAGCAGTCACTAAAATAAAAATGGGAAATTGTTTCTTCGCCCTCTACAAGGACGGTATTACACCACAAATGTCAAGAATTAGAAAGCAACAGTGACGGCAAACGTAACCCCCTTCGAAACTTCAAAAATTCCCTAAGTATGCAGAAGTGTGTGAGCTAAGAACCAGAGGCCTAAGTGCCAAATGTCCCTGAGCATTGCATGCTCTCTTCCTTATATAGATGCGGTAGAATCTTCTAGAAACCTTTGCAGAAATCTCCATTCTGCCCTTCAGTTTCACGATCCCTCCGTCTAGTCATTTTCCTCCGAATTTGCTCACTTATTCGCCGTATTTGCATGGTCCTTGTAATTCATCTTCTTTGTTCCTCGACCTTGCGAATTCTTCTGCACACCTGGCTTAAAACATGTATTAGACCCTATAATTGTATTAATTCAACCCCTAGACCTATGCATGAAATTAGCCTTATCAGTTATCTAGCGGTGCTAGGATTGCTATTACGTTGAATCGTGCGCGAGGAGAGTCTCGTTTGATAACATCCACGAGAGGAGCTTGAAACAAGGTTTTATTATTCGAAACCTAGCTGGTTGGAGTTTAAAATATGTTAATTAATTAAGTCCACAGCAGACATTATTTAATTAATGGATGTTTCCATCTTAAGCACGGAAAATAAATTACTTACTTAAAAAGGAAACCCGGAATACTCGTAATTTTGGATTTGGAGAGGCAATGCAATATTATTTCTGTAGTGGCTGCTTGTAATATTCCAATATAAGCTTATATTAAATTGTGGATTCAATTTAATTAGTAAAAAGCTAATTGGGTGAGGCCTGATCCAAATTCTTCCTTAGATCACTGACTGGGCCCAATATGAGACTTAATATAAATAGGAGAATAAAGGAGACAGAACAAGACATCAACGACAATAACAACAATTATTATTGCTAGAATTTTCATCCCCCTCTAGAGAAAGAGAGAGTTCGAAAATTGCTTCCTCCGTGAGCATAGTACTATCTTCGTTATTCAAGTCCTAGTACGCTGGTGAGATTTGCCCACACAAATATCAGTGTACAGTCCGGGACACCTGTCACGACCGCCCTTTTAGGGTTAATAAATACGGGCGATCGTGATGAAAAGTATTAAATAAACAGACGAAAAGAATTAGGGTTTCAATCACAAGTTGGACCAACAATTAATATCCCAATAAATAACCAAGAGTTTGATATTATCCAACAAGAAATTCAAAATATCCATTATCCTAATGATTAAAGTTGTCGGCCCAAATATAACATAATTAAACAAAACGACACAGCGGAAACGACCAAGAGGAAGAGTGACGCCATGTGTGAAGACACAACGGCACTCAAGGTTCAAAGACAATAATAATCTCTTAAATTCACTTGCTCAACACCACCACATCCTCGTCGCCACTCAACCTGCACATAGGGAAAACACATGCAGGGCTGAGTACTATGAAATATACTCAGTGGGCTCACGCCGAAAACATTTGATGAAAGTTATGTCATCCATACCATAGTGAACTCGAGTTTTACATTTAGAAAAGAAATATCATCGAGTATCACAAAAACAGTTTCATAGCCTGGCCAGGCAAAACAATCTCCCCACTTTGTCAACAACCAATCAATCATATCATCTTTCCATAGTGCGACGAAAGTGTGGCCACACTATTCGCCCACGAGACCGGCCGACTAGCAAGGACGGCTCACGATCCCACATGTGTACACAGCCTGATAGGGTTTGCGGCCCTACTCAGACCCGAATTCGTTTAACATAGCCCTATAGCCTAATGGAGCGCACTCACAAACTAGGCATCAGGCAACAATCTCAACATAGCCCTATAGCCTAATGGAGCGAACTCACAAGCTAGGCATCAGGCGCAATCTCATCATCAAAACAAACATGGCATGACATAACAATTTAAACCACCCTTATTACACCATAATCATACTTTTGAAAAACGTAAAAGAGTTTAGTAAAAGAAAGCCCACCTCGAGTGCTTAATTTGAAATTACATTCTTTCCCTTGCGATCACGATTCTCTTGCCATGATTCACCTTTAACAATTTATATAATAGATAAATCAACACACTGTTTCAAATAAATAAATGGAAATGCATGCATCCTAGGCAAAGTCTTTTATCTCGATTTAACTCGATTTTCGATTATTCGGCCGCCGCTTGCACCCATAAATCCTCCGTTGGCTCCTCGTATTTTCCACCACGATGTCAAATAAATCCCCAAAAATTATTTAAGCGCATGATTAAATTATCACATTATTTCCCTTCGCAGTTATATTTATTTCAAGACTTGGGATAAATTATTTGTACATCGAATTATTTCGAGAATTAACTAAATAATTCGTCACTATTAATTTAATTTTTAACTCAAAAATTTATTTAGTTATTGGCCCAAAGATTTAATTAAAAGCTCAAGACTTAATTATTTCCCCACCTTATATCTCCAACTACAAATTAAAGCCCAACTATTAAATGGAGCCCATCCTTAATAAATCATCAAATTCTAATTAATGAGGCCCAATTCCATATAAAAAGCACAAGCCCTATTCTTTAATAAATGACAAAGGCCCAAATTATTTTTAAAAACCCAAGGCCCAACAAATAAAACATCATTTTTTGAGGCCCAAAATAAAAAAATGAGCCCAAATCACACTCCATCATCTACACGCCCTTCTTCTTTCTCTCTCCCTACCTTTCGGTCAAATGAAAGGAGAATTCCAGCTCCCTCACTCAATTCCAGATCAGAAACCACGACTTGCCGGAGGACGTCGTCGTCGTCGCTGCTGACCGCACGGGGCTCGCCGCTGATTCGTTCTCAGCGTCCAGCCACCGTCGATCGTCCTCGGCGTCCACCGGTCAGGCAGCTGCTGTCGGTCCGCTGCTCCGTCGCCGTCTAGATTCGTCTGCCGTCGCTTCCAGACGCCGGGAAGACGCAACGCCACTGCTGCTGTACCGGTCAGTCGAACAGCGACGCGCCGCTGCTCTGTCGTCGCCTCTCAGCCGCCGGGTCAGGCTGCTGCTGCTGCCGCTAGGAGCCGCTGCTCCGTCGGTGGTCGTGCAGCCCCGAAACATCTCCGCAGCCCCCGATTCGTCCCAAAACCAATCCGAACCACCACCCCGAAACAGCCCCGAACAGACTCGCCACCAACCCCAAAGATGCGTTCTTTACCCTATTTTTATGCTAATTCATATTTTCTGATTAATTGTCGTAGGATGTCGGTTGTTGATGAATCCGCGAATTTCTGATGTTAGTGAATGCAGGAAGATGCAGATCACGACACAAAGAATTTACGTGGTTCGATTTACTGAAGTAAATCTACGTCCACGGGAAGAAAAGAGGGCCGAGTTGTATTGCTTGATCTGTTTTCTACAGCTTACAAATACAAACTTGCTATATGGTGTTTTATCTCTAGAGAGCTTAACCCTTTTCTATCTGATCTAAGTTCTATTTATACATTGAACTAAGATCGTGGCTTGCATCACCACTAATGATGGTTGTGGATGTCGTGGAGGTCCTGCATGTAGCGTAGGTCATGGCCTACGATCGTGGCCTGAGCAGACACCACGTGGTAGTGGGTGTGTTGGAAGTTGTGGAAATCCTGTATGGGTCCACTAACTCCTTGTTCGGTCGAATACTGAGACCGAACTGCTGAATTATTGCCGAGCAGTTGCCGATCTGACGACCTGAGAGCAGAGCTTGATTGGTTGGCTTTTGCCGAGCTGTAGGCTGAGGCCGAACTCTTACTGAGACCGAACTGCTTTGGTTGCCGATCTGGGAGCTTGATGCCGACTTGAGAGCAGAGCTTGATTGGTTGGCTTTTACCGAGCTGTAGGCTGAGGCCGAACTCTTTGGTAATGCCGAACTCATACTCTTCCTTGGGCTTTGGGCTGATGGGCCGTTGGTGCTGTTGGGCTTGTTTAGTCCGTACCCCATCACTACCCCCCCCGAAAGACGAAGTGAATCACTTCGGCGAAGCGAGTCACTTCGGCATTCTGGATAAAGGTACGGGGGAGGCTGACGTCAGGGGACGTGCCTTGCACGTGACTGCATTAAATGCGACAGTAAAATCCGGCCGTTGAATCCCGAAAAGGTGGGATTCGAAACGGTGCGACGATTTTGAAATCTTCGCCGAATCTGATAAATACCTCCTTTCTTCATCATTGAAGCACTTTTGCGACTGCTTCTTCTGCACTCTATCTCCTTTGCGTAAAAATTTCCTTCCGCTTTCAAGAATTTCTTCAGAATTTCTTCAGATTTTGCAAAGAGTAAGAACCATGTCTTCTTCTTCTTCTTCCGAGTTAGGTAGCGGTAGGAAAGGGGGCAAGGGGTCTTCTAGCCGGAAAGAGTCCGGAGAGAAGACTGTAGAATACTTTCACAGCGTCTTGAGTAAGGACACCGTGATATCTCTACACGAAAAATATCTTCTTCCCGGGGGGAAGGCGGTGGTTCCCGACGATGATCATAGGGCTAACGACCCGCCGGAGGGTTATGCCACCGTTTACGAAGCCTGCTTAGAATGCGGGCTTCGTTTCCCTCTTCCCCCACCTTTTGTAGAGCTTCTTGATTTTTTTCAACTCCCTTTAGGTCAGGTGACTCCGAATTCTTGGAGGCACTTATCGGCCTTTGCTGCCGAACTGCGTAGGCTAGATAAGGATCTGTCTCTGAGGGCAATCCTTAATTTTTTCCAGTTTAAGAGAAAAGGATCTTGGTTTTACTTGATCCCTTTACAGCCTTTTAGGGCATTCTGCAAAACCAAGTGGCCGAAATGGCAAAACCGCTTCTTTTTTTATAATAGGACAGCGGCTCCGGGCTTCCCCTGGAGAGGGCCGAAGTCCGTGATTCCTCATCCTCGGTTAGAACCGTTGGCCGAGCTCGAGGGCGAGCTCAATAAGATTCCTATGATTAGGAAACAATACTCGGAAACTGAGCTCGTCAAGGGCGACCTCGTGTTCAATATCTCGTCTTCGGACGAAGAAACTGAGGGTGAGGATTTCTTTTTTATGCTTTACTGCTTTAGCAGCGAAAACTAACCTTGTTTCCTTGCTTTTTGGCAGTGTACATGCTGAATAAGGCTAGCCGCAAATCTTCGGAGTCCAAGGAGCCGGAGAGGCCGAAAACCACCAGCTCGGCGTCTGATGCCGAGAGGACTCCGAAAAGGCAAAAAACCTCTTCGGATCCGAAGAAGCCGGAGTCGACTTCGGCAAAGGGGAAGGGGAAGGCCCAGAAGCCCCCGAGAGCGCCAGAGAAAGACGTGGTCTTGGCGCCTCCTTCGGAACATATCTGTGAGCCGTTTTTATGGCCCACGGACTTCGCCGAGGTGAATTCTCTTCTTGATTTTCTGACCTTGCTTTTTTCCTGTATTTTTTGTGGCCCCTTTGTTGACTTTTTTCTTTATCCATTTTCAGAGGAACGATATGCTCTCCAAGCTCGTCGCCGTCGAACTCTCCAAAGCGTCCAATGACTATGCTGAGATGCAGAGGAAGTTGGCGGCTGCTTGTCATCGGGCCGAACAGGCTGAGGCTAACTTTGAGAAGGCCAGAGCTGCTAGGATTTCGGCCCAGGATGAAGCTCAGTTTGCCAAAAACCAGCTCGTCATCCAGCGAGAGCAGACGAAACGGAGGGATGCTGCCGCCGTGGCTGCCCAGGGGGAGGCTCTCCGTGTTTACACGGAGAAACTCTTTTTGAGCAGCCAGTTCTCGGCTTTTGTCGGTAGTCTGGTAAGGCTAATTACCGATAAGGGCGAGCAGGGGGCCGACGTCGTGCTGCCTCTGTACAGCCGAGAGATAGCAGCTCGGCTTCAGAATCTGCCGCTCCTTGAGGAGCTCGCTTCATCCTCGGTCCTGCTTTCTGCAGACCGAGTCCGGAGTTGTCGAGCTGATCGGGACGAGAACCTGGAGGCTATCTTTGCCTCCGTGGGACCCGTTTCACCCGCTTCGACTTACAACGGAGAGGGTGAGGCCGAGCCGCTGGAGCCGGAGGCCGAAGTCGAGCGGGCCGGGCATCCGGAGAAGGAAGCCGATCAGGAGGCGGAGGCGAGGCCGGCAGGATGCGAGGCCGAGGCTGAGGTAGCTCAGGAAAAAGGAGCTGAACCAGACCGAGGAGCCGGAGACGAAGCTGGCGGAGTATGATTTCGTCTCCCTTCTCTTAGTCTAGTTTTCTTCCTTGTAAAATGGCCTTGAAGCCCTCCTAGTGTAAAAAAATTTTCCTTGTGGATGAAAAATTCTCTACACTTGTCTTCGTATAGCTTTTCGTACTCGCCTTTATTCCTGTTGTATTTTACTATCTGCTCGGTATAGCTGCCGAACTAACATAGCTGCTTTGCACTCAAGGAGATGGAGATACTTCACTGGAAACGGCTGTACTCTTCGGCTTTAGACGAAGCTGAGAAAAGAGCTATAGCCGATCAGACGAAGAATGACGAGCTTCTGGCTCGTTTAGTGGAGCTGGAGGCCGATAATAAGGACTTAGAGTCCGATAAGAATGATCTGGAGGCCGAGCTGAATACGACCATTGCTGAGAGGACTGCGTACGAGGATTACATCCGTGTGCGCGGGGGAATGACCATATCAGATGTTCAGAGTCGAGTTGACGAACTGTGGGAGGAATATCATGTACTCCGGAGGAACAATGCGCTGGAGAGCTCGGCTTGCCAACAAGTCGTGAAATCATTGCGGCGCTGGGCTTCTCGGTACGACATAGTTCTTTCCCGGCGTCCCTCAATTGAGAGATTCCTCAGGCATTTCCCGCCAACAGATGCTAGTACTCCAGCTCAAACCTCTGATTCACTTGCTCAAAACCCTACTCCAAGTCAGCAACGAACTCAGGGACAACCGGAGACGTCAAGTCGAGGACGGACTGAAGTTCGCAGAGGAGTTGTGGTTATGAGTGAGCAAGATCGGCAAATGCTTCGTGAAGAGACTCTTCGCCGCCGAGGTGCTAGGACTTCCCGGGCTCAGAGAAGAGGTGGCAGGTCGATTAGAGCATCTCGTCGACCTGCTTATTCTGCGGCTGCCTGGAGCGCCCGAACTCAGCTTCACGAGGATTTTGTGAATAGATGGCTCAACTTTAGCAACCCTGGACAGTAGAATAGTCCTTTGTAATAGCGTAACGCCATCTCGTAGGGTAGCGGAGTTGTGTGCCGAACAAGATTTGAAAAATGAAATTTTGTTTTCGCTTCTAACACTCTGTATTTACAGCTTAGCGAAAAAATTTCATCGTACTTGTCCTCGGTCTTATGAAGTAAACTTCTTTGACCGGATTTGGTCCTTGGTCTTATGAAGTAAACTTCTTTGACCGGACTTGGTCCTTGGTCTGATGAAATAAACATCTTTGACCGGACTCGTCTTTGGTCTGATGAAATAAACATCTTTGACCGGACTCGTCTTTGGTCTGATGAAATAAGCATCTTTGACCGGACTCGTCTTTGGTCTGATGAAATAAACATCTTTGACCGGACTCGTCTTTGGTCTGATGAAATAAACATCTTTGACCGGACTCGTCTTTGGTCTGATGAAATAAACATCTTTGACCGGACTCGTCTTTGGTCTGATGAAATAAACATCTTTGACCGGACTCGTCTTTGGTCTGATGAAATAAACATCTTTGACCGGACTCGTCTTTGGTCTGATGAAATAAACATCTTTGACCGGACTCGTCTTTGGTCTGATGAAATAAACATCTTTGACCGGACTCGTCTTTGGTCTGATGAAATAAACATCTTTGACCGGACTCGTCTTTGGTCTGATGAAATAAACATCTCTGACCGGACTTGGTTTGCGTTCTAATTTGGCGATTTTTGTCGCCGGGATCGAACTTTCCCTTGTCCTAATTCGGCGAGTTTTATCGCGTGGATCGGACTTTCCCAGTTAACCGAAGTGGTCTTATGCAGTAAACCTCTTTGACTAGACATGGTCGTCCTCGGTCTTATGAGGTAAACTTCTTTGACCGAACTTGGTCGTCCTAATTCGGCGAGGTTTATCGCGTGGATCGGACTTTCCCTTATTGCAGTTCGTTTCAGACGAAGTGCTTATTTCTTAAGCCGAATTGTGGTCTTGTATCTTCCTGAGAAGCTTGGACTCTCAATCGTTGGCTTATTGCAGTTCGTTTCAGACGAACTGCTTGTTTAAGCTGAATTGTGGTCTTGTATCCTCTTTAGAAGCTTTGACTTCACAATCGTTGGCTTATTGCAGTTCGTTTCAGACGAACTGCTTGTTTAAGCTGAATTGTGGTCTTGTATCCTCTTTAGAAGCTTTGACTCACAATCGTTGGCTTGTATATGTTCTAAGAAGGGGATCAGCCTTCGAAGAACAAGATACCTCAGTAACATTTGTAAGAGACGACACGCACAGAGACAGACAAAACACACAGACAAAACGCACAGAGACAAATAAAGACCAAGCAAACCAAAGAAAGCACATTGACCGAACAGGACTCAAGACTGACTGGACTGTCTCTTACAAATGGAACTTTTTGAGGTTGGAAACGTACCATGTTCGGGGTACTTGTGCTCCTGACACGTGAGTCAATTTGTAAGACCCTTTGCCGAGGACTTCTGACACCCGATATGGACCTTCCCATGTGGGTTCGAGTTCGCCCAGCTTTTCTGCTCGGCTTACTTCGTTGTTTCTCAAGACGAGATCTCCCACTTGAAATTGCAGCTTTTTCACCCTTTGGTTATAATACCGGGCTACTTGCTCCTTGTACTTGGCTGCTTTTATGCAGGCCAATTCTCTTCTTTCTTCGGCAAGATCTAGTTCGGCTCCCAGTCCGTCACCATTCACTTCTGAGGAGAAATGGAGGTCGGGGACTGGGTATGCCGATCTCAACCGGAATCACGGCTTCAGTGCCGTACACCATCGAGTTCGGCTCTGGTGTGACTTCGGTCATTTCGCCTGCCTCTGACTCCGGTTGCTGTGATCGCTATGCTTGATGGTGCCGAGCTGATTGCTCGGCACTTTTAAGCGCAATCTGCAAACTCTTGCTCTTTTTTGATCACCTCGGATGACCGCTATCCCTCCTTTAGTGGGGAAGGTGTTCGGCGAGGATGCCTCTGATCGCTATGATCGGGCTTCTTTTCGTCTCCTCTAGATGAGCTGTCTAAAGACCGTTTTCGACGGTCTGCCTCATCGGCTCGGGAGAACTGGTCCGCAATGTCCCACATCTCTTGAGCTGTTTGCGGACTGCATTCCACGAGCTTTCTGTAGAGAGCTCCGGGCAGGATTCCATTTTGGAATGCCGAAATGACAAGTAGATCGTTGAGATCATCTACTTGTAGGCATTCCTTGTGGAATCTCGTCATGAAGTTGCTGATCTTTTCGTCGCAACCTTGACGTATAGAAAGCAGCTGAGCCGAAGTGATCCGGGCTTCCGCTTTCTGAAAGAACCTCCTTCTGGCGTTCCCGATGAGCAGCTCGGGGAACAGCTTGCACATATGGACCTCATTGAGACCCTGGTTCGCCATATTATACTGATAGCGTCCCAGGAAGTCATGAGGATCCACCAACCCGTCATAAGTCATTGACGGAGTTCGGTAGTTCTGTGGCAAGGAAGTTCGGGTGATATCGGCCGAGAACGGAGTCTTCAATGCTCCGTACATGGCGAACCCGACACCTCTTCGGTATGGAGGAGATGGAGTTCTCCTGTGATTCCGGTACCGAGGAGGAACAGGAACATGTCGGGGTTGAGGATTCTTCTTCCTGGAAGACACGGCACTACTGCGGTAGCGACTTTCATGTCTGGATGAGGAAGGAGAATCCACCGTTTTCGTCTTCGGCTCTTGGCTCTTTTGCAGGAAGGCTAAGAACTCATCCTGCTTCTCAGCCAAGAACAGCTTGACAGCCTCATTCAAATCAGGCTGCTGGGAAGACTCGGTGTGTGGACCTTTTGAGCGGTTTGTTCCTTCATCGTGAAAACTGGAAGTAGCTGTATCCCGAGGCTGTTTTCCGGACCTGCGGGCTGGACTAGCTTCCTCATGGTTTTCACGAACGGTATTACGGGTAGTGTGTGATCTGGTATGCATTTTTTTGGGGTGGAAAAAGGGTCAAAAATTCGCTTTATCACAAATTTGGTTCTCTGTTTCCCACAGACGGCGCCTGTGATGAATCCGCGAATTTCTGATGTTAGTGAATGCAGGAAGATGCAGATCACGACACAAAGAATTTACGTGGTTCGATTTACTGAAGTAAATCTACGTCCACGGGAAGAAAAGAGGGCCGAGTTGTATTGCTTGATCTGTTTTCTACAGCTTACAAATACAAACTTGCTATATGGTGTTTTATCTCTAGAGAGCTTAACCCTTTTCTATCTGATCTAAGTTCTATTTATACATTGAACTAAGATCGTGGCTTGCATCACCACTAATGATGGTTGTGGATGTCGTGGAGGTCCTGCATGTAGCGTAGGTCATGGCCTACGATCGTGGCCTGAGCAGACACCACGTGGTAGTGGGTGTGTTGGAAGTTGTGGAAATCTTGTATGGGTCCACTAACTCCTTGTTCGGTCGAATACTGAGACCGAACTGCTTTGGTTGCCGATCTGAGAGTAGAGCTTGATGCCGACCTGAGAGCAGAGCTTGATTGGTTGGCTTTTGCCGAGCTGTAGGCTGAGGCCGAACTCTTACTGAGACCGAACTGCTTTGGTTGCCGATCTGGGAGCTTGATGCCGACTTGAGAGCAGAGCTTGATTGGTTGGCTTTTACCGAGCTGTAGGCTGAGGCCGAACTCTTTGGTAATGCCGAACTCATACTCTTCCTTGGGCTTTGGGCTGATGGGCCGTTGGTGCTGTTGGGCTTGTTTAGTCCGTACCCCATCAGTTGTATTGTTCGGTTCTTGTGGAGTATTGATTACGTTAGATGCGAGGTTGATGTATGAATATACTATGCTTAAGAACTGAAATTAATCGGTTGAAAATGAGTATACCTTGAATGGGATTTGAGGAAACAACCGATAACTCCCTCCTTGAGTTGGGTTCTCGATTTCAGCTGGAAGGAGATTAGATGAGTTGGTTTGAACTTTGAATCATGAAAAAAAATAGAGAGAAATTTGTGAGATTACCTTGAAAGATTGAAGCTTGTTTTCCTGATGCAGAGGACGGATAGGAGAAAGAAATTGATTTGGAGTGAATAGTATAGAGGGATGGGCTGTTTGGATGAGAGAGATTTGGGGAGAAAGGGGACGTTTTTTTTTTCAACGTGGGTTGAGGGAAATTTTTGAATTCTTTCTTTTTTTTCATTTAAATTGAATTTATTTGGTATTTATTTGCAGATCACGGAGGAGGAATACCTCATTACGGAGGAGAAAAAAAACTCTAAGAATCTTTAATTAAATTGAATTATCGACTTGGTGACCGAGTCAACCGGAAGATGATTTAATTTGTTTTGCTTAATTCACGGTCCTTTTTATTTTAATTAAATTATGCAGCCCACAATTTATTTATCACGGACTGAATTTTTATATCATTTATTTAATTTATCGGATACAACACGGAATCGAGTCCAATAAATATTCCTCACGGACAAGAACTATTTAAAATCCGCATTGCGATTTACTTCACAATGTCCAACTCTAAAATAAATTATCAATTATTCACAACCATTTAATTTCACTCCACGTCAATTATTCAAAGCAGCCATCACGTATTCCATAAAGTTGACCAAGTCAAAATTCCAACTCAAAATTAGGTCACGTAAAGTAACCAATAACAATTCCATTCGACAGTTAATTCACGGATTTCGCGACATTAAAAGCATTAAATGCAAGTACTTTAGGGTTCGAAAATTAGGGTTCAAAAAGTGGGGCGTTACATCCTACCAACCTTAACGGAAATTTCGTCCCGAAATTTGTTACCCTCAAGTAAAGAGTTCTGGATACAATTTCATCATTTTCTTCTCATTCTCCCACGTGGCTTCTTCATGCCCATGATTTTCCCATAGTACTTTCATACAAGCAACAGGTTTATTTCTCGCAATTTGGATCTTTCGGTCCAAAATGGATTGGGGTCTCTTTTCGTAGCTCAAATCTGGATTTAACGCGACTTCCTCAAAACGGATCACGTGCTTCGGGTCGAAGACGTATTTTCGTAACCGCGACACATGAAAACGTTGTGAACATTTCCAAGATTTGGTGGTAACGCCAAACGGTATCCAACAGGGCACACTTCTTCAAGAATTTCTTAAGGCCCAATAAATCGTGGTTTCAACTTGCCCTTGACGCCAATCCGTGTTATCCCTTTTAACGGGGATACTTTCAGGAAAACTTTGTCACCAGCTTGGAATTGTAAGTCAATTCGTCGGATTTCCGCGTATGATTTCTGTCTGTCTTAAGCTTCTTTGATCCTTTCACGAATTTGCCGAACGATTCCCACCATTTCCTCAACTGCATCGGGTCCAAGTATTCTTCTCTCGCCAACTTCGTCTTAGTAGAGCGGCGATCTACACTTCCTTCCGTATAATGCCTCGTACGGCGCCATGTTTATAGTTGCCTGAAAACTGTCGGTGTAGGCGAACTCAATCAGTGGTAGTGTTGCCTCCCAACTTCCTCCTCGGTCGAGTACCACGGCTCTCAACATATCCTCTAGAGTTTGGATTGTTCTTTCGGACTGCCCATCGGTTTGCGGGTGAAACGCTGTATTGAAATTCAATTTGGTTCCAAGCTCCTTCTGTAGACTTATCCAAAATCTTGAGGTGAATTTCAGGTCACGGTCGGACGTGATAGTCACTGGGACTCCATGCAATCGAACTATTTTCCTTATGTAAATTGAGCTAGTGTGTTGGACCCAAAGCTTATGAGAATCGGTATGAAATGCGCACTCTTGGTAAGTCGATCTATAATTACCCAAATGGCGGCGTTCCCTCTTAGAGTCCTTGGCAAACCTGTCACGAAATCCATAGCGATGTGCTCCCATTTCCACTCAGGAATTTCTAGTGGTTGTAGCTTCCCATGTGGCCGTTGATGTAAAATCTTCACTTGCTGGCAGACTAAACATTTCTCGACGAATGACGCTATGTCCCTCTTCATACCATTCCACCAAAAGGATTTCTTCAGATCTTGATACATTTTCGTACTTCCTGGGTGAGCGGTGTAAGGAGTCTCATGCGCTTCACTCATAACCTCATTTTTTTGGAGCTTCTCGTTATTCGGTATGCATATTCTCCTTCGAAAGTAAGGGCATTGTCACCTTCTTCACTAAAATTCCCAGATTCGTCGATTCACACTTCTACATGAATTTCTTCCAACTTCGCATCCATCCGTTGTGCTTTAATAATCCTCGACCTTAGATCAGGTTCAACAGCTAGAGTGGCGATTCGTGCATCCCCTGTTTCAGGTGCCCTCACCACTTCCAAATGCATCCTGCTGAACTCGCGAATCAGGCTTTCCTCTTTGGTGAGAAAAGTGGCCAGTTGAGAATGGTCCTTCCGACTCAATGCATCTGCCACTACATTTGCTTTGTCGGGGTGGTAATTGATGCTACAATTGTAGTCCTTCACCAATTTGAGCCATCTTCGTTGCCGCATGTTTAAGTCTTTCTGCTCGAAGAAGTACTTCAGGCTTTTGTGGTCCGTAAAGATCTCACATCGAACTCCATAGAGATGATGTCCCCAAATCCTTAAGGCATGTACTACCGCTGCTAACTCCAAGTCGTGGGTTGGATAGTTCAACTCGTATGGCCTCAATTGTCGTGACGCGTAAGCAATCACCTTGTTGTTTTGCATCAATACGCATCAAAGTCCCACCTTCGAAGCGTCAGTGTATACCACCTAGTTCACTCCAGGCTCTGGCACAGCTAGAATCGGTGCACTAGTTAGCTTTTCCTTCAACAGTTGGAAACTTGCCTCACACTCTGGGGTCCAATTGACTTTTACCCCCTTCTTGAGTTGTTGGGTCATGGGTCTCGCTATCTTGGAGAATCCCTCTATAAACCATTGGTAGTATCCTGCCAGGCCTAGGAAACTCCGAATCTCGTTTGGTGTTGAGGGTGCTTTCCACTGCTGCACCACCTCGACCTTGGCGGGGTCCACTCGGATTCCCTCTGCTGACACAATGTGACCAATGAAGTTCACTTCCTTAAGCCAAAACTCGCACTTGTTGAATTTGGCATACAGTTTCTCACTCCTCAATGTCTCCAAAGTGATTCGCAGGTGCTCCTCGTGTTCCTTCTCATTCCTCGAATAGACGAGTACATCATCTATGAATACCAAAACGAAATTATCCAAGTATGGGTGAAATACTCGGTTCATCAAATCCATGAATACCGCAGGTGCATTCGTCAACCCAAACGACATTACCAAAACTCATAGTGACCATATCTCGTGCGAAAAGCAGTCTTCGGTATGTCTTCTCGTCGGACTCTCAACTGATGGTATCCGGATCTTAAGTCCATCTTTGAGAACACACCAGCTCCTCGAAGTTGATCGAATAGGTCATCTATTCTCGGCAGTGGATACTTGTTCTTGAGAGTCATCTTGTACAATTCTCTGTAATCGATACACATTCTCATCGATCCATCCTTCTTCTTGACAAAAAGCACAGGCGCGCCCCACGGTGAAACACTGGGTCTAATAAAACCCAAGTCCATAAGCTCTTGTAGTTGTATCTTGAGTTCTTCCAACTCCTTAGACGCCATTCGATAAGGGGCCTTGGACACCGGTGCCGACCTTGGCTCTAGGTCGATTGTGAACTCAAATTGTCGATCTAGCGGTGGACCAGGTAACGCTTTAGGAAAGACGTTTGGAAATTCTCGTACCAAAGCGACATCCTCCTCTTTCCTTTCTTCCTTCTCATCTCCTTGTAGACAGACCAGATAGGCAGGACGCCCTTTTCTCAACATCGCAGTGGCTTGGAGTGCGGAGATGATAGACGTTTTTTTCGGTTCATCATGATCCCATGATACACAATTGATTCCTTTCCAGGGGCTTGTAATGATATTTGTTTCTCTTTACAACAAATCGTAGCAAAATTTGCAGTCAACCAATCCATTCCCAAGATTACATCGACATCCTTCATGGCCATAACTTGTAAGTCGTGCGCGACTAGCCTAAGTTCTCTCATAACAATTTCTACGTTCGACCAAAATCGAGAAATCTCTACTACCCCTCCCACTGGTGAGGTCACCATCAGCTTATGTTCAGATTTATTAGCAGGCAACTTGATGTGTCCACACATAGTTCTGCCAAATTTCTGCTCTCGTGACTCCCTTGTTCAGTCTTGGTTTGTCAAGAACTCAGTGCATATTCTCTAGCCTGGGAGGGAAGTCTTGGGCGGTGAGGTTGTTGTTGTCGCGGAGATTGATCACGATTAATCCTTAGTTCAGTCGGTGGTGCCCTCGACTGCTGACGGAATCCTTGATTGTTCTGCCTTGACCCCATCCGCGCATTCTTGCTCGGACACTCTCTAGAGAAGTGGCCATTTACCCCACAGTTAAAGCACTTGGTAGTGTTCTGCATTCTACACCCTCCAAAATGGTACCTGGAGCACACATTGTATTGTGGTGGTCTGGGTCGGAAGTCACCCTTCTGGTTAGAGAAAATTTGTCTGCCCCCATACTATGGTCGGTTTTGGGTGGGCTAGTACCTCTTGTTCTCATTGTGGGTCCTATTCCCATCACACTACCTCTTCTCCAGGGAATGATGTGGTGGAGGTAAAGCCAATGTAGTGTTCTCCGTCACTCTCTCATTGGGCATAGCTGCCTCAACATCTAGTGCAAGGGCCAACGCTTCTGCATATGTAAGTCTCCCACGACTAGCTAATGTCATCTTTATCCCATGCCTTAGACCCTCACGGAACTTATCGGCCAGCTTCTCGTCGGTGTCAACTTGTTCAGGTGCATACAGAGTCATATCGCAGAGTGCGCGATCATATTCAGTCACCGACATGCGCCCTTGGGTTAAGTTGTAAAACTCAACCGCCTTTGCCTTTTGGTAGCTCTTTAGTACGTACTTATTATATATCTCCTCCTTGAAGTTCTCCCATGTCATTCTACCGACTTGATCTCGTGGCGTAGTCTTCATCTTGGTATCCCACCAGAAGTCGGCTGACCCAGTTAGTTGGTAGGTCACACAAGTTATTCGTTCCTCGTCGTTTCACATCAGAACTGTGAAAATGCGCTCTAGTGCGCGTATCCATGTCTCGGCCTTTGCCAGTTCTCCCATTCCATCGAAGACAGGAGGATTTTGCTTTAGCAAAAACTATTCAATATGCCATTCCGGCTTAGGTTGAGGAGGTGATGGTGATGATGTTTGCACGCGTTTCTCCTTTCGATTATTTCCCATTTTAGTTAATTCAATTTCGCCACTGCCAGAACTATTTCCTCTCGTCTACGACCTTTGTTCGTATATCATAATCTATCAGGGTGCTCATATTTTCATTCCAATACTATCGTACAACTATGATCTTATGCGACGATCTTGAATACTCCGACTCACAGCTTTCTGTTGTTATCCGTATATCCCTTGGTCAACCACTTACATAAGTTCTGAGCCGCAAAACATGATAATTTGGTGTACACGGCTTCTCTCAACTTTCTATTTCTCAAGACCTTATATCTAGGTATGGCATAACGTTTGATTCTTCGGCCGCTTGCTACAACTAAGCATAGATGCAAAAATATTCAACTCTGCGTGTTGTTGGTGTATCATCTTTTCGTATGTGTCTCTTCAACTTATTCCTCATATGTGTTTGTAGAGATCGAGCCATTGTCTTTCTTGAGAGTCTTGTATCCAGAATTTAGAAATCTATTTAACAGTCTTACTTGGATCAGAACAAGTTTCAACATGAGGAGCACTATTGAAATTACCCTTGATTAGAATGACTCCGAAAATGACTCAAGAGGAACAAGAATGAGTCACTACTTTCATTAAAAGGAAATAGTGATGCATCACTTGCAAATTGCAGGTCAATCAAAGGTTTTAAATGCACGAAAAGAATACCATTGTCAAGGAGCTTCATAGAAAGAAATTTATGATAATCCAAGTAAGTACTGTCAATTAAACTCATCCATTCTAGCTACAAAGGTAGCACTCCATCATTTCTCGAAGATAATAGAAGCGTTCTCGAAAACTCTAGATGCTAAGTCAAGATTCTTGGTGTTGTTACATCAATTAACTGACCTTGAAGGTCACATCTTCATATTGTTTTTGGCACGCCCTAGCGGTCATTCTCATCAAAACATAATAACCCTCCTGGCCTTAACGTGTCATAAGTGTTGTCATATTTGTAACGTGTAGTCGCATTAACATGTTATGCACGATTGCATTCACTTTATTTGATTGCAGGCACAAATTCTCGTAGTTGTAAGGATACATCACCTAACATTTCTTCTTGTCTTGATCTCGTTAGAAACTTCCTTTCGTCTTGTTCTTATCATCCGGGGAAGACAATAGGCAATTACAATAATCCGTCTAGTTTAAAGTATATATTTTCGTTTGTCCCATCACTCGGGAAAGTGATATTGTAGTCGTCAATTTACAATTACGTTCGAGCACGTTCAGCCTAGCATACTTCTTAGGCTCTCTATGTTTTCCGGACGTAGTTCATAGTCTCATACTTCAACATATATTCGATCGTTGCTTAATTCAAGCTACATATGGGTTCTACGTTTGCAACAAAGTTCAAAATTTCACATTTCACTTTCATATACGATACTTCGTACTTCATCAATCATGAATTATCATCACATAAAACGTCATTTATATATTGCGCAGTCAAACATGTTTATCCACATAAACCATTTGGCATTCCATAGCATTTCATCCAGCATATATTAATATTAAAAAAATAATAATAATAATTCAATCTATCCCTCGTCCATGGAAATCACATTTCATAAATCATGCAATTCATGTCCATCTATATATCACAATCACATAATTGCACTACACACGCGTCATACTTTGCGTTTCATAGTTCCAAAATCATATAATTTCAACAAAATATGCATTTAAATTTTCGCCGTTCAAGTAATCAACATATATGTTCTTCAAATTAAATTCGCAATTCAAACATGTAATAACAAGTCTCCGTCTCAAGCATGCGATTCATTTTCACACTTCAATATCCATAACATTCAACACCTTTAATCACATACTCCCATAGTGTCTCACGTCTCGTATGACCACAACATTTCCAGAAGCCATAGCATTTACTTTAAATTTCCAATAGGCCAAAACTTGCCATTTTCACAAGGAACCATTTTTCCATCGAAGTTCAAAAATGTTAGTAATTCATTTCAAAAGTCATCAAAATATTCTTACCTCTTCTTTCGTGGTTGGGCGTGACGAGTTGTGGTGTTGAGCCTTCGACGTTTAACACTTTAGTCTATCGATACAAGGGTAGACTACAACTCAAAAAGACTCTTGGGTCCAGAGCGGAAAGAAACTGAGGCTCTGATACCAAACTGTCACGACCGCCCTTTTAGGGTTAATAAATACGGGCGATCGTGATGAAAAGTATTAAATAAACAGACGAAAAGAATTAGGGTTTCAATCACAAGTTGGACCAACAATTAATATCCCAATAAATAACCAAGAGTTTGATATTATCCAACAAGAAATTCAAAATATCCATTATCCTAATGATTAAAGTTGTCGGCCCAAATATAACATAATTAAACAAAACGACACAGCGGAAACGACCAAGAGGAAGAGTGACGCCATGTGTGAAGACACAACGGCACTCAAGGTTCAAAGACAATAATAATCTCTTAAATTCACTTGCTCAACACCACCACATCCTCGTCGCCACTCAACCTGCACATAGGGAAAACACATGCAGGGCTGAGTACTATGAAATATACTCAGTGGGCTCACGCCGAAAACATTTGATGAAAGTTATGTCATCCATACCATAGTGAACTCGAGTTTTACATTTAGAAAAGAAATATCATCGAGTATCACAAAAACAGTTTCATAGCCTGGCCAGGCAAAACAATCTCCCCACTTTGTCAACAACCAATCAATCATATCATCTTTCCATAGTGCGACGAAAGTGTGGCCACACTATTCGCCCACGAGACCGGCCGACTAGCAAGGACGGCTCACGATCCCACGTGTGTACACAGCCTGATAGGGTTTGCGGCCCTACTCATACCCGAATTCGTTTAACATAGCCCTATAGCCTAATGGAGCGCACTCACAAACTAGGCATCAGGCAACAATCTCAACATAGCCCTATAGCCTAATGGAGCGAACTCACAAGCTAGGCATCAGGCGCAATCTCATCATCAAAACAAACATGGCATGACATAACAATTTAAACCACCCTTATTACACCATAATCATACTTTTGAAAAACGTAAAAGAGTTTAGTAAAAGAAAGCCCACCTCGAGTGCTTAATTTGAAATTACATTCTTTCCCTTGCGATCACGATTCTCTTGCCATGATTCACCTTTAACAATTTATATAATAGATAAATCAACACACTGTTTCAAATAAATAAATGGAAATGCATGCATCCTAGGCAAAGTCTTTTATCTCGATTTAACTCGATTTTCGATTATTCGGCCGCCGCTTGCACCCATAAATCCTCCGTTGGCTCCTCGTATTTTCCACCACGATGTCAAATAAATCCCCAAAAATTATTTAAGCGCATGATTAAATTATCACATTATTTCCCTTCGCAGTTATATTTATTTCAAGACTTGGGATAAATTATTTGTACATCGAATTATTTCGAGAATTAACTAAATAATTCGTCACTATTAATTTAATTTTTAACTCAAAAATTTATTTAGTTATTGGCCCAAAGATTTAATTAAAAGCTCAAGACTTAATTATTTCCCCACCTTATATCTCCAACTACAAATTAAAGCCCAACTATTAAATGGAGCCCATCCTTAATAAATCATCAAATTCTAATTAATGAGGCCCAATTCCATATAAAAAGCACAAGCCCTATTCTTTAATAAATGACAAAGGCCCAAATTATTTTTAAAAACCCAAGGCCCAACAAATAAAACATCATTTTTTGAGGCCCAAAATAAAAAAATGAGCCCAAATCACACTCCATCATCTACACGCCCTTCCTCTTTCTCTCTCCCTACCTTTCGGTCAAATGAAAGGAGAATTCCAGCTCCCTCACTCAATTCCAGATCAGAAACCACGACTTGCCGGAGGACGTCGTCGTCGTCGCTGCTGACCGCACGGGGCTCGCCGCTGATTCGTTCTCAGCGTCCAGCCACCGTCGATCGTCCTCGGCGTCCACCGGTCAGGCTGCTGCTGTCGGTCCGCTGCTCCGTCGCCGTCTAGATTCGTCTGCCGTCGCTTCCAGACGCCGGGAAGACGCAACGCCACTGCTGCTGTACCGGTCAGTCGAACAGCGACGCGCCGCTGCTCTGTCGTCGCCTCTCAGCCGCCGGGTCAGGCTGCTGCTGCTGCCGCTAGGAGCCGCTGCTCCGTCGGTGGTCGTGCAGCCCCGAAACATCTCCGCAGCCCCCGATTCGTCCCAAAACCAATCCGAACCACCACCCCGAAACAGCCCCGAACAGACTCGCCACCAACCCCAAAGATGCGTTCTTTACCCTATTTTTATGCTAATTCATATTTTCTGATTAATTGTCGTAGGATGTCGGTTGTATTGTTCGGTTCTTGTGGAGTATTGATTACGTTAGATGCGAGGTTGATGTATGAATATACTATGCTTAAGAACTGAAATTAATCGGTTGAAAATGAGTATACCTTGAATGGGATTTGAGGAAACAACCGATAACTCCCTCCTTGAGTTGGGTTCTCGATTTCAGCTGGAAGGAGATTAGATGAGTTGGTTTGAACTTTGAATCATGAAAAAAAATAGAGAGAAATTTGTGAGATTACCTTGAAAGATTGAAGCTTGTTTTCCTGATGCAGAGGACGGATAGGAGAAAGAAATTGATTTGGAGTGAATAGTATAGAGGGATGGGCTGTTTGGATGAGAGAGATTTGGGGAGAAAGGGGACGTTTTTTTTTTCAACGTGGGTTGAGGGAAATTTTTGAATTCTTTCTTTTTTTTTCATTTAAATTGAATTTATTTGGTATTTATTTGCAGATCACGGAGGAGGAATACCTCATTACGGAGGAGAAAAAAAACTCTAAGAATCTTTAATTAAATTGAATTATCGACTTGGTGACCGAGTCAACCGGAAGATGATTTAATTTGTTTTGCTTAATTCACGGTCCTTTGTATTTTAATTAAATTATGCAGCCCACAATTTATTTATCACGGACTGAATTTTTATATCATTTATTTAATTTATCGGATCCAACACGGAATCGAGTCCAATAAATATTCCTCACGGACAAGAACTATTTAAAATCCGCATTGTGATTTACTTCACAATGTCCAACTCTAAAATAAATTATCAATTATTCACAACCATTTAATTTCACTCCACGTCAATTATTCAAAGCAGCCATCACGTATTCCATAAAGTTGACCAAGTCAAAATTCCAACTCAAAATTAGGTCACGTAAAGTAACCAATAACAATTCCATTCGACAATTAATTCACGGATTTCGCGACATTAAAAGCATTAAATGCAAGTACTTTAGGGTTCGAAAATTAGGGTTCAAAAAGTGGGGCGTTACAACACCAGTCAGAAGATCCAAGGTCGAGTACTGTAGATCTTCACGTGGAGACGGAGCAAGCCATCATCGATTCTTGATTGAATCAACGAGGTAAACTGGCTCATTCCGTAGTAAGCATGTTTTAGGAATTTAATATGCTAAAGCATGTTTTAATTCAAGGTATGAGCATGATACATATGATAATTACGCGAATAGAATTTGTCTAAATAATCTGCTAAATAGATCAAATTATGTGATCGGATTTTATCGCACGCTTCCGCTGCCAACCCCTTCAATTGGTATCAGAGCCAGTCTTTGGCTCGGATTATTTGGATTTGAATTTCACGAAATTCATGTATGCATGTATTATTTTATTGCGAAGCATGTTCTTGGTGTTTTGTTTAATTTATTATGCATGATGAACTCAAGAACTATCGAATCAAAGAACTTGAATTACTCGATCGTACGACATGTGCGATCCGTTGGCGCTCCCGCCGAGACGGATTGCACCACGCGCGATCGTGAAATAGGGTTGTCGATTTAGTGGGAGCCGAGGGATCACGATCACGGGGCTCGAGCGCGAAGCCGGCCGAGACCGCAACCCCAAGGCGGCCCCCGCACAAAGGCCGACGTGAAGGCTGGCACGGAGTGGTGGTTCGTCCGAGAACCACCGAGACACCAGGCACCGAGAGCTGGATCCCTAGGCGGAAGGAAGGGTGGTCGGAGCTGGCCGAGAGGCGCGCGCCTGGCCGAGAAGCGTTGACACCCGACGGATCAACGCGCCGAGACGGGTGGAGCGCACCTGGCCGAGAGAAGCGGCACCGACGTGCGCGCTCCTAGCCAAGAGGATGCGACACCCGACGAGCCAGGCGGCCGAGACACTGGCGTGCCACGGCCGAGACGCTTCATGCGTCGTGATCCGACGACGAATTCATCGGATTTTCGTCCTTCATCGTTCGTGCGAACCTCGTGCTATGAGATAACGATGAAGGATTATTTTAAAGATTATTTAATTATTTTATTAAAAGATATCATTAAAATATTATTATTTAATGCAAATAAAATCTTTTTGGAAGATTTACCTAGATTTTAGGAATATTTTTTATTATTTTCTATATCTATGGAAATAAATAATATTATTTTGATTCCTAGATGATATGGATGAGAATAATTTAATAGTTTCCTAATGTTTATATATCTAAGATCCTAATAAGGATAGATATGTATGAATACATTAAATAATAAAATATCTCTTCCTAATCTTGAACAAGGAAATAATTTGAATTTATTTTTCATATCTTATTAAGGATTAAATAATTTGTTTATTTTAGATATACCTTATAGTAGACATAAATAAGAATTAAATTCTAGAATAATAGTTTCCTAAAGGAAGATAACAACATAAAACTAAAGATTTAATTATCCAGCAAATTAAATACCAACAGAATTTAATTAAGCTTTTGTCTACCTAAAGGCTAAGGATAATTTAAGAAAAACCATAACCCAAATATCTAAGCTATAAATACGAACTCAACGTTTGTATATGGTCTCCATCAATTGGTCTGCAATTTATGAAGCTTTTTTCTAATATTATCGCCACCTGCTCTGTGGGGACAATAATCATAAGAAAATAGCAAGTTCATGAGGGCGGACTTCTAAAAAATAAATAGCATGAACTAGAATGTGGTTTCCAATACTATCGTCACCTGCTCTGTGGGGACAATAATCCTAAGAAACTACGAGATTCAGAAGTTCACACAGAATTTATGAGATAGCTTGATCTTATTTAGCAGCACATAAGCATTGTTATGGGAGTGTGTTGTAGAAATGAGACTCTGTAATGCTAAAGAGGTGGTCTTGCTTAGGCAACATTAGGCGGCCATGCCACTCTGTGGTCTCTGGACTATTCGTCGGTGTTTTGACTAGCAAAAATGTAAGATTTTAATGCGTATTAACTTCCTCTAGAGGGTACAAAATTTTAATTTTACAGTTGTAAGATTTTGAAAAGTTTTATGGTTAATCTAATCAAACATCTTACATAAGATTATGATGAATAGTAAATACACTGTTTTGCAGTGCAAATCAAATCGTCAAGATGTCATTCAATCCTCTATCTGCAATTCTAAAAGAAAGTAAACTCGAGGGCCAAAATTACGTAGAATTGAAACAAAATTTGGACATCGTTCTTACAGCTGAAGAGTACAGCTTTGTACTCACAACCCCGCGACCTATAGTGCCACCAGCTAACGCTGCGGCAGGAGTCAGAGATGCACACAGACGGTGGCATAAGGCGAATGAGATAGCTAAGTGCTACATGTTGGCATCTATGTCATCAGTACTCAAGCATCAGCATTCTGCCATGGATACTGCCGCCGAGATTATGCAGAAGCTCAAGAATCTTTTTGGTACTCAGAATCAAACGGCTAAGTCTCAAGCCTTTCGGAGTATCATGTCGAAGACTATGAAGGAGGGCTCGTTTGTGATGGACCATGTCCTCGATATGATGAACCACCTCAACCAGATTAAGGTCTTGGGAGGGACGATCGATCCCGAGTCCCAAGTGACCATTATCCTTCAAAGTCTTCCCCCTAGCTTCCAACAGTTCAAGCTTAACTTCAAGATGAACAAAAGGAACTACACCTTGGCGGAACTGTTGACTGAACTTCAGTCGGCGGAGAATCTTATGATCCAGGCTAAGGCGGCCTTGATGACTTCGGCGCCTCGTTCCTCTTGCTCCAAGCCTAGCGCATGAAAAAGGCAGGCACTGAACTCAGGACTGACCAAGATAGCTAAGGGAAAGAAGAAGAAAAGGGCAAACAAGAAGCCCATGGGGAAGTGTTTCAAGTGCGGAGAGAAGGGGCATTGGAAGGCAGATTGTCCTAAACGGGGCAAGGCTACAGGTATGCACCAAGCTCTAGTAGTCGAGTCTTGTTTGACTTCGACATCAACTTGCACTTGGGTTATTGACCTGGAGCTACTGATCATATTTGTTTTGATCCTGACTTAATGCAGGTGACAAGATGGTTACGTGATCGAGAGATCGAAGTCCAGCTAGGCGACGCTACAAAAGTGGCGGCCGTTGCAGTGGGAGACATTTATTTGCATTTTAGTAGTGATAGATTTTTTATTTTGAAGAACGTTTTGTTGATACCTTCTTTTAGAAGAAATTTAATTTCAGTTTCTAAATTGGTTTTTGATGGATATTCAATTTCTTTTAATGACAATTGTGTTATTAAGAAAGATGGTTCTTATATCTGTCGTGACATCATGGAAAACGATCTGTACACAATCACATCTACACGGTTTAACAATCGCAAATTAGGACTCAATACAACATCGAAAATTTCAAAGAAACGAAAGGAACCTTCAAGTTCAATGAACAAAACGTACTTATGGCACCTTAGACTTTGTCATGCCAATGAAAGGAGGATCCATTCTCTTGTTTAACAAGATCTTATTAAAGATCTAGAGGAGGAACCTTTTCATAAGTGTGAGTCATGCTTGGAAGGCAGGATGACCAAGAGGCCTTTTCAGGCTAAGGGCAATAGGGCCAAGGAAGTACTTAAGCTCGCTCATTCCGATGTATGTGGACCAATGTCTACTGAAGCAAGAGGTGGTTTTCGATACTTCATCACATTTATTGATGTCTTCTCGAAAATTGGATACGTCTATTTGATGCGCCACAAGTCAAAGTTTTTTGACAAGTTCAAGGACTTTAAGACTCTTGTGGAGAAGTATCATGGTAAGAGTATCAAAAGCCTACGATCTGATCGTGGAGGCGAGTACCTCAGTGCTGAGTTTTTGGACTACTTGTCGGAGTCCGGAATTGAATCCCAACTGACTGCGCCGGGCACGCCCCAGCAGAACGGCGTGGCTAAAAGAAGGAATAGGACCTTGTTGAACATGGTCCGGTCGATGATGAGTTATGCACAGTTACCTACTTCATTTTGGGGACATGCCTTGCTTTCTGCAAGTCACATTTTAGACAATTTACCGTCAAAATTCGTATCTACTACTCCTTATGAGTTGTGGACTAGGCGTAAGCCCAATCTAGCACATCTCAAGATTTTGGGTTGTCCGGCTCATGTATTGGAAAATGATCCAACTAAGCTAGGATCAAGGATGGAGGTATGTTTGTTTATAGGGTACCCTAGAGGAACAAAAGCATATGAATTCTTTAGTCTCCGAGACAAGAAAGTCATTGTGAATACTCACGCGACATTCTTAGAGGAAGACTATGTAATGAATCATAAACTCAGCAGAGAAGTGGCTCTTGATGAGCTAATTTCTGTCACAAGTTCCATTAACCAAGAACAAGTACCAAGTGTACAAACAATTCCAGAAACTTCAACTTCTACTCCAAGTATTAGTGCCGCGCCGAAGTGGGAGGGTATCTTACGAGCCCGATAGATACGTTCGTTTGGGGGAATCTATCGATCACTCCCCGGACGAAAATGTATTGGATCCCTGGAACTTTGCGGAGGCGCTGGAAGATGTCGATCATTGTGAATGGGTGAAAGCAATGGATTCGGAACTACAATCTATGATAGACAAAGACGTCTACGATTTATCCGTCCTACCCGAAGGCTGTACTGCCATTGGGAGCAAGTGGATATATAAACGTAAACGTGAACCCGATGGATGAGTTAAAGTCTTCTAGGCAAGACTAGTGGCCAAGGGATATACCCAAAAGGAAGGTGTCGATTATGACGAGACTTTCTCCCAGTGGCCATGCTCAAATCGATCCGGATACTGTTGTCTATAGCAGCTTATATGGATTGGGATGTATGGCAGATGGACGTTAAGACTGCATTTCTAAACGGCGGTCTTGAGGAGACCATCTACACGGAACAACCCGAGGGATATGCCATAAAGGGCAAAGAACACATGGTTTGGCAGCTTAAGAAGGCCATTTATGGCCTTAAGCAAGCATCTAGATCGTGGAACCAGTGTTTCGATCAAATTGTTCGCATGTTTGGATTCGAAAAATGCCCAAATGAAAGCTGCATGTATAAGAAAGTTGAAAAGGGAAATGTTGTGTTCTTAGTTCTATATGTAGATGACATTCTTCTAATTGGAAACAATAAAAAGTTGTTGTCATCAGTACGAACATGGTTGTCAAACTAGTTTGAGATGAAGGATATGGGAGACGCGGGACACATCCTCGGTATCAAGGTTCTTCGGAATCGAGATAAGAAGATGTTTTACTTATCTCAAGAATCTTACATCGACACAGTACTTAGCTGTTTTAGCATGCAGGACGCCAAGAAAGGTTTCTTACCTTTCAGACATGGCATCCATCTATCTCAAGAGATGTGCCCCAAAACGCCGTCTGAGATACAAGTTATGAGAAGGATTCCATATGCTTCGGCAGTTGGAAGTCTCATATATGCTATGCTTTGTACGAGACCTGATATTTGCTTTGTTGTTGGCATGGTAGCAAGATATCAGTCAAATCCGGGCCAAGGACATTGGACTGCCGTAAAGAACATACTCAAGTACCTTAAACGGACTAAGGACTATGTTCTAGTTTACAATGCAGCCGAGGTCTGTCCTTTGGGATACACTGACTCAGACTTTCAGGCTGATCAGGACTCGAGAAAATCTACTTCAGGATATGTGTTCACCTTAGGAGGTGGAGCCGTAATTTGGAAGAGTGTGAAGCAGAAATGCATCGCGGACTCGACCATGGAAGCCGAGTATGTAGCCGCTTCGGAGGCTGCAAAAGAGGCAGTATGGCTCAAAAACTTCCTCATGGACTTAGGTGTGGTTTCGAATCCGCCCAAGAGCATCACTGTTTATTGTGACAACTCTAGCGCTATGGCAAACTCGAAAGAACCAAGAACTCACAAAGCGAGCAAACACATAGAACGGAAGTATCATATCATTAGAGATATAGTGCAGAGAGGAGACATACAAGTGGTCAAGATTGCGTCAGAGAACAACCTGGCAGATCCTTTTACAAAGGCATTGGCGGTGAAACCGTTCGAATACCACGTTAAAAGGATGGGGCTTCGACTCATTCAAGACCTCAACTCGCTTTCAGTATAAGTGGGAGAAATACATGACGTGTGCACTAAATACTATTTTTTGTATACTCGAAAGCTTTTTTGAGTATGAGTGGGAGATTGTTAGAGTTTATATACTAGAAATCACCTTTCGAGTGATTGAATACTGTAAAACTCTATAAGCTATTTTTCAATAAATAAAACAGATTATTTTTGTCATAATATTGTTATGTTTTACATTTAATGGTTGTTTATTGCATATTTAAATGTATAAGAACGTAACAAAGTCTAAGTCTTTGTTCTAGCAGACCGGTTGTGGGCGTCGTCCAATTTAAGGTAACACGGTCAGTTCTGAACAAAGAAAAAACAGAATTTCACAACCCAGATAGGCCTAGACTACCTATCGTGAAAGGTTGCAATGTCAGTCCAATTATTTCTAAGCCTTATTGAAATAAGATGACGTTGGTGTGGTATAGCACTGAATGGATCTAACAGCAAGACATGTCTTTATGCTATCTACTGAAAGACGAGGACTTGATAATTAATTTCTTAATCAATGTACGTTAGCATTGAGCATACGATACTGAGTATCTACTACTTTGACTTACCAAAGGTGTGGGGTTTTCGTCACCCAACGATCCAGGTATATTGGGTAGTGGTGATCGTTATCCAGCGGTGCTAGGATTGCTATTACGTTGAATCGTGCGCGAGGAGAGTCTCGTTTGATAACATCCACGAGAGGAGCTCGAAACAAGATTTTATTATTCGGAACCTAGCTAGTTGGAGTTTAATTACTCTATGAATAATAAATAAGAGTTTCTTGCTGAGTCCACTCTTGGAGATTAAAATATGTTAAATAATTAAGTCCATAGCAGACATTAATAAATTAATTGATGTTTCCATCTTAAGCACGGAAAATAATTTACTTACTTAAAAAGGAAACCCGGAATACTCGTAATTTCGGATTTGGAGAGGCAGTGCAATATTACTTCTGTAGTGGCTGCTTGTAATATTCCAATATAAGCTTATATTAAATTATGGGTTCAATTTAATTAGTAAAAAGCTAATTGGGTGAGGCCTGATCAAAATTCTTCATTAGATCCATGACTGGGCCCAATATGTGACTTAATATAAATAGGAGAATAAAGGGGACAAAACAAGACAACAACGACAATAACAATAATTATTATTGCTAGAATTTTCGTCCCCCTCTAGAGAAAGAGAGAGTTCGAAAATTGCTTCCTCTGTGAGCATAGTTCTGTCTTCGTTATTCAAGTCCTAGTACGTTGGTGAGATTTTCCCACACAAATATCAGTGTACAGTCCGGGACACCAGTCAGAAGATCTAAGGTCGAGTACTGTAGATCTTCACGTGGAGACGGAGCAAGCCATCATCGATTCTTGATTGAATCAACGAGGTAAACTGGCTAATTCCGTAGTAAGCATGTTTTAGGGATTTAATATGCTAAAGCATGTTTTAATTCAAGTTATGAACATGATACATGTGATAATTACGCGAATAGAATTTGTCTAAATAATCTGCTAAATAGATCAAATTATGTGATCGGATTTTATCGCACGCTTCCGCTGCCAACCCCTTCAAGGCAGCACAACCTAGCCGAGAGCATCACGCGTTTTGTGAGGTGGTGCTGGCCGAGAGGTGTTAGTGCAGTGTGATGCGCTGTGTTCGAGAGTCGGCGCGCCTAGTGCGCGCAACGGGGCAGGCGTGACTAAGCCGGAAGGCGCGGCTACTGGACGAGAGCATGTGCGCTACTAGCCGAGACGCTGGAGGCATCAGATTCCAGCGACGCAGTAGCCGGATTCTGGCTATGCTGTTGTTGTTCCTTCTTCCTCTTCGATTCCTTCGTGCACCTTAAATTTCGTCTGATAAAATGGAGTTGGTTCTATAGGGTTGCAGTTTTGGCTATTGATGTTGGTAAAATGAATAAATGAGGTTCACGATTTGAAAACATAAGAATGATTGAAAGGCAGTTTGAAAGAAAATGAGTTATCGGACACATATTTCGAATCAAGTTAACTCCATAGCTCGATTAGGTAGATATGAATTAAATCCAAACTAAATGAACACTGCGGGCCGGGGTGAAATACGGGCTTCGCTTGGACACCAATTTCACAACCAAACGTCCAGTTTCGCATAGTTTTGAATCCTTATATTTTTGAAACATAGTAACCAAACAACTCCTAAGTACTCCATCCGTCCCAAGGTAGATGTCACAATTGGGAGATGGCACGGGATTTTAGGAAATGTTATTTTGTGTGTTAAGTGGTGAGAGAAAATATAATTTTATTATTGATGTGAGAGGGAACTTTTTCCAAAAGAAGAAATGTGAAATCTTTTGTGGGACAACTAAAAAATGAAAGTGTGACATCTACCTTAGGACGGAGGGAGTATTAACTTTTAGAAGATGAATGGATGATGATCCACTTTATTTTCGTACTCCCTTCATTCTACTCCCTCCGTCCTCAAAGAATATGCACTTTAGGGACGGCACGAGTTTTAATGTAAAATTAGTAAAGTAAGAGAGATGTAGAGATAAAAAGTAAGTAAAGTATTGTTAGTGGGGAATGGATCCCACCTTATTAGAGAGAATAGACTTTCCAAAATTAGAAAGTGCATATTCTTATAGGACGGACTAAAAAGAAAAGAGTATATATTTTTGTGGGACGGAAGGAGTATAAAATTAGAAACTATTTCTTGTTTTGTTCCGTTCCTTAAAAAATAGAAACTTTCTATTTTATAAAAAATTCATGAGACGTGGCCTATTTTACAATAATATTTTACTTCTTATTTTACTAAATAAACGACCCAAATTTCCAAGATTACGAGGTGGAAAGGGAGGGAGAGTTAAGTGTCACAAAAATCTGTGTTTTAAGAGGACAGCTTTTTCAGTAGAGAGAGAGAATAACTGTTGCTACAAAAATCTCTTGTTTTAAGAGAGACCAGCTCAAGATTACGAGGTGGAAAGGGAGGGAGAGTTAAGTGTCACAAAAATCTGTGTTTTTAAGAGGACAGCTTTTTCAGTAGAGAGAGAGAATAACTGTTGCTACAAAAAAGACCAGCTTTTATCAGTAGACAAACTCATTTGCATCAACACTCGTGTGACTGACTGTCTACAAGTTACAACTGCATATCAATGGATGTGTAAGGCCATCCACAATAGGAATAGCCCAACAATAGCTCAGTCATAGCCTAGCCACAAACTCCTCCTGTCACATCATCAATATTAAAAATTCTCCTACCACATCATAAATAGCCCAGCCATAACCTAGCCACATCATAAATAGCCCAGCCACATCAATAGTCACATCACTAATAACAATTATATAAAAATGATATAATTAACAATCACACAATATACGGAATTTAATTTACGAGACATATACGGGAAACATTAATAATACGATTAAAATTTTAAAAAGTACAATAATTTTTAAAAAGTACAATAATTTAAAAAAATTACAATAATTAACAAAAAAGTACAATAATTCACTCCTCTGCTCCGTCGTCGTCTCATCCGTCGTTGTCGGCACCATCGCCTCCGCCTCCGCCTCCGTCGCTGCCGCCTCTACTCCCGGCAGCTTCCCTCCGTGCCGCCTCCAAATCCTCCTGCATGCTCAGGAGCAATGTTTGAAGCAAACTCTTCTCCACGGGGTCCACCGCCGCCGCCATTCGGCCATCGTCTTGACCATCTGAGCGCGCGTTTGTTTACGCGCGAAGAATTTGAGATCCGCTGTGGATTGGCCAAGGGGGGATGCCGACTGGACCTCCTGGGAACCCCCGGCGCCCCCCTCGCCTCCCGTTGAGCCCGCTTGTGCCCACTCGGGCGAGTTCGGCGAGCGAACGAACGAGGGGCCGTCTTGGGGAGGTCGTGGGAACCACCGCTGTTGCCGCTGAAATCACCGGTATAGTTCAGTCGTTGCTTCTTCGGCCAGCCAGCGTCGACACCTACTCGGAACTTCTCGGAGTCGTTCAGCACAAGATAGCAGTTCCAGTAGGTGAAGTCCTTATACACCCCCTTCAGGGGAAGGCTTTCTCCGCTATCCTCCTGCAGTCTTCCTCCGTTTGGCCACTGCTCATCATGCGGAGGACGTTGGTGTACAAGCCCGAAAATCGGGAGACCGCATCCTTGATTCGGTCCCACCCCTTCCGGCAATCCTCCCCGGTGCATCGCCTCCCCTCCGGGCAAAACCTCTGGTAGGCTGCTGCTATCTTGCCCCACAAGTTGACGATCCTCTGGTTGTTCGAAACGAGAGGATCGTCGCAAACACTCACCCATGCCTTGGACAGCGCGACGTTCTCCGCGTCCGTCCACCTCCTCCGTACAGAGCTGTCGTCCTCACCCGGCTGCGAGGACTCGCCGACCCTCTTCCCCTTGCTTTTCTTCTTTGGGGAGCCACGACCCCGCCCTGCGCCCCCCGTTTGAACGGGAGCATCCGGAACACCGAGAAGATCTAACCCCAAGTCATCGAAGGAGAAAGTGTCAAATTAGGGCAACGGCTGCGCCTCCGTTGGGGTCGATGTGTGCGACGAACCAGTCGAAAAATCAAAACTGGGGCGATAGACGTCCCCCGGCGTCCCATGTGTCGCCGGGGATCCCCCCGTCGTCCACTGCGTAGCCGGTACCCCCCCCCCGGCGTCCCCTATGTCGCCTGGGATCCCCCTGTCGTCCACTGCGTCGCCGGTACCCCCCCCGGCGTCCCTTGCGTCGCCAGTACCCCCCGAGCATCATCTGCATCCCGGGTGCCCACCCCGGCATCATCTGGGCATTGGGTGCCCACCTGAGCAGTGCCGGAAAACCCCCCGGCTGGCATCCCGGGCATCATCTGCTGCCACAGGTACATGTTGTAGTATGGTGGCATCTGACTCCATCCACTTCCCACGGGGACCGGGGGAGTTTGAGCTTGAGACCCGCTACTCCCTGAAGTAGGCTCGTTGTTGAGATCCATTTACCGTTGTTGATCTTGTACAGAAATTTAGATAGAGAGAGTACTCGTTTAAACAAGTGGTGCGAATGAAAATGAAGTGCAAGGCGCGTATATATAGTGTTTCGAAAAAAAAATCGCGCTAGGCGGTGCGCTAGGCGATCCAGACCCTGCAATAGCGCCAAGCGGATCGCCCAGCGCACCGCCTAGCGACACGGAACCGCCGAGTGCTAGGCGGTTTTTAATTCCGAAAATGGCTGGGCGGTTGCAATAGATCGCCTAGCGCACCGCCTAGCGCCGGCGCTCGGCTAAGCGGTGCACTAGGCGCTATTATGGATGGCCTAACAAAATTACCATCTTCTCTCTCTATCTCACAAGTGAATTCCATGAATGATTGGCAACTATTAACCTATTCTAATTTCAGCTTTTCTGGGGTGGAAATAATGGAGGTGTGATATTAAAATTGCCAGGACAATAATTACGTGTACTTATTTGTTTAGGACAAGTTTGAAGGTAAAAAAAGGATCATAAGATCATATTAAGAGCATCTCTAATGAACGGATGTCCCATTCGGACATCCACTAGGACTTCCCAAAAACACCTCCTGTCACGTCACTAGGACTTCCCATCCCACTGCCACGTCACTAGGACATCCCCTTCACAATCCGCCCTTCCCATCGCCCTTCCCACTAGGACTTCCCTCAATAAAAAAAATTACAAATTCACAAATAAAGCAAATTAAGTTTACGAAAATAAAATTTCAACACGAATACGAACGGGAAAAATTATCAACTTCATTAAAAAAAACATACATGATTTGAAAAAAAAATACATAGTAATAAAACAAAAAAAAGTAATAACATCAACGTCAACCCCTCCGCGTCCAAACCTCTTCAATAATATCGTGCTGAAGTCGAACATGGGCATCTGTTTGCCGCATGTCGGTAAATGCACGCATCCGCTCGACCTTTCCATGAGGTACCCCCATATTCACATTCTCGGTGGCCACGCCGTGACTTGGACCTGCACTCGTATCATCTTCATTGGTCCACTGAGTCAGTTCCGCAGCTTCATTTTCGACAATCATGTTGTGCATTATGATACATGCGTACATGACATCGCCGATGTTGGGAATATACCACTGCCGTGCAGGACCCTTTACTACCGCCCATCGACTCTGGAGCACACCAAATGCCCGCTCCACATCCTTGCGCGCTGCTTCCTGACGGCTCGCAAAGTATGCCTTCTTTTGTCCGAGCAGATTCTTGATTGTCTTCACAAAGACTGGCCAGTTTGGGTATATCCCATCCGCCAAATAGTATCCCATATTGTGCTGGTTGCCGTTGGCGACGAAACTGATGGCAGGACCAACGCCATTGCACTGAGCGTTGAACAGGGGCGACGACTGGAGAACGTTGATGTCGTTGTTCGACCCGGCGACTCCAAAATAAGCATGCCATATCCACAGCCGGTAGTCAGCTACAACTTCAAGGATCATCGTGGGATGCTTGGCTTTGAAGCCGGTAGTGTACATCCCCTTCCAGGCGGCGGGGCAGTTCTTCCACTCCCAATGCATACAATCTATGATGCCCAACATCCCAGGGAACCCGTGCACCGACCCATGCATATCTATCAGCATCTGGCAGTCTTCGGGGCCCGGACTCCGAAGATACCGCTCCCCGAATATCGCTCTCACCCGCGCAAAAATTCTGCAGACACTCGACGGCTGTCGACTCGCCAATGTGGAGGTACTCGTCAAACATGTCGGTCGCGCCTCCGTACGCCAGTTGTCTGATTGCGACAGTGCACTTCTGTAAGGGCGTGAGTCCGGGTTTGCCAACTGCATCCTCCCTGATCCTAAAATACAGGTATCTTCTCTCTAAAGCACCCACGATATGCATAAACAGCGGACGATGCATCCTAAAACGTCGCCGGAATAAGGCATCCCCAAAACGCGGCTGCGGAACGAAGTAGTCCTGATACAACCGAATATGTGCAGCAATGTGGTCACGGGGTATTGTAGTTCGACGACAGATCGGCCGATGTACCACCGCCTGCTGCCGCCGCTGCTCCCTCTAGTGTAGCAGCCTATCTATCGCACCTTCCACAGCGACCTCCAATTCATCCTCGCTATCACTGTCACTAGTCATTTTAGATATACTTGAAAATAGAGATGTAGAGAGAGAAACTTGTTAACACAAGTGGTGCGAATGAAATAAAGTTCAACGAGCCGTGTATATATAGTTAAAAAAAAATAAATACCGGACGTCCGACCCACGCCACAATAGCGGACGTCCGCCCGCCCGTCGCCCGCACGTCCGAGGACATCCGACGTCCTTACGGGACGTCCGTATCCGAGTTGAAATGCCACAATGGTGGACGTCCCAGTCGCCCGTCGCGGATGTCCGATCGGACGTCCGCCATTGGAGATGCTCTAAAGGTATAATATCACACATAATACTCTCTATTATGAGTACTGCCACCTTAAACAAATCAAGTCTTTTCAATGTTATATCATTACTCGTTTATTTTGATGTGTGCAGTCTAGTCATATCAGTAATTTTCATTTTTTATTATTTTATTTTTACGGTTGGAGATGGGGTGGGGCGTCATATTTGATATTGATATCACACATTTTTAACCAAAATTATCGTCAAGTGGACTTAGTATAATACTCCATTCAAGAATACTGAGAGCACCCGCAACGCGTGCCGAAACCGTTCCGCGTGCCGTTCCGCCGGAACGGTTTCGCCGCGGAACGCGTTGCGGCGCTGCATTCCGCTCCCGTCTCGTTCCCATTCCGTGCCGGGTGCCGACGGCACGTAACGCGGCACGGAACAAGCCGCCACGCGCCTGGGCGACGTGGCCGATCCCCGTGCGTGCGTGCTTCCCACTCGCCGGCCCGCGAGTGGGACACGTCAGCAATGACGCAATAATTATTTTTTTTTTTATAAAAATCGAATTTTTAAAAAAAAAAATTTTTTTTAAACGGTAACATTACCGTTTTTTTTAACTTTTTCTTAATTTTTTTAATTTTTATTTTTATTTTCTTATTCTATAAATACACCTAATTCATTCATTTTATACACAACTACACATCTATTCTTCCTACATCAACATCAATTTCTCTCCAATTTTCATATTCTATCTCTTCAAAAAATGTCCGGCGACGGCAATTACGGTGGTGGCGGCGCCGGAGGGTGGGATCTCAACGCGTTCGGCGATTGGGAGACCATGTACAACACACTTGGTGGTTCTGGGTCATCGACGCCGGGCACGCAGGGGTCGGCGACGCCGGGTGGGTACCAACCACCCACTTTCGATGTGGATGCCTACGCTCGAGGCTCCGGCTCGCGGCTTTCCCAGGGTTTGTCCCAGATTCGGGAGGATATCCCCGTTGAACCCACTCAGGGAGGAAGCTACAGGGCTGCGTCTGAGGCACCCGAGGAGGATGAGGAGGAGGAGCCGGAGGATCTGGGCCGGCATCCCTACACCAACGAAGAAACAAAGGCGGTGTACACCGCCTGGCTCACCGTCTCATATGATCCCATCGTCGGCAACCAACAAGCCGCCAAGTGCTTCTGGGAAAAGGTCCGTGATGTCTACCACGAGACTAAGCCGAAAGGGGCCCGGAAGCGCAAATATACAATGCTTCGTGCTCACTTTGGCCGAGTCGATTTACAGGTCAAAAAATTCTGCGGGATCTACTCCACCGAAGCGGCGCACTACCAAAGCGGAGCTTCGGGCGCCGACATACTGAGGGCGGCTATGCGCGCCTTCCACCAGGACACCGGTGTACAGTTCAAATATGTTGATATTTGGCAGCTCGTCAAGGACGAGGAAAGGTGGGCCGGTGGTGTCCGCTCCAGCTCGGGATCAACCTCAAAGCGGACGAAGCACACGACGAGCGGCCAGTACTCGTCTGGTGACACCGATGCGCCCAGTGATCGTGGCACGCAGGAGGTTGGGGTTACGGCCGCCGAGTACGAGGGATCTAGCCGTGGGCGCCGTCGTCCGCAAGGGACGAAGGCGGCGAAAGCGGCTAGAGCGAGGAAGGGCCGAGGAGAATCAAGCCAGTCGGCCTCGGGATCGGGCTCACAAGGAGGCTCGAACACACTTATGGTGGCGTACATAACCGCCACAATGGCGGACACTTCCCGCTTCTCGTACGCCCAATACACGGCCTGGTGGAACGGAATTGTGCATATGGCAGGACTACTTGGTCTTCCCCCTCCCCCTAAACCTCGACCGCCTCCGGAGGATGATTCGCCGGCGGAGTAGTTTTTTTATTTTCCCACGTTTAATTGTGTGTTTTTTATTGTGTGTTTTTTATTTTTTTAGGATTTGAATTGTGTGTTTTTTTTAATTTTTTTAAGTTTAAGTTGTAATTTTTTTTAATATTGTGTGTTTTTTAATAAAGTATGTTTGTTTTTTAATAAAGTATGTTTGTTTTTTAATAAAGTGTGTTTATTTAATTTAATTTAGTTGGAAATAAAAATAAAAATTGAAATAGAATGAATAGTAATTTAAGGAACGGTTAAGGAACGGTTAAGGAACGGAGGGTTGCAGGTTCCGTTCCTTAGTTAAGGAATGGAGTAAAAAAGTACAGTGGGGCCCTCAAATAGTGGTTTAAGGAACGGTATAGGAACGGTATAGGAACAGCGTTGTGGATGGCCTGAATACATTCTTTTTCATGTCACGGCCCCTCATATATGCTGACCACACACAAAATCATTGTAACAAAATATATTTAAATCAAATCAGACTAGCTACTTGTATACCGAATCATGTTCCTAAAATTGTTGCTGCAATATACAATAAGTGGTGCATGCTATACACTTGCAGATATATACAAATAAAACAATTGTATGTAATATCTTAGAAAAGATTTAATAGTACAGACAGATCATTTCTACCTCGAGATATACATAGTTTACAAATCCACATTTATTAAAGAAAACTCCATGATCAAGACCAATACTCATAAATATACCAATTTTCCATACCACAATTACAATTATTCAAACCCTAGCTATTTTAGATGATGATGAGAAGAGCATCAATTACTTCCATCCATCCCTTCACCGCCATAAGAATTACTATAAATATGATTCCATGGCACACCATTTCTTCCGATCTGGCTATTGTCATTGCAAGCGAACCTAACGAGGTCTGCATTGGCGGCGTCGAGCTCCTTCTGGAGGCGATCGACTTGGCTCTGGAGGAACGAAATGGCGCCGATGCAGCCGTACACGGGGTCTCGGACGCGGGCCTCCGCCTCGTAGGCAAGGGAGTTGACCGCGTCGTCTCGCTGGTGGGGCAGCAGCTCGTGCAGGAGCTTCCCCACGTTGCTCGCGCCGAAGATCTTGTGCACGTTCGCGAACTTCTGCGGCTCCTCCGCCGGGAAGTACGCCGAGAAGATGCATCCCGCCATGCACTTCCGCCTTAGGAATTTGCACGCCGCGCAGGGCGGGTTGTACGAGCTTGAGGAAGCCATCGATTGCTAATTTGTGTTTCTATCAATTTTGGTTGGTGTCCTAATTAATTAAAATTAAGGGACGCAAACAAAACATACCATAAAAACAATTGTTCTCTGTCTCTCTCACTTATACATGTTTATATGCTAACATAGATTATTCGAATTTTATTTGAGCTCTCCCCCCTTTTAAATCATCACTTAAGCAGATTTTGCAGATATACAAACCTTGTACTCATTAAGAAAAAAATTGAAAACTTTCTAGCTAAGTAGTAGTAATAAATCTTATCGTGATTTAGTTTTTAGATCTGGATGCTAATTAATTAATTAAGTCATAGTTATCTACATAGATCTAAACAGAATATGAAGTGAAGGTCATGCATTCATATGTGCTAATTAATCACTTTAACAACTTACACCACAAACCCTACATCAAGAAATTGGCTATATCACTTCAATTACTAATATATTCTCCATTTCATAAAGGAAACGCTAATCCACAAACTAAGTAACACACAAAAAAAATATGGATATAAAAGCCACATCAACTTAATTAATTATATACCTGTGATGAGGCCTTACTATTACTTTCTCTCTCTTTTTTCTTATTAATGCATAAGAAGAAAAACACTGTTTTCCCTTGATGTCCCAAGAATCTATCTTTTCCTTCTTCGACAGCTAAAATGAACCCAAACTGAGATGTTCAATTGGGGCTGGTGAAACCCTAATTTGCATCAAATTTTGGGAATTTCAATGTGGTAATGGGAAGCAATAAGGCTGAGCTAGAGATATGAGAGATGAGAGCTAAGAGAATATAGTGTGATGAAGATGGAATGAATAGAAAGGACAAAGATAATAAATGAGAGGTACAATAAAGAGAAAAGATGAGTGTGACACTCCATCTAATAATTTTATCATACTTGTGGAGGGGATGCAACCCCCAGTTTTTTCTTACTGTTACGTGCTATATTTCTATTTTTCCTCTCATTTTCTCATGCAAATTGGAAAAAAAATCCAAGTTACCTTTTCCTAAAAGTATATATTTTTCCCTCTCATTCTCATTTGCAATAAGTAGAAATTTATAGTACATATAGCCAACTCATTTTTTGTATTCTTTCCCACAAACCTTTTAATTGAGTGTCTAAGATAGTGTAACCTATAAAATCTTTGTTTAAAGTCTTGTATTAATGTTGTGAGAATGGAAGATGAAATAGTATTTTTACAATTATTATCTGCGAGAATAAATCATATAAGTAGAGAAGTTAAAGAAAACATAGAAGCATATGAGCCATTTATATTTATCATAATCTAGTCCTTCATCTTGTGTGATAGTAATGCATGTTAATTTTCAACTTTTGCCGAAATCCACTATATGTATAATGATAGATATTTAATCTCGTTATAGTATTGATATAAAGTTACGCTACATATATTAAAATTTGTTTATCTACATGAAACTGTATGCATATTTTGTACGTGGGAATGAATCACACAAAGGACCTTTGGTGAAGTAGTGGAGATCATCTCATGATTATGTACTTGTTTTCTCGAACATCAAAGTGTGTAGTGCACTATAATCATCATATGTCCATATTTGTTTGTATCTGTACAGTCAGACAGACTGATTGAGGTTTCAATTTCATTATTTTACATTAAATCTGCGTTTAATAAACATGAAAATCATGAAACAAATTGATCGGAAATAAAAAATATTATTTTCAATATCTTGTTTCCGTGTGGCATACATGTCACGACCGCCCTTACTAAGGATAGTGAAAACGGGGAAAACGTGACGAGGGGAGGGACTAAGGAGCGGGGAAGAAAAGGGGGACGCAATGAAAGACAACAATAAAGGACGAGATTGAATATGAAAACCCAATTAACTTCAAAAAGAAATATTTTGGTCTATCGAATAATTAAACAACGGATTAATGTCTCAAGGTAAATAATGTCATAACGTAGTGTGGGGAAAAATGAAAGACTTTATCAAGAACGATTCGAAACAAGGCAGCGGAAAAACAAGTATCAAAGGAGAGTCATAGGATGACGCCCATGTATGAAGACACGACGCATCCGGGAATTCCTAAAGCTCACTCAACATCCATCGCAACATCCCGCTCAACCTGCAAAATTTTTAAAAGAAATGCAGGGCTGAGTACTTGTTATACTCAATGGGCTCATGCCAAAAACATTTTATAACAGTTATGTCATCTATACCAGTGAACTCGAGTTTTACATGTAGTTAAGAAATATCATCGAGAACACAAAAACATTTTCATAGTCTGGCCAGACAAAACAATCTCCCCACTTTCTCATCAATCAATCAATCATTCACATCCTTTTACCATAGTGCGACGAAAGTGTGGCCACACTATTCGCCCACGAGACCGGCCAACTAGCAAGGACGGCTCCCGATCCCACCTGTGTACACAGCCTGATAGAGTTTGCGGCCCTACTCAGACCCGAATTCGTTTCACACATAGCCCTATAGCCTAACGGAGTAAGCTCAAACGAACTAGGCATCAGGCAACAATCTCAACATCAAAATAATCATGGCATGACATAACACTTTAAACCACCCTTATATCTCCAATATCATAATTTTGAAACGTAAAAGAGTTTTAGTAAAGAAAGCCCACCTCGCCTGCTTAGACAACACAATACGCAACTCAAAAGCAACCCTCGTTCCTTATGCTCACGTACGCACAACAACCCTTGTCAACACCACAACACAATCAGCCTTCCATCGATACAATTTATCATGCATGTCCTATCGTTCCTTTCATCGTTCTCTTAAATTACCCATCCCAAACATTCATCAACATAAGGAAAACATGCCATAATATTTCTCAACCTGTCACACATAACCACGACATAAGATATGTTCCTTAATCACACTTGTATAATTTATTCACTCAAAACTTGACAACAAGTATTATTTTAACATGACAGAAATCTGGCAAAACTGCACGGTCGTTTTGTAAAAATCATTAAAAATCCATCCGACCTCCGTTGGGGCTAAAATTTTACCACAATACAGTAGACACATCAAAGATTACCCAATTAAAATTTCACATCAAAATCACATCTTTAGGTCGGTCAAATAAAAAACGAAACTCACTGGACGAGAATACAAATTCTGACAGAACTGCGCAGTTAACTTTAAAAATTCATTTAAAATTAATCTTTCGTCAAAAGAGGCTGAAATTTATACACAACAGAGAAGACATCTCAAATATTACTCAGTTAAAAATTCGCACCAAAATACGATCGTTTGGTCAGTCAAACACACGTTGGAATCCACTGTCCGAACACCACAGTTTTCAGGTTTCACAATTTCGAAATTAGGGTTTCTTCCTCATTTATCCAAACATAATTTTTCATGCTTCCAACACATAAACATGCTTCAAAAAGATCTCACAACCATGTTCTCATATATTCACATAGTATTCACCAACGAATCATCCACAAACTCATTCATACACATCAATAAACACATATAAATGCAGCCATCAATCCCAACCGATTAACTTTGAGATCTATGATCTCTACACTCACTATATGCATGAGAGGTTCAAAATTTATGGATTCAATGATAAGAATGAGAAGGATGAATCAAATTATACCTTTCTCTTGAAAAACAATCTGTAGAAACAACGAATGGCTCGATTCTTCAATGATTCTTGAGTTTCCAACTCCAAAACGAAGCAAGATTGGAGAATTTGTGAAGGATTGGTGGAGAAGGAGAGGAAGAGAGGAAAAAAACGCGTGGGAGAGAGGAGAGGGAGAGAAAAAGGCGTTGAAATAATGGGGCTAGGGTTTGGGTTTCTCCCTTTTTATATTCTAGGATTAATTCCCCACTTAAATAAACAAAAATAAAAAATAAAACAAATTGTGGAGTGAAAATAGGGAAAAGGGACGTGTACTAGGGGAGTATTTTAAAAAAATATATTTAAATCCTCAATTAAATAGGAATAGGATTTAAATTGGTAATTTCTTGTAGGAAAAGACTCCCATAAAATAGGTAACAAATAAATTAATCTCACAAGTAATTGAAAGGCATATGGGCGAAAATTATGTAGAATAGCATATGGATAATTTGGTTTGGATTTAATTTAGATAAATATCCCAAAGTAATTAATTAAATCCAAGAAAGAAAGTATTATTCCCAATGGATAGGAGGGCCGAAAATTCCAAATAATATGGCTAGAAATATATGCATGATCCCACTTAAATTAATTCACACATTGGAAGCTTAATTACATTAACTCACATAACCCACAACAACTAATTTTACATAATTAACTCAAACACATAGAGACTCAATTTCCACAAAAGAAATTCTTATTCAACATCCACATTAATAAAAAAAATAAGCCATCAAATAAAAAAAAATTAAAAAGTCACAATTTTCCGGGGTGCTACAATACACAAGTATCATCACCCATGCGATCGATGCACCGACCAAATCATTTTTACGCACTGATTATACATTCTCAATAAATCTACATAAATGAAAAATAATGAAAATACTATTACATGAACTTTAAAATAATATTATTATTTCGAACAAAACAATCACACTTTTACAACATCTATTATTCGAACTGTTTTGAAAATCCAATATACATATGCATATTTTTAATAGAGGTGTGATCTGTTACTAACTTTCTAAAATTGTTAATTATGCTAACTCATCAATGCAGTGTATTAAAAATATCAAAACGATGACATTGAAATATAAACATAAACTTAGTTGACATTAAAATGTCATCATAGTATATGAAAATGTCAACACAAATTTGTGTTGACATTTTTAATACACTGCGATTAGTTGGCAAGTTAACAATTTAACAAAAGTTAGCATTATAACACGCCCATTTTTAACATATATTAACACCATCTACGTTAAATTATTTATATTTATAAAAAAATATTCAACACTTTCAATAATAATAAATTAATAGGATTCATAGTTTAGTACTCCATTCGTTCCTCTGTAGTAGACACTACTAGAAAAATTGCTTCTCACTACACTTTTTTTATCACACTTTATAAAAAGTGCCAGCATAGATGTACTATCTACACACTAGCTTTTCACTGCACTTTATAATATATTGTTACTGCACTTCAACATAAAAAGTGCCATCATAGATGTACTATCTACACACTACCTCTTACTACAGGTACCCGGTGCTGCACTTGCATAAGTGCCATTATAGATGAAGTGTCAGCACAGTAATTTTGTAGTGACAATTTTAAGTGTCATTACAAGCCAATTTTCTAGTAGTGAGATGCATTTCTTTTCGGCACAAGATTTTAAAAATTGTGTTAAAAGTGCGTTAAGTGAATGGAAAATAAGCTAGAAAAGTGAAAATTAGGTAGAGAGATAAAAAAGAATAAAATAAGAGAGTGTAAAGTAAGTGAGAAGAAATAAGTTACTTTTTGCCAAAAAAAATGAAATGACTCGGCTACCGTAGGACAATCCAAAAAGAAATACGACTCGGCTACATAGGGATGAAGAGAGTATTATAATATATCTATATATTTAAGACTTATACATAGTTACTCATAGTAGTTGAGCATGAAAAAATTTGAATACTTTGCCATACTCATACGATGATTATTATTTTTATATTTGCATGGAGATAATTAAATCTATCAAAATTGAGTTGATCAAACAATTAGTTGTTCAAAAAAAATAAAATAGTTTGCTACTAAATTTTGGTTTAAGTATTATTAAAATTAGAATTTAACACTTACTTGTTCAGGGATACAACTGATTTTATATAGATGCTTTTTGAAATCTTCTTTTTTTGAAATCTTCTTTTTTTAAATATTATTTGTATATTTTAGATGCTTTTTAAAAAATACTACTTGCTTAATGTAATAGTCTCACTTGAATTTTTTTTATTATTATTTAATTTTGTTGAGAATTGAGATCAAGCCATGTAATCTTTGATTCTTTGTCTTCGTCTATTTCTAATTTTTGAGTTAAAATTCTTAATCTTTTATATTGTTACACTTATACATCTAAATTTAAGAATAAATAAGGAATTAGATGATTAAATAATCATATGAGCTGCACAAATGCTCATTTGAATAACTTTTAAGAATAATTGAGAACTTATATTTTAATTTTTTTTGAATTATCTACTTTAAATAATCATATGAGTTGATCCAAATACCACCTGTATATCGGGTATTTTCGGGACTATCGGGATACCCGATACCCGCAAAACCCAAAATTATTATACCCGACCCCGCCCCGTTTCCCGATTCCATCTGGTAACGGGTACCCGATACCCGACGTGTAACGAGTACCCGATACCCGGCGGGTATCGGGTCGGGTTCGGGATTACCAGTTACCCGCTACCTGTTTCGACACCCATATCTATAGGTGATCATGCTGGGTAAAATATATATTATATTAAGTATACTTTTTACAAAAAGAAAATTTGCAGTATTGAGAATTGTAAAGTAGCATAGTTTTGAATATTTGTAAGTTTTGGGTGCAGTTGCAATTAATTTAAATTTATACAATAATTAGATACAAATATAAAATCTTATACGGCAGTTATATCCAACAGTTATGTTGACTAAAAATATTGATTTTATAACAAGAAAGAGAAAATGTAAGGTCTCATTTAATATTTCATGTATAAAAGCAAGATTAAATGCCATTATGATTATAACTGTTTTTTTTGATTAAATGTTAGTCTATAATCGAAAAATTGCATTATGTTGACTCATGTTAGTATAACAAGAAAAGGCATATAGAAGGAAAGTTCAAGGAAAGGGGAAGAAAAAGAAATCGATAAAGAAGAATGACAGAGGCGACAAGGCAACCACACATAAATTTAAGCTTAAACAATTACTAATATTTATGAATTTTTTAAAAATGGATTGAATGGGCTTTTCAACGGACCGTTTAAAATGGATTGAATGGGCTTTTCAACGGACCGTTTAATCGGATGATTTAGCTTATGAGTTTGAATTTTTTTTTTAAATACTACTCCCTATATTCCATATTAATAGAGTCATTTTTCTATTTTGAGAAGTTCTAAATTAATTGAGTCATTTCTATTTTTGGCAAAAAGTAATTCTCTCTTTTACTTTATTCTCTTTTCATCTCTCTTACTTTACTCTCTCTTACTTTTTTCACCATAAATTTAACACACTATTCTTCAAATCCGTGTCAAAAAGAAATGTTTCTAATAACAAAGAACGGATGGAGTATTTAATAAATTGGTTAATAGATTAAAATTTTTAAGCTACTGTAATTCATATTGATTTATAATTAACGGATATTAGATTTGTTTATCAAGTTTTTAAGCAAAATCAGTTTATATTAAATAAGTGTGAAAAAAATTTATCGTGCATCGCACGGGTGTGATACTAGTCCAAATAATACGCGAGTTTAAGTTAGACCATATCCAAATAAAACATAAGGAATAGTTTAGTGACTATGTTAATTATGATTAGTTTATTTGATCTATACTTTTTTAAAAATTTGGTAGTATAGTTTATTTAGCTTCAAAGCCCATGATTAAGGGGAAGTCCAAGATAATAAACTCAATTTTGGAGATAAAATTTCTTATCCACATGGTCTGATTATTTTTCTACATCAATTTTAAAACATGATAGAATCTACCAAGCATCCTAGTAGATTATTTATCACATGTAATTAAAATAATTTACGCTATTAATAATTTTTTTAAGAGTAAATGCCAAAATTGGTCCTAAACATATGACGTTTTTACGATTTTGGTCCTAGACATTACGTTTTGAATTATTGCATCCCACGCATTTGAACTCGGGCCAGAATCAGTCCATTTTGGACGGCTCCGTTAAAAGTAACGGTCAAACAACAGTTTAGCCGATTTTGACCAAATTAAAATTTTATCAAATTTTTATCGAAGCGGATCTCCTACACCACCTTTCCCACTTCATTCCTACTCCACCTCTCACAACTTAATAAAATAATCTTTTAACATGTTAAAATAAGAAATAATATAACTATATAATATTTAAAATAGAAAAATATGGAGTACTATATAATAATAATTCAATAAATATATACTCCTCAATTCATTTTACACCTAAAGACATAAAATTAAACATATTTGAAATGGAATCAAGACAAATACAATTATTTGGACAATGATAAAGAGACTATATCAAGTGCTGACACTTTTAAAAAATATGTTTAAAATAATCCTTCATATATCTCTACTAAAAATAATGTTAGTCACACTTTTAACAAAATAATAAATCGATAACTCATAATATTCAAAACGTCAAAATTATGACCATAAAAAAATTGAAATGATAAACTACAAAAAAAAATATTACATTAATTGGTTGAATTAATACTATTATATTAATGAATAATGATAGCTCTTTTGAATGTGATTTGTTGGAACATGAAACATCTATACTATTTTTTATGCTAATTTGCCATTCTCAATACTGCAAATTTTCTTTTTGTAAAAATATATTTAATATAATATATATTTCACTCGGCATGATCACCTATAGATAAGATAATTATATTCTTTATATAAAATCAGTTGTATCCCTGAATAATTAAGTGCTAAATCCTAATTTCAACAATAGTATTATTAGTAAAGCAAAATTTTGTAGTAGACTATTTTATTTTATTTGAACAACTAATTGTTTGATCAACTCGATTTTGATAGGTTTAATTATCTCATTGCAAATATGCATATTATGCACCACTTATTAATTCATAATAAGTGATAAAATATTATATTTTGTATGACACCATTTAATATAATTATAGCGCCAGTGACAATATAAATATATAAAAATAATAAATTGCGTAAAGATGAAGATAAATATTATGCATGTTTCAAGTTTAGGATGTTACAATTATCCATCTCTAAGAATTGTAAGAAATATTAGGATAAAATTCTTGAACTATATACACGCGGTACTCTAACTACTATAATCAAAGAAAAAAAACAACCCCAAATGAAATGGAAATTACAATCAAAATTATAAAATAAACCGAACTATAAATCTAGTCGAGAAAACCCTCTTTCCGCAAGACAAATTACATCATGGTTAGTGCTCTCGAATTGACATATTATCCCCAAAGATGAAACGGCTTCCTCCTAACGTATATAACATCTCAAACCTGCTAGGCACCGATAAACTTGATAGAGCTCCATGTCACGACCCTATTTTGCTAAGGATAGCGAAAATGGGTAATTCGCGACTAATAAGGGGATTATAGAAGCGGGGAAGAAAAGGGGTAGAATTCAAGGAACTTGTCGAAAGCCAATCGATTAATACCATGAACTAGGAGCCTAGTATTTAATTACAAGATCTCAAAATAGAATAATTAATCATATCAACTAAATCAGAGTTCGAAGGTGAGACTTTGAAAATCTCACTTAACAAAAGCACAGCGGAATAAGTCCTTACTAAACGACTTCGTGTATGAAGACACGAATCGTCGAGAAATCCACATGATTATTTAATAACATCGACTCCGATCAATGCTCCTTCCTCTTGACGTTCAACCTGCACATTTATAAATACATGCAGGGCTGAGTACAGGAGTACTCAGTGGACACGTGCCAAAACAAAACATACATTATATATTTGTCATGATCAACAGTATCACACGGGGTTTTTCTTAAAAAGGCCCGAGCATACTAAATTCTTTTGTGATCTTAAAAGTCCGACTGCAGTCTAAGTTCTTTAAAACTCATACCATGTCTGAGAATCGCGTGCCGTGAAGGTGGCCACCTTCAACGGACACCCTTGCCGGCCAACCTCTCTAGCATGGCTCACAGCTCTTGTGCACATTATTCCGAACAGGATTTGCGGTCCTATTGGGAACAGAATTCGTTACTTAGTTTTGGCATCGCCAAAACTCTCGACATATAGCCCCAACAGATAGGCCTCGAAAACAAACATTTTATGGCATGACAACAACTTTAACATAATCACAGCTCCATTTTGGGAAAAGATGATATTTCATAACTTCAAAAGTATTTGCTTTATATCCACACTATAGTGATGGATATTAGAAGAAAGCCCACCTGATATGCTTATTCCCGAGTAACAACTCTTGTCTGACCTTACTTGCCCTTGAATAATTTATCCTTTGAAAATAAATAGCGTAGCACGCTAATTAGTACTTGGACTAATTTTCTTGAGAGAAGAATGCATGCATCCTAAAGGATAGCACCTATATCTTAGTCTCGGCTCATATGATTTTTCTCAAATCCTATTCTCGGGCTTCACTGCTCTGCAGAATTTAATTATTCTCTTTACTAATTTTGGAAAATTTCTATTTTCTCTAAAATAAATATTTGGGCACTCATTTAATAAATTGTGATTCTTGGAAAAATCCCTTCTTAAATCCTTTTTCTTCGGATTTATCTTAAGGCCGCCCATGGTGTCGCTGGGCGATGCCGGTCGGCCTTCGCGTCCCCAACTTCCTTACTTCCCGTCTTTGGGAATTAATTAAATTATACGAGAATTTCGATTAAGCATCCAAGCTCCATTTTTCCAATTAAAACTCGGCCCTTAATTAATTAATTTAGTAGATCGGGACTTAGTCCACTAATTAAATTCCAATCCAAGCACAAATAATTTTCGGTCCTAGCTAATTTAATTATGTCGCCCTACTGAAAAGAAAACTCAGCCCATTCTCTTTCTCTTTTCTCTCCTATTCACTTCTGGGCCCAAATCATATTTAAGATGTATATATATATAGTGGCCCATCATAAAAATATACTCAATCAATTAATTCAAATGGGACTTAGCCCAAATACTATTTAATTTACTTGGCCCAGCAACTAAATAGTGGGGCATCAGCCCAAATACTTACTTCTTCTTACCCATCGGTACTTCCTCCCCCAAATCACATTTCTTCTCAATTGTAAATCCCTAAATTGAAGAAAACGCAGCGGCTCCTTCCCTCAATTTCTCCGACCAACTCACGCCGTTAGCACCCCTCCCTTGTCCACCATTCGGGTTCTGCAATCAAACCGAGAGGACCGAGAGGCATCGCCTCTCCTTCTCTCCCTTCCGGTGAGTTCACGGTTGGAGCCTCGCCACACTCTCTTCTCCGTGAAACCGCCGCTACTTTGACGGAGCTCCGGAGTCCCGTCGGTGCGTGCTCCCTTCTCCACCGTGTTTTCTCCCTCCGTCGGATCCACCATTCATTCATCGGGAATTCTCCCTCTCACGCCTCCCTTTTCTCCGATGTCGGCGTCTCCAAAGCCAGCATGCACCGAGCTGCCGGAATCCGAGCCCGATCTCTTCGTCGGGTTCTCTTCCTCTCTCCTCGAACTCACCGATGGCCTCTCGTCGGTCTTCGAGCTCCCCCCCCCTCACGTCGAGCCCTCTGGAGGCAGCGGCACCGGCGGATTTGCAGCGCTGCCGCCCTCGCTTCCGGTGCTCGGCAGGCAGAGTTGCCGCTTGCCAGCCGCCGTTCCGCCGCCTCAGCCTGCCCTCCGGGGTTCCGGCTCGCCTCGTCGACTTCCTCTCGGCCTAAAGCTAAGTCTTTATCCTATTACTTGGTTCGTTTTGTGGTTCCCTACTCGGTAGCTATGATGCCGATTCCTGACTTTTCCTTTTGGGCGATTAGTTTACTGTATATAGTCCTTACTCTTATACTCCCTCCGTCCTTGAAAAATTGTCCCAATTTACCATTTCGGTCCGTCCAAAATTTGTCCCAATTTACCATTTCGGTCCGTCCCTGAAAATTTATCCCACTTCAAACTTACTAAAAATGGACATATCTATTTACTCCTCCACATTATTGTTATCTGCATTTTGATCCTCTCTCACTTACAATCGGGTGAATGCATTTTGCATTCCACCCTTTCGTCTCCCTCATTACTCCACCGCTTCCTTCACTCTACACAACCACCCACCGCCTCCTTCATCAATGCACCACCACCCCACTGCCTCCATGAATGCCATTAAGCCACCCAACCGCCTCCTTCAATGCTACGCAACCACCCTCCATCGTCTTCCTCATTTAAATCGTCGACATCCATCCCCCTTCCACCCACCGCCTCCTTCACTCCACCGAAACCCTAGGTCGTGGAGCACCTCCTTCCTCCACGATTTGATTTCAGGCAACATCCACCTCATATAGCCCCGATCGAAAACCCTAATTTTTTCGCACCTTCGCCTCCGTCATAATGTCTCACGGAAACCCTAATTTTTTCGAAGAGTCTGGAGATCCCAACTCCTGGGCTGGTTTGTCGGCCGACGATCTGGACGACATCGTCGTCCCAGACACTCCAGAGCATATTGGCCTTCATACCCCCCATTTAAAATAACATGATGTAGAATACTAACACAAAATCATGCAAAAAAACACAAAAAGCAGCAGAAATATGGAATTGAATGTATATTTGTTAGTCATCTACTTACCATGTGTTAAACCAAATAGAACTTCAATCCAAATCATTAGTCTGAGTTTAAATCAAAGGAAATAAAATTGAAATCAAACTTTACAAAGAAACCCTTATTATACAAGTAATATTTTTTGGAATTGAAAGTGTATTTGTTAGTCCTCTACTCACCATGTATTAAACCAAACAAAACTTTAATCCAAATCATATAGTCTAAGTTTAAAAATATTTTGGTTCCACATTGAATAAACTATATTCAGTAAAATATTTCTTACCTTTTCAAATTATTTGTGCTGTTTATGCCTGGGCAGGCACTAGAAACAAGATTTGTTCCATCTTACAAAAGCTGCTTTGATTCAGGTGTAGTGTACCTGAAATATACATTAATTTTTTTTATTTATATGTATAGTATTATTTGAAATAACAGTTTATGATTATATGTACATTGAGCACATGAAATATTCAGTCATAGGTATTGAGGGATGCTCAGTATTAATACCTTTTGTCTGTTAGTTTACAACTTCAGTCTTTAGTGCTAGACATCATGTAAACCGTTTTGTAATATTTCCTGCACATCAGGATTGTATTAGTGTTGAAAATGTAATCTGAAAAGATATATCTATAATGTAATTAATTTTCTTACCTTTTATTTATTCTTCTTTCTTCCTACCATTTTCTTCTGGTTATAGACTTGTGCAGCTCTTTACGCGTGCATCATCTATGTGTGCCCTTCTGTAATCATTTTGCATTCAGCAGAAACTCTCTTTCCTTATTCTCGAAGGAGGCGGCTGGTCTCCAATTAGGTTTACTTTTTCCTCCTCTTGGTATTCCTGTGAAAGGTCGCTTTTTTAATAGGAGAAAGTTCAATAATTTCTAATTAAATGTGCCAGTCAGAGAGCCCCATTTAATGTGCCATTATTTTCAATGTATTATATACATTAGATATAGCATTCGGTTAAAGTTTAGTATTTCAACAATTTAGAGGCTCTTTATGGTTTAGGTTAATGTTGTGAGTTTTAGTCATTTAAGTCACTTAGTTGTTAGGTTTCTTACCGAATTATTATATATAGGTTTTTTCTAATTATTTTTTAGGTTTCTTCAACTCTCTTTAAATTCCCATTTTTATTGTTGTTTATGTTTTCGTGCAGATATAACTTTAGATGTTAGTAATTTGTTTAAATAATGTAGCACCCCAGAAAATTGTGACTTTTTTTTTAATTATTTTTATTTGATGGCTTATTTTATTTTAATTAATGTGGATGTTGAATGAGAATTTCTTTTGTGGAAATTGAGTCTCTATGTATTTGAGTTAATTATATGAAATTAGTTGTTGTGAGTTATGTGAGTTAATGTGATTAAGCTTCCAATGTGTGAATTAAATTAAATGGGTTAATGCATAATCATTCTAGCCATTTTATTTGAAATTTTTGGCCCTCCTATTTATTGGAAATAATACTTTCTTCTTGGATTTAATTAATTGCTTTGAGATATTTATCCAAATTAAATCCAATCCAAATTATCCCTATGCTATTCTAAATGATTTTCGACCCCCTTGGCCATCCCTTGAGATTTTTGAAATCTCCCATTAATTAGGAGAAGAAATTATTTTTGTAGATTTAATTGGTATCTTGTTTATCTCTTTGCTTGAATTAAAATCCAATTAAATCTTACCATATCTTGCCAAATCTCTCCATATCCTATGTTAATTAGGATTTAATTCTTTCTTTCCCTAAAACCTCATAATTTTCGCCCATATGCCTTTCAATTACTTGTGAGATTAATTTATTTGTTACCTATTTTGTGGGAGTCTTTTCCTACAAGAAATTACCAAATTTAAATCCTATTCCTATTTGATTTGAGGATTTAAGTATTTTTCCTTGATTTTTCCCATTATACATGCCCCTTTTTATTTCCCCAGTTGGAGATACTTGAATTATTTTGTTACATTATTTATGAGATACTCAATATCTTTTTACCTATTTTGTGAGTGTCTTTCTCTTCAAGTAAATACCAAATAAATATCTATGCTAATTAAATAGCAATTTTTGAAAATTACTCCCCCACATACTACACGCCTATTTTTCTTTTAATCGTGGGATTTATTCATTGACCTCTATTTTATTCTTCCACAATTTTAATTGCTTTATTGTGAGATTTATCCTAGACTATAAATTAAAAGAACCCTAAGCCTAGCCCTCATATTTTCGCCCCCCTCTTCTTTCCATACCACACGTCTCTCTCTTCCTCTCCTTCTCCACCAATCATTCACCAATTCCTTGTTCTTGCATCATTGTGGAGTAGGAATTTCAAGATTTATTGAAGAATCGCATCATTCGTCATTCCTACCGATTATTTTTCAAGAAAAAGGTATACTTTGATTCATCTTTCTCCTTCTTACCATTGAATCCATGTTTCTTGATCCCCTCATGCATATAATGAGTGTAGAAATTGTAGATCTAAAAATTAATCGGTTGGGAAGGATGTTTGCATGAGAAAGTATGTGTATGTGAGTTTGTGGATGATTCATTGGTGAATGCTATGTGTAAATAGGAGAACATGGTTGTGATGTCGTTTTGAAGTGGGAATATGTGTTGAAAGCATGAATATGTATGTGTGGATGAATGATAGACAAACACTAGTTTGTAAATGTTGAGCATGAAAACTGTGGTATTCAGAAAATAGGTTCCGACGAGTGTTTGGCCAACCAAACGATCTTATTTTGGCACGAATTTTTAACTGAGTGAAATTTTAAGTGTCTTCTGTGTTGTGTCAAAATTTCAGCCTCTTTTGACGAAAGATGAAATTTTAACGAATTTTTCAATTGAACTGCGCAGTCTTGTCAGAATTTGTATTCTCATCTAGTGAGTTTCGTTTATATTTTTGACCGACCTAAAGATGTGATTTTGGTGTGGATTTTTAACTGGATGAACCTTGATGTGTCTACTGTGTGGTGACCAAAGTTTAGCTTCAAATGATATCAGATGGATTTTTAATGATTTTTTACAAAACAACTACGCTGTTCTGCCAGATTCATGTCTTGATTGAAATAGTCTTGTTGGCAAGTTTTGAATGAAATACATTATACATGTGTGAGTAAGAACTTATCCTATGATGTGATTATGCGTTGCACGTTGATGTATGCCAAAGGGTTCGTATCGTTTATGATGGTGAACGTTGGGATGGGCAATATGAGAAAAAGATGAAAGGAACGATAGGGCATGCATGAATAATATGTTGATAGAAAACTGATTGTGTTGTATTATGTGGTTATGATGTTGATAAGAGTTGTTGTGCGTACGTGGGTACAAAGAGCAAGGATTTCAATAAAGTTGTGAACCGTGTTTATAAGCAATCGAGGTGGGCTTTCTTTACTAAAACTCTTTTGTGTTTCAAAATTATGATATTGGAGATATAAGGATGGTTTAAAGTGTTATGTCATGCCATGATTGTTTTGATGTTGAGATTGTTGTCTGATGCCTAGTTCGTTTGAGCTTGCTCCGTTAAGCTATATGGCTATGTGTGAAATGAATTCGGGTCTGAGTAGGGCCGCAAACCCTATCAGGCTGTGTACACAGGTGGGATCGGGAGCCGTCCTTGCTAGTCGGCCGGTCTCGTGGGCGAATAGTGTTGCCACACTTTCGTCGCACTATGGTAAGAGGATGTGATTGATTGATTGTGGAGAAAGTGGGGAGGTTGTTTTGACTGGCCAGTCTACGAAAATGTTTTGTGATACTCGATGATATTCTTTTCTAAAATGTTAAAATTCGAGTTCACTATGGTATGGATGACATAACTTTTATCAACTATTTTGACGTGTGTCCATTGAGTATACCAAGTACTGAGCCCTGCTTATGTTTTCCCTATGTGCAGGTTGAGCGGGATGTTGCGGCGGATGTTGAGTCGAGCTTTAGGAAATTCCCGGATGCGTCGTGTCTTCATACATGGGCGTCATCCCTTGACACTTGTTTTCCGCTTCCTTATTTGAAACTATTTTCTAACAGTCTTCCGCATTAATCTATACAGTTTTATGCCACTAAGTACTTTGAGACATTTATTCCCTGCTTAAACATTTTGTAGACTATAACACTTCATCTTGAAGTTTAATTGAGTTTTCATATTAAATGTTGTTCTTTATCGTTTCCCCATAGTCACGAGTTCTTCGTCTTTACTATCCTTAGTAAGGGCGGTGCTGACAAATAAAATGTGGTATATAGGTGGTTTATTTATTTTTTGTTATTTGGAAAGTTTTTCTCATGATGATGTCTTTTTGGGAACCTACACCAAACTTTTGGAGTGCATGCTCAGCTTCCTATCTTCTATAAATACCTTGATGTCTTCGATTTTCAATCATCCAAACACATTCAAAATCTGAAAAGAAAACACCATCTAGCATCTTAGAGCATCCACAATAGGGGCGGCGCGCCGGCCGCCCAGGAGTCGCCGCCGCCCCGTCTAACTATTGTAGGAAAAGCGTCCACCCCGACGCGGACGAATGGGAGGGGGAGGAACATCCATCGGCGAGCAGGCGGCTAGGCCATGCCGGTGCGCGTTCGGCGTGCCTACCTATTGCGCGTCCGGCCGGCGGATTTTTTTATTATTAATTTAGAAAATTTTTGAATAAATTTTTATCAAATATATTTAAACAAACCCTTACCTGATGAAGAGGAAATGGCTGAAAGAAGAACCGTGGAGAGATATACGACGAATTTGGATTCTGGAGAGATACATACGAAGAAGACGGATGGAGGCTATTAAATTATGTTATTCTACATATGAAGAAGACGGACGGAGGCTATTAAATTAGGTTATTCTGTATGGGCTTGATAGTTGTGGGCCTCAATTATATATTTAATTATAATTGATTATATAATTTGTAGTACTAACTCAGTACTCTAACTATGTTAATAATACACGAATTTAGTGTTTTCAATTTTAATTTATTTAATTAGCCGCTTTTTTCTAATTATGTATAGTACGATAATTTTAATCTCCATTGAATTAAAGTATACAAAGAATAAAATAAAGTGAAATGTGGCTAAAAAAAGTGTTCACTATTGCTGCGGAAACTTTTTTTTGTGGCCGCAGACAAATTAGAAGTGGCCGTGGACAAAAAAAGTGGTGGGGCGGGAGGAAGTTTTCACCCTATTGTGGATGCTCTTAAAGTTTCCAGTTCAGTTAAAGAAAATATTCATTATTTCTGTTTTCTTTTATTTTGTCATTTATTATTATCATGTTCTAACAGTATATTCACCTATACAATCATTATTTTACAGCAGCTGTGCAACTAAGTGGTTCTGTTATACAATTATATAGTATTTGCTTCTGTCCATTCTCTATAAATTCTTTCATTCTCTGGTCATATGTATTCTTATAATGGTTTTGAGTTCTGACCTTTTTTAATTGCCTTTTCTTTTTGTGTAGAACATCTCTCTGATCATCCATTTATCACTTCATGCCTCCTTCTTTCTCAGTTTATAATCTGGCAAAAAGTTTGAATTCAGTCTCAAATTAATATTCTGTGTAGGCAATTATTATTTATGGTTGGTGATATAGTGTAGTGAAAAGGTTTATGGAGTTCACCTCTGTAATGTTTACATCCATTAACATCTCTCTGATCATCCATTTATCACTTCATGCCTCCTTCTTTCATTGCTTATAATCTGGAAAAAAAATTGAAATCATTCTCAAATTAATATTATGTGTAGGAAATGAAAGTTTATTATTTGTGATACACTGTATTGCAAGGTTTTTGGAGTTCATGTGTATTGTCTACATCCATTGAATGCTGTCAGTTGTAAATTGTTTATGACCATCCTATTGTAACTTCCATTATCATTTTTCAGAGCTTATAACATGGCCAACAATGTGAGATCAGTCTTCTAGGTTACTTATAGGTTTCTCAGAAAGCATATGTTTCACTTGATTTTTCCAATGTTGCTAATGAGAAAAGTAATGAATGGTGTGTTAAAGGATCTTAACTACTTTTTGGAGCTGATTTTGTTGAGGTATTTCTATTTTGTAATTATATTTTAGCTATATTTATTATTTTGTAATTCTTCTTACTGTTTGATAACTCATTTTTATTACTCCTAACTATTATAGGTATCTCAGGAAGTCTTTCTTACACCTGCCACTGTTACTAATGAGAAAATTCATGAATTGAGTGTTGAAGGCTCTGTGAAGTGATGTTTGGAGACTGAATTTGAAGGATGTGATGATTCTAATAAAGTTCAGCTGAAGAAGAAAGAGAAAATTACTGGTCTTAATTAGATGGGAAATCAGATTTGGGTTTTATGTGTTTTGCAGTTTTATTTTTTCCTTTTTTGATCTTGCAAGAGTTCTCATCTTATGTTTTTTTGAGTTGGTTTTTTATTGTCACTGAACTTGACCGTTTTTTTGATGCTGTAGTGGAATGTGCATGTTTTCCATGTAGTCAAGTTAGTTAGATGAGAAGAATGAGAAAATTTTGTAATGTTTATCTATCCCTTTATTTTATAATGAAGTTTTTAAGTTATAGTTCATTATTTTTTCTCACTCCATAACAGTTTAGTAAAAGATATAAGTTAAATAAAATAAATATGTCAATCTTTTAAGAGATGCAAGTTCAACATAATAAGCATTTTCAATGTTCAATCCATCATTCACTCAAATGCCATAAAAAATTATAATATATGCTAAAAAAATATGGTTGCATATGTAATACATATACATTGTAGAATTATCTGTACAAATTTAGTTATACACTCTAGTTCACTTACCTTTTTAGCTCGTTGGGATTATTCCCTGGTTGCTCCTCTTCATTTTTAACTTATTTTTAACTTGAAGATGTCTTTGTTTCTGTGTACAATTGTGCCTGCTGTAAATTATGATCTCATAGATTAGTATAGGCTTCAATAAACTTGATACAATTTTTATTAGCACTATAAATACCTGCAAGTATACAGAGTAGGTATAGTATAACTAAAGGTTAGTATCGGATATCGATCACGGGGAAAACTGACACAAACTAGCTCTCTTCTACTAAAACTCAATTACTATTTGAAGAACCAAAAGATTTTTGGATTTTTGAAAACAAAGAACAGTTTGAAAGCAATAAACAACTAATTGCAGATAAATCACACAGATAAAAGTATAGAGATAAGGGAATTCCAGGGATGTGTGTTCACAGTTATGGTTATACAAATTCCAACTACAATACCCTAGCACAGTTCTTACTTTGATAGAACGAGTCACCTAGTTTATGCTCATGCGATGCAAACGTTGGTTACAAACATTAGGGTTGTCAATCCTAAATATGTAACTCCTAAAAGCTCCTAAGACCCTTAAAAAGTCCTCACTTTTAATTAACAGTGCCATTTTAAAGGGAAGCTAATTGTAGTGTCTATTAAGTGGATCTAACTCGCCAAACTCCTGTCACGATTATGTAGCTGGTTATATTAAATCATCACAGAATGTGTCACTCAAACATGAAGCATTATCCAACAACTTTAGGAAGAAACAAAGTAAGAACAAAACGGATATTAAAAAGAAAAGGAATTGTATAACCAAAGTCGTTACTAACACATCCCTAAAATCCTATGAATTTAGTTACACATGATAGAATAATCTAAAAACATAGATTGAAGGGAAAACAATTGGAACATAAAACTATTTGAATCCTTCTCCAACTCCTTGCACAATGAAGCACTCTAACTTTTAACCTCTGGAAAGTATGTTGCAAAAAAGAGGATTTCTAATGAGAAGTTTGAGGGGGTATTTATAGGAGAAAAATCGCCCCTTCTCAAATAAGGAAAATGGTTGCAAAATATGGTAAATCTTGTAGAGAAAATTAGGGCAAATCTGATCGCCGTTCTTTTGTGGCGGACTGCCGCACCTTGGCCAGCGATCGCCATGCATTGATCCGAGGCTTCTGACTCTTGGGTGGCAGTTGCCACGTATTGCCTGACGGTCGCTAGGCGTGTCTTCATTCTATGCACATATTTTCCGAAACGGACCGCTACAGATATGGCGGTCGCTGGTTGCTCCCAGAAACTCCAGATTTCTTACTTCGCATTTTGACTCCTTTTTAAGCTCAAATATGCACATTTCTCACAAAACATGTCAAAATACCTAAATATATAAAATATGCAAATAATAGACATGTAATGCAACTTTGATATTCAAAAGGACCAAATAATGGCCTTAAAACCATGCAAAATCTGGGCGTATCGACTCCCCCAAACTTACATTTTTGTTTGTCCTCGAACAAAACATGACACAATGATAGACGCACAGAATGCACAAGGACTAGACGTCGTAATTTTCTCAAAAGATGGAAGAATAGATTAAGCATGTATTAATGCAATCAAATCAAGCAAGGCTTATTAGTGCACTTTCATTACTAACTCATGGAACATCTTGAAATCATGCACTCACATGTGGCAAACTTCCAAAGATGGGAAGTGATTTATCTTTCACTCTCAAAGTTTATATGGCAAAGTGTATAACTCTCAAATCATGCATCATGCAAAGTTTACCATAGGCTTGCTCAAAGTCTAATCCCTCCTCTACTAAATGTGATTAAGAATCAAAAGTCTGAAATGTCTTTATTTTTTATTGTAATGTAGGCTCTTTGGTACGTGAGGATTATTTGGCTAAAAAGTGACTTCAAAAATAAAAATATCCCAAGTAGAGTAAAAATAACTCCACTTTTCTAATAACCCAAGACACTTTTAACACTTTATTTTTCTCCTTCAACTCACTTTCCAAACCTTTGATTTTTCTCTATTTTCTTCACAACCTTTCACAACTTTTTCTTTTCTTTCTTTTCTTTCTTTTTTTCATAAGCATCCTTTCTAAGATTAAGCACACAGTTTTAATTTTTTCTATTTCACAACTTGAACTTTTCTATGTTTAAGCACACTACTTTTTATAATTTTCCTCCTTATCTCTCCAATTCCTTTACAAAAGATAAAAACTAAACTAACCCAAAGAATTGTCCCCATTTATTTTAACTTTCAAAGAATATTCTTAAAGGCTCAAAATTAGCTCCAAAGGGAAAATTTTGAGAGGGTCGAAAATTTAGGAATAAAAGTAGCTAAGAAAAGATGGCCTAACATTCTCCTAAATCAACTTAAACACTATGTAAACTTAGGCAGACTAGGAGCAAGTTCTAGAAACATATACATGCATGCAAATAGATCACACAAAAAATAATTAAGGTTCAAATCTCACAAGGTATAAGCATGATTTAAGGGGAAAACAATACAAATCGGCCATAGCTCGAAACAAATGGGAATAGCTCGAATAAAATCAGAGTATCATTTCAACAATCAACAACTCCAAACGAAAATATCTCAACAATACACGAACTCAAAAGAAACAATATTTAGCGGTAGCATTTCGAGAGTAGAATAATGCTATGTATGAAGACACAATATATTCTAGACATTTGATAGACATTCTTCACTTTTATGCTCAGCACCCACCGCGCTCGTCACCGCTCAACCTGCACATAGGGAAAACACATGCAGGGCTGAGTACTTGATGTACTCAGTGAACAAATGCCAAAACAATTTTATAAAAACAATTATATTATGCCACCATTGAGTGACCTCAGGGTTTTAACTTGAAAAGGCCCGAGACACTAAAAATATCCCAAACACAAACTTTCAACTCATCCTCAAATCCTTTTTCCTCATCATTTCAAAACACAACCATTTTCCGTGATTTATTTAAGAAACTGTCATATCTGTTCTTTAGGGTGCCGTGTAAGGGGCCACTTTCCACGAGCACGAAAACTGGCCAACCCGTTCAATGACTCACGGTCCTCATCATGTACACTAGTCCGAGTAGGGACGCACCCTTGCTAGGAACCGAATTTGATTAAACTCATAGTAGGGATTTACTCCCCACTAAATAATCATCATCTCAACAACCTCAACCTCAACAACAACATCAACATCAACATCCTGTGAACGAGAATGTGGCCGCAAACTCGATCACTAGACCGGCCGACCCAAAAGACGGTTCACGATCCCCATTGGTGTACACTAGTCCGAGTAGGGACTCACTCCCTAGTTAGACCCGAATTCGATTTCAATAGGTCTAGTAGGGACAACTCACTTGCAAAACAAACATATAGGCAATTTCTCCAAAACAAAAACATGGCATGGCATACCCTTTGCAAACTTTATTTTTCCTCAAAAACATATTTAAAACATAAATCATTTTTCTGTCAAGGTCGAGCATCATCATATTACATCCACAAAGTCGAGCAATTCACAACCAATTCACAACATATGACAATCACTTTCACACCTTAAACACATATATCACATTGCCATGGAATGAAATAATACTTGGCAATCACACCTAGAAAGCAATTCATCACTTTAAAAGATGCTCAAACCGGACATAATAAATCGCAAGCTCTTGAAAATAATTTAGTTCGAAAGCCCACCTCGACTGCTTAAAGGTGTCGCACTTGAGTATTTCCTCTTTCCGGATTAGAGTCTCACGGAACAATTCCCTTTAGATAAATAAAATAATAACACAACAATCAGCGCGAGAAAAATGCCAATTAGAATGCATGCACCCTCATTAAGGTCTTTTATCTCGTTTCTCGGTTTTCGCATATTTTTGATTATTCGGCGGCCGCCCAAGACATCGCTTGAGACGCCGGTCGGCCGCTTACGCCCATAATTCCTCCGTTGGCTCTTCGTATTTCTCTCCACAATATCGAATTAAAATCCCAAAATTATTTAAGCACATAAATTATCATCGAAATTATTTTCCCTCGAAAATATATTTATTTCGGACTTAGGATAAATTATTCGTACTTCAAATTATTCGGGAGCTAATTAAATAATTTCCCACGATTAATTTATCAGCCCAAGAATCAAATTAATTATTTAGTTAGCCCAACTTAAATAAATCCTCCAATTTAATTTTAAGGCCCAAATCGTTTTAAAATAACAAAGGCCTAAATCTGAAAAAAAACAAATGGCCCACTTAAACTCCTCCCTCCTTCATGCCCCAAACTTCCTCTCTCCCTATCTCTCTAATTCTCTTCGCCCAAAACGGGCAATTCCAGGATCTCCGTCGCCGTCTCCAATTCCGCCAGAGCCGTCGGTCGTCTTCAGCGTCAAGCCACCGCCGCCAATCGCCGGAAGAGCTGCTGCTGTCTCGCCGAGAGGACGCTGCTGTCGCCGCTGCACAGAGTCATCGCTGCAGTTCGCCGCTGCTCCGTCTGCACAAAGCCGTCGGCTGTTGTTCGCCGTTGCTCCGTCGGTGGTCGTGCAGCCCCGAAACATCACCGCAGCCCCCGGTTCGTCCCAAAACCAACCCGAACAGCCCCGAAACCAACCCGGTTTCAACCGAACAGATCGGTTCTCATTCAAAGTATGCTTCTTTTCATTTTTAGTTAACAATTTCACTGTGATGGGTGTTCGATTATTGGAGTTTGATTGGTGATGCTTGTTGATTGCATTATGTGGGAAGCGTGTAGGATGATATGTCGTGAATAGAATGCTAAAAATTCATGCTTTAAAAATTGGGTAGAAATTATACCTTGGACAGATTTCGAAAGACAACTGGTAGCTCTCTCTCTCTTCTCACGAATTTGGTTCTCCATTTCTTGAATTGAAGTTGTGAAGAAGAGGTCTTGGTTTTCTTGCTGCAGAGAACGAGTATAATTGGAAAATAAACTGAATTTGGAGATTTAAAATAGAGGGATGGGTGGTTTGGATGTGAGAGAGATTTGGGGAGAGAGAACGGTTTTTCCAACGTGGGTTGAGGGAAAGAAAATATCTGAGAATCTTTAATTAAATGATTTACTGACTTTGTGACCAAGTTAGATAAATTTGATTTTTTTGAATTTTTTTTCTGGGGGAACAGGAACCAGGAGGGGCAGAACAATTGGGGATATCAGAATCTAGGCGACCAGTCCAATTGGGTCAATAGGAATCAGAACAATCCAACAAACTCCTATGTGCCACCACACCAGAGGAGTTACCAAGGCAACAACCAGAACCCTCAACCCAACTACCAAGAGTATCAAGGGTCGAGTCAGCAATACAACAACAATCCGGGAGGCCATGGGAATTTCCGTCCAAATTAGGGGCATGGTCCGAACTATCCTCAAGGACCGAATACCAGTCAACCGCACCCCAGGCAGTCAAAAAACCTCGACGAGATGGTGAACAATTTGGTTAGCTCACAACAACACATGCAGAACAATATGCAGTCCAACAATGATGTGGTACATAAGCTTCAAGACGCTCAAGTAGAGCAACAGGCAGCCATGGACATGCTGGAAAAGCAGCTATATCAGATCGCAACTTCCCTGAGTGAGATGTGCAGAAACGAAGGACGGATTCCTGCCTCAGTTAAGCCACCGGACAGGGCGAACGTCAGTCAGATCACCCTCAGATCTGGCCGAGAGTATGAAGGTCCGACAATGAAGATTGATGAAGGGATGAATCAAACCCCACTAGAGAAAGAAACTGAAACAGGGGAAGCCAGAACAAAGGATGATATCCAGAACAGAGACTTTGGGAAACCAGTACCCCAAGCGGCTGACCCACTCTTTTCAGACCCAGGAGCTGAGGTGGAGGTTGAAGAAATAAGGAAAGAAGCTGGAGAATCATCCAAGGGAGATGTCAGCAACAAGGCGAACCAAGTGAAACCTTTTCCCTACAGAGGGGAGGTCAAGAAGAAGAAGGATGATCTGGTAGACTTCATGGAAATCTTCAGGTAGCTGGAAATCAACCTGCCGCTTCTCCAATCCTTGAAGCTGCCCATTTTTAGCAAGTTCATCAAGGAATTTATCACCGGGAAGACTAAACCCAATGGCAAAATAGTGATCGGAGAAACTGTGTCGGTAGTGATTCAGAAGAGGAGGATGTCGTCGAAGCGCACTGACCCAGGTATGTTCACTCTTCTCATTTCAATCGAGAACATTAGATTTGAGCATTCTATGTGTGACCTAGGAGCATCAATAAATGTTTTACCACTTTCCATCTATAAGAAATTGGAAAGAGTAAGAATGGTTTATACGAAAGTGGTAATTCAATTAGCGGATAGGTCGTGCATTAGTCCCGAGGGTGTGCTGGAAAACGTGATAGTTAAAGTGCATGATTTCTTGTATCCAGCTGATTTCCATGTGATTAAGATGAGTGAGTATGAATCTGCTGAATCTAGCGGAGTGCTTTTAGGTAGACCATTTCTGCGCACCGCTAAGACCATAATTGATGTGTTTGATGGAACCATATGTTTGGATTATCATGGGGAGAAATTCACGTTCAATATTGATGAGGCTATGAAAAAGCCGTTGGATGTGGAAAATATGCATGTTGTGGATATTATTAAACCCTAGTCCAAGAATATCTCGAGACCGAATTAATGCATGAGCATATTGACAATTCAAAGCTAAGCCACTCTATTAATAGAGAGGTACAAGGATTGTGCGAGGCCATAAATACTCTGGAGTTGACAAATGAGGAGCTAGCAGAGGCAATTTCAGAATTCTATATGAGTCCTGAATCCACCAGGTCAAAAGGATTAGCCTATGCGGCTAGTGTGGAAAATTTTCCTGGACCCAAAGGATCAATTACCCAAGAGATGAAGAAGAATCCACTACCCCAGGAGATAAGTCCGCCAAAAAATGAGCTGAAGACACTGCCACCTGGTCTAAGGTATGCTTATTTGGAGGAGAACGAGATGTTCCCAGTGATCGTCAACAGCAACCTGACCGAGGGACAAGAGGGTGAGTTACTGGAGGTGATCATGAGGAATAAAAAGGTCATAGGATGGACTCTATCTGACTTAGTGGGAATCAGTCCCGACCTCTGCCTGCGTCATATTCGTCTGGAGGAAGAAGCCAAGGCCCACCGAGATCCATAGAGGAAATTGAACCCGAATATGAGGGAAGAAGTCTTGAAAGAAGTCCTGAAGCTACTGTCATTGGAAAACATCTACTCAATCCTAGATAGTGAGTGGGTAAACCCAGTCCACATGGTGCCGAAAAAGTCGGGACTTGAAGTGGTGAAGAATGAGAAGAATGAGCTAGTGCCCACAAGACTAGTAACATGCTGGAGAATGTGCATCGACTACCGGAAGTTGAACGAGGCTACACGAAAAGATCGCTTTCTATTGCCGTTTATCGACCAGATGTTGGAGAGGCTAGCGGGCAAGAAATTCTTCTGCTTTTTGGATGGCTACAGTGGGTATTTCCAGATTTATGTAGATCTGGAAGACCAGGAGAAGATAACTTTTACGTGCCCTTTTGGGACGTATGCCTATAGAAGGATGCCCTTTGGCCTGTGTAATGCACCGGGCACTTTTCAGAGGTGCATAATGAGCATCTTCTCGAACCTGCTGGAAGAATATATCCAAATCTTTATGGACGATTTCACAGTTTATGGGAGTTCCTTCGAAACTTGCCTAGCTAACTTGGATCTGGTATTACAGAGATGCCGAGAGAAGAATCTGGTGCTGAATTTTGAGAAATGCCACTTTATGGTACAGGAGGGAGTTGTTCTGGGCCACATCATCTCGGAAAAGGGTATTCAGGTGGATAAGACAAAGGTAGACGTGATCTCAGGGCTTCCTTATCCTACAAATCAGAAGGAAATAAGGGGATTTTTGGGCCACGCAGGATTCTACCGAAGGTTCATCAAGGATTTCGCAAAAATCGCACAGCTACTTACCCGCCTCCTGCAGAATGACGTAGATTTCAACTCTGACGAGGCATGTCAAGGGGCCTTCCAACTTATGAAGGACAAGCTTGTATCAACCCCTATCATCAGAGCTCTAGACTGGAATCACCCCTTCGAGGTGATGTGCGACGTCAGCGACTACGTGTCGGAGCAGTGCTAGGTCACAAAATTGAAGGGAAGAACTATGTGATTTTCTATGCCTCGAAGACTCTTAATCAAGCCCAGAAGAATTACGACACCACAGAGAAAGAAATGTTATCTATCGTATACTCTTTTGAATAGTTCCGACCATACTTACTTGGGTCGAAGGTGATAGTATTCACTGATCACGCAGCGATCATGTACTTGTTGGCAAAGAATGAGTCTAAGCCAAGACTGATCCGATGGGTGTTGTTACAACAAGAGTTTGACTGGGAAGTGAAGGACAAAAAGGGTACCGAAAATAAGGTGGCTGGCCATCTAAGCAGGATCTTTCAAGGAGACACAGAAGAAGCTATACCGGATGCATTCTCGAAAGAGCATCTATACTATACAGGGGATTCACCGAGACCTATCAGATGGGATAAGGTGTTGCCAGTGACCGGGCCAGGAGTTTCCGACAAAGGGAAGTATCAGCTGAATGCAGAGCCATGGTTTGAGGACTTAGCCAACTACTTGGTCATAGGAGAGATGCCCAGTGCACCGGAAATTTCTCGGGCCCAGAGGATGAAAATTAAAAGTGAGGCCAAGTACTACTTTTGGGATGATCCATATCTTTGGAGAATGGGATCGGACCAAGTGATCAGAAGATGCACCTCAGAATGGGAACATAGGGGCGTGCTGGACCATTGTCATGCATTGGCATGCGGTGGACATTTTGGTCCAAGGCAGACTGCTCGAATGGTTTTAGACAGCGGATTCTACTGGCCGTCATTGAACAAGGACGCTTATGAGTACTACCGGAATTGTGGACGATGCCAGAAGACTGGTAGAATCTCTACTTGTGATGAGATGCCCCAGGTTCCAGTAATTGTGTGTGAAGTGTTCGATGTCTGGGGATGGACTTCATGGGTCCATTCTCATCTTCCTACGAAAATTCTTATATACTGGTGGCAGTAGATTATGTATCAAAGTGGATAGAGGCGAAGACGACTGCCACATGTGAAGCAAATGATTCCTCAAGGCTAACATTTTCAGCCGATATGGGGTGCCAAGGGCGGTCATTTCAGACCAAGGTGCGCACTTCTGTAATCGAACCATGGAGGCCCTTATGAAGAAATATGGAGTACATCACCGACTCTCTACTCCGTATCATCCACAGAGCAACGGGCAGGCAGAAATTTCCAACAAGGAGATAAAAGGTGTTATAGAGAATGTCTCCTTACATGCTCGTGTTCGATGACGCGCTCTGGGTCTACCGGACTACGTTCAAAACTCCCATTGGAATGTCTCCTTACATGCTCGTGTTCGACAAGATGTGTCATCTTCCGGTTGGCATTGAACATAAGGCATATTAGCCGGTCAGAGAGATGAACATGAAGCCCCAGGCCTGTGAAGGTCAAAGGAAGCACCAACTGCAAGAACTGGAGGAGTTGAGGCTTGAATCTTACGATGATGTGATGTGGTACAAAGAAAAAACCAAGTTGTGGCACGATAGAAACCTCCGGGTCAAGGAGTTGCAGGTTGATCAGAAAGTGCTCCTGTTCCAATCACGGTTTAAGCTGATGCCCGGGAAGCTGAAATCTAAATGGACAAAACCCTACATGATCGTGAGTCTCAGAGCAAACGGAGCTGTGGAAATTCAGGGATGCGCTTCTAACTCTATCAATTTCCTTGTTAATGGACATAGAGTTAAGGTGTTTAGGGATAGTTCAGAGTTGTGTGTGGTGGAAGAAATTCCACTGCGCATACTCCCCACTATCGCCTGCCTAACTGGTTAGAATGTTTAAGTATTTTTCGGGAATTCTTGGGTCAGGTAGATAAGCATGAAATTCTTGAAAATTTTAGAACTGAACCAATTTTCCCAAGAATACTTAAACACTTTTGTAAATAATGTGATTATGTTTTCTTGAATATTGATAAAAAAACCAAACAAAGGAAAAAATTGTTCGCTCAAAAATATTTTTGAAATGCCGAACACACCCAGAAAAGTAACTAGAGGTTAAAATTATTTCTGATTAAATTTCCTTGACCGGGGAGTTTGGTGTCTCGTTTTTCTTAGTTTAAAGTTATTCCTAAGTATTGTTTGTGAAGGGATAAGCATGAAATTGACAATTAAGTGAGGGGGAAAAATTTTCGGACAAAACAGGGGACGACCAGCGAAACATCGACAAAGGAGACGTCTGCAAACCCTACCTTCCAAAAAACCACCGTTGGCACCACCACAAAAAACTTCCGAGGCAGTGATTGCCTCTGCTACAGTGCCCACAACTGCTACAGTTTCGATGCAAGCGCCGACCGTAAACCTTCCATCACCAGTAACTACGGTAGCTCCGACCGCTGTCCCGATGACCGACGAGCTTGATCCAGAGCAAATTATGAAAGAGTTTCTCTAGAAATTCGGCGGAGGAGTGAAGGCGAGTAATCTTTTCACTCGAATGGCAGTTGCGTGTCAAGAAGAAGAAGCCATCTCAACCCTGACCCCACTAAAGATTTCACCCAGATCCCACACCTTTATTGAGACACCCACAACTCTAGCCATGTACACCCTAAGAGAAAAGCCCCAAATTCCAACCGAAACCCCAAACCGAGCAATAACCCCCATATTACTAATCCAAGACCCTACTGATCCTCCTATAAAAGGGGAAAAATTCAAGACAAGTTGCTCCAAGGGAGTACATATCACAGATCACGTCCTCCGCATGGCACAATTCTATATCGGATACAACCTGCTTAGTCAAGTAGGCACAACTCTCACCACTCCAGAGCTCTACTTTATCTGGTGCATGCTTAAGGGAGTGAAGGTGCACTTAGGTTACTGGATAGCCCAAGCCTGCCACTTAGTCAGGACTCACTCAGATCGCTACCTCCTCGGAGCTTTCCTTAAGAGGAATGTGGCTATGAAGATAGACAAGTCAGTCAACCACCTACCTAAGTGCGATACCTCAGGGAGTTTTGATATCCCCTTCCTTTTTAACAAGGGAGTCACCGTAATCAAGGAAGGTGTGGTTCGATTTTATGAGGTCGGACAACAAGAGGGGATGACTATGAAGACGGAGAGAGAGGAGGAAGATGTTCTAGCCAAGGTAGCCGATGATGAATGGAGAAGAAGAATGAAGGAGATAATGAGCAGGCTGAGCGACGCCGCTGTGGGACAGAGGGGGATGATGGAGATTCAAACTGAAAAGATGACCCAGGCCATCGATGTTATGATGAGGATGGTCTCTGTGGTCGAGCAGCAGTTACTACTTGCACAGCAGCGTCAGGTTTCTAAAGCGCTAGCAGAACCTATGCAGCAGACCTCAGGAGTCGCCCCATTTCAGAAAGCAAGAGTCAACAACAACAACCACCACCACTAGTGTACCAACGAAGAAGAACATCCCGAGGCCAACTGGACAGAAGGCCAAGATGAATGATGTACCACCACCACCACCACCACCACCCAAAAAGTCCCAGAAGCCTGGTCCCTGGGGACCAGAGTCAGAATTGACCCCCCCCCCCTAAAAAAAACAAGTAATTTTAAATTTATGTTCTAAATTTTTAATTGTATTAATTGCATGTCTAGTCTGTTGTTTCTGTGCCTTCCCCCCACTTAGGCTATGGCTTGGCCTAAGTGTGAGAAGTTTGTGTGCATAGCATGTGTTTGTTTTCTGTGTTTTTGTGTACATCTTCTCCCACGTAGCCCATGGCTTGGCCTAAGTATGAGAAGACTGTTATGTATATATGTTCTATATGTTTATATCTTCTCCTACTTAGCCCAATTCTTGGTCTAAGTGTGAGAAGTTTGTGTTTTACTTGTGTTTGTGTTGTCTGTTTTTGTGTGGCCACTAACTGCCTTGTTTTCCACCTCATCGGGATTGCTTGATGACAAGCATTAATGAAGTGGGAGGGGAGAGCAGTTAGTGCAGTTAGTGTCAAGCATGTAAATATTCTGCTAGGTCTAGGAGTCTATAGTTCTTTTTAGGTCCTGTGTTTCTGCATAACTGGTTAAATAAATAGCAAAAGCCCCTTATGGAGAGTAATTGAAGAGAGAATACGTGTCAATATGTGAAAACCCTTTTCCTTAATAAATCGAAGTAAGTTTGGATGAAGTAAGAACGATAGAAAAGCTTTAATTTTAACTAACTGTGAAGCCCTCTTAAAAGTGAGTTATAAGCCTAGAGTAGAACACTTTCTACTAAACACAGTAAAAAGAATAGAGTGGCTGCCATTGATGCTAAGAGAAAAGTGACACGGGTAGTAAGGACTAAAGGCAATAGGGATAACCACTTGAGCTCAATTCTTTCGAACTTGCTGAACCTGCCTCATTGGAAGGGCACACCTTAGTGAACTCTTTGGGCCTATACTGAAATTTCCATTTTTTTGGAACCATTAGCCTCCATGCCATGTGAACGAGGCGACAGGGATGGAGAAATAGGTTGAGGAAAAGGGAAAATATAAAGCAACAAAAGTTAGAAGATAAACGGGCAACGAAAGTTGTAACTTGACCTGAGAAAAAAGTTAGAATATGGGCAGAAAATAAATAAATATAAATATAAATATATATATATATATATATATATATATATATATATATATATATATATATATATATATATATATATATATATATATATTGCCAGGCCCAGGGAAAAAGAGAAAAAAAATTAGAAAAGAAAATGGGCAGGAACAGTTGTCACCTGACCCAAGAAAAATACAGATTAAAAAAAAGGGCAAAAAAATTTTATTTGACCTAGTGGAAAATGTAGGGAATAAGGCTAATTAGCCAGGGTACATCTCCAAATTTTGGGAATTTAGAATTATATATAGGGAGGTTGTTACCAAGTTTTGTCCCTAAGTTCACATGTCTGCACCATGTTTTTACTTATACTTCTCGAACTTAGGCCCCCTAGGACTCTTACCTATATATACTGTGATCCCCTAGCCCCATTACAACCTAACGAAAGACCTTAAGGAACTATTCTGTGACATCCGATCTTAAGACATCAGGGGTACGAAAAAATGATGAGCGAATGATCCTAATATCCCTGGTGAGGAATGAATGATCGAGTGAATCCAATAGATGGTAAGGACTAAGCCTAACTTGACGAACTGACAACCTGACTAGATAGAGGAAGGGAGGGGAAAGAATTTGAGGCTGTAGATACTTGGATTGACCTTAAACTTGTGAGGATGGTTGCTAGAAAAAATACCAGTTTATGCGTTTATGTGTTAATGAGTTTTTCTTTGTCTTGTTGTTTTCTGTCTGTGTGTTTATATCTGTTTCGCTGTCCAAGTCTTTTTGGGTCTAGGTCTAGGACTTTATGTCTGTTTCTTTTTCGTAGAGTCGGTTAAAAAGGGGAACCATGCATTGAAACTTGCCTTATTTCTTTTTCTTGTCTATCATACTTGAGACCAAGTATGGTTAAGTGTGAGCAGTTTGATAAGGCTTGTTTCATGCATTGGTTTTTGGTCTAAATTCTGTGTTTTCCAAGGTGTTAATGTGTATTTGTAAGTTCAGGTGCGTGAAATATCTGTCGGACCCAGGAACGCATATCATTTACCAGGGCAGAGATAAGATGAACAAAAAGTGAAGAAAATGAGTAAAAGTTAAAGATCATATGTCAGGGGCACAAATGTCATTTCACAAAGATCGTTTCCCTAAGGATCTGAGCCACATCTATAAATATGAGCTAAACATTGAAGAATGGGGGCCGCATAATTTTAGAACATCTTTAGGAGCTCTCGGCTCACTCCAGAGTTCATTTTTCTTAGCTCACTCTCACGCATTTGGATCATATGGGGAATCCTGGATAGTGTGGTGTGTTTTCATCGGTTCAGAAGTGTAACATCGTCCTATTGTGAGCGAAGAAACAATCTCATTTAATTTTCCGTCAATGATTTCCCTTACCGAGATTTCCTTGCTGGAAATTCGGCGACCATTTTGTGTTGAACTTTGAATTTCCATGGTTATAATAGTTTCTGTTTTCTGTTTTACTCTGGTATTTGATGTTTTGATGTTGCTTTACTGATTTTGGATGCATTTCGCAATTGAATGTTGGATTGGAGTTGAGATCGGAGGGATCTGAGTTGATTTGCTGGAAGTTTGTTTGAATCGGAGTTGAAGGATATGGATCTGGGTATTGTTGAGTTTGAATCGGTTAGATCTGGAGTAGATTGAGTTTTTAAAGGATGAATCTGATAGGTACTTGTTAGATCTGCATGGCCATGTTTGTTATTTCTGAGTTACTAGTAGTTTAAATCTGTTAATTTTCTACCTAATCATCATGTTTAACGTTCGATCTGAAGTTTGCTCTGTTTTGATGCTCTGTTCTGTTTAAGTTCACTATTTATTGAGGAAGATGAAGATCGTGGGTAGATAGATCTAGATCCGTAGTTGTTTGTTAGTTGCAGCTTTTTCTGTCATTAACTATTTCGGGAAAACTGTCCCACTGCTTTTTCATGCTCTTTTGTCTAACTGTTTTAGGAGACCTTATTTTACCTAACCCAATAGTTTGATAAACTTTCCAAAGTTAAATTCCAGTCTCGAATCATGAATGTGTTTATGTGTACATCGCTTTTAATTCTCTAGACCCAGTAGGTAGAGCAATTCGGCTTTTATTTCTCAAGTCTAATAGTTTAAGTTCTCGACCCACTTGTTGCGTGGCAGTAGCCAAACCCTTCCAAAACTCTCTAACTGCATTGCCAACTCATCCGTCCTCGTGGATCGATCTTTTACTTCCCTATACTAGCCAATAGTGTAGTGGGTTGAGGTTTTTGAAGCGGGAAAGTGTGCGTCCAACGACTGCATATCAGATATAAGAACTATCTTTCTTAATAACGCAATTGTCATTAAAAGAAATCGAATATCCATCAAAAACCAATTTAGAAACTGAAATTAAATTTCTTCTAAAAGAAGGTATCAACAAAACATTCTTCAAAATCAAAGATCTATTACTACTAAATCGCAAATAAATATCTCCCATTGCAACGGCCGCCACTTTTGTAGCGTCACCCAGCTAGACTACGATCTCACTATCATATAGTTGTCTTGTCACTTGCATTAAGTCAGGATCAAAACAAATATGATCAGTAGCTCATGTGTCAATAACCCAAGTATGAGTAGATGTCGAAGTCAAACATGACTCGACCACTAGAGCTTGGTGCATACCTGTAGCCTTGCCCTTTTTAGGACAGTCTAGCTTCCAATGCCCCTTCTCTCCACACTTAAAACACTTCCCCGAAGGCTTTTTGTTAGCCTTCTTTTTCTTCTTTCCCTTAGAACTCTTAGCCGCAACTAGGTTCGGTGCCCTCTTCTTTCCTGCGCCAGGCTTAGAGCCAGAGGAATGATGCGCCAAACTCAGCATAGCTACTTTGGCCTGAACCATAAGGTACTCTGCCGACTGAAGTTCAGTTAACAGCTCTGCCAAGGTGTAATTCCTTTTGTTCATCTCGAAGTTGAGCTTGAACTGTTGGAAGCTAGGGGCAAAACTCTGAAGGACAATAGTTACTTGGGACTCGGGATCGATCGTCCCTCCCAAAACCTCAATTTGGTTGAAGTGGCCCATCATCTCGAGGACATGGTCTCGCACAGACGTGCCTTCCTTCATAGTCTTCGCCATGATACTCCGAAAGGCTTGAGACTTAGTCGTTCGATTCTGAGTACCAAAAAGATTTGTGAGATTTTGCATAATCTCGGTGGCAGTTGTCGTGGCAGAATGCTGATGCTTGAGCACGGAAGACATAGAAGCCAACATATAGCACTTAGCCATCTCATTCGCCTTATGCCACCTTTTATGCGCATCTCTAACTCATATTGTGGCGTTAGCCGCCGGCACTGGAGGTCGTGGGGTAGTGAGCACAAAACTATACTCTTCCGCTGTGAGAACGATGTCCAAATTTTGTTTCCATTCTATGTAATTTTGGCCCTCGAGTTTGTTTTCTTTAAGAATTACAGAAAGAGGATTGAATGCCATCTTGACAATTTATTTTGCACTACAAAACATAATATTTACTATTTGTCATAAACTTATGTAAGAAGTTTGAGTAGATTAACCATAAAACTTTTCAAAATCTTACAACTGTAAAATGAAAATTTTGTGCCCTCCATAAGAGTTCAATACGCATTAAAATTTTAGCATTTTACTGGTCACAATACCGATCAATAGTCCAGAGACCACATAATGGCATGGCCGCCTAATGTTGCCAAAGAAAGACCACCAGGTTTAGAATTACAGTATCTTATTTCTACAACACACTCCAATAACAATGTTCATGTGCTGCTAATAAAATCAAGCTATCTCATAAATTCTGTGTGAACTTCTGAATCTCGTAGTTTATTAGGATTATTGTCCCCACATAATGGGTGGCGATAATATTCGAAACCACATTCTGGTTCATACTCTTTATATTTGAGAAGTCCGCCCATATGAACTTACTATTTCTTAGGATTATTGTCCCCACATAATGGGTGGCGATAATATTAGAAATTAGCTTCATAAACTGCAGACCAATCGATGGAGACCATATACAAACATTAAGTTCGTAATAGCATAGATATTTTGTTATAGTTTTTCTTAAATCATCCTTAGCCTCAAGGCAAAAAAAAGGCTTAATTAAATAATGTTGACATTTAATTGACTGGATAATTAAATCATTCATTATCTTTTAGTATCTTACTTTAGGAAACTAATTGTTCTAGAATTTAATTCTTATTTATGTCTTCTATAAGATATTTCAAAAATAAAAGAATTATTTAAATCTTAATTAGATATGAAAAATTGAATTCATATTATTTCCATGTTCAAGATAAGGAAGATAAATTATATTATTTAACGTATTCATACATATCTATCCTTATTAGGATTTTAGATATATAATAATTAAGAAACTATTAAATTATTCTTGTCCATATCATCTAGGAATCAAAATAATATTATTTATTTCTATAGATATATTCAATAATTCAAAAATTCCTAAAATCTAGGGAAATCTTCTCAAAATATTCTATTTCCATTAAATAATAATATTTTAATGATATCTTTTAATTAATGAATTAAATAATCATTAAAATAATCCATCATCGATATCTCATCGCACGGGGTTTGCACGAACAATGAACGACGAAGATCCGGCGATTTCATCGTTGGATAACGACGCGCCACGCCTCTCGGCCAACAGCACGCGTATCGCATGCCAGCGTCTCAGCCAGACGACGCACATCCGTGTGCGTCGGGTGGCGCAGGCTCTCAGCTAGTGCCTCGCCTCCCGGTGCGGTGTCTCGGCCGTCGGGTGTCGTGATCCTCGGCTAGCAGTGCGCACGTCGGTGGCGATGCTCTTGGCCATCCGCAATGATCCGTCTCGGCTTGGCACGATCTGCCGCTCCCATTAGTTCAGCTAGCATCGCGCCACGGGGCACGTCGCTCTCCGCCATCCTGGTGCTGACGGTCGGGACCTTCCGCCTAGGGCTGGGGCTCGGCGTCTCGGCGCCTCGGCGTGTTCTCGATCGAACCGCCGCATCACGCCAGCCTCCATCTGTCGACCTTGGTTCAGGAGAGGGGGACGTCTATGGTTTGTGATCTCGAACGGCGGTGGCCACGAGCCCTCGCTCATCTGCGCGTCACCCCGTGATCATGAACCCTCGGCTCCCACTCAATCGAGGACCATATCTTGATCGTTCATGGTGCTCGCACATTTCGTACGATCGAAAAATTCAAGTTCTTTGATTCAATAGTTCTTGAGTTCATCATGCATAAAATATAAACAAAGACACTAAGAACATGCTTCGTATTCAAATAACACATGCATACATGAATTTCGCGAAATTTAAATCCAAATAATCAGAGCCAAAAACTGGCTCTGATACCAATTGAAGGGGTTGGCAGCGGAAGTGTGCGCACTAACGGATCACATAAAATTCTGATCTATTTAGCGGATTATTTAGACAAATTCTATTCTCGTAATTCTCACATGTATCATGGTCATAACTTGAATTTAAACATGCTTTATCACAATTAACACCTAACACACGCTTACTATGGAGTTAGCCAATATACCTCGTTGATTCTCCAAAGAATCGAAGATAGCTAGCGCCTTCTCCACGTGAAGATCTTGAGTACTAAACCACGGATCTTCTGACTGGTTCCCGGACTGTAATCTGATATCAATGTGGGCTGATCTCACTAGAATACTAGGACTCAAATAAAGAAGACGAAAACTGCTCACGGATGGAGCTGAAAATCATCCATCTTCAAGACAGCGAGGGGGACGAAAATTTTTATGAAAATAATGTATCTTTTCTGTCTCCTTTATTCACTTATTTATATTAAGTCATATATTGGGCCCAGTCAGGGATATATGGAAGAATTTGGATATGACCTCCCCCAATTAGTTTCTTGCTAATTAAATTGAACCCATAATTTAATATAAGCTTATATTGGAATATTACGAGCAGCCACTACAGAAGTAATATTGCACTGCCCATAAAAATTCGAAATTACAAGTATTCCGGGTTTCCATTTGTTAGTTATGTATTTCCCGCGCTTAAGATAGAAACGTCCATTAATTAATTAATGTCTGTTATGGACTTAATTAATTAACATATTATCAACTCCAAGAGTGGACTTAGGGCATCCGCAGTGGTGCGGATGTCCCGGTGGAATTCCCCGCGAAATTCCCAAAAACACCTCCTGCCACGTCATAAGGACTCCCCACTGCTCTGTCACGTCATACGGAATTCCCACTGCACAGTGGTGGAATTCCCTGCGGAATTTCCAACGGAATTCCCACAACAAACAAAATTCACAAATTAACAAATTAAACACTTTCCGAAATTAAACAATGTACGGAATTAAAAAGTTCGACACGAATACGGAGAAAATTCAACCACTTTATTTTTAAAAAAACATACTTGATTGAAAAAAGTACATTATTTTTTAAATAAAAACCGGCTCCTCACTCCTCGAATTCCCCGACGTCGGTTCCCTCGCCGTCCCCGCCGCTGCCCCCCTCGCCTTCGCTATCCGACATCGCGTCGAACCCCAAGTCGCGGCGCATACTGTTGAGGAGAGGTCTAAGCTTCCGCTTGTAGTGGGGGTCGGCCGTTTAGCGCCATTCCTGCATCCCACGTAACAATGCGTCATGTGCAGCGATGCGGGCATAGGAGGGGTTCTCGAGATCCGGATCGTTTTGGGTGGGTGCTGCAGATTGGGCCTCGGTGGATCCGCTGGGACTTCCCCTCGACAAATGTGCCACAGACCTTTGCCCAATCGGGCGACGGTGGCGGGCCGAAGATGTGGGAGTGGGGAACTCTCTATCGGCGGGGGGAGTTCAGCGGAACCATCACTGCTGTTGTACTCTCCGGATGCGCTGATCCTCGTCCGCTTTGGCCAGCCAGATTCCACACCCGCAGTGAACTTGGGTGAATCCTGCACCGCGAGATACACCCCCCAATATTTAAATTCCCCGAAGCCCTTTTCGGAGTCGTGGAACTGCTGGTGAAACAGCAGCTTCACATCCTCGGCAGACATGCCGCTGGTTGCCGAGCTGAGGTTGTTTGTGTAAATGCCGGCAAATCGGGAGCGGCTTCTTCAACCGATCCCACTGTTTCCGGCATTGCTCCGAGTTGTGGAGCTTTCCCGTTGGCGGTTTGAACTGGAGGTAGCTCTAGCTAATGCGCCACCATATCCGGTCGATGTGCTGATTCGCCCCGACGTATGGATCCTCAACCACACTGATCCACGCCTTTGCCAGCGCGACGCACTCGTCCGAGCTCCAGATGGTCCTCTGGGTCCCGCTGGATCCCTCCCCCACGTCAGCAGCGTACACCGGGACGCCTCGTCTCCTGCCCCTCCCTCGCCCTGTCCTCCCCCTCCTCTCTATCGTCGGCGGATTCTCCCGGGTCGAAGAAAGCCCCAACTCCTCCAACGAGAACGTGTCGATGCTAGTGAACTGAGTCTCGAGAGGAGAACTCATCGGGTTGTCCGTCGACAGTAAGTCCATAAATAGCCGATAGACGTTGTCCACCGATGATTGGGGGACCCCTGGCCTACTCCCCCCTAAGCGCCAGGCGATCCTTGCATCATCCCCGGCATCTGGGGCATCATCCCCGGCATTTGGGGCATCACCCCGTTATCTGGGGCATCATCCCATACCATTGTGGGTACATGTTGCAGCACCCCGGCATCATGCCCGATGGCATTTGAGATTGGGGCAGCATCCCTGGAATTTGGGACATCGACTGGGAAAATTGCGTACTCTTGCCGATGGGAAAATGCGGTGCCGGTGAATCGCTCGAGGCAGGAGAAGAATCGCTATCATGGTGCTCCATTGATGATTCAAAAGAAAGGTATTTAGAGAGAGAGAGATACTCGTTAAAACAAGTGGTGTGAATGAAATGAAGTTCAATGGGATGCATTTATAGAAAATAAAAAAAAAACAATTAATGCAACACACAGGAATTCCATGCGGAATTCCGTGACAGTCTACTCAATGGCGGACGTCATGATGGAATTCCGTGCAAAATTTTGCTAAACTCCGCAGACCTGCGACGTCCTCCACGGAATTCCGTATCCGCACCCGTTATGCACAATGACGGACGTCTGCCACCGAATTCCGGCACGTCCATGGGAATTCCGCGTTGATGTCCGCCATTGCGGATGCTCTTAGCAAGAAATGCTTATTCATTATTCATAGAGTAATCAAACTCCAACTAGTTAGGTTCCGAATAATAAAACATTGTTTCGAGCTCCTCTTGTGGACGTTACCAAACGAGACTCACCTCGCGCACGATTCAATATAATAGTTAGGTTCCGAATAATAAAACATTGTTCCGATATTAATCACCACTATCCAATATACCAGGATTCTTGGGTTGCGAAAAACCCGCACCTTTTGGTAAGTCAAAGTAGTGCATAATCAATATCGTGTGCTCAATGCTAATGTACATTGATTAAGAAATTAATTATCAAGACCTCGTCTTTCAGTAGATAGCATAAAGACTCGTCTTGTTGTAGATCCAATTCAGTGCTATACCACACCAATGTCATCTTTTTTCAGTAAGACTTAGAAATATGCAGACTGACATTGCAACCTTTCACGATAGGTAGTCTAGTCCTATCTAGGTTGTGAAATTCTTATTTTTCTTTGTTCAGAACTGACCGTGTTACCTTAAAGTGGACGACGCCCACAACCGGTCTACTAAAACAAAGACTTATAATTTGTTACGTTGCTTATACATTTAAATATGCAATAAACATCCATTAAATGTAAAACATAACATCATTATGACAAAAATAATCTATTGCATTCATTGGAAAATAGAATATAGAGTTTTACAGTATTCAATCCCTCGAAAGGTGATTTCTAGTATACAAACTCTAACAGGGGTATCTCAAGGGTGTTGTCTCTCTCGCCGACACTTTCTTTCACATAGCCTTTTGATCATCCATCGCAAGGCTAATCCCATAGTTCTTAGCATTCTCGGGCTTTCCTCTTGTTGTCATTGTCTTACAAAAGAAAAACAAACTCTAAAAAGAGCACCACATAATAGACAAACAAGGGGTCCCCCAAACTTGCACTCAACTAAGCATACTTCAATAATCAACAAAGATGTGCAAGTTGTAACAACAAGGCATCCTAAACTGTAGCATGTGATCATGTAAAACAAAACAACAATTTAGAACATAAGCAATCCATCCCCCAACGTGAATTCATCCCCATGCAGAGACGTATCAAAAAAATCAAAACAAATCAACAATCTTTATAACTAAACATGTATTGCAATTCATGAAAGTAATAATAGCCTCACAATGCTATGAACATGATTGCAACATATAAACACTAAAGAACAAGAGGGAATTTCACCAACAAAAATCAACAATTCACTACCCTATGCAAAATCTAACCAAGAAAATCAAATATAAACACCATCAAACTCATCCCCCATACTAGAACATGCTTTTCAACCGAACAATTCATCAATGAAAGAGTAAAATCCATGGAAAAATTCAACCAAAACTCAGAAATTAAGTGTAGGATTCATACCTTGAGTTGGAGAAAATTGGGCGATGAAAGCTTGAAAGTCGTAATTGAAAGGGAGAATGAGAGTGTGGGTGTGTGAATTTGGTGACATTTTGTAGTTAGGGTCGTGTGCAAGAGAGAATTGGAGAAGATGGTGGAAAGAATGAGAGAAAACTCACCTTAAATAAGCAAATTCGCCTCACTGACCTCTCCGTGGCGACCGCCACGCGACGTGCAGCGACCGCCATATGTGTTGTGAAAACGGCGCTTCTCCAGTGGGCCGCTGCGGACCGCACAGCGGTTTCTCTAGTCCGCCCTAGGTCCTGGCCTGTTCCTGCACACTGAACAACCGGTAGCGACCGCCGTGGATTGTGCGGCAGTCGCCACTCGTTATATTTTTATTATGTGCAAAGAAAATGCACGAAAATTAAGGGAAAAATAGAAGAAAAACAAAACCGAATGAATTTAAAAGAAAAACAAATTGTGTTTCCTCCCAACAAGCGCTTTTGTTTTAAGTCGTTGGCTCGACTTGAAGTGGCCCAACTAAATGGGCGGATCAACGACCCTAGTGCTGAAAACTGCGAACGGGACATTTTGGTTGCAAATCTTTTTCCACATTTTGTACTTTCCGTCGAGTTCTTTGAGCAACATGAGACTTGGCCGACGTCGGTTGGGGGTTGAGGCTTGGCTTCTTTCGCATTTCTTTTTCTTTTAGGTTTCTCACGCACAATAGATAGATAAACATAATTCAAGGTTCACCCCATAGATTCATACAACTTCACTACATCCCTAATAAAAGTCTAGTTACTCATAGTCAAACACACAACAACACAAAATACAAAAGAAACAAAGGAAAACATGATGGAAATGGATACAAGAACTCCCTAAGATTCAATTGATGTTGGGAAGTGTCCTCTTCTACTTCTATTCTCTCTTGATCTTGCAGTTTTTGGGAAGTTTTCGGAAGATACCGCTCAAAATGTGTGAAAAAGCCATTTATACTCGGAAAGAAAATCAGAATCAAACGGTTACGCGTATAAAACACCCGGTCGGGTGATCCATAAGTGGAGAAACACCCGGCCGGGTCTTCTCTCTGGACCCCATCTCTCTGCTTCAAAACACCCGGCCTGGTTTTCCGCGCAATAGAAAACACTCGGTCAGGTCTTCTTTTTGGAATCAGCCTCGCTCACTCCGTTTTGCCCATTTTAACCTGTTTTCACTTCAAAACTCCAACAAACTCATTACTTCATCTATTTGATGACTAAATGGGTGAAAACCTATAATAAACACCTCAATTCACAAAAAACATGGGTTAATCACCTCTAAAACCATCCTAAACTATGAGTGTGTCAACTGCCTCCCTTAGTAGCTTCGTGTACCTAGGTATTTCCTGCAACGATTCAACGAGAGGAATATTAGCATGGACCTTGCAAAACATATTTAGAAAATCCTTGAATTGCTCTTCAAGCTTGAGCTTCTTCTAGAGCAAGCTTGAACTTCTTCTTCGGCTGGAAGGTGAGTACAATCCTGTTGTGCTGCACGAGCTCTTTTTTGGCTGGCGCCTCTGCCTCTTCAGTGGCGGGCGCTGTGGGGTATGTGGCGGTCTGCCAGGCGTTTGGCATATTCCATTCTGTGATCGGGCGGCGGGCTGCTGCAGGGTGTGCAGCTGTCGTCGGCCTTTGTCGGGCAATCCCCAGATCTCCCTCCGGAGGCACTGTCATCGTTCTTCTTTTGCTTGGAGACCTACTTCTTGTTTATGTCCACCACTCGTGTTGCTGCCTTTGCCTTGTCCTCTTTAATTTTCTTGTGGACTTGGTCCATTTGAGTTTGAATGTTTGAGACGGCAGTGGCAATTGTAAAGGATTCCTACCTGATGTTCCACGGTGAAACCATGGTTGGGGCACTTGAGGAGGAGGGCTTTGAATCGAGCAAATGCCTCGTGATCCAACATAGCACAAATCTTTTCATTAAATCCATTGTAAAGGATTCCTACCTGATGGTCCACGGTGAAACAGTGGTTGGGGCACTTGCGGAGGAGGGCTTTGAATCGAGCAAATGTCTCATAGGCTTCCTACCTGATGGTCCACGGTGAAACCGTGGTTGGGGCACTTGCGGAGGAGGGCTTTGAATCGGGCACTTGCTCGTCATGGCCTTGCATGAATTGGAAGATCTCACTCTTGAGCTTTAAAATTGTGCCCGACGGATAGTACTTGTCGAGGAAGGCAGCCACTATATCCTTCCATGTGGAGACTCGCTCTATAGGCATACACTCAAACCACTCTTTAGCAGAATCAATTAAAGAAAAGGGAAAAAGTCTTACCCTTATGGCGTCGTCGTCGACACCATTTAATTTCAGAATGTTGGCGATTTCCACGAACTTTGAGAGATGGCGGTTGGCGTCTTTCGTGGCCCTACCTGCAAAAGGAGACTGCTCGACCCTTTGTATAAGGGTCATTCGCAGCTCAAAATTGTTAGCATCAACACGAGGGCCCTCGGGAAAAGTAATCATATTCCCGTGATTGAACATGTGCATCACGGGTACTATCTCCTTTTCTTTCTTTTCCTGTGCCTCGCGAGCAGTCTTTTCCGCTTCTCACTCATCCATCACCATCTGAACCATGGCTTGAAGCCTCTCGAGCTCTGTTTTTTCTGCCATTAATCCTTGCTCGCTTCTTATTTTCCTTCGGGTCCTTTCAAGTTCAAGATCGAGCGGTTCTCAGTTGTCCTTCCCAGAACGTGTTCGCATACACAACCTAAAAGAAACAAAAACAAAAACTTATTAACTAAAATTAAAAACATAAAGCAATTAAAATCCAAAGTAGTAAAATTGTCCGTTTGAAGATATCAATCACAAATTGAATATATTCCCCGGCAACGGCGTAAAAAACTTGATGCACTTTTTATTAGCACTATAAATACCTGCAAGTATACAGAGTAGGTATAGTATAGCTAAAGGTTAGTACCGGATATCGATCACGGGGAAAACTGACACAAACTGGCTATCTTCTACTAAAATTCAATTACTATTTGGAGAACCGAAAGATTTTTGGATTTTTGAAAACAAAGAACAGTTTGAAAGAAATAAACAACTAATTGCAGATAAATCACAGAGATAAAAGTATAGAGATAAGGGAATTCCGGGGATGTGTGTTCACAGTTATGGTTATACAAATTCCAACTACAATACCCTAGCACAGTTCTTACTTTGATAGAACGAGTCACCTAGTTTATGCTCATGCGATGCAAACGTTGGTTACAAACATCAGGGTTGTCAATCCTAAATACGTAACTCCTAAAAGCTCCTAAGACCCTTGAAAAATCCTCACTCTCAATTAACAGTGTCGTTTTAAATGAAGCTAATTGTAGTGTCTATTAAGTGGATCTAACTCGTCAATCTCCTCTCACGATTATATAGCAAGTTATATTAAATCATCACAAAAAGTGTCACTCAAACATGAAACATTATCCAACAACTTAAGGAATAATCAAAGTAAGAACAAAACTGATATTAAAAAGAAAAAGAATTATATAACCAAAGTCGTTACTAACACATCCCTATAATCCTATGAATTTAGTTACACATGACAGAATAATCTAAAAACATAGATTGAAGGGAAAACAATTGGAACATATTTTGGTGAGATGTTTATTTTGTTCCTTTTATTCGGTTTTGAATTTATTTGCACATGTTTTATTTCCTTTCTTTTTCTATTTTGTATTTATTTTTACTACTAATCTTTTATTCTATTTAAATCATACTCTTTTATCTTTATTTACATATAATTTAAAAATCTTATGTCCCGTGCATAGCACGCGTATTTTAAAAGAGAAACACTGGTCTCTACATAGCTAATTTAAAATATATTAAAACACACCAATCACTTATAAATTTTACTTGGAAAATGGGCTTCTTAAATTTGTATCGGGCCAGGGCAAGGGCCCTAATTTGTGTGCGATAAAATCCCGAAACCCTAACCCCCAATTCAATTGTGATTCCAACCGCCGCCATGACCACCAGATTCAAGAAGAACCGCAAGAAGCGCGGCCATGTGAGCGCTGGCCATGGTAGAATCGGCAAGCACAGGAAGCATCCCGGGGGTCGCGGAAACGCCGGAGGAATGCATCACCACCGCATCCTCTTGTTGCATGCATGATCATTCATGCGTAAAATGCATGCAACACAAGATAGCGAGCTATAAAGGAAGTCGTTGGAAGTTGGGAGTTAAGTAGGAGTTAGTTGCTGTGTAACTAACTCAAGCCAGCTGGCAATCATCACGTGAGATATGACGTGTTGCAGCCAATGAGAGTCGAGCACGTGGATGTTAGTTAGTTAAGTGAGCTAAGATGAAGAGTATAAGTAGAGGAGTTGCTTATTTCTTTCGGTTATGTCGAGTATAGTGTTGAATTGTAAATCGGAGCTTAGATCGTGGATCTAGTTCCTCCTCTTCGTTTGATTGTTTCTATCGTGTAAACTTCTTGTTGATTCAATAATACGATCCTCGATTGTTCATTCAAGAGTTGCCTTGCGTATTATCGCTGAGTTCGGCAATGCCGAACTAAGAGAGGGAGACCGAGAAGAAGTCGCTGAGTTCGGCAGTGACGAGCTAAGATAGGGAAGCTACGAGCTCGGATCGTAACAAGGGAGACCGAGAAGAAGTCACTGAGTTCGGCAGTGACGAGCTAAGATAGGGAAGCTACGAGCTCGGATCGTAACATGTGGTATCCAGAGCAGTCGATCTCCGGAAACTGGAACGGTGACGCGAGGCGCTGAAATGGAGAAGAAAATGGCGGAATTGATGGATCAGAAGTTAAGTGAGCGTGATCAAGTCATTCATGAGCAGGAAATCCAAATTTTGGAATTGAGGCAAGCAATCGCTACGATTAATTTGCAGAATCAGAAAAACAACGCAGCAATGGATAATGGTGAAGGAAGTAGCGAAGGAAAATCAGATTGGGGAAGATCTACTCGATATGAGTTTCCTAAATTTGATGGTGAAGGATTTGAAGGTTGGATGATGAGAGCTGAATATTTTTTTCAAGTAGCAAGGGTACCAGAGGCGGAGAAAGTAAAGGTAGCAGCAATTCATATGGAAGGAAAAGCTCTCCAATGGCATAGAGGATTTTTGACTCTACATGGAAATGAGGCGTATGTTGATTGGAGATATTACATCTCGTGCGTAGCAGCTCGCTTTGGAGCTCATGCTTTTGAGGATCCGCTTGCAGATCTGAGGAATCTCAAACAAAAAGGTACGCTACAATCATACATGGATACTTTTGATGAGTTGTATCCGAGAGCTAGTATAAGAGAGGATCAAGCACTTAGTTTTTTCTTATCTGGACTTATTGATGAACTACAAATGCCAGTGAGAATGTTTAAACCTAAGAGCTTGGCTGAGGCTTACTCATTAGCTAAATTGCAAGAACTAACTGTGAAGGCTTTAGGAATTAAGCCTAAGGTGATGCAGAGTAATGTGTATTCTAATAGCAGTTATTACTCGAGTAGTAAGCCTCTGGCAGTCACCACTAATAGTAAACCTGTGGTGAATACTAACAATTGGAGTGGAGGTAATAAGGAGCCTAATCGTTTGGGTGGTGTTAGAGCTAGCACTAATCTATCACCCAAAGAAATGGATGAAAAAAGAGCTAGGAAGGAGTGTTTCTGGTGCACTGAAAAATTCACTCCTAATCATCAATGTTCTAAGAGGAAATTTTATGTTATACAACTGATTGAGCTGGGAGACACAGCAGAAAGTGAGGAACAAGCAGATTTGGCAGATGAAACAAGGGATGGTGAAGAACCGGATCTCCAGCTGTCTTTACATGCTGTTTGGGGTAAGAATGGACCTCAACTGATGAGGATTAGGGGAATCTGTCAGAAAAAGGCTTTAAAGATCTTAATTGATACTGGGAGTACTCATAACTTCTTGAGTTCCAGAGTAGCTAAAAAGATTAAGTGTGAACTCACTGCAGTGAGCTCTAAGGCTGTAGAGGTTGCTAATGGACAACTACTGCAATGCAATCAGAAATGTAGTAACCTTGAGTGGGAAATGCAGGGAGCAACATTTCAAGCTGAGGTCTATCTTATTCATTTAGAAACTTATGATTTGATATTGGGTGGTGCTTGGTTGTCTACCTTGGGTGAGATTACATGGGATTTCAACAAGCTGACTATGCAATTCAAATTATCTGGTGCGGTTGTGAAGTTGCAAGGAGAGCTATGGTCACCAAAATCTGATCAATTACATTGTTTACATATCTGCAACCTGCAAGAAAAAGATGAAAATGAAAGAAAGATCAGCCAGCTGATGCCTTCAATAGAAGAGGAAATTTCCTTCTGTTATGAGATCAGTACAGAGGAAATATGGCCAGAACTTAAACTGATATTGGATGAGAATGAAGCCATATTTGCAGAGCCAAGTTCATTACCACCACCGAGGGAGCAAGATCACAAAATCATTTTGAAAGAGGGGTCTAATGCTGTCAACATAAGGCCCTATAAATATGCTTCCAAACAGAAAGATATCATTGAAACTATGATTGATGAAATGCTGAAATCTGGAGTTATAAGGCATAGTGAGAGTTCCTTTGCTAGCCCTATTGTTTTAGTCAAGAAGAAGGACTCATCATGGCGCATGTGTGTGGATTATAGAGCTTTAAATGCTATCACGGTTAAGGATAAATATCCTATACCGGTTATTGAGGAGCTTTTGGATGAGTTGGGTGGGGCTACTTGGTTTTCTAAAATTGATCTACGGTCTGGCTATTGGCAAGTTCGAATGAGGCTGGAGGACATCCATAAAACAGCCTTCAAAACTCACTCCGGTCACTATGAATTTTTAGTGATGCCATTTGGATTAACAAATGCTCCGGCCACCTTTCAAAACTTGATGAATTCTGTCTTCAGAGAGCATTTGAGGAAATTTATTTTGGTTTTCTTTGATGACATCTTGATCTATAGCAAAAGTAAGGAAGACCATGAGTTTCACTTGAAGGCTATGATGAACTTAATGAAGCAGCACAGCCTTCTAGCTAAGAAGTCTAAATGTAGTTTTGGGTGTAGAAGGGTGGAATACTTGGGACATGTCATTTCTGCTGATGGTGTTGCTACTGATGAAGCCAAGATAGCAGCGGTTAAGAATTGGCCAAGACCAAAAACGATTAAACATGTTAGAAGCTTCTTGGGTTTAACTGGATATTATAGGCGATTTGTATACAATTATGGAGTCATTGCTAAACCATTGATAGAGGTGACAAAAGGTGCTGCATTTAGTTGGCCTGAGGAAGCACAAGAGGCTTTTGATAAATTAAAAAGTGCTATGATATCTGCACCAGTTTTAGCTTTACCCGATTTCTCCAAGGAGTTTGTAGTTGAAACAGACGCATCTGGAGTGGGTATTGGTGCTGTACTAATGCAGGAGAAACATCCTATAGCTTTTATCAGCAAAGCCTTAACTCCTAAACATCAAGCCCTGTCTGTGTATGAAAAAGAACTCTTGGCTATCTTGATGGCAGTAAAAAAATGGTATTACTACCTGCAATGTAGGAGGTTTATAATCCTAACTGATCATCAGAGCCTCAAATATTTGGTTGAGCAGAAGTTGACAACTCCAACTCAACAAGCTTGGATGACAAAACTTATGCAATTCGATTATGAGATAAGGTACAAGAAAGGATGTGATAATGCAGTGGCTGATGCCTTATCTAGGGTGCCAGAATCTATGATATTTGCTCTAACTTCTCTTATAATTCCCTTGGAATTAATTGAGCAGATTAAGGAATCTTGGAAAGCAGATCAACAAATTCAATTAATTTTGAATGCAAAACAGACTGATACTACTTCTCACCCTAAATTTAGCTGGAAAAATGGTGAGTTAAGGAGAAATGGCAGACTTGTAGTTGGAAATGATGTATTCTTGAAGGCCAAAATTCTAACTATATTCCATGAGTCTGCAACAGCTGGCCATTCGGGTGTGTTGGGAACTTACAAGAGGATCTCTGCCTTGTGTTATTGGCCTAAAATGATGAAGGATGTTAAAGAATTTGTGAGGATGTGTGTGACTTGCCAAAGATATAAACCAAGCACTACTTCCCCGGCTGGATTACTTCAACCCCTGCCTATGCCTGCTGCAATTTTTACTGATATCACTATGGATTTCATAGAGGCTTTACCTACTTCGCATGGAAAAGACACTATATTTGTGGTGGTAGACCGGTTGAGTAAGTATGCTCATTTTATGGCTTTGTCCCATCCTTTTACAGCCAAGAAAGTAGCAGAAATATTCATGGATTTTGTTTTCAAATTACATGGCATGCCTGCTAAAATTGTGAGTGATCGAGGTGCTGTGTTTGTGGGAGCTTTCTGGAAGGAGTTTATGACTTTATTGGGTGTGGAATTGCTATATTCTACAGCCTATCACCCTGAGACCGATGGACAATCTGAGGTTGTTAATAGATGTTTACAATGTTATTTGAGATGCTCTATGGGAGAGAAACCACACTCTTGGGTTCAATGGCTGGGATTAGCCGAATATTGGTACAACACTACTTATCACTCGAGTATTCGGATGACTCCCTTTGAAGCATTATATGGATTTCCACCTCCTTTACATGTCCCATACCTACCTGGGGATTCAGATATTGAAGCTATAGACATTGCTTTGAGAGATAGAGAGGAGATGATTGTCATATTAAAGAAAAATATTGAGAAAGCTGCAGCAAGAATGAAGAAACAAGCTGATCTTCATCGTTTTGACAGAGAGTTTCAGATTGGTGATTGGGTTTGGCTGAAGCTTCAAGACTATAGGCAGAAATCTATTCGGGGCAAACACCACAAGTTTGAAGCTAAGTTTTTTGGACCATATCAGATCGTGGATAGAATGGGGAAGGTAGCTTATAAGCTGAATTTACCCTCATCAGCTGCTATACATGATGTCTTTCATGTTTCATTACTGAAGGCCGCTGCACCTCCTCTCGGGCCTATTTCAGATCTACCATCTACATCTCATATCAATGATGCTATACCACAAGCGATTCTGGATAGAAAAATGGTGAAGCGACACAATCAAGCGGCTACAAAATGGCTGATCCATTGGAAAGATAGATCCCCTGCCGATGCTTCTTGGGAATTCGCGGACGTGATCACCGAGCGTTTCCCTTGGTTCCTTGAGGACAAGGAACCTTAAGTCGGGGGTATTGTTGCATGCATGATCATTCATGCGTAAAATGCATGCAACACAAGATAGCGAGCTATAAAGGAAGTCGTTGGAAGTTGGGAGTTAAGTAGGAGTTAGTTGCTGTGTAACTAACTCAAGCCAGCTGGCAATCATCACGTGAGATATGACGTGTTGCAGCCAATGAGAGTCGAGCACGTGGATGTTAGTTAGTTAAGTGAGCTAAGATGAAGAGTATAAGTAGAGGAGTTGCTTATTTCTTTCGGTTATGTCGAGTATAGTGTTGAATTGTAAATCGGAGCTTAGATCGTGGATCTAGTTCCTCCTCTTCGTTTGATTGTTTCTATCGTGTAAACTTCTTGTTGATTCAATAATACGATCCTCGATTGTTCATTCAAGAGTTGCCTTGCGTATTATCGCTGAGTTCGGCAATGCCGAACTAAGAGAGGGAGACCGAGAAGAAGTCGCTGAGTTCGGCAGTGACGAGCTAAGATAGGGAAGCTACGAGCTCGGATCGTAACAAGGGAGACCGAGAAGAAGTCACTGAGTTCGGCAGTGACGAGCTAAGATAGGGAAGCTACGAGCTCGGATCGTAACACCTCTTCGACAAGTACCATCCTGGCTACTTCGGCAAGGTTGGTATGCGCTACTTCCATCGCCTGCGCAACAAGTTCCACTGCCCCACCGTCAACATCGACCGCCTCTGGTCGCTGGTGCCGCAAGAGGTCAAGGACAAGGCGTCCAAGGACAACGCGCCTCTCATTGACGTCACGCAGTTCGGCTACTTCAAGGTCCTCGGCAAGGGATTGCTTCCGGAGGGGAAGCCGGTCCTTCTCAAGGCTAAGCTCGTCTCCAAGAACGCCGAGAAGAAGATCAAGGAAGCTGGCGGCGCCGTCGTGCTCACTGCTTGAATTAGGGTTTTGTTTTTTAATTTTGCTTTTGAATGAATTTATCGTTTTATACTCTAATTGGATGCTTTCGTGTTTTGAATATTGGATCACATTTATAAGATTTTGAGATATTCCAGACTTCTTCTATGAATGTGCTGATATTTTTCACTTCGATGCTGATTAGAATAAGATGATGCCATGCTTGAATTTTGTTAAGTCGATTTCATAAAATGCATTTGATTTGTGGTTTGATTTACAAAGATTGAAACTTGGATGTTGTTAAATACTATAGTATTTTGCTTGACAAATATTTGACCCCTTACCATCACTTCACTATAAATCCTTGTATGTAGTAAATTATTGTTTATTGTGTTTACGGGATGTTTACATGTTTTATTTTTTTCAACACCAGCCAACCAGCCTTGTTAGATGCATGGTATTGAGAATTTGAAGGTCCTTTGCATTTCTCAAACAGATTTTCCCAACAATTGAAGGCTATTTCATGTCCACTTTTGATTTCGTTTTTGGGCAGCAAGAGTGCCTTTTTTGCTATACTGTTGATTTCTATTTTGATGTTTGTAGTGAAGATGCGAATGATCACTGTGTTAGATTTTTGGTCTTGGCTTCTGGATATTTCATATTCTTATCTCTATAGAATAAAAACGTTAATTACTCTATATTATTGCCCTGCTAAAAAATAGGAGAAGAAGCTATATGTTAGAGAGAAAATCTCATGTTAAGTCATATACTCCCTCCGTTCCCTCATAGTTGAGGCCGAACTCAGCACGGTGTTTAAGAAATGGATATTTAGTGTGTTAAAATAGATAAAAAAAAAGTAAGAGAAGAAAAAGTAGAGGCAATAGAGGAGAAAGTGAATAAAGTTTGTTCATAGAATTTCATCCCTAGATGATTTATCAACCCTACCAAACATGTCATTAGTGTCTTAAGTAGATAGATAAAAAGTAGGGATGTCAATCGGGCCAACCCGTTCGGGTTGTCGAGCCATTCGGGTACGGGCTATTCGGGTTATGATTTTTTCGGGTTATAAAAGTTCGACCCTAACCCTAACCCTTTGGGTTTCGGGCTAACCCACTGGGTTATTCGGGCCAATGCGTATTTTTAATTCTTTAATATTTTCAAAAACTAATACGTATTTTAAATTTTCTTTAATTATATACATATTTTTTAATTAATCATTCAACAATGATATACATATTTTTAATTTTCTTAAATATTTTTAAAAAAGATTAAGTTATTTAAATTTAAATAACTTATTCATTACATAATTATTTACAAAATATCTATCAATAGTATGTTTATGTATTTAAAACATAAATCAACACTTTGTTTCAAAATTCAAACATAAATCAATTCGTAGAAAATTAAATAAAATTTTCATAACGTGAGAGGTGCATCGTAGATGTAACAAAAATATTTTGAATTGTTAAAGAGTGAATTATCAAGATGCTAGCTAATTGGAGTAACTCTAAGTTTTCTTGAATTATGATTGGTCAAATTTAATTTATTCCAGCTGTAAATAAGTCAAATAATAATTTATCTTTGTTTTAAGAATCATCAAAGTACGCATAATTCAATGACGAAGCGGCCTCAAAACACTTTGCACTATTATATTTGAAATATACTAAAAGAAAGCTTTTATATACGGGTATTTATGAATCCATTAACCACATGGTGATTTTTTCGTGATCTTATATAGTCAGTTGACGTATTTGGATTTTGCATGGTTTTAGAGAGTTGTCTCGGATGATTTTGATTATATTTCTATATTTTGGTATGTTTATATGTTTGTTGAGAAATGATAGAAAATTGATTAGAAAATGTACACAAAATATGTGGATGTGCAGCAGCCTTGTTTGAGTCAATGTTTCTCGCGATTTTGAAGTCTGGTAAACCTCTAATACATATCATTCTCTTCGTCTTCGAAAGAGCTTCGCGTGGATATATTGCACGCCTCAATCGGAGCTTTGTAGAAAAAGTTATGACCGTTACAAAAACTGCTCGTTGTGCAGAAGCCTTCAACCCGACGGGCCGACCCGTAACCCGAACTGGGTTAGCCCGCCTAACCCGACAACCCGAATGGGTCAGCCCGAATGGCCCGATTTTAAATTCGGGCTGCGAAATTACAACCCTAACCCTGTATTTTTATCGGGTTATTCGGGCCGGCCCGCGGGTTCGGGTTACATTGACATCCCTAATAAAAAGTAAGAGGAAGAAAAAAATAGAGAGAAAAGAGTAGAAAGTGAATAAAGTAGAGAAAATAAAAGTAAGAAAGTAAATGGATATTTAGTGTGTTAAGTAGATAGTCAAGAGTGAGAAAAAAGTTGAGAAAATAGAGTTGAAAGTGAATAAAGTAGAGATGATCAAGTAAGAGATAGTAAAGTAAGAGCGAGAAAAAGTGTATATTATATATGGAAATGACTCAACTAAGAACTAATTTTTCAAAATGGAAAAATAACTCCACTATGAGAGAACGCATGGAGTAAAAATTGTGGGAGAATCGATCACCTATTAAGAATCGCATGAAATTAATTTCCGAAGAAAGAACTTAGTGTTATTCTGATTTTTAATGTTATTTTGTTTGAATAAAAAAATCGGCTGTTTTGGAAAGATGATATTACCTTATGGCTTTTGTGGGAGTGGTTCATTGCTAGATTGATGATTACCATTTTCTTAGTATTTTTTTTTCATGTGAATTTTACACTTGATAGCAAAATCAACCATCATTTTTCATAATCTCACTTATAAAAAAGAGTTGATATATTGATCCAATTGAATAGACTTCCAAAGGATAAGAAAGATGCCTAGGAGCAAAAAGGACATGATTTTTTATATTTATTTTCTATTTTTAGAAGAGGAAGATAAGAATAGTAATGGAGCAGCTTCAAATGGTTTTGGAGATGGAGACGACGAAGATGACGATGATTGATGAAGACATCTCGGCACAAGTCCTATCGTTGGTTGAGTCGACGCTTCTTGGCTGAACAATTTGAAAACTAAACACAAGGTCTTTGTTTGTTTTCCGATCCAAAAAAGCTTCAAAACAATAATTCTTCACTCGGTCAGTTACTAGCAATGTTTTAAAAACCGAACCGGCAAGCGAACCGGCGACGTTACTGGTTCAAGGTTCAACCGGTCCAACCGGTCGAACCACCGGTCTAACCGTTTTACTGTTGCAAATATATATAAAAATATATTAAATTTTGTAAATTATTTACAATTAATAATATATCACAAAACATTAAACCTTATAGATAATTAGTGATGTATAAATATAAATAATATTAAAATTGAGTAAATATATTCAGATATATATATATATATATATATATATATATATATATTTAATATTAGTTAGTCTAGATAAAAAATTTAATATTTCATGTACTAAAATAGATAATGTTTATATTAATTTAAGAAAATTTATTTCGTAAAATAATATATAATTAAATATGAATTAAGTACTTATTAATTAGTTTAGATAAGATTATTCATTCATGTCAATAGCTAGGGTATATAAATTAAGCATATAATATAAAAAATTTATTTATAGTAAATAATGAATCTTATATAGTACAAATAATAATATAGGTGGTAAGTAGAGCATCATTAAAATATAAAGGATGATAATTATATATATTATAATTAACAATTATATTAAAGAATAATAAAATTAAAATGAATTATTAGTTTTTGTAGATAAAAATAATGGTTAATGTATAAAAATATTTAATGTTCAGATTATTCAATGAGCCCATGTGGTGGAGTGGTAGAGGTCTTCTTAACTAGAAGAGAGGTCATGAGTTCTACCTCTACCAACAACAAATTTTAAAAAATTTTGAAAAAAAAATAGAACACCGGTTTCCGGTTCACTGTCCAACCGGTCCGACCGGCCGGTTCCACCGGTTCACGGCGGTTCAATGCAGTAGTGGTTTAAAGGGGTGAACCGGACCGGACTACCTACCGGTTCGCGGTCCGACCGGTCGAACCGGCCGGTCTAGTCCGGTTTTTAAAACATTGGTTACTAGGTTGTATAGGGCAAGCGGAGTCGAACCAACATAGCCTAAAAGCCCCATAGTGTTAGTTGAATCTACCATGACCACCCTCTCCATTAGTCGAATACTCACTCTATTCCCTCATAGTTGAGTCATTTTTCCATTTTGGGAAGTTCCTTCATAGTAGAGTCATTTCTATATATAATAATAATGTTCACACTCTTACTTTACTCTCTCTACTTTATTCACTTTCTACTCTATTCTCTCTACTTTTTCCTCTCTCTTATTTTTTTTATCTTTCCACCCTATTACACTAAACATTCATTTCTTAAACTCCATGCCGAAAAGTTCTGCCTTAACTATAAGGGGACGGAGGGAGTATTTAATACTCCCTCGTCCCATAATAAGAGTCGCACTTTGTCATTTTGGTCCATCTCACAATAAGAGTCACACTTCATTTTTACCATAAATGGTAAGTAGGTCTCACATTCCACTTCACTCACTTCACTCACATTTTATTATAAAACCATATAAAAAAGTGAGTCTCATATTCCACTAACTTTTTCAACCCATTATTCTTTATATTTCTTAAAATTCGTAGCCACAATAAGAGTGACTCCTATTGTGGGACGGAGGGAGTACTTCCTTTGCCCCACTCTAAGTGAAGCATTTCGTATTTGACACAATATTTTATGCAATTTTATTTTTTGAGTTGGGTGGATAACATAAAGTAAGAATGAGAACAAAGTAGAAATAACAATGTTTTCATTTTAAGAATGTGTCAATTAGAGTGGAATATCCAAATAATGGAAAATGTCACTTAGAATGAGATGAGGAAGTACATTAGTCCCAAATTAAAGGTTTGTCGTGCAGTGGCATGGTTTCGTCCAACCTTAACCAAATGGTCAAAGGCAATGTCCCACCCATCGAGGTGCTTACAAATCAGCATGGAGAATAGTCACCGGATCCACCGATGGAAGTGCTTATGTGCGGGATACCCGAGTCGGTATCGGGTATACCCAACTTGCTAGCGGGGCAAGTATTAAGAAGCAACTTTGTGCATGTACATGTTGTCGGCTCGTCAGGTGCAGGGTACACACGAATATCCAATTTTATAGGTTTATATTATTTGGGAAGTGCTTTGGAATTAGAAGTTATCGTAAGAAAATAAAACTTTTGGGTCGGTTAATAGTATTCCCTCTATTTCATAGTAGTAGAGGCATTTCTTTTCGATACGTGATTTAAGAAAAAATATGTTAAATGAGTTAAGTAAAGGAAGAATAAAGTAGAAATGAAAAAGGTAAAGAGATGAAGAGAGAATAAAGTAAGACAGAGTAAAGTGAAAGTAAGAAAGTAAGAAAGAGTAAAGTAAGTGAGAAGAAATGTATTTGACTTTTACTAAAAAGGAAAATGACTCAACTACTATGGAACGTACCGAAATGACAAAATGACTCCACTACTATAGAACGAGGGGAATAATAAATTTTTCCCTCTTAAGCAATGTGCTCTATTTTCCATTAACAACACATAACTAATCCCTTTGTCCCAGCTAAGGTAACACATTTCTTAGCCGGCACAAAATTTTAGGAGCTATTGGTTAATGTGTTTAATAGGAGACAGAAAAGTTGGGCGTAAGTATTAAAATAGAGAGGGAGAGAGAGAAATGAATATTTTAATAGGAGTGAGAAAAAGTGGTTGGATATATTAATTGGAGAGAGAAAATTTCTTAAAAAAAGAAGTGTGTCATTGGGGATGGGGCGGACACAGAAAAATGTAACATTAGGGGCTGTATATTCAAATTTTGTATGAGATAAAAATTTTTCTATATTTTATTATTTTGATGGGGGCTTTTACACTTCATTTTACACAAAATACTAACAAAATCATAATATTATATAGCTAAAATAATGAAAAAAAATTAGTTGGGGAAGGGCTCAAGCCCCTCCTTAATCATATGTGTGTCCGCCCACCGATGGATCCTCTGTTGTGTCTGGGTGCTATGTAGGGCTGGCAAGTCGTGCGGATTGGGTCGTTATCGGGTCAACCTGATAATGACCCAACCCAATAAGGCCTAACCTGAACCCGACCTGTTAAGGAAACTGTAAATCTGAACACGAACCCGACCTGCTACCTTCAAATCCGAACACGACCCGCACCCGACACGAACCCGTTATCGACACGATATAATATGGGTTGACACGACACGATAACAACCCGAACATGATATTACACGATTAAAACCTAATATTACACGATTAAACCTTAATTTTTAACCTAATTTACACAATTAAAATTCGTTTTATACTATTTAAACCTAATTTATAAGAAATTAAAACATTAAAGTAATATATATATTTTTAAATAATAATAAAAATAATAATAATATTTCTTAATGGGTTACCCGTATCCGACCCGCATCCGACCCGAACCCAACCCGAAATTATCGGGTTCTTAATGGGTCAACCCGATAAGGACACGGATCCAATAAGACTTGACTCCAACCCAATAATTTCGTGCGGATTCGTGTCGGATTATCGTGTCGTGTCGAAAATTGCCAGCCCTAGTGCTATGCACCAAAAACGACGTCGTCCATCCCCTTAATTCCCCAACTCCTTTGTCCTTTCCCTTACCTTCATTTCCGTTTCCTTTTTTTCCTTTAGTGACTTAATTTTCTATTCCCTTTAGTGATACACTTGCATATAATTTATTTATTCCAACTTTAGTTATTATCTAAATAAAAAGGTTATTCTTGCATCAAATTCCTTTTAATTTCCTTAGGCAAACATGCCGGTTCCTAGCACCGAAAACTTTTTTTTTTGTTTTATTTATCTATTTTTCATGTAACACTTCCACATAATATTTTCGAATTTAATGACCAATGGTATTAGATATAATGTAGAAGGATACATGATAAGTTTTTTTATTTAAATAAGCTTTATAATTTATAAAAGCTTCCATGCGCAAATATAAGAATTTTCATTTTGATAATATTCTATACTCCCTCCCTCCCTCCCTCCGTCCCCAAAAGTTATGCATTTTGGGTCCACACTGATTTTAATGCAAAATTGATAAAGTAAGAGAGATGTAAAGAGAAAAAAAATAAATAAAATATTATTGGTGGAGAATGAGTTTCATCTCATTAGAGAAAAAAGAGTATCCAAAATTAGAAAATGCATATTCTGGAAGGACGAACTAAAAATGAAAGAGTGCATATTCTTGTGGGACGGAGGAGTAGTTTTTATACTCATTGAGTCCTTGTGTAGAAATCTTTAATAAAGTCCAACTTATTGTTTTGCCTTTATGTACTTCTAAAGTACTAATCTCTCCGTCCGCCGTTAAATGTTCCATTTTTTCATTTTCCGTTCGCCAATGAATGTCTCATTTCATTTTTACGTTATTTCGTAAGTGGTACATTCTACTAACTCATTCCACTCACATTTTAAGATAAAACCAATATAAAGTTAAAAATTTCTTAAAACCTGTGGCAGTCATATATGAGACATTTATGTATGGACGAAGGGAGTACTTGTATAAAATATTATGAAAATTCTGTGGGGAAAATAAAAATTATAAATAATCCCTTTAAATGCATACCATTAAAAATATTTGTTTATGTTTTTGTTTTAGAAATAAAGAAAAGCATCATGACAATTTTAAACTTTTAATTAACCTTTTTAAATGTGAAGAAGACTAAAATAAAATAGTTTAAACACACAGTGACAATGTAATCCAGTAAAAATTTGGAACTTTTATTGAAATATAGAGTACAAATATAATAGTATTAAAAAAGTTTGGAAGTCATGTATAAGCAATGAAAAAAAAATGAAACGGAAATGAAGGTAAAGGACTAAAGGAAAAAGGAGTTGGGAATTAATGGGATGGACGACGTCGTTTTGGTCGGCTGTGTGGGACGGCAGAGGATCCATACAAATTAAAAAGGAAAACGTAGCATTCCAAGTACTGATTGAATTTACATAGTTGTGGTCCAAAATATCAGACTTAAATTTTCAACAATAGATTAGAGACAACTGCAATTCAGCGCGTAATCTTTAACCATGAAATTAGCCTTGGCACAAAATTTTCCCCAAATCCTGCATATCCATTACCCAAATTTCCCCGCTCCGACCACCGCCACCCACCGCCCCATCCCCATCAAATTCCGCCTCTCCCCGCTCAATCAGCCACCAAATCATCATCCTCCGACGACGGAATCCCAGTTGAGCACGTCAAAACCCTAGTAAAATTCAAATCCAAGTCTCCCGGCCGGCGGACCACCCTCTCGCCGGCTCCCGCCTCGACGCCCCTGGCAACATCCACAGCATCTCCTATCTCTTCAAATCCCTAACCAATGCCTACTTCGACGTCTTCGCCACTTTCCCCCCACTCCTTCCGCCCGGTCCAATTGCAATCCTAGGCTTCGGAGCAGGATCCGCCGCCCGAATCATCCTCGACCTCCACCCCGACGCCGCCATCCACGGCTGGGAGCTCGATCCCTCCGTCCTCGCCGTCTCCCGAGAGTACTTCGGCCTCGAGAAGAAATACTCGGAGCGGCTGAAGATCTACATGGGCAACGCGCTGAATGCCGGCGAGAAGGAGAAATTCGCTGGGATTCTGATCGATTTGTTCAGCAAAGGCTGCGTGATTCCGGAATTGCAGGACGCGGCGACGTGGGAGAAGCTGAGGAGAAGTTTGAGGAAGGGCGGGAGGATGATGGTGAATGTGGGCGGGAGCTGCGTGGAGCCGGAGGATATACGGAGAGATGGGAAGGTTATAATGGAGGAGACGTTGAGGGCGATGTACGAGGTGTTCGGGCGCGATGTGTACGTGCTGAGCCTCGATAATCGAAAGGATGATAGTGCGGTTGCGATGACGGGAGGAATGCCTGACACCGCCGAGTGGAGGAAGAAGCTGCCGCGGCCGTTGATGTTCTATGTTGATATGTGGAAGCCTTATGAAAATGCATGTTAGGTGTTTGTTGATTTGCTTCAACCAATGACTGATTTTGTGCTGACAAAGTACTCCATTTTCTTTAGTACTAATATGTTATCTTGGTTGGAATAAATTAAAAGTAAATATCTCAGGAATATACTCCATATACTTGTCAGTTAAAGATTGGTATCTGCTCATTAACCGTGCTCGGTTTTTGGTTTTAGTTAACTGAAGTTCCGGTAAGGGGGCATTGAGTTTGTCAAACAATAATCTTTGATAGCCACAACACAAATCATGTTAAATAAATTAATGCATGCCTGAAGAGAGGGTATAATAAGCAGACAAATTTAATTTCGAGAACCAACCTAAAGCACGGATAGTACGCCGTATCTGCTCTTTGAAGTATAGGAGCACTTGAAGTTCCAAAAAATCCCATCTTTATACACTAAATTATTAAAAATAATAATATCAGCCAATGAAATTGTGCAATTTGGCACAATCTCATTGGCTGAGTGGTGAGAGTGGAGGAGAGACCTTTCGATCTGTTTGAAGAGAGAAAACAACCTATGTCAAAGAGAGAGACTCATGTATTGAATAAATTTTTTTTAATTAGTTTAATGATGTGGCGGTCAATCTCATCGGTCCATGAGGTCGACCGCCACATCATTAAACTAATTTTAAAAAAAATTATTCAATACATGAGTCTCTCTCTGACATAGGTTGCCTTCTCTCTTCAAACTGATCGAAAGGTCTCTCCCCCACTCTCACCACTCAGCCAATGAGATTGTGCCAAATGGCACAATTTCATTGGCTGATATTATTTTTAATAATTTATATATCTTTAATATATATTATATTAAAAAATTATACCAAAATTCATAATTTTTCTTCCTCGATAAATATAGACCACATTTGCTATAGTTTTGCACACAAAAAAAATATCATCTTTTCTCCTCCTATAATCCTTATTGTTTAATAGAATTTCATATTTTTTAGTTTCCATTGTTGCTAGCTATGGAGGATGATGAGAATAATATATTCTCCGATTCTCCAAATTTCTACCATTCCCAAAACATCAACCCTTCCCAAAATGTTAACCCTTCTCAAGATTATTTCCCTAACTTTGATGATTTTCCGAATTCTGAGCAATTTCAAAGTTCATTTCAAAATCAACAATCAAGCCAAGACATATCACAAACCAAGAGTGATGTTAAGACCCCACATGGTTGGAGTGAGCAAGAAGACATGGCATTAATGCCTGCTTGGTGTTTCGTGAGCACGAATGCAGTTGTTGGCACCAACCAAACTAGTAACCATCTATGGCAAAATGTTCTTAATCTATATGAGCAGACAAGAAAAGAAAATCCAAGAATTGGTGAACAAAGAAGTTTGGAGTCATTGAAGCAGCGCTACAAACGACTCAACGCAAATGTATACGAAAACCTTTGTTCGAACAAGGTATCTCATGCGAAAACCTTTGTTCGAAAAAATAATGAATTAGCTCATCGACACCGACAACTTTTTTGTGCAAAAGCGTGATGCTACTGGTCGACTTGGTATGTCTGCAATTCAGAAATGTATAGCAGTGATGAGGATGTTTGCCTACGGGGCAGCGGCCGACTTGCACGACGAATATTTGAGAATGAGCGCACAACTCATTCGCAAATCTCTCATCAAGTTCGTTGGAGGTGTAATTTCTAACTTCGGCGATGAGTACTTGCGAAAGCCCAACGAAGAAGACTTGGCAAGACTTCTGCATATTGGAGAACAACGTGGGTTTCCAGGCATGTTGGGTAGTATTGACTGCATGCATTGGGAATGGAAGAATTGTCTCACTTCAAGGGCTGGACAATATGCCGGAAGAAGCGGGAGTCCGACAATCATCTTGGAAGCAGTAGCATCTCAAGATCTGTGGATATGGCATGCTTTTTTTGGAACTCCAGGTTCGAGAAATGATATTAACGTGCTTGATCAATCTCCTGTTTTTTATGATATTTTGGAAGGTCGAGCACCGAAGGTTAATTACATAGTAAATGGCCACGAAAAAAAATATGGGATATTATCTCACTGATGGCATATATCCTCAATGGGCGGCATTTGTCAAATCTATCCCAGGTCCACAAACGATGAAGCACAAGTTGTTTGCTCAACATCAAGAGTCCGCGCGAAAAGATGTTGAGCGAGCTTTTGGTGTTTTGCAAGCTCGTTTTGCTTTTATCAAATGTCCATGTCTTATTTGGGATCGTGATATTATGGGGAAAATAATGATTGCTTGCATAATCTTGCACAATATGATAGTGGAAGAAGAAAGAAGCACATATTCGAACTATTGTGATCCAGCAGAATTTATTCAAGATCGACTTGAACAAAGTAGTCGTGAAAATGAAGATGGAGATGCGAATAATGATTTCATATATTCTACGAATAGGATTGCGAGTCTAGCTTCTTACATGAAAAATAAAGCCCAACTTCAAAACAGAGAAGCTCACAAAACTCTGCTAAACGATTTGGTAGAGCATATATGGGTAAAATTCGGCAATTGCAATATTGAATGACTAGTTTTCATCTTATGTATGAGCACCAATTATGTATTTTCAATTACGTATTTCAATGATTGTAATTTATGTTTTTTATTTGTTTGTTTTTATAATTTTTAGTTTGTCATTTATTACGTTTTTCGATAAATTTACAATAATAAGTATTTCATGTAATAATAATAGTATTAAAAATAATATAAAAATAAATATATAATAGTGTGGTTGGGTGGTCATTGATAAACCATGAAAATATGTGTGGTTGGGTTGAATGAATATTAATGATGTGGATGAGATAGAAATGAATTAAATATTGAAAAAGTGGATGGTTGGGTTGGGTTGGGGGTTGCTGATAAACATGGTCTTATGTGTCAAAATCTAATACCCCTCTTGGTGTAAAATTGTAGGTACTTTGGCTGCACATTTGGAATCTTATGGGGCACAAATTCGAGAAAGATGGAGAGGAGAAGAGGGAGAAAAGAAGATCTCTTACTATAGCTCCCTTGACCGAAGCAACCTTAACTTTTATCTAAGTTTTTGCTGCTACAATTCCAATAGAGTAGGACTAGCTATTACTTCATTCCCCTCTCGAGAAGGGTCTCCCATGCTTGAAAGAGACTTTACTTGTAGCTCCATGCATCCAATTGTATAGTTTGTTTTGTACTCTACTACTCACATGTATGTTCCGTATTTCTCTAGTAAGAGTATTTCATTTACTTTTATCCTTGAAGTAAATTTCTTTGCACTTTAATTCTCCCAACGTAATACTTAATTTATTCCAAAATCAGATATTACAACGAAAATTCTACGCCTTCCAAACGAGAAATTAATTAAGCTAATAAATCCGATTTATCTCGAAAGAAATGAACGAAATTCCGGGGCGTCACACTAAACTTCAATTCTAATGCTTTAACTTTCTCTAGATTATGATTCTATGACTATGTGTATATATATACTCCCTCTGTCCCATAGAAATAGACCACTTCGGATTGACATGAGTTTTAATGCATAATTGGTAAAGTAAGAGAGAAAGAGAAAAAGTAGTTGAAATTATGTGGTGAATGGTGGGACCCATAAAAAGATAAAGTAAGAGAAGGAGAAAAATCTTGCTATAATTGGATATGGGCTATTTGTATGGGACAAACGAAAAATGAAATATGACCTATTTCTATAGGACGGAGGGAGTTTATAATAGACATTAAACAAATAGACAATACTTAATTTTAAAATAAAGAAATTTTTGGCATAAATCTACATGTGATTAAATAAATTTACCGTACTGGTCATAGGCCCTATACTAAATAAAAATATTTATCACAAATACATAATAATCGGGTATTAGTCGGGTATCCTAATACGGGTTTCGGGTACTCTAAAGCCAAAAAATCCTAACATTAACTACCCGAACCCATACCCGAACCCATAATTTCGGGTTCTGGGTACCCAAAACCCGTCTGGTATTGGGTCGGGATCGGGTATACCTGAAACCCGCGGACTAAATTTACAAGCCTAACACCAAATCATATTGCCAACTTGGTATGCCAAGACCATGGAATATTTTCTCACAAACAACACCAACTGATTAATAATTACTTTCATTTTGACCAAATTCAAAAAAACTTGAATCAACTACAATTTTAATAAATTTTCCGAGTATCCAATAGATTCACGAAAATCACCTATACAAAAGTATTTAAATTAAAGATTATAAAGCAATTTCAGAATAATATATTATCATGCCCTAATTTTTTTTTATTACAACCAATCATACTACCTATTTTCGAGGCAAATACACTCAAGTTAATCATTATAGTTTTGGAAACTTACCTTGGAAGAATATAAAATAAATTTTTTTTTAATTTTTTTAAGTAAATAGAATGCACTAATGGATGAATAATAGATCCATAACTTAAATTGTTACAGTATATAATGTGCTCGATATGTAAAACATAAAATGTTATTTTATTTAAAAGTATCAATTACCGCTTAATCGGTCATAATTTTTTATTTAAAGAATCAATTATCACATGTAATACCTTACTTAAAAAAATTCTTTATAATAAATACTTCCCCCGTCCCTATGTAGCTGAGTCGTATTCCTTTTTTGGTTGTCACACTGTAACTGAGTCATTTCCTTTTTTTGGCAAAAAGTATTTTACACTCTCGTACTTTACTCTCTCTTCATCTCTCTATCTTTTTCCTTTATACTTTATTCTCCTTTTACATAACTCATTTAAAACAAGTTTTCTTAAATCCCGTGCCAAAAAGAAATGTCTCTACCACATAGGGACGGGGGGAGTATCATATAAAAAGCTGGAAATATTTTAGAGTTGTTATCTCCCGTTGTAGCACCACCTCTCAATCATAAAACATGTAACACAGTCTCCACCGACGTTCCACAACTGTATGCTTCCGGCGCTATGCACGATAAGAACCAGTTAATTTGTTATGATACCGATAGTGTCCTTTCAAATTTCACGAAACGAATTAACTAAGGTAGCCCTATTTTCACTTTATTAGTTGGAGAATATGAAGAAAGTCTCATCGCCACTGGCGCATCCATGATTATCAGTTTGGGAGTACGAAAAATAATGGTAGAGATTTCAAATTTTAAAATACCAATCTTTTTTCTTCTCTTTAATTATTCTCTCAATCAAAATTTTTAACTGTATTTTAAACTAAGATTATTCATTGTATATAAATGTGAATTATTTTTAATTTTGGTGTTACTACTTAAATGACTTTCATTATTCTAAATCAATGTTCTTAGATTTGAATATTATAAATAAATTGTTTTAATAGATCGGGTTATCCTTACTAATAAATCAACTTTTTCGTGTTATTTTTACTAATAAATCTTTAGTGTTTCAATTATTTAAAAACATAGAAGATAAAAAACAAAATATGATAGAAGAATTTAAAACAAAAAAAGTTAATATTAAAATATATTAGAAAATAATTGAAATGCATAATTTTTATAAAATAAGGAATTGTTTTAAAAACAAAGTGCATACATAAATTTGAAATAGAAATAGTAGTACAATATAAGACGCATTAGCAGAGAGGATAATGAAAAGAAAAAATACTTGATAAAATATAGAAGTTAAAATTAGGGGAATAAGTACTTACTAAAATGAAGAAACTAAAATAAATAGGAAAAGTACTTGGGGCACTCCATTGATTGTAGAAGAATTTACTTCTGGGCTAGGGAATCAACTTAGCTATCCATTGATTGTATAATAATAATATCATAATTTGGGGGTACAGTTGTTTGGATCCGCCACTGCTCATCGCAACACCACGTCTCAACTCTCAACTAGAGATGTACATGTAGCCCGCAACTCGTGGGCTGGCCCGAATAGCCCGCCAAATTTATAGGGTTAGGGCTAGAAATTTATAGCCCGATAAAATCAAAACCCGATTAACCCGCAACCCGTTAGGGCCAGACCCGAAAACCCGATGGGCTGGCCCGAAAACCCGATAAAAAGTTTCTATTATTCTATTTTTTACTCCTAATTCGACAGTTCATTGATTAATTTTATAATATAGATAACTAAAAAACAACATTCAATTTTATATTAAATATACAAATTATATATTGAATTTTTATTAATATATTAATTGATAAATAAATTAAAATTTTCAAATTCACTAAAAAAAATTTAAATTTCTAAAACATGCATTAAAATTCCACGAAATATCTCAAATATTGGTATTTGATCTTGTTTATGATTGAGTTTAAGCATATATCTCAAATATATCATAATTAAATGTGTTACATTGTATAAATATAAATAATATTAATCATTATTTATTGGATTAATCGCATGTTAATATTATCGGCAGAAACCCGATTAACCCGCTGGGCTAGCCCGAAACCCGAGCTTTTAGGGTTAGGGTTGAACTTTGATAACTCGAAAGAAATCACAAACCGGAAGAAATCACAACCCGATTAGCCAGCACCCGATTGACCCGCAACCCGAGTAGAGTTGGCCCGAAACCCAACAAGCTGGCCCGATTGACATCCCTAGTCTCAACCCAAAAACATGCATTCTTATATTACTAGTAGTAACAAATACTTCCCCCGTCTACTATTAATTGTCCACTTTTTACATTTTCGTCCGTTCCTCATTAATTGTCTCACATTCCATTAACTCATTCGACTCACGTTTTATTATAAAAATAATATACAAAAGTGAGACTCATATTCTACTAAGACCATTAGCAGTGGGGCGCCCTAAGAGCATCTCCAGTGGTTCTGGACATGCAATAGCCCTCCCATAGCCTTGCCACTGCCACATCATCAGCACTAAAATCCTCCTGCCACATCATCTGGACATGCAACTAGACATGCAATAGCCCTCCCATAGCCTATCCACACCACTAATAACAATTATATAATTTAATTTACAATCGTAGCAACATACGGAATTTAATTTACGAGACAAATACAAGAAAATTGAATAATACTATTAAAATTTAAAAAAGTACAATAATTTTAAAAAATGTACATTAATTTAAAAAAAAGTACAAAAATTAAAAAGTACAATAAAAAAAATTACATAAAAAATCACTCCTCGCCGCCGTCGTCGCCACCAACACCGCGGCTACTCCCGCCGGTATCCCTCTGCAACCCCTCCAATTCTTCACGCATGCTCCGGAGCAATACGCGAAGATAAGCCTTCTCCTCGGGGTCCACCGCCGTCCGGAAGTCGGCTAACGTCTTCACCATTTGAGCGCGCGTTTGTTGACGTGCGAAGAATTTGAGCTACTCGGTGGACCTGCCGAGGGGGATGCCGACTGGACCTCCTGGGAACTCGGGGTGCCCCCCCTCGCATCCCGTTGCGCCCGCCTTTGGCCAACCGGGCGAGGTCGGCGACCGAACGGACGAGGGGTCGGGACCTCCTGGGCCGTCTCGGGGAGGTCGTGGGAACCACATCTGCTGCCGCTATAATTACCGGTATAGTTCAGTTTCTGCTTCTTCGGCCAGCCAGCGTCGACACCTGCCCGGAATTTCTCCGACTCGTTGAGCACAAGGTAGCAGTTCCAGTAGGTGAACTCATAGTACTTCCTGGGATCAGGGTAGGCTCTCTCCGCAATCCTCCTGCAGTCTTCCTCTGTTTGGCCACTGGTCCGCATGCGGAGGGCGTTGGCGTACAAACCTGAAAAATCGAGAGACGGCAGACCTGATTCGGTCGCAGCACTTCCGGCACTCCTCCCCGGTGCGCGGTCTCCCTTCAGGGCAAAATGCCCTGTAGGCTGCGGCTATCTTGGCCCACAAGTTGACGATCCTCTGGTTGTTCGAAACGAGAGGATCATCGCAGACACTCACCCACGCCTTGGCCACCGCAACGTTCTCCGCGTCCGTCCACTTCCTCCGGACCCGGCTATCCTCACCCGGCTGCGACGACTCGCCGACCTTCTTGGCCTTGCCCTTCTTCTTAGGGGCGCTCCGACCCCTCCCTACTCCCCGGCTTTGAATGGGAGTTTCCGGAACCTCGTTAATATCAAAACCCAACTCCTCTAAGGAGAAGGTCTCATACTGCGTGTACTGTGCATCGTTGGAGTCGATGTGTGCGAAGAACCGGTGGAAAAATCAAAAGCCGGCCGATAGTCGTTTTCCCCCCGGGCATCCCCTGCGGCGGTGGCATCATCTGCTGCGCCGGTGGCTGCATCCCGGGTGCCCACCCCGACATCATCTGCATAGGGGGTTGCATCGGCGGTACCCCCTGCCAAGCCGGCACACTTCCCCCCTCGGCCATCGGTGGCATCATCTGCTGCCACGGGTACATGTTGTAGTACCCGGTCATCGGAGGCCAACCACCTCCCACGGGAGTCGGGGGAGTCTGAGACCCTCCCCCGGGAGTCAAGGGAGTCTGAGACCCGGTCGTCACTGGAGTACCTTCGTAGTTGTTCTCCATTTCTCGTTGTTGATCTTGTACAGAAATTAATTAAGATAGAGAGAGTACTCGTTAAAACAAGTGGTGCGAATGAAAATGATGTCCAAAGCGCGTATATATAGTGTTTCGAAAAATAAAAAAATTAAAAATCTGACGCCGGTCTGACGCCGATCCGGGGCCTACAATGGCGCCGTGAGGATCGGCGTCAGCCCAAGAATCGGCGTGGGCACGCCGATTTTGACGCCGATTTCGCCAACGCCGGCTGCAATGGTTCAGCGTCAGCACCAACGTCCGCGAAAAATCGGCGTGCCGGTGCTGACGCCTCCATTGGAGATGCTCTAAGGCGCGCCCTATGGCACGCCACGTCATCAGTTTTATCCTCCTACCCCCCCACCTGCAGTGGGTGCCCTAAGGCGCGCCACGTCATCAGTTGTACTATTGTTTTGTTTAATTAATTTAAATGTTTTCAAATATAGTGTGCAAACGAAAATTAACAAAAAAAGAATGAGTAACTAAAAACCGGCGAAGATTGATTAAAAAAACAAGTTACACGATTCAAGTTTACACAAAAAACCGGCTAATCTACGCAATTCCCAACTTCCGGCGCAGCTCATCGGTTAACGCCCGGTGATATTCGGCTTTTTTGGGGTCCGTACACTTCTTGAGGGCCTTGTGCGTCTGCAACATCGTCCTTGCCATCGAGGCTGTTGCCAACGACTCAAAGACGGTGGCTTTCGGGGTCAGTTTGGTGACGGCTCCATGTCAGACAAACCGTACGATTCCGTGCTGAATTCGGGATCGTACTGCGTGTTGGCGGTGAATGATCGATATTCGTCGGGTTCTGTACCCGGCCAACGCGCCTCACCACTGAACATTGGACTGTTGGGACTTGATGAATCCATTTCGTAGTAATAAAAAATGTGAGTTTCGAAAGTGGAATCGCAAAAATAAAAGTTACAAATGAAGGGTATTTATAAAAAAAATGAAACCGCGTGTCATTGTCCGCGACCATCGTCCGCGGAGCTCACAATGCGGCGGACAATAGCCTATCGTCCGCGCTATACGCCGCGGACGATGTATTGGGCAGGAGCATCGGGCGCGCCCGAAGGCAGGCACCCACAATGGTGCTATCGTCCGCTCCCGAGGACAATGGACGCCATCGGGCGCCCCATTGTGGGTGCTTTAATTTTCTCAACCCACTTTTTTTTACATTTATCAAAATTCGTGTCGAAACCAAAGTGGATAATTATTAGGGGACGGAGAAGTAGTAAGTATGGTTATTATTGAGTTTATATAATAAATGTAAACCGAATAAAATTAAGTAAATAAAAAATAAAAATAATAATTAGTGAATATACAAAAATATATTAAAACAAATAAAATTTTAAAACGTGCCACCTTTTATAATTTAACTATTATTTAATGCTATACTAAAATTAGTTTAAAAAATACTACTATGTATGAATAAAAATATCAAAATATTTGAGCATGAAATAATTAAAATGCCATGTCATATAGATTTACCAAAATTAAAATATTGCCATTTTTTTCCTAGGTAAAATAATTACGCCGTCAAAAAGGGCAAACAAAGTTTAACGCGAGTACTATAAATTGAAACCTTCAACTTTCTATCTAAGCATTCCATAATTCGGGAGAAAATAATTTTCGTCGTCTTTCCATCCCAGCTTTTTTTTCCTGAATTTTGGAATTCTTAGTTTTTCAACGTCTTCTCCAATGCCCGGCCCTTATCGATCGAGGTATTCCACAAATATATCCGTCAACTAGTTCTGTTTCGTTTTTTTTTTAAATTAAAATTAAAATTAATCGAGATCGCCGTGGGTGTTGTTTAATTTCGGATAATTGATCGCAGGGAGGGATTAAGCACCAGATCCGCGGCATTTGGTAGCAATTCAGATGAGATTCAGGTGCGAATCGAGCCCGATTTCGAAGACGAGGTCACCGGTCTTCGCAAGCAAGTTCGACGATTGCGTGATGTAATTTTCAGCTCTTAATTCGTTTTTCATTCTTCTTTTAGGTTTTGACGGTGAAATTTTGTTCCGATCAGGTGATATAAGATTGAGATACCTAAATAATGCCTCAATAGTTTTGAATTTTCGATTACCTAAAAATTTTGCTGTGAATTGGGGATATTGCTGTCTAGGCATTTACCTAGATTAGGAGAAATGAACGCGCAGTAGCTTTACTTGGAACTCTTAACTTTTTATTGAAATTTAGGATCTGTCGATCAGTTATGCCTCTGTTCATCATTCTCATGTTATTTGGAGTATGTTCTTTTAGGCATATTCACCATTTTCAAACCTGTGGATCCAAACCCCCAATTTTGACCTAATGTAGTTCATAATCTATCCTTGTGCTATTTACTTTCTGTATTTTCCATTTTCCAGTAATAATTACTCCCTCCTTCCTGCCCTAAGCGAGACATTGCTGCACGTGACTTAAGAAAATGATGTTTAGAGAGTTAAGTGGAGAGAAGATAAAGTAGGAGATAGAATAAAGGAAGAGAGAGTAATTGTATTATATTTCGCCAAAAAAGGAAATGACTCACTTTAGATGGGACGGAAGGACTATTAATTAGGATTGTTAAGTTTTATTGAGAAACATAGCTTCTTATATCAAACAGTGTTTGTTACTTGTCCATAGCATTAAGTTTAACTTGATAATATTCCTGGATGAAATCGCAGGTAGCTCAAGACATCGAGACAGAAGCTAAGTTTCAGAATGATTTCCTTAATCAGCTGGTATGCTACAAAAGCTGAGCTCAGAATCTAAATTGATAGCTCTAGTTTTTGTTCTATTGTTTTAATGCATGTATATATATATATATATAGAGAGAGAGAGAGAGAGAGAGAGAGTTGTGTTAGTGTGCTAACTAATTTACAGTAATAACTAATAACTTTCAATTCTGTGTATTAAAATTATCAACACAAAGGCATAATTATATCAATACAACATGTAGATTTAAATATCAACACAAAGACATAAGTTTATCAACACAAGAAGATTGATAAATTTATGTTTTTGTGTTGATATTTTTAACATACAAAATTGAATTTTGTTATTAGTTATTACTGTAACTTAGTAAGTATTTGATCACACAGGGTTTTGATCCATGCAAAACCATTCTTAATACAAAAATGCAGAACCAAGCATACAAAAGTCATTTTTAGGTCATTGTAAGCTTATTTTTACATCATTATAGTAAGGATGACATGAAATGATCTTAACATGACCTCAAACCCAAAGTTTATAATATGACCTAAAACTGCTTTACAATGACCCTCCGTGTTTTTGTTTAATTATTGACCATTGGATTGTCAAATCTCATGGTCAGGATTTGGTCTGGATTTTGTATTGAGATCAAGTTTTGTATTGATCATTTTCCTATATATATATATATATATATATTCTGAAAACTGATTACATCCTTTTTTGAGCAATCAACTGTTAATTTGGTGAAAATGGTATCTTTTATCTATAAAAGTACTGAATTGTAAGTCTGATAGCAGCATGACGGACTTTAGCTGGTTATCATCAAGGCTTTGTTGTAGTTAATTGAACTTGTTTAGCCACTTGGGCTAGAGTAATTTGATTGTGGGATTGTAATATAGTGTTGTTTATCTCTTGCATAATATGTGCCCCTCCCCTTGGAACTGTTTTCTTAGTATGATCCAGATAAATTGATCTGTTGCTTGAAATTATATTTAGTTTGATGCTGAAATTAATGCAACGAAACAACTAAGGATCTGTTTATTCGATATATTCAGCAAATGACATTGATCAAAGCACAAGCTGGGGTAAAAAACAACATGAGGAGACTGAACAAGAGCATCGTCTGGGAAGGATCGAGCCATGTGATGCATGTCGTTCTTTTTGCTTTGGTATTATTTTTCGTTGTGTACTTTATAGCCAAAATATCTCGAAGATAAGGATGTGAGCAAACTGTTGTGACTATGGCAAAGATTGCTGTTGGTTAATAGACAGGCATAATACACTGTGAGCAACTTATTGTAAATACCATCTCACTTGGAACTTTGTTTGCTAAGCTTGTGGTTTGACCCAGTCTTGAGTAAATGGAATTATTAATAGCATATTATTTTTGCCTTCTATTCGTGTTTTGGGATTTGGTTTCATTTTAGTAGTTCAAAATGATGGTGATCCATGTTTGTCACTATTAATATACTTTGGTTCCACTTTGTGCAACTGTTCAAACTCGGTTAAATATACAGGGGTTAATATTGCAAAATTCCATAGATTGTCTTCCACCTTTCATAATATAGGATTTCATTTTAGGGGATTTTTTCACTTTCTTTCTATTTTATCCTTTTCTTATTCTATTCCCTCACATAACCAAATTACCCGTTGAGGGATTTCAGTTTTTTATTATTTGATCTAACTACCCAACAAGGGATTTCGATTTTCCTAATATTGAAATTTCTCTTTGTAAATAAAATAATTGACCAAGTTATCTAGCAAGAGATTTCTGTTTTTTTTTTTTTTTTATCTCATTCCTCGTAAAATATAAGAATTGACCAAGCTATTTTGATCGATTATTGTATTTTATACGGGAATGAATAAGCAAATAAGAGAAAATACAAAAGTTTCCTAAAATGAAAAATTCAGTTGCTTTGATCTCATATTCGTGTAAATTCCATATTCTGAAATTTCTCATAATTGCGCATACTCTGAGCTAACTTATTAAAATTTCAGTAAGTATGAAATAATTAAATGCATAGTTTGTTTGAATTTTAATGGGTATTGAAAAAAGAAATGAAAAGCCATATACAGTCACTTGTTCCGCAATTGACAAAGCCAACTCAAACCCTCTCCACAACCCGAATCCTGCACGCCTTGATCATCAAGCACAGACTCACCTTCGACCCTTTTTACGCCACCAAGATTCAGCGCTTCTACGCCATCAACAACGACTTACTCTCCGCACGCAACCTGTTCGAAACAAGTCCCCAGCGAAGCGTCTACCTTTGGAACTCCATCATCCGCGCCCACGCTCAGTCCCACCACTTCTCCCACACATTTCGTCTCTTCAAACGCATGCTAACCTCCGAGACTCCACCCGATAACTTCACTTTCGCGTGCCTCGCCCGTGCTTGCTCGGATAAGCTCGACATCTCAGCCTTGAGAGCTGTCCATGGGAAACTGATTGCTTATGGCTTAGGAGATGATTTTATCTGCACTAGTGCGCTTGTTAGCTCTTACTCGAGGATGGGAATAGCTGAGGAAGCGAGTCTTCTGTTTAGTGGGATCGATGGAGAGCCTGATTTGGTGCTTTGCAATGCGATGGTTTCTTGCTATGGGAGGTGTGGAGATTGGATTAAAGGAGTGGTGTTGTTTAACGCAATGATGGGGATGGGAATACGGCCGGATGGATACACGGTGGTGGGATTTATCACTGGGTTTAAAAGCTTTAGTTTGGTGAATGTGGGAGAAATGGTTCATTCATTTTGTGTTAAGTGTGGTTTGGATTTGAGTGATCATGTGGGGAGTGCCCTTGTTGGTATGTACTCGAGATGTGGGAGTGTAGAGCTAGCTTGTAAAGTGGTGGAAAATATAGTTTTACCGGATGTAGTCTCGTGGTCAGCACTGATTGCTGGCTTCTCCCAGAGTGGAGATCATGCTAAGGCATTGATGCTTTTTAGGGAGTTTGTTATGTCTGGATGCAAGTCGGATCCGCCTCTGCTTGCTATTGCTTTGGCAGCTATTTCTCAAACGGCCGTTGTGGGGCCGGGGTGTGAGGTTCATGGCTATGCTGTGAGGCATGGAATTGATAAGAGTGTTGGAGTTTCCTCTGCTCTTGTTGACATGTATGCAAAATGTGGATTCTTGGAGATGGGGATTAGGGTTTTCGAGAGGATGCCTAAACGGAACATTGTGTCGTTTAATACTGTGATCTTGGGGCTTGGTTTGTATGGGCGGAGTGGTGAAGCACTGAGGGTGTTTGACGAGGTTCTTGAGCAGGGGATGAGACCGGATGAGACGACTCTTACCGGCATTCTCTGTGCGTGCTGTCACTCTGGATTAGTCGAGGAAGGGATTGGGTATTTCAAACTTTTGAGAGATAGATTTGGTGTTGAAGTGAGAACTGAGCATTATGTTTACATGGTTAAGCTTCTTGGGATGGGTGGGAGGTTAGGGGAGGCTTATGATCTCGTTATGTCATTGACACAACCCGTGGATTCTGGCGTGTGGGGTGCTCTTTTGTCGTGCTGTGAGCACTATAAGAACTACGAGGTGCATGAGGCCGTTACTAAGCATTTTTCAAAGAATGAGAGCATAAGCAGTGGTGACAGTGTAATGCTCTCTAATTCGTTTGCTCACGTTGGGAGGTGGGAATGTGTGGAGCAGCTGAGGGTTGATGGGGCCAGAGCCAAAGGGAAGTTCCCTGGGTGCAGCTGGATTGCTTCGTAGATCAATCAAGTGGCGAAGCAAAGCTCGTTGAAATCCCTTCATGTCTCACTAGATAAAGGTGTGGAGTTAGAGATGAGTCTGGAGTGAAGAATGTGTCTCTAGGGAGGGAATGCTACACCTTCCTTGAGGAAGCCACATGACAGCGGTTCGCCTTTGTCTGAGGCCCAATCGTCTATATCTACGCTTCCTGCCATGCCCGGTCATCGCCTTTGTCTGAGGCCCAATGGTCTATCTCTACGCTTCCTGCCATGCCCGGTCATCGTCGTTTTTTGCTTAAGAAAGTTCACCTCTTTTATATCTCCTCAAGTATAAGGAAAACGAGGGCCAAAATGCAACGATTGTATTTTAAACACATCTATCTATCTATCTATACATATATAAAATGCGAGTTTTGGGAGGATTTGAATAACTATTTTTTTGCAAGGGATGTAAATGCAATAAATAAAAACTATTAAAGAGTTTTTTCTGGATTTGAAATATTTATTAATTTTGGGAAGAAGTTGAAATATTTATATGATTTGAACATAATTTCTAATAAATTAATTAAAATACTTGTAATAACTGCCATGAATATTTTTTTTAAATATTAAATTTAGCCCTAAACGGCAGTTACATAATGAATTAGTATGACAGTTACGTATAAACTCATGGCAAATTGCATACTATGGTTTCACTTCCCAATATATATTGAGCAGACTAATATTAATTAACCTTACATTTCCATTCAATATTAATTAACCTTTATACTCATTTATTTAATTACATCGTGTAAGTTGATTATGCATCTTACCCTAATTTTGCATCTAAGTTACCTTAATTTTGCATCTAATTATTTAATTATGCATCATTTTAAAATACATAGTCAAAAAATAGATGTGGGAATTTATGAGTTTTGAGAATAAATTTAAATATTTTTAAGTTTTAGGCATGAATTTGAACATGAGAAATGTTTTAGAGACATAATGGCAATGCCATAATGAGGTTAAAATAGTAATTGTGTATTATATTATTATTTGTATTTAAAATATGTTATGTTTATATACTTTATTACCCTTTACATTAAATTGTTCATTAACATACTTAATTAAGAACATTGCTCTAACTATGCGTATTCAATTAACATACAACCTTTATATTTATGATTGACAATCTTTTTTTTTTATCTCATATTTCTATTCATTTATTTAAAGACACATATTTAAAGTTTTAAAATAGTGTAATTCCATTGATTCTATATATTTAGTGTTCATTTATCTATCTAATAAAGTAATGATATACTACTATTTATTTGCAAATATTTTATAATAGATTTCTTATCAAATTAGTTTTTATAATTTTGATTTAAATAAATTAATAAGTCTACATAATTAATATTTGCTCTTTCCAAAATTTAATCTCTATATATTCTTAATTTCTGAAACGTTACAATTGAACCTCGATAAAAAACAATCATATGTTCTTAACTTGTATATTTTTTTATTTATAAAATAGTACTATTAGACTTCTTGGCTCCACTCCACTCACTATGCAACAAACTAAAATTTGATATATAATATTACTAATTAAGTTTAGTGCTTTTATTTTAAGAATTTTATGATTTTAATTCTTTACTTTCAAAAATTTTAATTTCTTTTAAAATCTTAATTTTTGAAACATTACATCGAACCTCAATAAAAAATAATCACATATTCTTAACTCATCTATTTAATAATCGAAAGATATATCTTCAAGTTTTCTCTTTTTCTTTACAAAATATTAGGGTTATGGCTCATTCACTATATTATGTAACAAATTAAAATTTGATAATCATACTGATTGAGTTTGCGGATTTGATTTTATAAACAAGTTAAAATTATTAATATTAAATAACTAAATATTTTTTTTAATATTCCAATCTTGCCGTATGTATATATCCAAAGAAGTGTATTAATGTGTATTAAGAATTTTATATTATGTGAAACAATCATAATCTAATGGTATAAATTTACTTAATATAGCATTAGGTAAATTAGTCATGATATAATTTTATATTATGTGAAACAATCATAATCTAATGGTATAAATTTACTTAATATAGCATTAGGTAAATTAGTCATGATATAAATATAGCTACGGCAAAGTGACATAGGGGCATTATGGCATGGGGACATTATGTCTCTAAATCACTATCCTTTGAACATTTATAAGTAACTCTCATGAATATATATTTAAATATTTTAATAGGCACTTAAAGTGAGTAAGCGGTTACAAATCTTTAAATAGGATAATGAGCATTTAACAAAATTTATAACCTATATTCTCTTAATTTTATAATTTATGATGTTTTAATTCCATGATCTCTCATATCCTAATTTTGTGTCTAAAGGCATAGAGTTGTGGATGAATTACACACAAAAAAAAACATTCTTCATTCTCTCTCAAGCTCTCAACATTTTATTGTAGTATATTTTAGGAACATTGTATTGCTCAATTTTTGGAGTGTGACGCCCCGGAATTTCGTTCCTGTCTTTCGAGATAAATTAGACGTATTAGCTAAATTAATTCTCGTTTAGAAGGCGTGTGGGCATAGAATTTTCGTTGTAATCTTCGATTTTGGAATAAATCAAGTAGTTGTTGGGAGAAACAAAGTGCAGAGAAATTTTAATTCAAGGATAAAAGTAAGGGATATAATTTTATGAGATAAATACTTTGAGGAGTATTATTTCAAGAAATGAAGATGCAATAGTACATGCTTACATAAGGAAAGATTCTCTACAAGCACAATCTTAGAAAAAATATACACACAAGCTACTCTTTTACAAAGATACAAGGTTTTGACTTGGCTTTTAACTACATTGGGAAAATAGCCAATAAAGATGACATGAGTGAAATCTTCCTCTCCATCCTTCTCGATCTCACAGCCGCCAAGCTCCAAATGTGACATCCACTTCACCTACAATGTTAACATCAAAGGGGGATCAATTTTTGACACACATATGAAAGGAAAGGGAGGCACAAGCTCAATTAAGAAAGGGAAAGTAATAGGCGACGTAGAGCAGCCAAGAGGCTGCGGTTTTTGGCTGTGAGATCAGCCACAAATTGTCTCATTTCAACTTGCATCATCTAGGAATCAAAACCAAGCTACCACCAAGTAATAAGGCTCAACCACAAGCCAAAAGTTGAGGAGTAGGGTTCCCTTTTATCGAGACTCAAGGAACAGCCAAGGGAGGACTTGCCTTTCCCCAGAACTTGCACCATTTTGGAGTAAAACAACAATATCACAAAGCTCAAAAGCAAGCTAAGATTGTAACCCGAAATAGCATATCACTTTCCAAGGATTTCAGGCAAAAAGCCAAGACTTGAGATATATATAAACAACCCTCATCTCCCTTCTCCTCCCCACAATTCGACACCATAAATTCACTCAAATTCAAGGAGTGCAGCAAGGAGTGGAGGAGGAGCAAGGGGAAGCCTTGAGGCAAGGATCAGGCCCAGACCGAGAGAGATCACAAGCGAGGTAATTACCTCAGCACCATATTGCATCATGTAGAACACATGGATAGCACAAGAACTTAGTTTTTGCCAATAGGATTCTCATACCAAATATAGAAGAGCAATAAACCATCAAGTCTTTCCACAGTAAACATATACTCCCTCCGTCCCCCAAAATTCATCCCGGTTTAACCGGGCACGGGTTTTAAGGAGTTGTTTGACTTTGTATTAAATGAAGGAGTGTAGTGGAGTTTGGGTCCCACATGGGTGTATTTCTTTTATTGTTGTTTAAATGAGGTGTGATTAAATAATAAATGTGATTAACTAATTAATGTGATTAACAGATTAATGCAAAATTAATTTGGTTAAATCATTAATGTGATTAATTAATTGTTTGATTACAAAAGTAACGTGATTAAAAAAATATGTGATTAAAAGGAGTAATGCGAAATTTAGTTGGTTAAAAAATTAATGTGATTAATTACATTTGTGAATACAAATTGAATGTGATTAAAAAAAACAGAGATTAGAGTGATTAATGCAAAAATTAAAGTGGTTACATAAGTATTGTGATTAATTAATGTTGTGATTACAAAATTAATGTGATTAAAAGGATTAATACAAAAATAATGTGGTTACATAAGTAATGTGATTAACAAATCTGTGATTAACAATGAAATTTTTGGGGATATGAAGTGAAAATTCTTCAAAAACACACAAATATGGCTCACATATTCCATACATGTTGAGAGGCCATACCCCAACTACCTACTCCAAAGAGGGAAAACAATTCAAACTAATGGAGGGAACACAATTTACAACATACAATATTGGAGGGAATTTCAAGCTAAACATAGCTATAAAAGGACTAGAACTAACTACAACTTCAGTTTTTTAGAACTTGTGCCCTCAGAAAATTTTCATCACTGGGCTACGGAGGAGGAGCCTGCTGGAAGAGAATCACGCATAATACCAACCAGCAAAAAAAATCTGCTAGCTCAGACACTGCTGCAATGGAGCAAAGCAGGAGAAGTATCATCTGGAGCTATTCAAAAGGCAGCAACACAGCCCAGAGAATTTGGGCAGAAGCAAAACTTCAAATTCAGAGTGGGGTACCTGTCAACATAAAAGGCAGAGTTAAAGGATATGAGCACAAAGATAAATTCCAACTTGATGCTGCCAAGGTAAGAGAGCTGTCAATTCTTGAGAGATCTAACATCCGTAAGCTTGCTTATAAACTTGATGTAAGCAAGAGCACAGTTGGTAGGTTTGTGAAAGAATACCAACTAAGGCCACACACAAATGCCATAAAGCCTATACTTACTTCTTCAAACAAAGTTGTCAGAATGAGATGGAGTCTAAGCCATATCCAACCACTCATAGCCAATGGTATGCTAAAATATCACCCAATGCACAATGTGCTGAACATAGATGAAAAATGGTTTTACATGGCTAAGACTTCAGATAGGTACTACCTCCTGCCCGGTGAAACTGAGCCATACAGAGCATGTAAGTCAAAGAGGTTCATCACAAAGGTAATGTTTATGTGTGCTGTGTGTAGGCCACATATTGCAAAAAATGGGGAAGTCATTTTTGATGGAAAAATATGCATATTTCCATTCACAACTATGGAGCCAGCAAAGAGGAAGTCCAAGAACAGACCAAGAGGCACTCTGGAGATAAAGCCAATTCAATCAGTTAACAAGGCATATAGTAACAGATCATATGTGTAGATCATACCAGCAATCAAGGCAAAATGACCAGAGAATATGAGCAAGGAGATTTTCATTCAACAAGACAATGCCAAGCCTCATATACACCACAATGATGCTGACTTTCTGTCAGTTGCATCCACAGATGGGTTCAAGTTTCACATCAGGTGCCAACCACCACAATCCCCAGATTGCAATGTGTTGGATTTGAGATATTTTAGAGCAATCCAATCTCTACGGGATGATAAGGTAGCTAAGGGAGTGGATGAGTTGTTGAGGAATGTGCATAGCTCCTTTGATGAGCTTAGCCCATACACACTCAATAATGTTTTCCTTACTCTACAAGGTTGTCTAACTGAGATTCTTAAGGTGCAAGGGTGGAATGGCTACAAGACTCCACACATGAATAAAGAAAGGTTAGCAAGGATGTGGACACTGCCAGATGCATTAGAGGTTGAAGAAGGAGTTTTGAAGGCTGTTGTGGCATACCTCCAACAGCCAGAGCATGATGTGAGTACAAATTATGACATCTCAAGTGTCACAAAAGCTGTAGGCTTCTAGTTAATCATGTAGGAATCATATTTTTTGTCAGTTGGTTGAGTAAGCCTCAGAATTAGGTGTGGCTTATGCTATTCAACTGTTTTTACATTTTGTAAAGCCTCCAAACCAATGTAGGGGTGGCTTCTAAAATCCTAATCCCTCAGAACGCTTTCATCATAGGGAAGCCTGCAAACCTGTATAGGGGTGGCTTCTAAGGGTCCCTATCACACATAACAGACTCCTAACCATGTACAGGGGTGACTTGTAATGTGCAAGAATTTGTATGGTTTTTTAAGCTTAATCCCTCAAATAGCATGTGTAAATCATGGACAGATAAACCTCCTAACCATAGAACAGGGGTGGCTTATTAATAAGAACAACTCAGCAAGAAGCAACACAAACAAAATCATCACAGGGACCACACAAGCATCAGCAAACCATACAACATCATAACAGACACAACAAACAATGCAAAAGCCTCAGTATGAGCAACACAAGCATAACCATTCATCACAATCACAACAACAGCATAAAACAAAAACCAATACATTCATTCCCACATCCTCCAAACCCACAGTCTCCAGATTAAACAACAACCATGGCATCCAACCCCACAACCTCCGGTGTAAAGAACAACCATAAACCACAACATCCGGCCTCCAAACCCATCAACACCCACAACATCCAGCCTCCAAACCCATTTTAAGAAACCCTAAATCATCACAAACCCCCAGCCTCCAAACCCATCTAAACCCCCAGCATCCAAACCCTAAATCCGTCCAACACCCCAGCCTTAGGGCTGACAAATCGTGCGGATTGGGTCGTTATCGGGTCAACCTGATAATGACCCAACCCAATAAGGCCTAACCTGAACCTGACCTGTTAAGGAAACTGTAAATCCGAACACGAACCCGACCTGCTACCTTCAAATCCGAACACGACCCGCACCCGACACGAACCCGTTATCGACACGATATAATATGGGTTGACACGACACTATAACAACCCGAACCTGATATTACACGATTAAAACCTAATATTACACGATTAAACCTTAATTTTTAACCTAATTTACACAATTAAAATTCGTTTTATACTATTTAAACCTAATTTATAAGAAATTAAAATATTAAAGTAATATATATAGTTTTAAATAATAATAAAAATAATAATATTATTTCTTAATGGGTTACCCGTATCCGACCCGCATCCGACCCGAACCCAACCCGAAATTATCGGGTTCTTAATGGGTCAACCCGATAAGGACACAGATCCAATAAGACTTGACCCCAACCCAATAATTTCGTGTGGATTCGTGTCGGATTATCGTGTCGTGTAGAAAATTGCCAGCCCTACCCAGCCTCCAAACCCAACTAAACCCCCAGCCTCCAAACCCTAAATCCATCAAAACCCCCAGCCTCCAAACCCTAAATCCATCAAAACCCCCAGCCTCCAAACCCATCCACACCCTCAGGCTCCAACCCATCGACCAACCACAGCATCCAAACACAAATCATCAGCCGAAAGATAGGAATTTGAGGGACAACATGCTTAGATTAGATCCAAAAACCTAGGCAGCAAGATCGCAAACATTTCCCTCTCAATAGCTGAATACACGATGGGGGAAGCTTGAGGTAAGTTGTCAGAGTAGGATGGTGGTGGTGGACAATAGTAGGGGGTGGCTGGGGTGGTGGACCGTAGTAGGGGTGGCTGGGGGGGTGGTCCGTAGTAGGGGGTGGGTGATGATGGTGGTGGACCGTAGTATGGGCTTTCAGAGCCATAGTACACAAACATCTCAAGTGGGGGGAGGTTGTCCGGTTCCGTTTCGAGGACAACGGTGTCGGTAAAGGTGCCGACATGATAGGGGGCTATAAGTCATTAATGTTTGCTTTGATTTTTCATGTTGTAGGTAATTAGAATAAGATAATTAGTAGGTAATTGTTGTAGGTAATTAGTTGGTAATTGTTGGTATCAAATAAAATAAGTTAAACTAGTTAAAAATAATTTCTAAGAGAAAAATAAATTATAAGTATAAAGTTAAAATGAAGGGATAAATGTAAGTAATGGGGTATGGAGGTATATATTGAGGGTTTAAAAAACATTAAAGGAATATTATAAATTCCGATAGGGCCGATGATCGGTCCTATCGCCGCAATGATGGGCCGATCATGGCCGACCCAACGACCATTTGGGGGTGGCGAGCGAGGGCCTTTCATCAGCCCATTCTCCGCAATGGCGGCCGATCTCCGGGCCTATGATGGCCTCAGAAGATCGGCCATCTAACTAATGCTCTTATATAATACTGTGATGATTAGTGGACAAGCCAGAATTTTAATGTTGGAAGGGTCAAATTATTGTTTATATTTATGAAGCATTTTTTTGGTACCGCTTTCGTCCGAAGCCCGTGACATAAGCAATAGGGTCCCGAGACATATGGACAATGATAAGGTTCGTTCTAAGTCTTGGATACAGGTCATGATAGCATGCTTAAATGGATAATGGTTGCTAAAGTGTGCACGATGAGATACTAGTCACGAGGAAAGGGTCGGAAGAAATTCAGGTGAAAGGAACGCAGAAAGGGTGCTATATTGATCAGAATGCACGCCATGAAGCTTGAGGATTAGAAGGAGTGGATTGCTATAAATGATCATCTATCTAGAAGGGACAGAATCATCATTTCAAGAGAAGGAGCAGCCCCAGGTATTGGGGTAGGCCGTTGATAAGACTAATTTCATGCATAGATTTAGGGGTGAAACTCATTCATTTGCGGGGTCTAACACATGTTTTAAGCCAGTTATGTAGAAGGTTTTCGCCAGATCCAGGAATAGAAAAGGACAATTGCATGGTCCAAGGAAACTGGCGAATAAGTGAGCAATTTGAAGAAAAATTACAAGACGGAGGAAATCAAGGGGCTGAAGGGTAGAATGGAGATTTCTACGAAGGCTTCTAGAAGATTATGTCCGCACCTATATAAAGAAGAAAGCATGCAATCAGAGGGGACCTTCTCGGTGGAGGCCTGATGACCAGATTGTTGCTCTAGCTCACTCTCTTCTACATACTTTTGGGTTTTATCGGGAAATTGTAGGGGTCTGGGTTTTACTTTGCTAGTCCGTAGTTGGGCTACACCGTCCTCGCGGAGGGCGAAGATACACTTTAATCGCTTTCATTTTACTTTACCGTCGTGAATTTCACCGAGCTTCGCCGTTCGAAGCTCGGCACTGTTTGCTGTTAAATTTCCGTTGTTTATGCAATTTATATTTTCTGTGTTTGAGCTGCTGTTGATTTCTATTATGGAAGTTTTTCATTTTGAGTTTGTTACGATCGCTGAGTTGGATGTCTGAATTTCATGTTGGTTGCTGAGTTTGAGTAAGATCGTTGGAATCTAGCGTTGATCGGAGCAAATTTGTTGAATCTGAGACTATGGAGTTGAATCAGGTTGTTGTTGGGTTCGGATTGCTTGGATCCGGAGTGGGTTAAGCATCCGACGTTTGAATCTGAGACTATGGAGTTGAATCAGGTTGTTGTTGGGTTCGGATTGCTTGGATCCGGAGTGGATTAAACATCCGACGTTTGGATCTGAAACAGAGTGATCGAGATATATGCCTAGCTTTCGTGTTTTCTTTTCATTCCGTCTAGTATATGTAGATCTGTTTTATTTCCGGCTGTTTGCAAGTTTCCGACGTCCGAATTTCTATATTCTGTTGGAATCTAGATGCATGCTCTGTTTTCTTCATGTTCGTGTTTAATTCAATTGATGAGATGCGTGTTGCTGTTAGTAAAATCCTTAGTTAGTTAGTTGCAACTTTCCTTCCGTACTTGATATTTCTGGAAGTTGGTCCCCACTTTTATTAGCTTTCTGTTAGTTGGATTAGGAAGTTGGTTGCTAAGTCTAGAAAGGTAGTTAGTTATTTCGTAGTCATGAGAATGTTCGATGTCAGCATAATGTTTACAGTTTCCTAGGTCTAGTGTTTGATTTTGTGCCTAGGTCTAATAGTAGTCAACCTCAACCCAATTTGCGTGGCAGCAGCCGCTTTTTATACCAAGGTCTCTAGATGCTTTCTTACGCGTCCATCTTCGTGGGATCGACCTCTGCTTCTCTATACTAATCTATAGTATAACGGGTTAAGGGATCTTTGAAACACTAGCTTGTGTGTCCAACGACTGAGTCTTTCTATATTCCCTTGAGTTCCTAGACCTAGTGATCTAGTGGATTCATTGGACTTAGTAGCTCGACCTAGAACAGTAGAACACACCGTACACACTCTAGCTCCAAGTGGCTTTTCAAATGGCGCCGTTACCGGGGATGGATGGCGTAATTTGTGATTGTGTTTAGAGGATTTAGGCGTACATAGTTTTAATTTCTCTTTTCTTTTTCTTTATTTTCAGTTTATGAGCAGAGGCTCACGGTTTGGACACTGGGTGACTCATCTGAGTGGAGGAACGAGCAGTTTATTTGGCAAGTCAAGGACACAACATCTACAGTTACCACCAGATCGGGGTTATCCACGGGAGATCCATTTACGTTCGGTTCAGAAAGTGAAGAGGATTGGACTTCGTCAGGAAGGGAGGATCCTAAATCATCTTCAGAGACAGATACAGAGGAAACAAAAATCAGAGACATGGCGCACGTAGTCGATCCAAATCCGGAGATTAGTTCGCTCACTGCCCATCTCGATGGTGAGCCAGCCCAAGCTATAGTGATGAATCAGCGCCAGAGGGTCATTGAGATCAAGACGAATGTGCTCGGCATCCTACCAACATTCTCTAGGCGTAGGAATGAGTGCCCGTATGAGTTCTTAAATGAAACCCATGAAAAGGTGACAGAGACTGCTATGCTAACTAGTCACTATCTTCTTCTTCTCCAAACAGCCAAAATAAACTAGCTAAACAACTACGGCAGATCTGAACAGAGCATCTATCATAAAACATGAAACAAAGTATATCTGAACTAGATCCATGCAATTTGAACAGAATGAAAGCAGATCACCAGTACCTATCCTAATTTCATGCAACTGACGTAGGTAAAAACTCAGATCGACGTAAATCTAACTAAGAAGACATAAATCCGAGACCACAAACAACGATCGGCACATTATGGCACTAGATCTAAGCAATCGACGACAATCAAACATAACCGAACACGATCAGAACAAAATCCAACTCCGAAAACTCCTGATCTAAACCAACATCCATCACAAATTCCATTTCAACCGACAAAAACTCCAGCAATTTCAACTTAAACAACAATCAAACTTCAGATTAAAAAAACAGAGCGCCAACAAATGTGAAAATTACGATCTAATTTAAGAAAACTTAAAAGTATCTGTAGATCCAACAAAGCATCTAAAAATGAACGTAAAATAGAGTAAACAAATGTATCAACCCCTCGGGACTTAAACAAAACATGAATGACCAAGCTTCTTTCTAAACTAAGCTCTCTTCTCCCAAGACGAGGAAGAAGAGAGGGTTGTTGTGGTAGAACTTTGATTCCGGTTGCTCCATGCTAACTAGGATGTGAGTGATGATATGAGAGGAGATGGTACTCGGTATGTTGGATGATTGATTCTCTCGATGATGATTTCTTCCATATTTCTTCTTCTATCTATAGGATAGCTTGGGGCACCAATCCCTAGGGTAAGTTCCTCATGATTTGGCATTAATCCCTTGCATAGGAAGGCACTCTTCTTTCTCTCTCTATGACTCATCCTTCGCTGCTTCCTAATTTCGACTTCTCTTGAATAACTCGCACAACCGCCAGGTCTAGTTGCTCCATCTGCCTTCGCCTGATCAGTTTGCTCCAATTCTGGGCAATTTTTACGCTTCTATCCCCACTTGATCAAGTCGCATCAACACTTAGCCACATTGTTGCTTCTCAGCTCCTGCACACTTAAACACCCACTTTTTCTTACATTAATGCCCCGATTAGTATAACAACCACTATTAAACCATGCTTGAAACGAGCCCTATCAATTTTCTTTTGTTTTAGCTTGCATCATGAGTAGCTAAGTTTCTAGTAGGGATTTGGTGAAATTTGAATGGATTGTATAGATTGAATCTATGGTTGAATGCTTATCTATCTCATTTCGTTGATTTTGCTGATTCTTGAGCTTTTACTATCTAATTGCTTAGATAACAATTAGATACATCTTTTTTACCTAATTGTTGTCATTGAGAAATGTATGATTAGGATAGATGTGCAATCAACAACTCCGTGCAACCCATGTGATCGAGAGATGCATGTGCTAGAGAGAGGGCTTGAGTCCGTAGGTCTTAGGAGTCGGCCTTGACTTGTAGGGAGGAGACTCCGACATTAGAGGCCTACCAACGAGTTAGATGCACTCAAGAGAGGGTCTAACCAACCATCCCAACTTTCCTAGCCACACTTGAGGCTCAATAGATGAGCATGACCCTTAGATGACATCCTTGATCCATTCTAACGGGTCCATTTCCCTATCCTTTCCCATTTTGTGTGAAAACCATCTTTTATTGATTTGCTTAGTTAATTGTCTCTGTTTGCTTACTTTTTCTTTGTTCTTAGTTAAGAAAAACCAAAAACCCCTTTTATTAGTCTAGATAGTGTTCAAAGTTGCATCGTAATACTCAAACCGGCTTTTAGTCTTCGAGGATCGATAATTTTAACTTGCCACGTGCTACTTATCCTGTACACTTGTGAGTGACGTTTTAATTGCAAAAATAGCATGATCCAATAATGAATGGTCGAATTTTAGTGCTCTAAGTCTTTGCAATTAAATATCGCACCTCGAATCAAGATTTCTGGATTCGCCATTAACAACGTACTCATTGAAGCTTCTTTACAATGATTGAGACTCCAAGTCATCGAGTCATCAGACTTAGGCTTGGATGAAGCTCCCGAATTTGCACAGTGCAAGAAGGGATTTTGTAAACTAAAGCCCCACGAGGAAAAGAGAATAAATATCGAATATAATTATATAACAAAATATTTATCTATCTAAATGATATCCATTTGGAATATCATGTTGCACTTAGTATTATCCATGTCTAGGCAAATATGATGGGGAGCCAATTCATTTCATAGAGATGCATATGAACTTAAACCTTGCATTTCTCAATAATGACATAAATGCCTGATCGAAAAAGATGAAATAGCTTCCAACCCATTTCAGGAATAAAGATACAAAACTTTTTGCCAAACATAAAAAAGCACAATGTCAATTATGAACTCAAAAATCTTATGCAATAGGATGGACTAACCAATAGTCCAGTACTAAGACTAATTATAAACACATTCCGCCACATCACTAGGACTAACCACAACCTGCCACATCATCAAGACTAAGCACAACACAATAATAGGATAGCCCTAGGACTAGCCGACTCCCTAGCCAATAAAACAAATTGACAAATAAAATTAATTCATTTTAATTGTTGTTGTTTATCAAATATTAAAAAATGAAGTGCAATGAGTTGTAAATACAGTGTATAAATAAAAAATAAAAAAATCAGCTAGCCGATCGGTGACCGCGCAATAGCTGACTAGCGATCGGCTAATGGTGCTGGGTCGCGGATGAGTGCTCGTCCTAATTCGGGACGTCCATCGTGTTAGCCTAACGTAATAATGGACGTCTCCACGCCCTAACCGCTAGTCCGTGTTTTAGTCCGCCTCTTACACAAGGAAAAGATAGAGCAAGATGTAATTGAGAGAAAAACGACAATGTATGTTTTCATCACTATTTCACTTTATTTTTTAGCAACCAAAGATGGCTTCTTTTACATCTTCTTGAAATATTAGAGTCCACAAAAATCTTACAAACACAATGTCAATAATGTAAGAATCTTTTGGCTTCTTCTTTTGATAGTAGCCACTCATGTATGTTTTCATCACTATTTCACTTTATTTTTAGCAACCATTATTGGAAAGATGGCTTCTTTTACATTTTCTTGAATCATAAGAATCCACTAAGAATGATAACATATTAGGGTCCACAATACTTTTTCATATCATGCTCGTGTCTCACACTTGACATTGATTAGATTGTAACCCATCGAATTATCATGGAAAATTTTATCAGTTATCTCTTAACAATATATTAGGATCGAATAATTTCGTGTATTACTATGACTTCGATTAGATTGTAACCAATCTAAATTTTACGGGAAAATGTTACTGTATTGTGACTAGTACTCTCACCGTTCCACAATAATCGTCACTCTTTTCCATTTCGGTTTGTCCCACAGTAATTGTCACGCTTCATTTTTACCATAAATGGTAAGTAGGTCACACATTCCACTACTCATTTCATTTACATTTTATTATAAAACTAATATAAAAAATTGGTATCACATTCCACTAACTTTTCCAACCAACTTTTCTTTACATTTCTTAAAACTCGTGCTCACAATAAGAGTGACAATTATTGTGGGACGAGGGAGTATCTCTTTACAATGTTATTATGGTTATACCACTTAAAAACTTTTTCATAAATTATCTGTTAATTATTTTAGTTTGAGCAATTTAAATTAGCCGTGCGGTTCAAATTAATGATTTCATCTCGACCACTTTTGCTAATGTTGTTTATGGTTGAGATAAATTAATAGTATAATACAAAATTCTAATCAAAATGTGTCAAAAGCTAGACAAAGTACAAATTCTTGAATATATATTTTTGGTGCCAAAATATACATATTTATAGTGTGGAGGATGATAAGATATGATATTAATCGAATCATACAAGTAGTATATCTTAAATAGGAAAAAAGTTGGGCTTCACGTCAACCCCAAGTGATCATCGCGAACCACGAACCAACTAATCCCGCTTTGCGATGATCAGCTAATGTTGCGCGACTGCGTGCAGTCTTCATTTATCAATCATTACTCTCTCTCCAGACTTCGATCTTGCTAGATATCCACACGAATTTCTTTCGATGATAAATGCAATACTTGTCTTAAAAGTTTAATAAAAAATAATCATTTTTTATATCATTGTATCTTTCGTAGGAAAAAAAATTAAGACAAAATAGACCATTGGTGATGTGACGTAGATCCTATCGATAATTTGCTATAGTATAATTTGTAGCAGTAGATATTCTACTAATGTTCACTGTAAAAAAAGTATTATAATAATCATTTATTACTAAAAATTATCCTAAGAGCATCTCCTATGGCGCCCCTCCGGTAGAACGTCCGGTCGGACACCGGGAAGGGCGACGGGACGTCCGCCGTTGGGAGGTCGGAGGTTGGATACGGACGTCCCGTGAGGACGTCGGGTGTCCTCGGACGTCCCGGGGACGGGCGGGTGGACGGGCGCCACTGTGGCGAAGGTCGGACGTCCCGGTCGGACGTCCGATATTTGATTTTTTTTTTTTTTTAAATTCTATATATACGGCTCGTTGAACTTCATTTCATTTGCACCACTTGTGTCAACGGTTCCGGGAATGTTGGACTATGTATTTTTTTTTTCATGATTATGTATTTTTCTTTTTTTCCTAAATTTGTTTTTTTTTTTTTTATGTTTTATGACTTTGTATGTTTGCCCTTTTCAAGTATTTCCCGTAATTTTTCCGTATTTTTGCTTTCCCGTACTTTTTGTTTATGTTAAAATTAAATTATTGTGAATTTTTTAATTGCGGGATGTCCTAGTGGGAAGGGCGATGGGAAGGGCGGATATGCACGGGATGTCCTAGTGATGTGGCAGTGGGGTGGGATGTCCTAGTGACGTGACAGGAGGTGTTTTTGGAATGTCCTGGTGGATGTCCGAGTGGGATGTCCGCCCACTGGAGATGCTCTTAACTATGGAAAGACGCGGAGTGTTCGATTATTAACTAATCAAAAGTTAATAGTCTTGCCTAATAGGATATTTAGTTGTAGTTAATAATTGGTAAACTAAACAAAAACTTAAGAATTTAAATTGAATAGGTGTGGTGGAACCAATGGTGAGATATTAAAAAGTGAAATCGAGAACCTGGACTGATTCGTTAATGCACAAACGCATTATACTTAGCATTAGGGGTGAGCATTCGGGTTTCGGTTCGGTTTTTTTGCCAAAACCGAATCGAACCGAAATCTGAAAAATCAAAAACCGAACTAAAAAAAACGAAAAAACTGAAATTCTATAAGATTCTAAAAAAAGCTAAAACCAAAAAAAAAATAGAAAAATTGATTATCACCCATAAAGAACAACCAAAATCTAAAATACAAAAAAATTAAATTTCATTATTAACTAATCTAATCAAAATGGGTAAGCAGTAAACTCATCAACAACAATTTTCCACAATTTCAACAAAATTAGAACACACTAAACAGGAAATTAATCAACAAAAATCTTAAATTTCCATAATTTTCGATTACAAAATTCTTAAGTTTCCACTATATGTTTTACTTGGATTATACATAGCATTCTAGCTTAACATAGCATTCTGCTGAGCTAGATCCGGAGAGATTTAGCATTTAGGGATAGATGCCAGATCCGGAGTCGCCGCGTGAATGGCTGGATGGCGGAGGTTACCGGTGATGGCGTGAAGTTGAAGGCAAGTGCGATAGCTTGGGTGGACAGCTCACGGCTGGAGGTTTGGAGGTGGAGAGATTTAGGATTGGAGTTTGGAGATGGAGGCTGAGTAGAGATGGAGGCTGAGTGGAGATGGAAAGGAGTGGAGGAAGAAGAGTTGGAGGCGGAAGGTTTGGCGTGTTGGGGATTCATTTTCTAGGGTTTAGTTTTATTGCATATATATATTTTTTAGTATATATATTAGTATAATATAATTCAGTTTTTCGGTTTTTTTTCCCTCCGAACCGAACCGAATTTTAAATTTTTCGGTTAGTCCGATTTGGATATTCGGTTTTCAGGTTTATTGCTCACCCCTACTTAGCATAACCACCCAATATCAAAATTCATAATACTCCATATATGATAGCTGGAGATTTTACTCAAGAAGCAATTTGCATAAAGAAGTTCACTCCAAAAGGCACAAGCAACGCGACGAATGAAGATGGAAAAAAAGTTAGCACAAGTAGACCACTTCTTGCATGTGTAACAAACCTTTTCAACTTCTTTCTTCTCTCTTCACATGGAATTTCATCATCAACAATCTTTTAGGCGACTTCCACACTCAAGTATCTACTATTCCACTACTTGAAGAATCATATGAAACACACATATTTCATGTACTAAGTAATTAGATAATAAAAAAATGACTACAAAATTGAATTTTACCACAAGTAGCTCTTGAAAACATGTTTGCAATAGCCTTTATCAACGGATTGCCGTTGATAAAATGATGGTGTTACCCTACCCCTCGTATGGATCTAAAAATGACCCCCGTGTTTTCAAAATCTAAAAGTGATCCATCCATTTTTTGATCTAATGGATGCGATTTGGTGTTCATGTATGTAGAAGAAGATAGGTGTTTGTCAAAATCTTCCTACAGGAAAAGAGATTAGTGGGTAGGTTGGACCATTTCCACTACAAGAATGTTGGACCAATGATCTCAATAGCAATCGAGGTGTTTCTATACATCAATTGATCTATATATGTATATCAAACTTCATAAAAAGAAATAATATTATATATATATATATATATCGCCATGCTTGCGTCACGGTGTGAAACGGAACAGTGTTTCCAGTCATTGAACATAACCACAGTCCAAATTGGCATAATGTTTGAGATGAAACTAAGGGAAATTATCACAAATATCCAATCACATATATGGTGCTGTCTCCATTGTGCAGCAATGCCTATCTCTCTCTTGAAATGGTGGTGGGGATTCTAGCAACTAGCAATAGCATTTCTTACTCAAGAACTATATAAGGTTGAACCAAGCCTTGGGTTATTAAAAAACCAAAAAATGACTAGCTTGTCTCTTCTAATACTCATCTTCATATTTGCCGGTTGGGTGTCGCTATGGGTTCTCAAGCCAACTGAGTTCTGGACGAGGATATGGAAGGGCATGGAGGCGAAAGCATCAACCACAGCGTTTGGCTATAACAGTACGTTTACTACTATTTTTTTCAAGTTGTTTCTGCACAGGTAGAGCCTAAGTATGTTTTTGTATGATCAAATTGCACAGGTCTTGATTTTGTTGTCTTTACATTTCCTCTAATCCTTCTGTCTATAATCGGGTTCATCTACTTGGAACTGAAACGAGGCGAACCCAGAAATAGGTATATACAAACTCCCTCAACTCACCAGCAACATTCAACCTTTCCTATTTCTACATCTAAATATGTAATGACAATTTGATGCAGACTAGGAAGGAAAACTCCACTCACTGCTCTCTCTAATCCACTTTTGGTGAATCGATACATAGGTATTTTATCAGGAGCACAGATTCTAACCTCGTCTCTGTTCATCATGCTCATCATCTGGACTTTCTATGTTCGTATCTCTAATGACCTCAAGAAGATGACGCCACTCAAATCGTTCAAACTTAGCCTGTAAGCATTCAATTTTTTTCAAAATAAAGAAGCTGGCTTGTAAAATCATCATTACCTGGTTTCAGATGGCAATATAAGCTCTTCAGAATGGCGACGCGCTGTGGCTTGTTATCAGAAGCCTGCCTCGCTCTGCTGCTTCTTCCCGTGCTACGAGGAATGTCCATATTCCGGTTTCTTGGTATCCAATTCGAGGCTTCGATCAGGTACCATATCTGGCTCGGTTCTGCAATGATACTCTTCGCCACTTTACATGGCGGAGGCACCCTCTTAGTCTGGGGAATCAAACACAGAATCCAAGACGAGGTAATTAACGATCACCAACATTGTTCAAGCTAAAACTTTTTCTCACATTGCATATGACAGTTGACAGTTATAAATCGATCAAACAGATGTGGAAGTGGCAGAAGAAAGGGCGTATATACCTTGCTGGAGAGATTGCTCTCGCAACGGCTTTTGTAATGGCTCTCACAGCACTTCCACAGATTAGAAGAAAATGGTTTCAACTTTTTTACTACACTCATCATCTCTATGTAGTCTTCATTCTATTCTTCCTCTTCCACGGTGGAGACCGCCACTTCTACACAGTGTTCCCCGGAGTCTTCCTCTTCGCCTTGGATAAGCTCCTCCGTGTAGTGCAGTCAAGGCCAGAGACGTGCATTCTCTCTGCTCGAGTGTTTCCCTGCAAAGCAATAGAACTCACATTGCCAAAGGATCCAAGTTAGTCATCATCACTTCACCTTCGTCATTTTTAAAATTTCAAGAAACTACTTATAAAATCCATACCTCATTGCTGCAGGGTTGAAATATGCGCCAACCAGTGTCGTCTTCCTCAATATACCGAGCATTTCCAAGCTGCAATGGCATCCGTTTAGCATAATTTCTAGCTCAAGCGTAGACGAGCACAGCATCTCAGTTATCGTAAAGAGCGAGGGGCAATGGACTAGTTCCCTCCACAGCAAGATCACTCATGCTGAAGAACAAGACTTGGAAGAAGATCAAAGGGGATGCATCCCAGTTGCAGTCGAAGGTCCATACGGGCCTGCATCCATGGAGTTGTTAAGGTAAAATGCAATCCAGGATCAACTTAGCATAGGATTAAAATGCTAAATCTCAAATTCATCTCCATATTTATGATATTCAGGTACAATAACTTACTCTTGGTTGCTGGAGGGATTGGGGTGACACCATTTCTCAGCATTCTTCGCGAATTAAGCTGCAGCATGAGCAGCGGCAGAAATGCATATCCACATAGAATACATCTCTTATACACTATAAAGAAGTCACAAGATGTATGCTTACTGGATCCAATACTCCCACTGCTGTTAGATATCAAACAATTTCACACAAAACTCAGTGTATTCGTCACTAGGGAAAACCAAATTGGCACGACACTAAGAGACGTGCTCAACGAAGTTCCTGAAGCACAAACAACGAATTTTAGCACTGCAGGCACCACTTATGCAGTTCATGGACCTGAAAGATTAGCATGGATGGCTGCTGTCACAGCCGTTTCGTCAGTCATGTTTCTCGTCTCCCTTGTTGTTTTCAACCATTTTGTTATAACACCGGCAGCAATTCAGAAGAATCCCTCCTCACAAACTGATCTCCTCCTTGTTTGCTCCTTTGCCATAGCAATCATATTCGCGGCTATAATGGCCATCACCCTACGGTGGAAGAGGGTAACTAACAAGCTACAGTTATTCTCCGATAAGCAAACCAAAGCTGTGAAACAGAGCTCACTTGAAGCTAGCAGAGATCTTGATGAACATGATATTCATTTTGGAGGAAGACCAATATTTCAAGGTAACACACGAATTTGTCTATTTCACAACAGAATTTAATGAAACATCGTGATCCTGCATCACACACAGCCTAACTCATTCATGATTTAACAGATTTAATCTCAACATTCGCTAGAGAAACTGGTGGATCGGATATAGGAGTTTTCGTCTGTGGCCCTCAAGGGATGAAAGAATCTGTTGCCTTAGCTTGCAGACAACCTCGGGTCTCACAGAGGAATGCTAAGGGAAAGAGGGCAAACTTCAGCTTTCATTCACTCAGTTTTACACTTTAGTTTGCACGATAACTGCAAAAATTAATTTGAGGCCATATATTGTAACACTATAGTCTATAATAACTAATAAGAGTGCAATAAGATAGACTATAAGGAAATGTAGCAAAGCACTTAGTTCATAATTGGAAAAATTCTTATCTATATGATACAACAACAATGGCAAGAACCGCATATATTCAAGTCACACTCCAAAAACCACAACAAAACTATATATACATATCAAATACAAGATACAAAATAAAAAGAGACCTTCACACCTCATCTTAAGCCAGGAACCCTTTTTCTTGCTCATTTCCATCTTCATCTCTATCAATGATGCTCTTCTCGGGAGTCAATCCCGACAGCATATCCCTTGGCTCCATTTCCACGTGTTTGCCCAACAAAATCGCTGTCACCTCCTTCATAGTAGGCCTCCGGTTAGGATCAGAGTGGCAACACGACAAACCCAGCTTCAACACAGCCTCCATCTCCCCCACCTCGTACTCCCCCTTAATCCTCGCTTTTCAAGATCCTCCCTTCTACATATTTATGCCTCACCCAATCTATCAACACCTCCTGATCCTCGTCCTCCACCCTCGTCTCAATAGGCTTCCGCCCACACGCCACCTCCATGACCACAATACCAAAGCTATAAACATCACTAGCTGCAGTCGGGGAAGCCAATGTGACCACCTCGGGCGCCAAGTACCCCAACATCCCCTCAACCCGTGTCGTGCTAGGCACCTGACCATGAGTGTACAGCTTTGCTAATCCAAAATCGCCTAGCCTCCCACCTGATCATTGTCTAGAACCGACTGTGTTACCTTAAAGTGGACGACGCCCACAACCAATTTACTAAGCAAAACACTTAGACTTTGTTTGCTTCTTATACATTTAAATGTTTATAAAACATCTTATAAATGCACAAGCAAACACAATGTAATAATATATTGATCATATTTGTGCGATACTATTCGAATAAGACTGAATCGGGTTAAAAGTGGATTGTAAAGTTTTTCGTAAAGCAAGATTCTATTCATGCGAACTTGCTCCAAACATGCTTTTCAGTATACCAAATCTTACGAACCAAACGATGCCGAAGAATACCAATGTGGTGAGGTCAGATTCAGACACGTGTTCCAAGTTGTGAAGCTCCACGAGTTTTTCCTAAAAATATATCGGAAAATCAAATTAATATAGATGAATAATCTATTTTCAAATTTTACAAACCATAGTTTCAGGAAGAAGAATTCCATCCCATAGTTGTGCATTTATCCTCTTTAGTGTCTCTGCACAGTAAAAAAAATAACTTAATTTATTTTTTAGTGTTCATTTCTTTCAAGTGGTAGAAAATATTGCCATCGAAAACTTGTAGAAATATACATTGATCGCTATTTGCAACTTATTCATTGTGAACATCGTTCCAAAAAATTACTCTGTATAGTAGAATCTGGAAGAATTAAAGTATTTAAAACACAAGCGATTAATTCTCGCGTCTCCCTCTGTTTAAACAAGTTTTTCAACAAAGGACAATTATTGAACTGGTTTCAATTGATATGAGAAGAAGTTGTGACAAGTGAGTATTGGACTTATGCAGACGACTGTATACAACAATAAAGTCAATATCAATATTATAAAAAACAAACTAGGAGTATAAATGTATGCACCCCTTGTTAACATATGGCTACTCTACTAATCCTCTGTTTCAATTCTCTACCATTTCATAATCATATATAAGAGCATCTCCAATGTACGGATGTCCCACTCGGACATCCACTAGGACTTCCCAAAAACACCTCCTGCCACGTCACTAGGACTTCCCATCCCACTGCCACGTCACTAGGACTTCCCCTGCACAATCCGCCCTTCCCATCGCCCTTCCCACTAGGACTTCCCGCAATAAAAAAAATCACAAATTCACAAATAAAGCAATTTACGTTTACGGAAATAAAATTTCAACACGAATACGAACGGGAAAAATTAATAACTTCATTAAAAAAAACATACATGATTCGAAAAAAAAATTACATAGTAATAAAAAATAAAAAAAATAATACCGGACGTCCGACCCTCGCCACAATGGCGGACGTCCGCCCGCCCGTCGCCCGGATGTCCGAGGACATCTAACGTCCTTACGGGACGTCCGTATCCTAGTTGCTTCGTTACAATGGCTGACGTCCCGGTCGCCCGTCGCGGATGTCCGACCGGACGTCCGCCATTGAAGATGCTCTAATCGTTACAACAAAAATATTGCCGCCTAAACATATTCATCACATCACACTACCAAAAATCAAAGATGGACAACAGTCAGACACATATTTTCATTTTCCAAACATATAATTTCAAAAATATCAAATCATTCACCACACTAACTTTTGACTATTGCATTTAGGCCGTCTTAATCGGTTCTCCGGTTCTCGAGTACCCGGAATCGAAACCGCAACCGACCGGATAATTGAAGAACCGGGAACCGGTTTACCGGTTCCAGTCATAATGTTTTAAAAAATTCTTGTTCCGGTTCTACCCTGAACTGAATAATAAATCAATTTTAGATTTTCAATTATAGATTTTATAAGATATTAATTATTATCCAATTATCTTATAGGGGCTATGTGTGTATATGTCGTTGATACGCTCGGATTTTGCACTGTTTTAGGGTCTTTATTTGGTCAGTTTTTAATGTCAAAATCACAATTCATGTCCATATTATGTATGTTTTATCTATTTTGGTATTTTTGACGTGTTTTGTGAGAAATGTGCATTTTTAGCCTAAAAACATAGCTAGAAGACGAAGTTGGAAATCTGAAGATTCTAGGAGCGTCCAGCGACCACTGAACGCGTAGCGGTCCACTCCGGGAAAGTTGTGCATGGAATGAAGAACACGCTCAGCGGCCGCTAGGCAGTGCGTGGCGACCGCTCCAAAAGTTCCAGTAGCTACGGGACATCGTGCAGCGACCGCTAGCCAAGGTGCAGCGGCGCACAGAAATTGCCCTACTTACTCCCCAAGATTTACCATACTTTGCAGTCTTTTTCCTTATTGGAGGAGGATGAAAATTCAGCTATAAATACCCCCTCAAGCTTCATCACTAGGATCTTCTTTTTGCAACATAATTCCAGAGTTTAAAGTTAGAGTACTTCATTGTGCAAGGAGTTGAAGAGGGATTCAAGAACATCAAAGCTACAAGGATTCAACCTTTGAGTTTTATTTGCTTTAGTTTTACGTTTTCATTGCCTTCCCTTCAATCTGTGTTTTTACATTATTATATAACGTGTAACTAAATTCATAGGATTCTAGGGATGTGTTAGTAACGACTTTGGTTATACAATTCATTTTCTATTTAATATCCGTTTTGTTCTTACTTTGTTTCTTCCTTAAGTTAATGGATAATGTTTCATGTTTGAGTGATACATTCTGTGATGAATTAATATAACTTGCTACATAATCGTGAGAGGGGGTTGGCGAGTTAGATCCACTTAATAGACACTACAATTAGCTTCCTTTAAAACATCATTGTTAATTGAGATTGATGACTTTTTAAGGGTCTTAGGAGCTTTTAAGAGTTACGTATTTAGGATTGACAACCCTAATGTTTGTAATCAACGTTTGCATCGCATGAGCATAAAGTAGGTGACTCGTTCTATCAGAGTAAGAACTGTGCTAGGGTATCGTAGTTGGTATTTGTATAACCATAACTGTGCACATCCCTGGAATTCTCTTATCTCTATACTTTTATCTCCGTGTTTTATTTGCAATCAGTTGTTTATTGCTTTCAATTCGTTCTTTGTTTTCAAAAATTCAAAAATCTTTCGGTTTTCTAAATAGTAATTGAGTTTTAGTAGAAGATAGACAGTCTATGTCTGTTTTCCCCGTGATCGATATCCGGTACTAACCTTTAGCTATACTATTCCTACTTTGTATATTTGCAGGTATTTATAGTGCTAATAAAAAGTGCATCAGTCGTGTGTTTGAGCATAGGGTTGTATGCAGAGGCGAACATAAGAAGAGCCATGGGGGGCCCATGGAACCCCCAATATTTTTTAAAAATTCCAAGGGTATTTTAGTAATTTCACATTTAAATTAAATTAAATATTATTTTATATTAAATTATAGTTAAACCTAGATAATTAACCTTCTCGGCCAATATTCACTCCCAGGCGCCGCTACCAATCTTCCATCTTTTTCCAATAACCAATACATAAATTTTCTCCATCTCTAGAATTAACGGCACTACGGCAATTCTGTATTGTGATGTTCACTTCCAATTTCCATTGTTGTCTTGTTGAATAGTTGAGTTGCTGTTGGTTTGGCAGTTCAGAAAACAAGTGAGAGAAAAATTGTTTTGCATTCTTAAAATTGGGTGTTTGTGGCTTTGAGCTTTATATTGTATTTGTATATATCTTCTAGTTCTAGATATAGAATAACATTTAATTTTGTTTGTTTGTGATTGTCATATTGAGCTTTTTATTTAATTATGTACTGTTTCATTTTCATTGAGTTAGTAGTGATGTAGTGGTCCCCCATTTAATTTTGTGGTATATTTTCATTTAACAAAAGAGGTATGTTATGCTTATATTTTAATATTGGAGTTCCCCTATGTATAATTCTGTTCTAGAAAGTTTGTAATATAAAGCCTTTCCTTATTTTTGTTTTGATTTGTAAATGGCAGCCTTTCATTTGGTTATGTGATTTTTTTTACAATATGCATTTATTAATTGTGCATTTTATTATATGTAGGGTGATGCATCATTTTTTCAAGAAAGTTTCTCCTGTTACCGCGGTTTTATCTCAGTCAGAGAATGAACCTCCACTTCTCCAACCACAAGAGTTACCTAATGAAGACAGAAATAAAGTTGATCTAGAGGATGGATCCGCACTTCTCCAACCTCAAGAGTTACCGAGTGAAGACAAAGATAAAGTCGATTTAGAGAAGCTTCCAAGTGATCCCGGGGAACGACCTGACATAATGAGTTATCCACCAAACTCAATAGAAGACATTCGTAGAGCTTATTTACTAAGAGGTCCATGTCAACCACGCAAGCATAATTTCCATTGGTTTATTTGTTAGTCAAGTTGTCATTGATCTTGCCGGTTGCTACTGCCTCAGTGGAAAGAGCATTTTCAGCAATGAAATTCATCAAGAGTTCTCTACGTAATAGTATGGGAGACCAACTGTTACAAGATTGCTTAGTTCCTTACATTGAAAAGGATGTCTTTGTTAATGTTACTAATGAAACTATTATGCAGCGATTCCAGAAGATGAAGAATAGAAGAGAAATGTTATGATATGTTTGTTTTTTCCTTTAATATTTAAACATTTTTATATTTTTCTAATTTTATTATAAATTATTTTTGGACCCCCCATCGTTAAAATCCTGCGTCCGCCACTGGTTGTATGTGTGCGTTAAGGTGTTGTGTGTGTGTGTGTTTAAGGTGTTGTGTGTGTGTATGGTGCTGCATATGTTTAGGTGTATACTTGTTAGTATTTTGTTGTGTGTTTATTTAAATTTTAGGTGTTATACTTTTTAGGTATTTATTGAATTATTGTTTTTAAGTATTAGAATATTGGATGATGAATATTGTTATCTTGTTGATTTGTATTTTTGTGTGTTTCTTTGAATTTTTAGGTATAAATTGCTATATTTTTAAATGTTGAATTATTCAAAAAAAAAATTAAAACTACAAATCGGATCTGGTTCGTAACCGGAATAGGTGGGGTAAGAACCGGAACCGGTCGGATCCGGTTCCGGTTCCAATTCCGAAATTCATGAAAATTTGTAACCAGATACCCGGTCAAACCAGATCGGATAGAACCAGAACCGGCTGGTATAGCAGGCCTAATTGCATTACCTAAAATTAGAAATTGAAATCGGAAACAGTTAAATGGGCTCAGATTGTGAAACATGAGCCCACCCCCAATTTAAGGCCCAAAATTTCTATCCAAATTGATCAAATTATGATTTTGATTAAGATCCGAACTACTCCTATGACGCTAGTAAGATGCTGGAATTTGGAAATACATTGGACTAATTCCATCACCATTACTATTCTTTTCAATTTGCAAATTTATGTGATAATATATTCGACTAATTCCATCATCATTATTATTCTATCGAATTTGAAAATTTTATGTGAAATAGCAGATAATATTGAAACTCTCCTTTTTGTCCCATATTAACTTGATGATAATCATGTTTTATTAATATATTTTTGAATTTTATAATTTTTTTAAAAAATGAAAGACTTATTTGTACATGGTATTAGAGCATGTAAAATCAATATATATCTAAAGAAGAACAAATATTAATATGTATTGCATGTCATCCAAGCGTTTCTCATAGCGTATATAAGTCAATTCCATAATTTCCATGCCTATACTATAGTGGTGTACCATTATTCGAAAGTATACTTGCAATAAGAAGTACTATAATTCATAATTTAATTGGAATAAACTTATTCATATTCGGTCGAAAACTTGAACTCACACACCCACACACATGATGTATATATGTGAGAGAGAATCAAGAAACAGAAAACATCGAAGAATAGATTTGTGGATAAAACTGCAGCACATTATTTTGTTTGTGTGGAATAGTGACAAAAATCTGTTGACTGCTTTTTTATCTATACTTAGATAAGAACTGAAAATTGCATCCCAACCATTTTAATTCATCTGATAGATGTCGTTGCCACATCCCACCAAGTCACAGCCATATCAGATAATCGGATAGCCTTCACAAATAAGTAATAAAATTAAATTAACTAGTTATTGACAGATTATTATAAAGAACAATACCACAAGTTGGGTGAAGTATATTTAAATAAATGGGGTTATATTATAAGTTATTGAACGTTAATGAAATTTAATATTGCACACCAATTTACAAGCATACTTGATATATGCTGAACTTAACTTATTAGAGCCAAATTTTGTCTGTTATATTTAAATCTATTATATTTATTTATATACATTATAGTCGAAACTAGATGAAGCTGAAATGGCAACAATATAAAAACTTCTATAACAATATAAAAACTTTTATAGGAATACAACAATTGAGACGCAATCACTTGCGCTAAATTTTTTTGAAAAATAATAACTTTATGACGGAAAAGAAAGCATTCCTAAATTAAGCACATATTAATTTAATCTTTTAGTTTTTTAGAACGCTTTCATTTGCGCCCTCTAATTTTAGTTGATACATCAACAATAAAGACGTTTTTGAGACATTAGTAGTATATTTCATAACACAAATTAGCGTATTTAGTTTCTTAACAATTGTTTTTTTTAAGTGCAATATTGTATGGTACACATATTTTTAAGCTAATGCAACTTCATTCACGGAAATAATTTAGTTATTTAATTTATTCGTCGACGAAATTTAGTCCTTGCATATTACTACTCTCTAATAAAGTTGTCTCTATAATTTTTATTTTATTAATTTTATATTAATACGTAAGTGTATTATGAAATCTATTTTTTGGATGAGAGAATTATTAAAACGTAGATTAGACAACTCTCATCATTCGACTGTTAGATTTTCAAAGATGATACTACAATTATAAGTTAGAACAAAATAGAGTTTCGAAACAAAACAAATTTGGAGTGCAACATAAGAGTTTTTACTTATCAATGGCATAGATTAGAGATGCTCAAAGCTTCTTGAATCAGTGGTTAATATATTATAAAATTGGAATCTCGGTTATGGACTTATGGTTCCGATTGAAACCAGAACTGTATAGAAATCGCCAATTCTGAACTGCCAAACCGTCAGATTTAAATACACAGTACAATTTACAATTTATGTAAATTTATTAGTTTAAACTCTATTTAGTAAATACTCCTCACTCGTACTATTCATATGTATATCTTTATTAGTTTAAACATAAATAAATTTCTTCAATTAATATTTTTAAATGAAAAATAAATGGACTAATGTATGAGAAAAATATTCCCTAGTCTAGACATATGACATGTCAAAATGAGTTGGTATGTCCAACCATTAATAGTTTGAAAAACAGAACCACATAGAATTACTCGCATATAACAATGGAAATATATATAGAAAGTTTTTCAAAAATTGCATAGTAGAATATATTTGTACAAGTAAAAATTCATACATATATTTTGCATAATTTAAAAAGACAAGTCATATATGTCATGGCATTTTCATCCTTTAATGTATTCTCTTTTATATTTATTAATTAATTTCAGCAGTCTAAACTCACGTTATCATTATTAATCAAATTATCATGCTATCAATCTTAACAACTCTACTTAATTAAAGTATAAATTATTTGTCGTATTATGTTTACAGAATGTATGAATGATCCATTTTGATATATTTTTTTAAATATTTTATTAAATTTCTGATATGTTAAAAAAAGTATTTTAAAACTTAATATCAATTAATTAACACACAAATAAAATTTAAGATATAACCTACTACTAGTATATTTTCGTGTACATATACAACAAATATAAATCAGTAAAAATTAAAGCATGTCACGAAATTGCATATGATTTTTTGTTTTTTTTAATTATGCTAAATATATGTGTAAATTTGTATTTGTATGAATATTTGTCAGGATCACAATTTTAGGAAAAAATTATATATTTACTTGAATTTCCATATGCAAGTGATCTTTTGTAGATCCATTTGTCAAAATATTAATGGTTGGGCATATCAACTCATTTTGACATGTGGTATGTCATGACTAGGGAATATTTTCTCATAATGTAGTGGATGGTAGTTTTAAACTCTATCCGTCCCATAATAGATTTTTTTTAATCAAAACCATTCAGTGTGGGCGGGGGATTTAGACAGACCCCCAACCCGTGAATAGAATCAAAATATATCGTTCCAAAACATGATCCAAGCCCAAAAGTGAATAGGATCCAAAACAAGAACAAGAACAAATAAGTTGGAGATCCTAGAAGTCGAGTCCCTCCATGCTATCAAAACTAAACTAGAGCTAAAACTATAATGAGCAAGTGGAAGGAATAAAAGTGAAATAACGAAACTCCCAAAATAATAAATCAGTCCACATCTGTGCATCGGAAGCGGGAAGTTAGGATATCCTAGCTGGTCCATTCTAACAAGAGACTTCAGATACCGAGGCACAGAGACTGGATCATAGAAGGACAAAGCAGGGGTCTGGGCCCCCTCCCTGCAAGGAAGTCGGCAGTACGATTTCCCTCTCTATAGACATGTGAGAATCGAACCTCCCGCTGAAAAATCATGCTCTGAATCAAAGTCATGTGATGTCTAAGATTTGTAGAGCCAAGCTGTCCAGATGACAATAAAGTAACTAGAGCCGCTGAGTCCAGCTCTATCCAGATATGTGTAGAAAACTTCATGGCCATCGAAAGACCTCGAAGGAGAGCCATAAGCTCCGCCTCGAAACTCGACGATGCAGCAACAGGAGCTTGCATTTGTCATTCATCTTACAATAGATGTCACACTTTACTTTTTAGTTTGTCCCACAAATGATGTCATGTTTTCTTTTTTGGAAAAAGTTCTTTCAGATTAATATAAATATACTCCCTCGTCCCTTGTTAAGTGATTCATATTTCTTTTTGGGTTGTCCCAAGCTAAGTGAGTCATGTTCTTTTTTTGGCGTTCTTTTTTATTCCTCTCTATTTTTATCATCACTCCTACTTTATTCTCCCCAATTAATTAACAAAATCTCATTTTCTTAAATATCATGCCGAAAAGAATAGTCTCACTTAGGGATGGAGGGTGTACTATTTTCTCTCTCTACTTAACACACAAAATAACATCTCCTTAAAGCTCGTTGATACGCTCGTATTTTGCACTGTTTTAAGGCCCTTATTTGGTCTATTTTGAGTGTCAAAGTTCCATTACAGTTCCTTTAATTGCATATTTTGTCTATTTTGGTATTTTGACATGTTTTGTGAGAAATGTGCATATTTGAGCCTAAAAAGATAGCTAAAAGTTGAAGTTGGAAATCTGGAGCTTTCGAGATGACTAGCGAGTCCACTGCAACACAGTAGCGACCGCTGGCGGCCAACGACCGCTGAGCAAGTAGCTGTCCGCTCCGGGAAAGTTGTGCTGAAAAGAGGAACACGCCCAGCGACCGCTGGGGTGTGCGCAGCGACCGCTCCAAATGATGCAGAAGCTACGGGGAGATTACCAGCGACCGCTGAAACAAAGTGCAGTGACCGCTGTTCGAGAGGTAGAAGCTACGTATCAACCCACAGCGACCGCTGGCCAAGGTACAGTGGCCCGCTGGGAAAACGCGGCGGACGAATTTGACCTACTTTCTCCCCAAGATTTACCATACTTAGCCACTTTTTGCATAGACTGATGAGGATTGAAATTACAGCTACAAATACCCCCCTCAAACCTCTTCAACAAGAGAACATCATCTACAAACTAATTCCAGAGAATAATATTTGAGAGTTCTTCTTTGTTCCTCAAAATTCAAGGGCTTGAAGAAGGATTCAAGTGAAGAGGATTCTACCATTTGAGTTTTATTGCTTTAGTTCTTATGTTCTTTTTACTTTCCTAAAAACTACTCCCTCCGTTCCATAGTAGTGGAGTCATTTTGCCATTTTGGTACATTCCATAGTAGTGGAGTCATTTCCCTTTTTAGTAAAAGTTAACACATTTCTTCTCACTTACTTTACTCTCTCTTACTTTATTCTCTCTTACTTTATTCTCTCTTCATCTCTCTACTTTCTTAATCTCCGTGCCGAAAAGAAATGCCCCCACTACTATGGAATGGAGGGAGTATGTCTTTAGCTTATTCTATCATGTGTAACTAAATTCATAGGATTCTAGGGATGTGTTAGTAATGACATTGGTTATACAATTCCTTTTCTATTTAATATCCGTTTTGTTCTTACTTCATTTCTTTTCTAAGTGTTGGATAATTGCTTTACATTTGAATGACACATTATGTGATAATTTAATATAACTTGCTACATAATCGTGAGAGGAGGTTGACGAGTTAGATCTGCTTAATAGACACTACAACTAGCTTCCCTTAAAACAACACTGTTAATTGAGAGTGAAGATTTTTCAAGGGTCTTAGGGAGTTTTTAGGAGTTACGGATCTAGGATTGACAACCCTAGTGTTAGTAATCTACGTTTGTATCGCACGAGCATAACTTGGGTGACTCGTCTTACTGAAGTAAGAACTGTCCTAGGGTATTGTAGTTGGAATTTGTATTGTTAGAGTTTGAATACTAGAAATCACCTTTCGAGTGATTGAATATTGTAAAACTCTATATTTTATTTTCCAATGTAATGCAACAGATTATTTTTGTCATAATGTTGTTATGTTTTACATTTAATGGATGTTTATTGCATATTTAAATGTATAAGTAACGTAACAAAGTCCAAGTCTTTGTTTTAGTAGACCGGTTGTGGGCGTCGTCCACTTTAAGGTAACACGGTCAGTTCTGAACAAAGAAAAATAAGAATTTTCCAACCTAGATAGACCTAGACTACCTATCGTGAAAGGTTGCAATGTCAGTCCGCATATTTCTAAGCCTTACTGAAATAAGATGACATTGGTGTGGTGTAGCACTGAATTGGATTTAACGGCAAGACAAGTCTTTATGCTATCTACTGAAAGACGAAGTCTTGATAATTAATTTCTTAATTAATGTACGTTAGCGTTGAGCATACGATATTAATTATCTACTACTTTGACTTACCAATAGGTGCGGGTTTTTGGTAACCCAAGAATCCTGGTATATTGGGTAGATGTGATTAATATCTAGTGGTGTTAGGATTGCTATTATATTGAATCGTGCGCGAGGTGAGTCTCGTTTGATAACGTCCACAAGAGGAGCTCGAAACAAGGTTTTATTATTCGGAACCTAGCTAGTTGGAGTTTGAGTACTCTATGAATAATAAATAAGTGTTTCTTGCTAAGTCCACTCTTGGAGTTAATAATATGTTAATTAATTAAGTCCATAGCAGACATTGATTAATTAATGTACGTTTCTATCTTAAGCGCGGGAAATAAATGACAAATAAATGGAAACCCGAAATATTTGTAATCTCGGATTTGGATGGGCAGTGCAATATTACTTCTGTAGTGGTCGCTTGTAATATTCCAATATAAGCTTATATTAAAGAGTGAACTGCACAAAAGGTCCCTAACTTTTCGCCTTGTAACAGCAAAGACCCATAACATTTAAAAATACCATCACAGGTATCTAACAAAATATATAATCACAAACCTTGTGTTTTTTGCCATTATCCGGACGAAAATGCCCAAATGGACTGAAGGGCAGTTTAGTCTCTTTACCTACCAAACCTGCATTTCTGCACACCCTAAGCTGCACATCTAGGCTACTGTGTAAGAGTTGTCTCTTCAAACATAATAGACTCTATTTTTCCATTCTCCTATTTTCTTTCATCTTTCCCTCTCAAAATGATTTCATTCCTTCCCTTTCATCTTCTTCGGCTTTCATCTTTCCCTCTCTAAACGTAATAGACTGGCCGATCTTCTGTTTGTTTTTTGTAAGTTGTAACAGGTATTTTGCAATTGTGGTTTGTTCGGCAAGGGTTTATGGTTGTAGGGTTACAGTGGTATCCACATTTTAGGGGATTTCATTTATTCGGCATCTGGAATTTAAGGGGATTTCATCTGGAATCCCCTAAATTTAGGGTATCCACAAGGGTTTAGGCGATTTCATCTGGAATTTTATTTTGCAATTGTTGGTTGAATTTTATTATTGTAGGGTTACTGTCGGGCATCTGAAAAACTATTTTGCAATTCTTGGTCGAATTTTATGGTTGTAGGGTTACAGTCGGGGCATCTGGAAAATTTTGCAGTTCTTGGTTGAAGTTTACAGTTGGACATCTGGAATTATGATTTTAGTTTTTGTGCTATGTGCTATGTTTCGGCAAAATTGCATTGCTGATTTGAATTCTGTAATGTCGAATTGAATTCAGGTCGTGTTGCAATGTCTTCTTCTTCTTCTTCTTCTTCTTCTTCTTCTTCTTCTTCTTCTTCTTCTTCTCGATCTTTCGGTTCAAGCTTCAATTGGAATTGGCCTCGTCCCAAAATTGTGAATTGTAATCACGATCTTGAGGCCGAGCTTGTGACATCTAGGACTGATGCTAACCCGGGTAGACGTTACTATCGCTGCCCATTATGGAAGGTTAAAATCATGTATTTTGTTCGGTTTTCCATTAATTTTGTTGGCAGAAAGTTTAATGAGAAAGTATTATGCAGGAAGATGATTGCAAGTTTTTTCGATGGGTTGATGCGAGTCTATCCCCAAGCCAAGATAGTTACTTTCAGATAGTGAAACTTGAGCGAGACCAATTCGAATCTGAACTTCGAGCCAAATCGCTACTTGAAGGTGTTCTGCAAGAGAAATTGCGCATGAAAACTATGGAGTGTGAAGCCTTGAAGTTACAACTGGGCATGAAAACTGAAGAGTGTGAAGCATTGACGCTAACAATTGCTAAAACGGCAACAACTTTCCGAAATTTAAAAATCACAATCTTGTTCTTATGCATTGTAATTTTTCTACTTTTATAACAAAGCTATGTCGTGTTCACTTCTTCGTTATCTTCTGATGTTGATTGATTACGTTTTGTTTTCATCTATGCCTGAAATCACGAATGAAGTTACTCAACTATGACTGAAATCACAAACTATGTACACAAATGAATACAAACCGACGAAGTACTCTATCAAATGCCACCAAAATATATCATGATATCATTTCCACCAAAATACTAGAGTAATTTGTTACAAACTAGTCTGTAACAACTCTTCGTTAACATACATATCATATCATCACTGCCACAAAATATTAACCAAAATATTAACCAAAAACAAGTAATTTTGGTTCATACGAACGGTTCACCCATCCCAAACAAACACCAAGTTTTTAGAGTAAGTAAGGCCCATCAATCTTGATCACCGCGGCGGCCACATCTCTGAGGCTGAGTCTTGGTCCAAGTGCTTGGTCCCGGATCTGAAACATTAGGCTGCAACAATTAATAGTATAGTAAGTATATATGAGAAAGCACTGTGTACAAGTAGAGAATATAGTTGTAGATGCTTATTGAATAGTACCTCTTGGCGTCGGCGATTGTTTGACGATTCAGGCAAAGTACTCTCACCACGCTCACGCGACTCGTTGTGCTGTGAAGTCTCCCCAACCTGAGAACGAGCATATGTCCGAGGATCATTGCTGCATGTCCTCCTATTATGACCTTCTTGACCGCACCGATGACATTTCATCACGAAGGTTCGACGCAATGACTCACCTCCGTCCGCATGAAGACGAATCTGGGGCTCCTCACGCCTCAGTTTCTTCGGCCTACCACGCTGTCGCTTTGACCTCGGGGCGCCAGTTCCAACACACCATCAGAAGTAGTCTTGGGCCAATTGTCCACCCCATTGATTAGATAAATGACATTCTCGTACAACATGATCATTGTTGACTTCAAATAATAGCGGGAGACGTATCGTGTCACGTCGTCGCCATTCTTGTTGATTGTTGCGATAGCATGAGTGCACGGGATTCCGGTTAGCTGCCACAATCTATAGGAGCATGTAAAATCGCGCATGTTGACAACATATTGGCCAGACGGCCCAATTACTTGGTACGAAGACTGTCCGTTCCATGTAGCCCTCCACGATGCAGCCCGCGCGTACCACTTATCCACAAGCTCCTTGATAACAGGAGACTGCGTGATCGTAGCTTTTGATCCACTGGCCTCTAATCTGAATCCTTTCCATTTGACTTGTTCTAATGTCCTCCAACATGCTGATACTTGCTTTCTCTCGAGCCAATGCAATCTTCGAATTGAATGTCTCACAAATGTTGTTGAGGAGCACATCACAACAAGTGTGTGGAGAGAAAAATGCCTTGACCCACTTTTCTTTGGGAGCAACTCCAGAAGGCACTGATGTGGTTGGGGTTACTCGGTCTGCATATCCATCTTGTCCACATAATGTTCGAGGGTGGTACTCGCGGCAATCTCCCACAACCGGTCTTTGAAATTTTCTCCGACAAATCTCTTCTTGAAATTGTTGTATATGTGCTAAACACAGAAGCGATGCTCGCTCTGTGGAAAATTCCTCAACAACCACCTTTGCAAGGCCCTGATGAAACACAACAAAATAAAAATTACCACAAAATCACAGTTCCAGTACATAATGTATTGATCAAATTACAGATAAAATTAAATCAAATATCAAGTACATTATGTAATATTGAAATCACGGTGGCCATACCTTTTGTTGGTCAGACATAAACACATATCGTGGGACATTTGCATGCAAGTTAAGGTCATCAGATAGGTACTCCACGAACCACTTCCACTGGACATAACTCTCGGCCTTAGTCACAGCCCAAGCAATCGGCCACCAGCCATTGTTGGGATCAATTCCCATTGCTGTCATGAGCTGTCATTTGTACATTCATCGCAAGAAACAAGCGTCGAAGAAGATAATTGGCCGACATAACTGCATCCATCCCCTTTTCAATGGTCCTAGACAACAGTAGAACCTCAGGAATCTCGGACCTCCAGTGCCAGAATCCCTCGTATTCTCATAATGTATATGTATGCTGGAATCAGGGTGCGTCAGCTCCAATTCAGCTTTGTAGTAGAACAAGTTTCTATATTGGGTTGCCGCAGAGCCGAATATGTCGTCCAGTGTGTGCTCTCAGGCCCGATATGCCTTCATCCTACCTATCTTCAGCCCAAAATCTTCATCGACACACTGCCGTATAGCTGCCAGTGGAATGTGAGGGTTGGCTTTGATCTTGTCCATGTAACGCTCACCTAGCCACTTTGCCGTCAGCCACTTCGAATCCAACACATGAGAGCATGTGTGCGCGTGATCGCTTTGCATATTCATCACCACATAATCCTGACCGTTGTGTATTTCGAGCTTCCTCAAGTACACATACCACTCACAGCCTTGCCCTTTACAAATCGTACGAAGTTTGTCGCCGTCATTTCTTTTCACGTGCACCCGCCTTCTGGTCATTATTGCGCAATGCCTCTACACGTCATAGAAGAAATCTTTATGCTTAAAAACATCACCAGGCTTCTACAACGGAAGCTCCTTACGCATGAGCTTGAACGGGGTAAACTTTATGCCTCTCTTCTTCAAACCCCCCCAAATCTTCAAGGTCATCAATATCTTGTAGCTCGTCCACAAATTCTTCCTCGAAAAGTGGGTTATCTGTCATGTTCCTCTTTTCCACATAAGGCGAATACTTCCTCCGCAGTTTATCCCCTGACCCCCCTGACCCCGGCAGGTCTTCGCCTTCACCCGGCTGGTCTACATTCTCTGGTTCCTGACTCGCATGTTGTTGTTGGAAAATAGATTCGTAATATAACGTAAAAAGCTACTCATCTCGGCACATGTGTGCCAATGAGATAAAATGGTCGGTCTCATCATCTTTATCATCAGACGGCGGTCCTTCGTTATGGAGATGGCAGCCGTCCGGAACGTACTCAAATGATGGAATGTATACCTCCTCTTGAGGTTCAACTTCCGGCCCATCATGTACTTCCGGTCCAGCTTGCACTTCGGGTCCAGCATGCACTTCAGGCCCATCATGTACTTCATGTCCAACATGTTCCACATCACGTTCAAGTCCGGACATTAGCAATTCATTCGGAATCTCCTCGATAATGGGAACTTCCGACTGTAGTTGACATTGAGGTTCGTCTGAAAAATCCAGGGTCGGGTTGTACACACTGTCTTCAACATGTTGAACATCTTGGCTATGGATTGATTGCCCCATCTGATTTAACATAAAATCACAAATGAACACCATACATACAAACATAAATCACAACTCTAGTACAAAGGTGTGCACTAACCTCTGCCACGCTATCAGGGTCTACAATTACTTCATCTTCATGTTGTAATTCTTGATGGTAGTGATCTTATTGCCCAATCTGACAAAAAGATGAATCACATATGAATACCAAACATAAATAACAAATCACAAACATAGTCCACAGTGGTGTACTAACCTCTGCAGGGTCTACAACTGCTTCAACCTCAACCTTAGGTTGTATAACTTGTTCACCATGTCTAACTTGTTCAACTCCATCTTCTACCTCAACATCAGGTTGTATATCTGTAACAGAGGGGTGAATTGGAGTAGGCAATGATTGCCCAGTAGGAGGTCTTGACATGGGGTGAATTGGGGTTGGGACATCTTGCACCACAACAGATTCGCATGCATGGACCTCTCCTTGTCCAATAACTCCATCAACTGCATCATTCTCTTCAACCTCCACCACACCAGTTTCGGCTTGTTCTGCACTACATGATGCAAATGCATCCATCAAATTCTTACGTGCTGCCCCCTCTTCCCTCTTCCATTCCCGACGTTTGTCTTCTAAACTTTTGGTCAAATACTCTTCAAACTCGACATCCCTAGGGTACCAGTCAAGCATCAATAATGGTGCCGATGGTTTCCTCTGCTCCTCGTGCTGATGTTTCTTACTTTTCGGTTTACGTTTCGGCACAATTGGTTCCGGTTCGTCAATCTCTTCAATGACCACCGTGGTTTTTTTACAAGCTTTCACAAATTTTATAAACTCCTCCGCTTCTTCCTTTCGCTTCTTGAGCAAGGCGGCCGCCTCTGTCATCTCCACGAGATAAATGTGAACTAGCTTTGTGCTAGTAGCCGCGACTTCGAGAAAAGAGGCCAGATGTGGATTGTCAGTAATGGGTAGCAAGGGACCTCTTCTGTCCACGCCCATACAACCATCACTGTACCTTGGATGAATGTAATAGAACTCACAGATGGTTTTCCTATCATACCTCAACCGCAACACCATACTGGAAAGATCTAAGAGCTAGAATTGGAGAATATTGCAAAAGTCAAAGAATGTCAATTTCCCCCCAACATACTTCTTCTGTCCATTGATTTCGAAGATTGACCCTCCGTGATGAAAAGCGACGGAAAACATCCCGAAACGGTCCCCTGTCAGGGTTTGTATAGAGTTAGAAAAATTCCAAATTTAAACCAACAAATTTCACATATAAAGTCCTAAATCACAGTCAAAATAATTTCCCAAACGCGACGACATCAAAACAATTTCACAAAACAACCAATTTTCGGAGCCCTAAATCACAGTCAAAATCGCTTGCTTGGAATTTTTAATTAAAGTGCAAGCTTTGTGCAATTTTAAATTTGAACTTACTATTTTCTTCTTCTGGGACAAAGAAATCCAACCTAGGATCGCGAATGCTCAATGTTTCTTGGTCTACGTCGATTATCTCCGGTCCTCGACCGTATCTACCGTATCTAGGTGATGCCGGAGGTGATGGTGATGAAGACGATGGCGTTGACGGCTTCTTTTTGCGCCTTGAAGAACTACGGGAGGAGGACGCTCCAGCAGAACTTCGGTTCTGTTTTGGAGGCATTGATGAAAATGGCGTGTCGAAAATGGCAGCGGCGTTTTCCGAGAATGAGTAGAAAAATGTGGTGAGATAGGGTGTGCGACACGAAAATGATGAAGTGAAAGTGAATTGGAGGGAAATAGGAAAGAGAAACAACATCCTAAGTGTTTTGTAATTTACATTATCTAAAATTTCAATGCAGGTCGTGAAGAGGCGTCTAAAGTGGGAAAAGAAGAGAGAGGACAAAAGACATGATGTTTCTGTCACATCAATTAGCATTGGCGTCTCGTCCACAGTACATGCAGCAGGTGGGATGCAGTGGCAGCCTCACAAAAGGTCGAGTTTGCCCTTTCAAGCCCTGAGGGTGTTATGGTCTGAAAAAACAAGGTTTGTGATTATATATTTTGTTAGATACTTGTGATGGGATTTTTAAATGTTAAGGGTCTCTGCTGTTACAAGGCAAAAAGTTAGAGACCTTTTGTGCAGTTCACTCTATATTAAATTGTGAGTTCAATTTAATTAGAAAGAACCTAATTGGGGGATGCCATATCCAAATTCTTACATAGATCCCTGACTGAGCCCAATATGTGACTTAATATAAACAGGAGAATAAAGGAGACATAAAATAAACTTTTATTTTCACTGAATTTTTCGTCCCCCTATTCCTTAAAGGGGACGATTTTTACTCTCCCTCCGTGAGCAGTTTTCGTCTTCTTTATTCAAGTCCTAGTATTCTGGTGAGATCAACCCACACTGATATCAGATTACAGTCCGAGAACCAGTAAGAAGATCTGTGGTTTAGTACTCGAGATCTTCACGTGGAGAAGACGCGAGCCATCTTCGATTCTTCAGTGAATCAATGAAGTAAATTGGCTTACTCCGTAGCAAGCATGTTTTAGGTATTATTTGTGCTAAAGCATGTTCAAATTCAAGTTATGAAGCATGATACATGTGAAAATTACGCGAATAGAGTTTGTCTAAATAATCTCCTAAATAGATCAGAATTATCATGTTATCCGTTTAAAGGCACGCATCCGCTGCCAACCCCTTCAATTGGTACCAGAGCCAATCTTTTGCTCTGATTGTTTGGATTTAAATTTCACGAAATTCATGTATTCATGTGTTATTTGATTGCAAAGCATGTTCTTGGTGTTTTTGTTTATATTTTATGCATGATGAACTCAAGAACTATCGAATCAAAGAACTTGAATTTTTTGATCATACGAGACGTGCGATCCGTCAGCGCTCGAGCCGAGACGTATCGCACCACGCGCGATCGAGATAGGGATGTTGAATCGAGTGGGAGCCAAGGAAGTCGTGATCACGGGGCGATGTGCAGACGAGCGTTGGCTCGTGCGCACCCCTGACCCAGACCGCGAACCCTAGGGAGTTCTCACCCGGAAAGCTCGACAAGGCGGCGGCCGGCGCGGCGTGGCAGTTCGTCCGAGAACTTCCGAGACACCACGAGCCACCAGACCGAGAACCCTAAGCTGAAGTGCCGCCATTGCACCAGGCACCAGCAGAGAGACGCGCCACTGGGCGTGACGCTGGCAGGGACAGTGGGAGCATGCGATGCGCGCCTGGCCGAGACGGGAGGAAGGAGCTGGCCGAGAGCAGCAGCGCCACCATGCGCGCTGCTGGACGAGAGCTCGCGTCACCTGACGAGCCACGGCATGCCGAGACGGAGAGCCTCGCCTGACCGAGAGGAGCGGCGCACACACGCGTCCTGTTGGCCGAGAGGTGCTGGGTCGCTGTCAAGCCGGTGTACGAGCCAGACGGCCGAGAGTAGGCGCACCCTGTGCGCTACTGGCCGAGACGCCGTGTGCGTTGGGGTTCCGACGACGAACTCATCAGATTTTTGTAGTTCATCGTTCGTGCAAACCTCGTACGATGAGATATCGATGATGGATTATTTTAATGATTATTTAATTCATTAATTAAATGATATCATTAAAATATTATTATTTAATAGAAATAAAATATTTTCATTATTATTTAACGGAAATAAAATATTTTGGGAAGATTTCCCTAGATTTTAGGAATATTTGGATTATTGACTATATCTATGGAAATAAATAATATTATTTTGATTCTTAGATGATATGGACAAGAATAATTTAATAGTTTCCTAATTATTATATATCTAGAATCCTAATAAGGATATATATGTATAAGTACATTAAATAATAAAATTACTCTTCCTAATCTTGAATATAGAAATAATTTGAATTTAATGCTTCATGTCTAAACTAAGATTTAAATAATTCTCTTATTTTAGAAATATCTTATAGTAGACATGAATAAGAATTAAATTCTAGAATAATTAATTTCCTAAAGTAAGATACTAAAAGAATTACATAGAATGGAAATAAAATTTGTACATCGTTCTCACAGCGGAAGAGTACAGTTTTGTGCTCAACCCCACGGCCTCTAGTGCTGGCGGCTAACGCCGCGGCAGGAGTCAGAGATGTGCACAAATGGTTGCATAAGGCGAATGAGATGGCTAAGTGCTATATGTTGGCTTCTATGTCTTCAGTGCTCAAGCATCAGCATTCTGCCATGGCAACTGCCACCGAGATTATGCAAAATCTCACAAATCTTTTTGGTACTCAGAATCGAACGGTTAAGTCTCAAGCCTTTCGGAGTATCATGACGAAGACTATGAAGGAAGGCACGTCTGTGCTGGACCATGTCCTCGAGATGATGGGCCACCTCAACAAAATTGAGGTTTTGGGAGGGTCGATCGATCCCGACTCCCAAGTAACCATTATCCTTCAGAGTCTTTCCCCTAGCTTCCAGCAGTTCAAACTCAACTTCGAGATGAACAAAAGGAACTACACCTTGGCAGAGTTGTTTACTGAACTTCAGTCTGCAGAGGACCTTATGGTTCAGGCTAAGGTAGACATGTTGAGTTTGGCGCCTCATTCGTATGGCTCTAAGCCTGGCGTAGGAAAGAAGAGGGCACCGAACCCTGATGAGGCTAAGATTGCTAAGGGAAAGAAGAAGAAGGCTAATGAGAAGCCTTTGGGGAAGTGTTTCAAGTGTGGAGAGAAGCCAGATTGTCCTAAAAAGGGCAAGGCTACATGTATGCACCATGCTCTAGTAGTCGAGTCATGTTTCACTTCGACATCTACTCATACTTGGGTTATTGACATATGAGCCATTGATCATATTTGTTTTGATCCTGACTTAATGCAGGTGACAAGACGGCTATATGATCGTGAGATCAAAGTTCAGCTGGGCGACGCAACAAAATTGGCTGCCGTTGCAGTGGGAGACGTTTATTTGCGTTTTAGTAGTGATAGATTTTTGATTTTGAAGAATGTTTTTTTGATACCTTCTTTTAGGAGAAATTTAATTTCAGTTTCTAAATTGGTTTTTGATGGATATTCGATTTCTTTTAATGACAGTTGCATTATTAAGAAAGATGGTTCTTATATATGTCGTGGTATCATGGAAAACAATCTGTACACAATCACATCTGCACAGTCTAATATTCTCAAATCAGAACTCAATACAACATCAAAAATTTCAAAGAAAAGAAAAGAACCTTCATGTTCAATGAACGAAACGTACTTATGGCAGCTTAGACTTGGTCATGCCAATGAAAGGATGATCCATTCTCTTATGGAACAAGACCTTATTAGAGGTCTAGAGGAGGAACCTTTTCATAAGTGTGAATCATGCTTAAAAGGCAAGATGACAAAGAGGCCTTTTAAGGCTAAGGGCAATAGGGCCAAGGAAGTACTTGGGCTCGTTCATACTGATGTGTGTGGACCAATGTCAACAGAAGCAAGAGGTGGTTTTCGATACTTCATCACTTTTATTGACGACTTCTCGAAAATTGGATATGTCTATTTGATGCGCCACAAGTCTGAATCTTTTGACAAGTTCAAAGAGTTTAAGGCTTATGTGGAGACGTATCATGGAAAGAGTATCAAAAGCCTGCGATCTGATCGCGGAGGCGAGTACCTCAATGTCGAGTTTTTGGACTACTTATCGGAAGCGGGATTTGAATCCCAACTGACCGCGCCCGGCACGCCCCAGCAGAACGACGTGGCTGAAAGAAGGAATAGGACTTTGTTGAACATGGTCCAGTCGATGATGAGTTTACACGACTACCTATTTCGTTTTGGGGACATGCCTTGCTTTCTGTAAGTCATATTTTAGACAACTTACCGTCAAAATCCGTACCTGCTACTCCTTATGAGTTGTAGATTGGGCGCAAGCCTAATCTAGCACATCTCAAGATTTGGGGTTGCCCGGCTCATGTATTGGAAAAGGATCCAACTAAGCTGGGATTAAGGACAAAGGTATGTGTGTTTATAGGATACCGTAGAGGATCTAAAGCTTATGAATTCTATAGTCTCCGAGACAAGAAAGTTATTGTGAGTACTCACGCGACATTCTTAGAGGAAGAATATGTAATGAATCATAAACTCAGCAGTGAAGTGGTTCTTGACGAGCTAACTTCTGTCACAAGTTCCATTAACCGAGAACCCGTACCTAGTGTACAAACAATTCCTGAAATTTCAACTTCTACTCCGAGCATTGTAGTATCGCGCCGCAGTGGGAGGGTTTCTCATGAGCCCGATAGATACATTGGTTTGGGGGAATCTATGGATCACTCCTTGGACAACAATGTATTAGATCCCTGGAACATTGCAGAGGCGCAGGCAGATGTCGATCATTGCGAATGGGTGAAAGCAATGGATTCGGAACTACAATATATGATAGACAAAGACGTGTATGATTTGTCCATCCTACCCGAAGGCTGTACTGCCATAGGGAGGAAGTGGATATACAAACGTAAACGTGGACCCGATGAACGAGTTAAAGTCTTTAAGGCAAGACTAGTGGCCAAGGGGTATACCCAAAGGGAAGGTATCGATACTATTGTCTATTGCAGCTTACATGGACTGGATGTATGGCAGATGGGTGTTAAGACTGTGTTCTTGAATGGGATGTTAGGGTTTGTATACTAGAAATCACCATTCGAGTGATTGAATGCTGAAAAACTCTATTAATTATTTTCCAATGAATGCAACAGATTATTTTGTCATAATGTTGTTATGTTTTACATTTAATGGATGTTTATTGCATATTTAAACGTATAAGTGAACATAACATAAGTCTAAGTCTTTCCTAGGCGTGGCGATACGTTCTACACACCTGGCTCAAAAACATGTGTTAGACCCCGTAAATGTACGAAATTAATCCCCTAACCAATGCATGAAATCAGCCTTATCAAACTGCTCACACTTAAACCATGCTTGTCCTCAAGCATGAACGACAAGAAAAAGAAATAAGGCGAATTTCAAGGCATGGTTATCCCATGACCGACTCTACAGATACAAACAAGACACAAACTCCTAGACCTAGAGACACTACAGACTCACAAAGGGAAAACAAACACTTAAAGAAAACAAAAAAAAAACAACAAAGCATGAACTAGTTGCAACTTTTGGGCAGCCGTCCCCACAAGCTTAAGGTCTATCCGATTCGTCTACAGTCTCCAAATCCACCCATTCCTTCTTCTACCTAATCGGTCTGTCAGTTTGTCAAGATAGCCTATCGACTTCCCAATTGTTGGATTCACTCGATCTCTCATTCCTCACCAGGGGTGTTAGGATCGATTCACTCTTAAATTTTTTCCACACCACCGATGCTTCGGGTTATGAGAGTTTCTCCTTCCTACAGTCCCCTTTAATTCCCGGGTCAGGTTACTATTGCTTCCTTCCCTTAGATTTCTTTTTTTTTCTATACATTTTTATATCCCCTGGACTTCGTCCAGCTTATACCTTCGAATTTAATTTTATTTCTCCCCTGGACTTCGTCCAGCTTGTACCTCATTTTCCTGGACTTCGTCCAGCTTATACCTCCTTTTCCTTTTTTTTTTCTCCTTCAGACTCTTCTCCCTAAGCACTCAGTGGCGGCCCCCTCTTTTTTTTGTTAGCTCAAAGTTTTTAGGCTTATAACTCACTCTTATAGTGGGGCTTCACAACTAGGTTATCTAAGGCATCCTCTATCGTTCTTACTTCATTCAAACCGATGTCAGTTTATTAAGGAAAAAGGCCTCAAAGTTGACATGCATCCTATCTTCAATTGCTCTTACTAAGGGAATCATGCCTTGTTGTATTCACTAGCTCATGCGACACACAAAAACCAAGACCTAAAGACTCCACCAACTCCTTCCCCTCCCACTTCACTCAAGCTTGTCCCCAAGATAGCCTAGTGAAGGGTGGAAACAGGGAAGTATGAACAGACCGAAACAAACACAAAAAGCACAACACACAAAACAACAAACATATACAAGCAAGACAAACTTCTCACACTTAGACCGAGCAACGGGCTAAGTGGGAGAAATTACAACAGAACAAAAGCCAAAACATGCCTAAAAGAAACACAAACTTCTCACACTTAGGCCAAAGGTTGGGCTAAGTGGGAGAGGACACATATAAATGCAGGCACATACAGATATAACGAAGCATGCTAGAAAAACAAACGCAAAAACACTAATTCAAAACAACAAACATATAACCATATAAAAATGGAAAGAAAATGAAAATAAAAAATGAAAAGTAAAAGGTACACGGTCATTGGGGGGTCTCAATTCAGGGTCTGGCCACTCGGGAGCCAAACTAGGGTGGAACGTAAGGGCGGGTCACTTTCACTTTTTTACTAGCCGGCGATGCTGGCTTCTCCTCTTCCTTCTCACTCTGTTTCGACACATTCTTCTTCACAGACAAGGGCTTCGATGCAGATGGAGCTAACAGAGGCTTGGATACGGGTGGGGGCTGCTGGAGAGATGAGCTTCCCTGCCGTAGTTGCTTGGACACGCTGCTGGGTCCAGAGTGCAATTTCTTTTGGGGCTCGGGAAACTTCTTCTCCATCCACTGGGTCATCATCATCATCAACTTAACGGCTTCCGCCATACGATCATTCTGCGCAGATGACCTCACCACCAGATCAGTAATACTGCCCTTGAGGGCCTTTATCTCTTCCCGGACTACGCCGAGTTCTTTCCTTATCTCGCCCATCTCCTTTTTCATTTCTTCATAATCCACACTAGCTACCGTTTCAACACCATCCTGCTCCGTCTTCACCTGGGGTTCCATTCTTCCCACCTCATAGAAACACACATCCTTTCCGTGCATGTAGAGTGAGCCCTTGTTGAAGAAATAATCAACTCTGAATATCTCTGGGGGCTCCCACATGACTACCTCGGGCGCGGATTTGGCTATCTTCATGATTGTGTTGCGTTGGAGGTATGCACCTAGAAGATGACATGTGTACATGTGGCGTGAAGGATTGGCGGTCATCTGATGACAAGCCTGAGCCAGCCAATAGCCCAAGTATACCTTCACATCTTTCACCATACACCATGTAAAGTAGAGGTCAACAGTGGTCAAGGCAGAATTGGAAGTCCCCATCAGGTTGTAGCTTATAAATGTCTAGGAAAATCGTAAGATGCGGTTCTCAATATGAAAACTCTTTGAATAGCTGGTCTTGAATTGCCCCACCTTAGGATGGGTGACAAACTCCCATGCAGACTGTGGCTTAAACCCGGGTGTGAACTTCGGAGCTCCTACCATGCGTTCGTTCCAAATGCCCTCATCATCCTCGTGCTCCTCAGTAAACAGCCGGAAGGTGATTGAGTCCACGTCAACATCGGTAGTGGGTTTCAGCTTGAATGTCGAGAAAAACTCCCGTGCTAACACCGTTGGCACCTCCGCAGTGCTATGTTTCAAAAGCCAATCGAACCCAACGGCACCAATATATTCAAGGAACTATTCATCTGAGTCAATCTCCCGCAACTCTTCCGGATCGTACTGTTTCCCAGATTTCGCCAGCTTACCGCTACCGCTGCGCTCCTTGTAGGTTGCTGCCGTTTTTGAATCATTAAACTTCCCCATTGCTTCAAGAAATCCTTTTGTCAACCAGACCTCTGCCGGCTCAAAATTTAGCTCTTCCTCTTGCTCATCCGTGAATTCATCCTCAGACTCACTAGGCGGATTAGGAAGGGGAGCATCACCAGATTTGTCCGTTGTGGTCTTCCTGGATTTCTTGGGCTGGTAGGGAGCCGCGTGTTTCATGTGAGATCCAGGGCCGTTGTGGTCTTCCTGGATTTGCATTCCCCAGCTAGGTGGCTCTGCTTCATCCTCCTCCTTGCTAGACCCAGGGACCTGCTCCTCTAGTCTGCCCTCCGTACCCGGGGCTAGGCATTCTTCCTCTGCAGTAGGTCAGGTGAGATCATCAATCTCATCCCTCAAACTCCTTCTGGCCATACGCCTGGCCTCCTTTGGATCCACCGGCGAGTCTGTGGCCTCCGGATTCTCTACCAGATCTACCACCAATTTTAGCCCACTTTCCTCGGGCACTGAAATTTCATCAAGAACGGGGGCCTCCCCCCCTCAGATAAACTAGGGGTTCCCCCCCTCAACATAAACAGGGGTTTCCCCCTCAGCAACCAACCGATCAAAACAAAGGGCGTCACCGCCCTCAAACTTCTCCGGGGTTTCCCCCTCGATTTCTACTTCATCAGTAACAAGGGTTTCCCCCTTAACAGCCACGTCATAAAAAACCAGGGTTTCCCTCTCAACGACCTGTGCTGTACTTTCTTCACCAACCACTATACACTCGATTTCTCCGGCCAAACCACCCTCGTCCTCCAGTTTATCGCCCACTGCTGCATCTCTCTCCGGTGCCTTGGGTGTCGGTTCGGCTTCTGCATGCGAAATCGCGGGTTGGGTCTTCGAATCTTCTAGAATCGTCGGCGGTGGTGGTGCTGCGGTTGTTGCTACGGAAGGTTTGGCCTGCTCCATCATCGCCGAGAAGAGGGTGAAGGCCTTCATCGCCTCCTCCGCACTACCAAATTTACTTGTTAAATCCGCCATGAACGCCGCCGCATCGGAAACTACGGTGGTGGTGGGGTTTCCCATTTTCGGTGTGTTCTCCATGATCAGAATCTGCAAACTTCACAAGAACTTGGGGGAAATTTTTGATTAGGGTTACACAGAATGTGGGTATTGTGAAAGAAAAGATTCGGGGGAGATTTTAGAGTTAGAGAGAGAGAGAGTTCGGTTTTTAGAGATTGGAAAATAAATAGAAGGAGGAAAAATTGGTATTTTAGGTAAGGATAGGGGACGGTTGCGGGCATGATGTAAGCAACGGTACGCATTCCCATTAAATTTGAATTTCAAAACTTTTACAGCTTCCCTCCCAAATTCTGGTCCGAAAATCTCTCCACCCCCATGTAAATGCTATTCTCCACAATATCACACTTAGAAAAAAAACAAAAATGAAACGCCAGACTCCCAGGTCAAGGATTCAACATGTGACAAAACAATTTCCCTAAGAAGTCTGGTGTTTCGAAAATATTTTTTGAAGATTAGATTTTTTTTTCTTTGTTTGGCATTTTTTTTACTTTTTTGAAAAGCAATTAAACTATTTACACTTTCAATTGAGTACTCAAGAGATCCCTTGGTTCAGTGTATAGATTAAAAATGCATTCCCATTAACTTGACCTAGGAATTCGTCGAGAGCACTTACTCTCTAAATCGATTAGGCGATAATAGAGAGTGCGCGCAGTGGCACTTCTTCCACCACACACAACTCAGAATTATCCCTAAAAACCTTCACTCGATGACCATTAACAAGGAAAGGAGTAGAGTTTGAGGCACTTCCCTGGATTTCCACAGCTCCATTCGCTCGAAGGCCAACAATAGTGTATGGCCCAATCCACTTGGACTTCAGCTTCCCAGACATCAGCTTGAGCCTGGATTGGAAAAGGAGAACCTTCTGACCCACTTGTAGTTCCTTGACCCGGAGGTTTTTGTCATGCCAAAGCTTCGTCTTCTCCTTATACCACATCGCAGACTCATACGACTCAAGCCTAAACTCCTCCAGCTCCTGAAGCTGCAGTTTCCTCTCTTCCTTACAAGCCTGGGGTCTCATATTAATCTCCTTCACCGCCCAATATGCTTTGTGCTCCACTCCCACGGGCAGATGGCACATCATGCCAAACACCAACCTATTGGGCGACATTCCAATAGGTGTTTTGTATGCTGTCCTGTAAGCGCACAATGCATCACCGAGCCTTTTGCTCCAATCCTTCCTTGACGGATTCACTGTTTTCTCCAACATTGCCTATATCTCCCTATTTGAGATCTCTGCTTGTCCATTAGATTGAGGATGATACGGGGTAGAAAGCTTGTGGTGTACTCCGTATTTCCTCATCAGAGCCTCTATGGTTCGGTTACTGAAATGCGTCCCTTGGTCAGATGTAATAGCTCGAAGCACACCGTACCTGTTGAAAATGTTAGCTCTAAAAAACTTAGCCACTTCTTTGGCCTCACAAGACGTGGTGGCCTTGGCTTCTATCCACTTTGAAACGTAATCTACGGCCACAGGGATGTATGCATTCCCATACGAAGATGGAAATGGGCCCATGAAATCCATCCCCCAGACGTCAAAGATTTTGCAGACGATTACTGGGACTTGCGGCATCTCATCTCTCCTTGAAATTCCTCCAGTTTGCTGGCATCTCTCATAGTTTTGACAGAATTCAAAAGAGTCCTTGTGTAATGTAGGCCAATAAAATCCACTGTCTAGGACTTTCCTCGCAGTCTTCCTTTGCCCAAAATGACCTCCACACGCCAATGCATGGCAATGATTAAGCACACCCTTCTGCCCCCATTCGGGGATGCATCTCCGGATTACCTGGTCGGCTCCCATCTTGATGTGAATCTCCAAAATTAGCCTAAGACTTGTTCTTGTAAAAAACAACACAAATGAAATTACAACAAACTAAAAACACTACAACAAAAACATAAAAACGCATTACATTGAAACTAAATAAAATTTTGCACTAAAAAGGATAGGTGTTCCTTCCCACAAAAAGATAGAACAAAAATAGAATGGATGAGGGGGATCGAAATGGAAGAAGTTGAGGAGTGAACAAATGACCTCTTGAAGACCGAAGGACCTCCACCAAAAAGATGATGGCAACCCTTGGCAACTTTCATCCAAGTAACCATTTATATCGACTCACTCGCTAGCTACACGACACTAAGGTATACTTTCGTTCAAGCTCCTCCACTAGAGGTATACTCTTTCGAGCTCCGCCCCTAGGGTATACTCTCACTCAAGCTCTGCCACTAGCTACATGGTGCTAGTTGTGAAAATTTACCAAGTGGCTAACCCCGGGCTAACCACAAAGTAACCATAGCCCAGCCATGGATTTTTCCAAACATTCATCTCACCCAACATGGAGAGGGACTCTCACAAAGGAGACACTCTTTTTCTAAACTCAATCTATTCTTAATCTATTAAAAATGATACAAAAGACCTTATTTATAGATGTGGGAGGTTAGGAGATGAAAGGTCACTCAAACTAGGGTTAGAATATGAAAAGGCACTTAAAATAATTCAAAATCCCGCCTTTTGAATTCTTCCCGGACACACATCGCCCGGTCGGGTGTTTTCATACATGAAAACACCCGCCCGGGTGAACTCTCTGGAGCCTCCTTTGCTTGACTGCGCGACTTTTGTAAAACGCCCATAACATGCTCATCCAAGCTCCGATTGAGTCGTGCAAGATACTCACGCGAAGCTCTTTCGACGATGAAGACAATGATAGTCTTTGAATAGCATTTGGACATCATATAGATAGGCGAATCGTCGCTCGAATCTGACCCCAATTGCAGATTGGCTCATTGTCACCTCTTTCACCTCACTTTCCATGGTTTAGCACTACCCGGTTTAGCACTACCCGGTTTCGCATCACATCTTCCATAAATAAGGGTCATCCCAGAAATAATACTTAGCCTCGCTTTTAAGCTTCATCTTCTCGGCCCGGGAAATTTCTTGCGAACTGGGTACCTCTCCTGTGACCATGTAATTTGCCAGGTCTGCGAACCATGGTTCAGCGTTTAGCTGACACTTCCCTTTCTCAGCATCTCCTGGACCTGTCATCGCCATTATTTCCTCCCAACTGATAGGTCTAGGAGATTTTCCTATGTAGTACAAATGTTCTTCCGGGAATGCGTCAGGTATAGCTTCCTCCGTTTCTCCCTGGAAAATCCGACTCAGATGGTCGGCCACTTTATTCTCTATCCCCTTTTTGTCTCTCACTTCCCAATCAAATTCTTGCGAGAGTAACATTCAACGGATTAACCTTGGCTTTGATTCATTCTTTGCAAGCAAGTACTTGATAGCCGCGTGGTCGGTTAAAACTATCACTCTCGACCCCAGTAAGTATGGTCAGAATTTCTCGAATGAATACACGACTGCTAACATTTCCTTTTCCGTGGTGTCATAGTTTTTTCTGGGCCTGGTTGAGTGTCTTTGAGGCATAGAAAATCACGTAACTTTTTCCATCGATCCTTTGACCTAGTACCGCTCCCACGGCGAAGTCGCTTGCATCACATATTATTTCAAACGGCAGACTCCAGTCGGGTGCCCTGATGATAGGGGCAGACACTAACTTATCTTTCAATAATTGAAAAGCCTACTTACACTCTTCATCGAAGACGAAATCATTATCATTGTGCAACAAGTATGTGAGTGGCTGAGCAATATACGCGAAGTCCTACATGCCCTAGGAATCCCCTGACTTCTTTCTAATTCATAGGGTAAGGTAATTTCGAAATCACATCGACCTTTGCTTGGTGTACCTGTATGCCCTTTTCCGAGACTACATGCCCTAAAACGATTCCCTCGGGTACCATGAAGTGACATTTTTCAAAGTTAAGAACCAAATTCTTTTCCTGGCACCTCCTCAATACTACGTCTAGGCTAGCTAAGCAAGACTCGAAAGAGTTCCCATATATGGTGAAATCATCCATGAAAATCTCGATACAATCCTCTAGTAGATCTGAGAAGATACTCATCATGCAGCGTTGAAAAGTGTCTGGTGCATTGCACAGCCCAAACTGCATCCTTCTATAAGCATATGTGCCAAAGGGGCACGTAAACGCAGTCTTCTCTTGGTCTTCGAGATCTACATAAATCTGGAAGTACCCACTGTATCCGTCAAGGAAATAAAAATATTGCTTTCCAGCCAGCCTCTCTAGCATCTGATCAATGAAGGGTTTATGGGAAATGGTCTTTCCTGGTTGCTTCATTCAGTTTCCTGTAATCATTGCACATCATCCACCCAGTGACAAGTCGAGTGGGCACCAATTCATTTTTGTCATTCTTAACTACCGGAATTCCGGACTTTTTAGGCACCGTGTGAACCGGAATGACCCATTCGTTATCTGGAATGGAGTAGATGATGCCCAGGAAAGCAGCTTCAACACTTCCTTCAGAACTTCCTCTCTCATGTTTGGGTTCAGCTTACGTTGCGGGTCCCTATAGGCCTTCGCACCTTCCTCCAACCTGATGTGGTGCATAGAAAGATCAGGACTGATTCCTACTAGGTCTGAGAGAGTCCATCCTATTGCCTTCTTATTCCTTCGGATTACCTCCAGTAACTCCCTTTTTTGTTCCTCGGTCAGGTTGTTGTTGATGATTACTGGAAACGTCTCATTTTTTTCCAAATAGGCATACTTGAGCCCTAGTGGAAGCGTTTTCAATTCCTTCTTGGGGGTACTTGTTTCCTGGGGTAAGGGTTTTTTTTCTTTCAGATCATTTATCATTCCCTTTCCAGACCCTGAAGAATTTCCCATACTAGCCACATGGGCTAATCCCCTTGACCTGTCTGACTCTGGATTCGTACAGAATTTCGAAATAGCTTCGGCTAGCTCTTCATCCAGTAATTCCCTTGTGTGCATTGCCTCACACCAACCAGCTACCTCTCTGTCAATAGAGTGGCTTGACTCTGAATTTCCAATCTGTTCCTGCATCAACTCGGTCTCAAGATATTCCTGGACCAGGGGGTTAATAACATCGATAGCATGCAAATTCTCTACATCTAATGGTTTCTTCATTGCTTCATCTATGCTAAATGTATATTTCTCCCCATTATAGTCCAAGCATATTGTTCTATCAAAGACATCGATAATGGTCTTAGCGGTACGCAAAAAAGGTCGTCCTAAAAGCACCAGATTCATGATCACTCATTTTAATAACATGGAAATCGGCTGGATACAGAAAATCATGCACTTTGACTATAACATTTTCCAAGACTCACTCTAGACAAATGCACGACCTATCCGCCAATTGGATTACCACTTTTGTATCCACCATTCCTACTCCTACCAACTTTTTGTATATGGAAAGCGGTAAAACATTTATCGACGCCCCTAAGTCACACATAGCATGCTCAATTCTGACATCACCAATGGAAATGGGTAGTGTGAACATCCCTGAGTCGTTGCATTTCGAAGGCATCCTTCGTTTCTGAATCACTGCTGACACGTTTTCGCCAATCAGGATCTTCCCACTGGGTTTGGTCTTTCCAGCTATGAATTTCTTGATGAATTTGCTGAAGACCGGCAATTTCAAAGCCTGCAAGAACGGTAAGTTGATCTCTAATTTTCCAAAGATGTCCATAAATTCCACCGGTTCATCCTTCTTCTTCTTAACCTCTCCTCGGTGTAGAAATGGTTTCAATTGTTTCCCCGCTCTTGTAGAACCTCTAGCTGAAAACTCATTCGTTTCCTTCCTCACTATTTCATCCTCCACTTCTGGCTCTGGGTCTATTAAAAATGGTTCATCCATACTTGGTAGTGGTCTCCTTAGATCACTTTTCCGAAAGTCATCTCCTCTTACGGTGCTCCCTACTTTCTAATTCTCAGATTCAGGAACTGAGTTCTTCCCTTCCTTGCTTTCTGTGGGAGGTGTCTCTTCATTTATCCTCATCACTGGACCGTCATAACCTCGCCCAGATCTTAAAGTGATTTGACTGATGTTAGCTCTATCTGGTGGCCTTACTGAGGCAGGAATCTTTCCTTCGTTCCCTCGCATCTCGCTCAAGGAAGTCACAATCTGGGACAATTGCTTGGCCAACATGTCCATTGCTGCCTTCTGCTCCAACTGAGCATCTTGAAGCTTATGCACCACGTCATTGTTAGTTTGCAAGTTGTTCTGCATATGCTGTTGCGAACTGACTAGATCGTGCACCATATCATCAAGATTCTTTGGTGGTTTAGAATTGGGTTGCCCGGGATTCGGTCCCGAACCTAGGTTTGGTCCACTCCCTTGGTGCTGGCAAAAATTTCCTTGACCTCCTGAACTGTTGTTGTACTGATTTCCTGGCCATTGGTTCCCCTGGTAAGTGGTTTGAGAATTCTGATAATTTCCAGGGTAGTTCCTTTGGTGTGGCGGTACATAAGAGTTCCCCTGGTGGTTTTGATTCCTGTTTCCCTAATTCGAATGACCTCCCTGGTTCTGGTTGCTCCAGTTGTTCTGCTCCTCCTGATTTCTCCCAGACTAGGTAGTCTGGCTTTCTGGTTGATGTGTCAACTGGGCGTTCTGTTGTGGAGGTGGCTGGTTCGGATTGTTGTCAGACCATCTAAAATTGGGATGATTTCTCCATGGCGCATCCCTCTGTCTCCCTTGATTCCGACTTCCATCTGGGTTCCAACTCCCCATCGCGTTAACATGGGCCTGGTAATCTCCCTCTTGAGGGCCATAATATTGCTGGGGTGAAATTTCTCCTGGACCCTGAGGCTTCTCTTTCTACTGTGAGGCTGGTGGGTTAGCCTTCTCGATTGCATTCAAGAGTGCTTTCTCAAGACTATCTATTCTCGCCTCGACTCTTTCGTCATCTTGCTCCCTCAGAGCATTTGCTGACCCTCTCCTCATAATATTCCTCAGGCTGTCGTACGCCTTTTTGGCCTCTATTAGCTTTCCCAAGATCTCTCTCACTTCACTTCCCTTTTTCTTGGTAAAATTTCCCCCGCTCGAGGAATTCATCAGATCCTTGGATTCAGGGTTTGCTCCTTCATAAAACAGATAATAAATTTCTGCCTCTATCATTCTATGATTCGGGCAAGCAACTAACAATCACTTAAATCGTGACCAATATTGACTCAGAGATTCATCATACTCCTGTTTACACTATATGATTTCCTTCTTAAGAGCGTTTGTCTTGTTCGAAGGGAAAAAGTAATCCAGAAACTCCAACTTGAAATCTCTCCATGTCCAAATGGAATCCTGAGGCAGCCTCAGCAGCCATGTGTTAGTCTCTCCCTTGAGAGCAAATGGAATTGCACGTAGGCGATAATCTTCCTCTGTTGTGTCGTTGGTCCTTTTCTGAATACTGCACAGCTTGCTAAACTCATATAGACACTCGTTCCTACGCCCGGAGAACGTCGGTAGAATGCCTAACACATTTGTTTTAATATCGATGGCCTCAGACGCGGATTCATAACTATAGCCTGGGCTGGCTTACCATCTAAATGGGCAGTGAGCGAACCGATCTCCAGATCTGGATCGACTACGTGTTCCATGTCTCTGATCCTCGCCTCATCTATTTCTGTTTCTGAAGACGTCATGGGATCTTCCTTTCCTGAGGAACTCCAATCCTCGTCACTTTCTGAACCAAACGGAAATGGATCTCCCGTAGATAATCCCGATCTGGTGGTGACCGTAGATGCTGTCTCTCTGACCTGCCAAGTAAACCAATCGTTCCTCAACCCAGATGAGTTACCCCAGTGTCCAAACCGTGCGCCTCTGCTCATAAACTAAAAATAAAGAGAAAGAAAAACAAATCAAAACTATATACGCCAAAATCTCTAAACACAATCACAAACTACACCATCCATCCCCGGCAACGGCGCCATTTGAAAGTCCTACATGGAAACTGTGTGTGCTTTTGTGCTAGGTCAAGCTTCGCAAACCCAGAGAATCCACTAGATCACGAGGTCTAGGAACTCAGAGGATCTCAGAAGTCTCGGTCGTCGGACACACAAATTCCACCTTCAAAACACTCAACCCGCTATACTATGAATTAGTACAGGAAAGTAGGGATCGATCCCACGAAGATGGATGCGTATGAATGTATTTAGGTGATTCTGGAAAGGTGAATTGGTTGCTGCCACTCAATTTTGTGTTGAGGAAAGCTATTACTAGACTTAGGAATAAAATCTAACACTAGACCTAGGAAACAGAGAACAACATGCAAATATCGGACATCCTCGTAACTTCAATATCTCAAACAAATTTCCTTGACCTAGTAAACGGCTACCTAATTAGGCTAAACAGAAAGTAAACATGCCGTAGGGACCATTTCCAAAAACGGTAAAGTACGGATCAAAAGTTGCAGATAACAAACTCTGAATTTAACTAACAACGACCTGCATCTCGTTACCTGATTTAAACGCGAACATGGAGAAAACAGAGTAAAAATCCGGATTCAAACAGAACATACAGATTCGGACGTCGGAAACTGACTATCAGACGGAAACCAATAGATCTACTTCTACTAGACGAAGTAAACAGAACACAGAAATGAAACATCAAATTCATGCACAATCAACCAACTCTGCTTCAAATCCAAATGGAGGACGCTTATTCCACTCTGGATCCAAGCAATCCGAACCCAATTACGACTAAAATCAACTCCATAAACTCCGGTCCAGCAAATCTGCTCCGATCAATGACATTCCATCCACGATTCTATCTCAACTCCACAGATCAAGCGCGAAAAGCATCCATTCAAGCAAATAACTATAAACTCAGAAACAAACATCACCCATACTTGAAATCAACATCGCCTTAACGGAAAATAGAAATTAGCATAGAAATGTTCAACAGTAATTCGACAGTCAAACAAGCCGAGCTTCGAACAGCGAATCTCGGTGAAATTCTCAGTAACAAACGGAAATGAAAGCAGTAATTGTTTCTTCGCCCTACGTGAGGACAGTGTTACACAACAACTAATTGAAAGTAAAACCCGAACCCTCCCGAATTCCGAAAACCAAATGTGTAGAAGTGTGCGAGTGAGCTGAGAGCCGAAAAAAGATTTAAAAGAAGGATTTTTTTGAGTTGCATGCTCTCTCCCTTATATAGATGCGGAGTTGATCTTCTAGAAGCCTTCGCAGGAAATTTCTGTTATGCCCTTCAGCTTTAGGAATCTTCTCTGTCTGGTTATTTTTTCTTCATAATGTTCTGTCACGACCGCCCATACTAGGGGTACTACAAACGCGGCAATCGTGACCAAGGGACGACAAAAACGACAACTTACAAGGATAACAGTTTACGAAAACTCAATTAGCTTAAAAGAAGAAAAATATTTTAGTCTAAAAAGTCTAAGGTTATAATTTACTATTAATTAGAAATGACTTATGATAAATATTTTTTCTCTTTTTTAGAAAGAAGCAGCGGAGAAAATAAATATTAAAAACCCAATTAACTTCTAAAGAACCATTTAGTTTAAATCACGTAAACACCATTTTAAAGTAACATTGCAAATACTCGGTTAAAAACCTAACACAACCATACATGCTCAACACAGTACAAAAAATATTAAAGTCTTGAGACATAGTTCAAAATATAGCAGCGGAAATAAGGTTTAAAGAGAGTCGAGGATAACGCCTATGTATGAAGACACAACGCATCCTAAGTTCTTAGGCCAACTCAACATCCTCCGCAACATCCCGCTCAACCTGCACATAAAGAAAAAGAATATGCAGGGCTGAGTACTTGTTGTACTCAATGGGCTCATGCCGAAAACATTTTAATATAGTTATGTCATCCATACCAGTGATCTCAAGTTTTATATGTAGTAAGAAATATCACGAGAACACAAAATTATTTCAAGTCTGACCAGACAATTTATCTCCCCACTTTTCACATCAATCCGTCAATCACAATCATCATATCACAGTGCGACGAAAGTGTGGCCACACTATTCGCCCATGAGACCGGCCGACTAGCAAGGACGGCTCACAATCCCACCAGTGTACACAGCCTGATAGGGTTTACGGCCCTACTCAGACCCGAATTTGTTTCACAACACAACCATATAGCCTAACGGAGCAAGCTCAGACGAACTAGGCATCAGACAACAATCTCACAAACAAAATAACATGGCATGACATAACAAGTTAAACCACACTTATACCACCACATCGTATTTTCGGAAAATAAAAAGGTTTGAAAAGAATGCCCACCTCGATCGTTTAAACAACACAAAAACCAATTTATGGAAACTCTTGTTCCTCGAGCTCACGTATTCACAATCACCCTTGCTAAACCACAATACAAATCAGCCTTCCATCAATTCACATTATCATGCATGTCCTATCGCTCCTCTTATCATTCTCTTAAATTTACCCATCCCAACATTCATCAACATAAGAAAAACATGCCATAATATTTTTCAACGTGTCGCACATAATCACGTCATAGGATACCCTTCCAAATCATACATGCATCATATAAATCATTAAAACTTGGCAACAAGTAATATTTCCACATAACAACAAATCTGGCAGAACTGCACGGTTGGTTTGTAAAATCACCCAAAAATCCGTCCGACCTCATATGAAGCTAAAATTTGGTCACAACACAGTAGACACCTTAAAGTTCATCCAGTTAAAAATTCCCACTCAAATCTTGTCATTTGGTCAGTCAAAACATTAATGCAACTCTCTGGTCGGAACATAAAATTTTGGCAGCACTGCGCAGTTCATTTGAAAAATTCACCAAAAATTCATCCGATGTCCAATGAGGCTGAAATTTTCACACAACTCAGAAGACACATAAAATTTATATCAAAAGGAGGTCATTTGTTCGGTCAAATAGAAAACGAAACCTTCTGGGCAAGAAGACAAGTTTCTGGCAGAATTGCGCAATCGACTTCAAAAATTCATTACAAATTCATCTTTCATCAACAAGGGCTGAAATTCACACACAACACAGAAAACACCTTGAATTTTACTCAGTTAAAATTTCGTGTCAAAATACAATCGTTTGGTTGGTCAAAAGAACGTCAGAATCCACTGTTCGACATCACAGATTTCAGGCTTAAGAATTTTGAAAATAGGGTTTCTTCCTCAATCATCCAAACACCAATTTTTTTTCATGCTTATAACACACAATCATGCTTAAAAGTTTATCATAATCATGTTTGCACATAAACTCACATCGTTCACCAAATATTCAAATCAAACTTTACATAAACTCATTCACAATCGCATATTCATCAAAGTTCTCATGCAAACACAAATTCCCACCGATTAAATTCGCGATCAATGATTCCTACACTCACTATATGCATGCAGGGATCAAGAATAAGGTTTCAATGAAGGAGATGAGAAGAAAATCTTAGTTATACCTTCTTGAATCAAGAAAAACGAACGGTAGAAACAAGCGTTGTCAAGATTCGTCGGGAACTCTTGAAAATCCACTCCAATTGGTGCAAGAAACAATGGTGGAAGAAGTCTTTGGAGAGGATGAGAGTGAGGGAGGGGAGAGGCGTGAGAGAGAGAGAGTGGGCGGCTAGGGTTGGGGGAGAAAATGAGGCTAGGGTTTAGTTTAGGTGATTTTATAGCTCTAGGTTAATTCCAAAATTTAATTAATTGTGGGGGAATAAAATAGAGGTCAATAATTAAAATTCCCACAATTAAAAGAGGCATAATTTTCGAAAATTATGGCTGAGAATTTACAAGGTATTATTTGGTATTTACTTGGAGAGAAATAGATCCACAATTTAGGAAATAAAACATTGAATATTCCATAAACAAGGGAACAAAATAAATTAAATCTCCAAGTAGAAAAATGAGGTAAGGGCCGAAAATTTAAGAGGAAATGCACAAGGAAATTATTTAAATCCTCACATTAAATAGAATAGGATTTAAATTTGGTAATTTCTTTATAGGAAAAGGGCTCCCGTAAAATAGGTAACAAATAAATAAATTCCCACAAGGAAAAATAAGACATAGGGGCGTGTGGTATAGGTGAGGAATAAAAGGAAATATTCACATCCCCAATAAAAGGAAGTATTAGTATGGTATTTATTAGAATAAAAAGGGATTCCACAAAATAGGAAACAAATAAATTATCCTAAAACAAAATAGAGAAGGGGCCGAAAACAATTTAAATAGCCAAGGAATTATTTCAACTCTTTATTTCATTTGGGTGAAGAAATAAAATGTGACATGATTTAATTGAATTTAATTCAAAAGGAGGGAGTCAACAAGACACCAATTAAATCAAAGAAAATAATTCATCCTCCTATTTTAAATAGGGGATTTTTGAAACTCCCAAGGATGGTAGGCTCGAGTTCGAATTTCATGTAGTACAATTTAGGGATAATTTGATTTGGATGAATATCCCAAAACAATTAATCAAATCCAAGAAAGAATAAAATTTCCAGTAAATGGGAGGGGCCGACAATAGCACTTTACTTGGCTAGAACTAATTGCATGATTTTATTTAAATTGATCCCCCACATAAAAAAAATATAAAGCACTTCATTCCAAAACATCCATGACAATTTATTCAACATAATCAAACTCAATCCCGTAGCAACAATTTAATTCCATAAATGAAATTTCCAATCGACATATTAAAATAAAAGTCGCAAAAATTTGGGATGTTACATCCTTCCCCTCTTAACAGAAATTTCACCCCGAAATTTGACCATCTCACGTAAACAACTCGGGGTACTTTTCTTTCATTCTATCTTCTAACTCCCACGTGGCTTCCTCGGGACCATGCTGTTTCCACAACACCTTCACGGAGCCTATCGACTTATTTCGCAACTCGTGCACCTTCCGATCTAGGATTGCCTCAGGCCTTCCCTCGTAGCTCATGTCGGGGGTTAGGATCACTTCCTCTTGATGAATCACATGCTTGGGGTCGAACACGTACTTGCACAACTGCGACACATGGAACACGTTGTGCACGTTCCCAAAGCTGGGAGGTAACGCCAATCGATACGCTACAGGACCTACTTCATCGATAATCTCGTACGGTCCTACAAAACGCGGTTTCAGCTTGCCTTTCACTCCAAACCTCACAACTCCTCTGAAGGGGTTGGTAGCGGAAGCGTGCAACATCTAATGATCACATAAATTTGATCTATTTAGCAGATTATTTAGACAAATTCTATTCGCGTAATTATCACATGTATCATGCTCATAACTTGAATTAAAACATGCTTTAGCATATAAAATCCCTAAAACATGCTTACTACGGAATTAGCCAATTTACCTCGTTGATTCAATCAAGAATCGATGATGGCTTGCTCCGTCTCCACGTGAAGATCTTCAATACTCGACCTTGGATCTTCTGACTGGTGTCCCGGACTATACGTTGATATTTGTGTGGGCAAATCTCACCAACGTACTAGGACTTGAATAACGAAAACAGAACTCAGCTCACGGAGGAGGCAAAATTTCGAGCTCTCTCTCTCTCTTAGAGGGGGACGAAAATTTGATAGATTAATAATATATATTTTCTGTCTCCTTTATTCTCCAATTTATATTAAGTCACATATTGGGCCCAGTCAGGGATCTATGAAAGAATTTGGAACAGGCGTCACCCAATTAGCTTTTTACCAATTAAATTGAACCCACAATTTAATATAAGCTTATATTGGAATATTACAAGAAGCCACTACAGAAGTAATATTGCACTGCTTTCCAAATCCGAAATTACAAGTATTCCGGGTTTCCTTTAATTGCATTTAATTTATTTCTCGCGCTTAAGATAGAAACATCCATTAATTAATTATTGTCTGCTATGGACTTAATTAATTAACATATTTTAATCTCCAAGAGTGGACTTAGCAAGAAACTCTTATTTATTATTCATGGAGTAATTAAACTCCAACTAGCTAGGTTCCGAATAATAAAACCTTGTTTCGAGCTCCTCTTGTGGATGTTATCAAACGAGACTCCCCTCGCGCACGATTCGACGTAATAGCAATCCTAGTACAGCTAGATAATGATCGCCACTACCCAATATACCTGGATCGTTGGGTGACGAAAAACCCGCACCTTTGGTAAGTCAAAGTAGTAGATACTCAATATCGTATGCTCAATGCTAACGTACATTGATTAAGAAATTAATTATCAAGACCTCGTCTTTCAGTAGATAGCATAAAGACTCGTCTTTCTGTTAGATCCATTCAGTGCTATACCACACCAACGTCATCTTATTCCAATAAGGCTTAGAAATAATCGGACTGACATTGCAACCTTTCACGATAGGTAGTCTAGGCCTATCTAGGTTCTGAAATTCTTATTTTTCTTTGTTTAGAACTGACCATGTTACCTTAAATTGGACGACGCCCACAACCGGTCTACTAAAACAAAGACTTAGACTTTGTTATGTTTGCTTATACATTTAAATATGCAATAAACAACCATTTATGACAAAAAAGTAATCTGTTGCATTTATTGGAAAATAACAATTAGAGTTTTACAGTATCCAATCACTCTAAAGGTGATTTTTAGTATACAAAACCCTAACATCCTCTCGTTGGGGATACTTTCAAGAACACTTTGTCACCAACGTCGAAGTTGATTTCCATTCGACGCACGTCAGCATACGACTTCTGCATATCTTGAGGTTCCTTGATCCTTGTGCGGATTTGAGCATGGCCACTGGGGAGAAGGTCTCGTCATAATCGACGCCTTCCTTTTGGGTATACCCCTTGGCCACTAGTCTTGCCTTAAAGACTTTAACTCGTCCATCGGGTCCACGTTTACGCTTATATATCTACTTGCTCCCAATGGCAGTACAGCCTTCGGGTAGGACGGACATATCGTAGACGTCTTTGTCTATCATAGATTGTAGTTCCGAATCCATTGCTTTCACCCATTCGCAATGATCGACATCTGCCTGCGCCTCCGCAAAGTTCCAGGGATCTAATACATTGCTGTCCGAGGAGTGATCCATAGATTCTCCCAAACCAATGTATCTGTCGGGCTCATGCGAGACCCTCCCACTGCGGCGCGGCACTACAATATTTTGAGTAGAAGTTGAAGTTTCGGGAATTATTTGTACACTTGGTACTTGTTCTTGGTTAATGGAACTTGTGACAGAAGTTAGCTCATCAAGAGCCACTTCACTGCTGGGTTTATGATTCATTACATAGTCTTCCTCTAAGAATGTCGCGTGAGTACTCACAATGACTTTCTTGTCTCGGAGACTAAAGAATTCATAACCTTTCGTCCCTTTGGGGTATCCTATAAACAAACATACCTCCGTCCTTGATCCTAGCTTAGTTAGATCCTTTTCCAATACATGAGCCGGGCAACCCCAAATCTTGAGATGTGCTAGACTGGGCTTGCGCCCAGTCCACAACTCATAAGGAGTAGTAGGTACGGATTTTGATGGTAAATTGTCTAAAATATGGCTTGCAGAAAGCAAGGCATGTCCCCAAAACGAAATAGGCAGACGTGCATAACTCATCATCGATCGAACCATATTTAACAAGGTCATGTTCCTTCTTTCAGCCACGCCGTTCTGTTGGGGCGTGCTTGGCGCAGTCAGTTGGGATTCAATACCCGACTCCGATAAGTAGTCCAAAAATTCGGCACTGAGGTATTCGCCTCCACTATCAGATCGTAGGCTTTTGATATTCTTTCCATGATACTTCTCCACAAGAGTCTTAAAGTCTTTAAACTTATCAAAAGACTTTGACTTGTGACGCATCAAATAGACATATCCAATTTTCAAGAAGTCATTAATAAATGTGATGAAGTGTCGAAAACCACCTCTTGCCTCCGTAGACATTGGCCAACATACATCGGAATGAACGAGCTCAAGTACTTCCTTGGCCCTATTGCCCTTAGCCTTAAAAGGCCTCTTGGTCATCTTGCCTTCTAAGCATGACTCACACTTATGAAAAGGTTCCTCCTCTAGACCATTAATAAGATCTTGTTGAACAAGAGAATGGATCCTCCTTTCATTTGCATGACCAAGTCTAAGGTTCCATAAGTACGTTTCGTTCATTGAACTTGAAGGTTCCTTTCGTTTCTTTGAAATTTTCGATGTTGTACTGAGTTCTGATTTGTGATTATTAAATTGTGTAGAAGTGATTATGTACAGATTGTTTTCCATGATACCACGACAGATATAAGAACCATATTTGTTAATGACGCAGTTGTCATTAAAAGAAATCGAATATCCATCAAAAACCAATTTAGAAACTGAAATTAAATTTCTTCTAAAAGAAGGTATCAACAAAACATTCTTCAAAATAAAAAATCTATCACTACTAAAACGCAAATAAATGTCTCCCACTGCAACGGCCGCCACTTTGGTAGCGTCGCCCAGCTGGACTTCGATCTCACGATCATGTAGCCGTCTTGTCACCTGCATTAAGTCAAGATCAAAACAAATATGATCAGTGGCTCCTGCGTCAATAACCCAAGTGCAAGTAGATGTCAAAGTCAAACATGACTCAACTACTAAAGCTTGGTGCATACCTGTAGCCTTACCCCTTTTAGGACAGTCTGGCTTCCAATGCCCCTTTTCTCCGCACTAGAAATACTTCCCCGAGGGCTTCTTATTTGCCCTTTTCTTCTTCTTTCCCTTAGCCACTTTGCCCGATTCTGAGTTCGGTGCCTTCCTTTTTCCTTTGCTAGGCTTGAAGCCAGAGGAACGAGGTACCGAAGTCATCATGGCAGCCTTAGCCTGGACCATAAGATCCTCTGCTGACTGAAGTTCAGTCAATAGTTCTGCCAAGGTGTAATTCCTTTTGTTCATCTCAAAGTTGAGCTTGAACTGCTGGAAGCTAGGGGGAAGACTGTGAAGGATGGTTGTTACCTGGGACTCGGGATCGATCGTCCCTCCCAACACCTCAATCTGGTTGAGGTGGCCCATCATCTCGAGGACATAGTCCCTCACAGACAAGCCTTCCTTCATTGTCTTCGACATGATACTCCGAAAGGCTTGAGACTTAGCCGTTCGATTCTGAGTACCAAAAAGATTCTTGAGATTCTGCAAAATTTCAGTGGCAGTTTCCGTGGCAGAATGCTGATGCTTGAGTACTGAAGACATAGATGCCAACATGTAGCACTTAGCCATATCATTCGCCTTATGCCACTTTCTATGTGCATCTCTGAGTCCCACCGCAGCGTTAGCCGCCGGTACTGGAGGTCGCGGGGTTGTGAGCACAAAGTTGTACTCTTCAACTGTAAGAACGATGTCCAAATTTTGTTTCCATTCTATGTAATTTTGGCCCTCGAGTTTGTTTTCTTTGAGAATTGCAGAAAGAGGATTGAACGACATTGTGACGATTTGAATTGCACTACAAAACAGAGTATTTTACTATTTGTCATTAACTTATGTAAGAAATTTGATTAGATTAACTATAAAACTTTTCAAAATCTTACAACTGTAAAATTAAAATTTTGTACCCTCCAGAGGAAGTCAATACGCATTAAAATCTTACAATATTACTGGTCACAACACTGACGAATAGTCCAAAGACCACAGAGTGGCATGGCCGCCTAATGTTCCCTAAGCAAGACCACCGAATTTAGCATTACAGAATCTCATTTCTACAACACACTCCCATAACAATGCTTATGTGCTGCTAATAAGATCAAGCTATATCATAAATCCTGTGTGAACTTCTGAATCTCGTAGTTTCTTAGGATTATTGTCCCCACAGAGCAGGTGGCGATAATATTGGAAACCGCATTCTAGTTCATACCATTTATATTTGAGAAGTCCGCCTTATGAACTTGCTATTTCTTAGGATTATTGTCCCCACAGTGCAGGTGGCGATAATATTAGAAAAAGACTTCATAAATTGCAGACCAATTGGTGGAGACCATATACAAACGTTGAGTTCGTAATTATAGCTTAGATATTTGGGTTATGGTTTTTCTTTAATTAGCCTTAGTCTTAGGGCAGAGAAATGCTTGATTAAATTCTGTTGGTATTTAATTTACTGGATAATTAAATCTTTTATTAATTGGTATCTTCCTTTAGGATATTATTGTTCTAGAATATAATTCTTATTCATGTCTACTATAAGATATGTCTAAAATAAATTATTTAATTCTTAATAAGACATGAAAAATTAAATTCAAATTAATTCCATTGTTCAAGATTAGGAAGAGATATTTTATTATTTAATGTATTCATACATATCTATCCTTTTTAAGATCTTAGATATATAAATATTAGGAAACTATAAATTATTCTCATCTATATCATCTAGGAATCAAAATAATATTATTTATTTCCATAGATATAGAAAATAATAAAAATATTCCTAAAGTCTAGATAAATATTAGGAAACTATTAAATTATTCTCGTCTATATCATCTAGGAATAAAATAATATTATTTATTTCCATAGATATAGAAAATAATAAAAATATTCCTAAAATCTAGACAAATCTTTCAAAAAGATTTTATTTCCATTAAATAATAATATTTTAATGATATCTTTTAATAAAATAATTATATAATCATTAAAATAATTCTTCATAGTTATCTCATCGTACGAGTTTCGCACGAATGATGAACGACGAAGATCCGACGAGTTCGTCGTCGAATCATGACGTATGCAGCGTCTCGGCCACCGGCGCACAGGTGGCGCGCTAGTGTCTCGGCCAGTGGCTCGTCAGGTGTCGCCAGCGTCTCGGCCAGGAGCGTGCGCTGAGGCGCGGCTCCTCTCGGCCAACGGCGAGTCCCTGTCTCGGCGCCTCGGCTCATCAGGTGCCGACGCTTCTCGGCCAGCGGCGAGTCCCCGTCTCGGCGTCTCGGCTCGTTGGGTGCCGCTGCTTCTCGGCCAGGCGCGCATGCGGCGGCGCGCGCCTCTCGACCAGCGTCTCGACGTCTGTCTCGGATGTATCGACTGTCGGGTGCCGACGCGTCTCGGCCAGCGTTCACTCCGGCGGCTCGAGCTCTCGGCCAGCAGGGAGCACGGTGGCGCGCCTGCTCTCGGCCAGGTCGGACCCTCGTCTCGGCCTATCCGATTATCTGGGTGGCGCGCGCTCCCGGCTAGCAGCTCGCACGACAGCGCGGCTGATCTCGGCCAGCGCCACCATCCCTCTCGACCCTTCCGCCTCGGGTTCTCATTCTGGCACCTCGGCGCCTCGGCACGTTCTCGTTCGAACTGCCGTGCCCATGCCTTCCACCGTGTCGACCTTGACTTGGGTGTGTCTGGGTCATGCAGTCTCGGCTTGCGGCGTGCACGAGCCCTAGCTCGCCTGCGCGTCGCCCCGTGATCGCGAGTCCCCAGCTCCCACTGTCTTGACGTCCCTACCTCGATCGCACTTGGTACGTTCGAGCAATTCAAGCTCTTTGATTCGATAGTTCTTTAGTTCAACATGCATAAAAATTAAACAAAACACAAGAACATTATTCGTAATCAAATTGGACATGCATACATGAATTTCACGAAATTTAAATCCAAATAATCAGAGCCAAAGACTGGCTCTGATACCAATTAAAGGGGTTGGCAGCGGAAGCGTGCAACATCTAATGATCACATAAATTTGATCTATTTAGCAGATTATTTAGACAAATTCTATTCGCGTAATTATCACATGTATCATGCTCATAACTTGAATTAAAACATGCTTTAGCATATAAAATCCCTAAAACATGCTTACTACGGAATTAGCCAATTTACCTCGTTAATTCAATCAAGAATCGATGATGGCTTGCTCCGTCTCCACATGAAGATCTTCAATACTCGACCTTGGATCTTCTGACTGGTGTCCCGGACTATACGCTGATATTTGTGTGGGCAAATCTCACCAACGTTCTAGGACTTGAATAACGAAGACAGAACTCAGCTCACGGAGGAGGCAAAATTTCGAGCTCTCTCTCTCTTAGAGGGGGACGAAAATTGATAGATTAATAATATATATTTTCTGTCTCCTTTAATCTCCTATTTATATTAAGTCACATATTGGGCCCAGTCAGGGATCTAAGGAAGAATTTGAAACATGCCTCACCCAATTAGCTTTTTACCAATTAAATTGAACCCACAATTTAAAATAAGCTTATATTGGAATATTACAAGCAGCCACTACAGAAGTAATATTGCACTGCCTTCCAAATTCAAAATTACAAGTTTTCCGGGTTTCCTTTAATTGCATTTAATTTATTTCCCGCGCTTAAGATAGAAACATCCATTAATTAATTATTATCTGCTATGGATTTAATTAATTAACATATTTTAATCTCCAAGAGTGGACTTAGCACGAAACTCATATTTATTATTCATGGAGTAATTAAACTCCAACTAGCTAGGTTCCGAATAATAAAACCTTGTTTCGAGCTCCTCTTGTGGATGTTATCAAACGAGACTCCCCTCGCGCACGATTCAACGTAATAGCAATCCTAGCACCGCTAGATAATGATCGCCACTACCCAATATACCCGGATCGTTGGGTGACGAAAAACCCGCACCTTTGGTAAGTCAAAGTAGTAGATACTCAATATCGTATGCTCAATGCTAACGTACATTGATTAAGAAATTAATTATCAACACCTCGTCTTTCAGTAGATAGCATAAAGACTCGTCATCCTGTTAGATCCATTCAGTGCTATACCACACCAACGTCATCTTATTTCAATAAGGCTTAGAAATAATCGGACTGACATTGCAACCTTTCACGATAGGTAGTCTAGGCCTATCTAGGTTCTGAAATTCTTATTTTTCTTTGTTTAGAACTGACCGTGTTACCTTAAATTGGACGACGCCCACAACCGGTCTACTAAAACAAAGACTTAGACTTTGTTATGTTTGCTTATACATTTAAATATGCAATAAACAACCATTTATGACAAAAAAGTAATTTGTTGCATTTATTGGAAAATAACAATTAGAGTTTTACAGTATCCAATCACTCTAAAGGTGATTTTTAGTATACAAAACCCTAACATCCTCTCGTTGGGGATACTTTCAAGAACACTTTGTCACCAACGTCGAAGTTGATTTCCATTCGACGCACGTCAGCATACGACTTCTGCATATCTTGAGCTTCCTTGATCCTTGTGCGGATTTGATGCACAATTTCGGTCATCTCCTTTATGGCGTCGGGTCCGAACATCTTCCTCTCGCCAACTTCATCCCAATAAAGTGGGGATTGACACTTTCTGCCATACAAGGCTTTATACGGAGCCATATCGATCGTCGCTTGGTAGCTATTGTTGTAGGCGAATTCAACCAACGGTAGAACGGTTTCCCAACTTTCCCCTCGATCTAGGACAACGGCTCGCAGCATATCCTCAAGTGTTTGAATCGTCCTCTCTGACTGCCCGTCCGATTGCAGGTGATAAGCCGTGCTGAAATTCAGTTGTGTGCCCAATTCCCGTTGCATACTCATCCAAAACTTTGATGTGAACTTTGTATCACGGTCGGACACAATGGTCTTTGGCACCCCATGCAAACGCACAATCTCATTCATGTAGAGCTTTGCTAACTTGTCCGCGCCATAAGTAATTCGAATTGGTAAAAAGTGCGCGCTTTTAGTTAGTCGATCGATGATCACCCAAATTGCAGTGTTGCCCTTCTGTGACTTTGGCAAACTCGTCACAAAATCCATAGCTAGATGCTCCCACTTCCATTCGGGAATTTCAAGTGGTTGCAATTTCCCATATGGTCGTTGGTGTAAGGCCTTCACTTGTTGGCATGCTAGACATCGCTCCACATACGATGCCACGTCTCCTTTCATTCCATTCCACCAAAACGTTGCTTCAAATCTCGATACATCTTCGTGCTTCCGGGGTGAGCAGTGTAAGGCGTGTCGTGCGCTTCACTCAAAATCTCATCTTTTAGCGTCTCATCGCTCGGCACACACAATCGTCCATCGTACGTCAAAGCATTATCCGTCTCCTCACGGTAATGATCAAGCTTCTCGGCTCTCACCTTCGTACGTAACTCTTCCAACTTCTCATCACATCTTTGGGCTTCTATGAGCTTGGTTCGCAAATCTGGCTCTATCACTAGTGTCGCTAATTCTCCTCCTGCTGTCTCGGGTGCTTTTACAATTTCCAAACTCATTCTGTCGAATTCGCGAATCAACGCTTCCTCTTGCGTTAGGAAATAAGCCAATTGAGGTTGGTTCTTCCTACTCAAAGCATCAGCGACTACGTTCGCCTTGCCTGGATGATAGTGAATACCACAATCATATTCTTTCACGATCTCTAACCAACGTCGTTGTCGCATGTTTAGCTCCTTCTGCTCGAAGAAATACTTGAGACTCTTGTGATCCGTATATATTTCGCATCTCACTCTGTAGAGATGATGTCTCCAAATTTTCAGTGCATGCACTACTGCTGCTAGCTCCAAGTCATGCGTCGGAAAATTCAATTCATTCGGTCTCAACTGTCGAGAAGCGTATGCTATCACTTTCCCATCTTGCATCAACACACAACCAAGTCCTACCTTTGATGCATCGGTATAGACGGCGAAGTCCTTGTCGGCTGCCGGTACGGCTAGAACAGGTGCTGTAGTCAATTTCTCTTTCAAAAGTAGGAAACTCACCTCGCACTCCGGCGTCCAAACCACTTTGACTCCTTTCTTCAACAATTGTGTCATTGGTCTCGCGATTTTAGAGAATCCTTCGATGAAGCGTCGATAGTATCCCGCCAATCCCAAGAAACTGCGGATTTCACTCGGCGTTTTCGGCGATTTCCAATTTTGCACGGCCTCGACCTTTGCTGGGTCTACTTGAATTCCATTTTCCGTCACAATATGACCAAGAAAGTGTTGGGAAATAAACACAGGCAATCACGATGATGAAAGAGAATGAACACAAGAAGTTGTTTACCCAGTTCGATACAATGTGTATCTACGTCTGGGGGCGATGCCAAGCCAGGGATTTCACTATATAATTTCAGGATGATTTAACAATGAGGGAACACCTCTATTTATAAGTAACTAGAGAGCCCTAATTCTAGTCAAACTAGGAAACATATTCCATAAGGAAATATCTTTTAAGGAATAAATCTATCACAAGGAAATATACTTCAAGGAACAAATCTTAAACATGGTAGGAGATATTTTAGGCTCCATAATTAACAATCTCCCACTTGCAGACTAACAACTCCTAAACAGCCATTTCCTCGTGATCTCATCCCTTCATCCGCTTAGCATCGCCTAACCTTCTCTTCAAGTTCCAAGGCCAATTGAAGCTATGCATAGCTTCAATTTCTCTAAGGTCACCACCTTAGTAAACATGTCTGCAGGATTCTCACTTCCAAGTATCTTCACAAGTTGCAGGATTTTCATCTCCACTAGGTGTCGGATGTAATGATATTTCAACTCCACATGCTTTGTCCTAGAATGAAACGTTGGATTCTTCGCCAAGAAAATAGCACTCTGACTATCACTGTAGAGTATGCTACTCTTGTTCTCCTTCCCAAGTTCATCTAAGAAACTCTGCAACCACACCATCTCCTTGCTTGCCTCTGTCGCAGCTACATATTCAGCCTCCGTAGTAGACAAAGCAACAGTCTTCTGCAACTTAGAAGTCCATGAAATAGCAGTACCACCATAAGTAAATACATACCCGGTTGTGCTTCTTCTCCCATCAAGATCATTGGACGCCAAGTCTGCATCCACATAACCTGCCAGCTCGACATTCTTGCCATTGAAACATAAGACGCTTTCTGTAGTACCTCTCAAGTATCGAAGGATCCATTTAACTGCTTCCCAATGTTGCTTGCCCGGATCACCCATGAACCGGCTCACTACTCCCACTGCTTGTGCAATATCAGGCCTCGTACACACCATTGCATACATAATACTGCCAATTGCTGAAGCATAAGGAATTTTCTTGATTTCAGCACGTTCTTCTTTTGTACTCGGCGACTCCTTCTTCGACAGCTTAAAGTGACTGCCCAAAGGCACACTTACTGGCTTCGAATTATCCATGTTGAATATTTCCAAAACCTTACCAATGTAAGCAGCTTGCGAAAGATACAATTTTCCTGTCGCCTTGTCACGCTCGATTCTCATGCCCAAAATTTGATTAGCCTCTCCAAGATCTTTCATGGAGAATCGTTCAGACAATTGCCTTTTCAACTTATCCATCTCCTTTTGATCACCTCCTGCGATCAACATATCATCAACATATAATAACAGAATAAGATAGCTCTTGTCAAACCTCTTGTAGTAACAACAATGGTCAGCGTAGCATCTTTTATAGTCAATCTCCATCATGAATCCATCAAACTTCTTGTACCACTGCTTTGGAGCTTGCTTTAAACCATACAAGCTCTTCTTCAACTTGCATACAAGGTTTTCCATTCCTTTTACTATGAATCCTTCAGGCTGTGTCATGTACAACTCATCCTCCAAATCACCATGAATGAATGCCGTCTTTACATCCATCTGATGTAACAATAGATTTTCTGCAATTACCATACTCAACACTAAACGAATAGTAGTTAGTTTCACAACAGGAGTGAACACATCTGTATAATCAATACCGTATCGTTGCTCAAATCCCTTGACAACCAGCCTAGCCTTGTAGCGCTTGCTACCATCAGCTTCACCTTTGATTTGATAGACCCACTTGCAATGCAATTCCTTTTTCCCTTTATGAAGTTCCACAAGCTCCCATGTGCCATTTAGGAGAAGAGAGGCAAACTCGTCATCCATGGCAATTTTCCACCTTCGTTTATCAGGGCCTTCTCCTGCCTCTGCATAACACTCGGGCTCACCACCATCAGTAAGTAACAAATAGAAATTAGAGGGCGAGTACCTATCAGGTGCACGTCGCTCTCTAGTCGATTTACGCAGCGGAATAGTCGGTGGTGGAGTGCTTGGTTCTTCTTCAAGCACCTCTTCAGCATTCTGACTCTCCTTGCTCCCACTCGAGTTTGAGATGTCTAGCTCGACCACTTGTGGCTCAGAACTGGTGGGACTTGACGCCTCCAATCTATCCTTGTACAATACCTGTTCATTGAAGATGACATCTCTACTGCGAATAACCTTACGGTTCTGCTCATCCCAGAGTCTATAACCGAACTCATCGCCTCCATAACCAATGAACGTACACTTAATAGATTTAGCATCCAACTTACTTCTCCCAACGGAACTAACATGAGCATAAGCAACACAACCAAAGATGCGTAGGAAAGATAGATTTACCTCTTTTCCTGTCCAAACCTCCTCGGGTATCCGAAACTGTGTTGACTGCATCTGCCCAAAAACTCTTTGGCAATCCAATTTTCAACCTCATGCATCTTGCTCGCTCATTCAACGTTCTGTTCATGCGCTCTGCGATTCCATTCTGCTGTGGAGTTCCTTTCACAGTTTTCTCCATGCGGATTCCATTCTCGGCGCAGAATTCCTTGAACTTTGCAAGTTCATATTCTCCTCCATTATCGGATCTTAGACACTTCACCTTCATCCTGGTTTCAGTTTCAACAAGGGCTTTCCATTTCCTAAAAGCGTCAAACGCATCGGATTTACTCTTCAGAAAATAAACCCATAGCTTTCGAGTAGAGTCGTCGATGAAAGTCATATAATATTCAGAGCCTCCTAGGGACTTCACAGGTGCTGGTCCCCATAGATCAGTGTGGACCATCTCCAACTTCTGTGTCTTCAATTTTCTGCCTCCTCCTGAGAAACTCACCCTTTTCTGTTTCCCAAACACGCAATCCTCGCACAGGCCAACTTCAACAGTTTTCAAGCCAGGCAGTAAACCTCTTGAGCACATTATCTTCATCCCTGTCTCGCTCATGTGGCCAAGACGACAGTGCCACAAATCTGCATTATTTGCCTCACTTGCAATATCAATGCAATCTTTGGAGTTAGTTGTGGTATACAACGTACCCTCCTTCTTACCTCGAGCTACTATCATAGCTCCCTTGGTAATCTTCCAATTGTTGCAGCCAAACGTCACGGTGTACCCTTCTGCATTAAGCTGCCCAATCGAAATCAAACTTCTCTGCAATCCAGGAATGTGTCTGACTCTATTCAGTTTTATTAGGGATCCATTGGACGTCACTACCTTCACGTTTCCCTTTCCCACGATATCTAAGGGCTCTTCATCAGCCAGATGTACCTTCCCAAAATCGCCAGAAACGTAGTCTTCCATTATCTCCACATTGCTGCAGGAGTGAAACGACGCCAGAATCCAATACCCACGATTCCATCGGACTACTGTCGCTCAAGACCAACGCCTCGCCATCGTCATCAGACATGGTAGCGTTTGCTGTCTTCTTGTCCTTCTGATCCTTATTCTTATACTTCTTCGGTGCCTCACATTGATTTCTAAAATGCCCAAACTCATCACAATTCCAGCATTTAACTTTATCCAAATCCTTCTTGGATTGACTCCTTCCTCTGGAATTTGATCTTCCACGATTTTGCTTTCCCTTCGATCTGCCTCTCTGTTCTGTATTCAGTGCTGATCCCGAAGTAGAAGATCCTGATTCTCTCCGGCGAACTTCCTCACCAATCATCAGATCTCTTACTCTGTCAACTGTTAGTTTTGTCTCTGCAGCAGTAACTGCTGTCACTGTGCCAGCCCAACTCTCAGGCAGAGACGATAGCAAAATCAGGGCACGAATTTCATCATCGAATTTTATATTAACCGAGTTCAGTTGCGAAGTAATCATGTTGAACTCGTTGAGATGTTGTTGCACCAGCTTTCCCTCTTGCATTCTAAAATTAAACAATCGTCTAATCAGATGTACCTTGTTTGCCGTTGATGGTTTCTGATACATGTCCTCCAAGATCTTTATCATCTCCTTTGTCGACTTTGCTGCAGTCGTGTGATAAGCCACATCCTTGGACAACGATAGCCTAATCGCGCTCATCGCTTTTCTGTCCACCAGCTCCCACTCCTCATGTTCCATCTTTTCGGGTTTGGTTTTTAAAGGCTGCCAGAGATCTTTACCGTACAGGTAATCCTCAATCTGCATCTTCCAAAATCCGAAATCAGATCCATCGAACTTCTCTACAGCAATTTTCTCGTCGATCCCCATCGTGATTTCTGCCTCTTAAACCCTAGGCTCTTTATACCAGTTGTTGGGAAATAAACACAGGCAATCACGAATATGAAAGAGAATGAACACAAGAAGTTGTTTACCCAGTTCGATACAATGTGTATCTACGTCTGGGGGCGATGCCAAGCCAGGGATTTCACTATATAATTTCAGGATGATTTAACAATGAGGGAACACCTCTATTTATAAGTAACTAGAGAGCCCTAATTCTAGTCAAACTAGGAAACATATTCCATAAGGAAATATCTTTTAAGGAATAAATCTATCACAAGGAAATATACTTCAAGGAAACAAATCCTAAACATGGTAGGAGATATTTTAGGCTCCATAATTAACAGAAAGTTCACTCGAGTAACCAAAATTCACACTTACTAAACTTGGCATAAAGCTTCATCTTTCGCAATGTTTCCAACATTGTTTGTAGATGCCATCCATGTTTCTCCTAGTTCTTCGAGTATACTAAAACATCGTCTATGAATACTAACACGAACTTGTCGAGATACTCGTGGAAAACTCGGTTCATCAAGTCCATGAAGATGGCCGGGGCGATGGTTAGCCCAAATGGCATCACGACGAATTCATAATGGCCATAACGAGTGCGAAACACGGTCTTAGGCACATCCTCGCGTCGGACCTTTGGTTGATGATATCCCGACCTCAAGTCCATTTTCGAAAATACGCCCGCTCCTCGAAGTTAGTCGAACAAATCATCAATCCTCGGCAGTGGGTACTTATTCTTCAAGGTCATCTTGTTGAGTTCACGATAGTCGATGCACATCCTCATCGTTCCATCCTTTTTCTTAACGAACAACACTGGCGCTCCCCAGGGTGACACACTAGGTCGGATGAAACCCAAGTCTAACAGTTCTTGCAACTGGATCTTCAACTCTGCCAACTCTTTAGGGGCCATTCGGTACGGCTCCTTCGATACTGGCGCAGACCCTGGTTCCAAATCAATAGTGAACTCTAATTGTCTGTCGGGTGGCGGTCCAGGCAAAGCTTCGGGAAACACCTCGGGAAAATCTCGTACTACTGCCACATCTTCCACTTTCAAATCCTTCTTTTCCTCTCTGTTCAAGTACACAAGATACGCCGGACGCCCTTTTCTAATCATCGTGGTTGCTTGCAATGCGGAGATTATGGAGGTTCGTCGGTTCATGGAGATCCCATATAAGAGAGTCACCTCTTTGCCCGGGGCTTGAAAAGAAATCTGTCTCTCTTTACAGTGAATCGTCGCGTGGTTCTCGGTAAGCCAATCCATTCCAAAAATTATGTCTACGTTCTCCAAAGGCATGACGTGCAAAGGTTGGGCCACTACTCCTAGTTCTCCTAACACAAACTCTATGTTTGAGCAAGTTCTCACAATCTCAATCAAACCTCCAACCAGCGAAGACACATTCATTATCGGTTCAAGCTTAGCAGTAGGGAGTTCTAGGGCATTCACACATGATATCGAAATAAAAGAATGCGAAGCACCCGTATCAAACAACACGATAATAGGTAGTTGTTGGAGCTTTCCCATACCTGCCAAATTCTCCTTACCCTTGTTAGCTTGTTGCTCCTACACTTGATTTTCTTTCAGGGCATACGCCCTTGCTTGTTGTGGGGCCACTTGTCGGATCGGTTGTGGCTGTTGCGGTGGCCTCTGTCCTTGCCCATTCTTCGCTCCACCTTTGTTGTTATTTGGGCACTCTCGAGACATGTGCCCATTTCCACCGCAGGCATAGCACCGAATGCCTCCAACTCTGCATTCCCCAACATGATACTTGGAACACCGATTACAGTATGGTGTTCTTTGTGGGTTTCCCCTCTGATGTGGCACAACTTGGCGGCCATGGTTCTGCGGATGCCGAAAAGTGGAAAAACGCCGCTTGTTGTCAAAAGGAGCTCGGTTTCCCTCCCACTTCCTCTTGTCTCTATAGTTCGATGGGGGTGCAGGTGGTGTAGGATTTATCACCCTCTCGTTCTTGGGCAGTGCTTCCTCCACATCTAAGGTGCAACCCAACACCTCGGAATAAGGAATTCCCCTGCGGCTGGCCACAGCTGCCCTTATCTCGGGTCTAAGGCCAGAACGAAACTTCTCCGCCATCTTCTCGTCTGTGTCTACCAATTCTGGTGCATACCCGGTCATCGCACATAGAGCGCGGTCGTACTCCGTGACCGTCATGTTTCCTTGTTTTAAGGTGTGGAACTCCACAATTTTCGATCGCCGATAACTCATGGGAACATATTTGTTGTACACTTCTTCCTTAAATTCTTCCCAAGTAAGCGCCTCACGGCGAGCGGGGTCCATGGTCCTCCTCTTAGTTTCCCACCAAAAATCAGCGGGCCCTGTCAGTTGATAAGTCACGCAGGCCAGACGTTCCCTATCAGTGCATCCCATAAAGTCAAAGATACGCTCAAGGTCGCGTACCCATGCCTCCGCCTTCGGGGGCTCTCCCAACCCATTAAACTTGGGTGGGTTCTCTTTTCAAAAGGCCTTGATGTATTCCCTTTCGTTTGGTTGGGGTAGAGATGGTGGTGGAGGCGGGGGTGGATTCCCGACACTTCCCTCTGTCTGCTCTCCCACATTGTTCTCCACTCTTGGACCACGTCTACGTCTTGGTGGCATATTGATCTAAAACACAAGTTAGCATCGTTGTGAGTAATTGTTGTTATCAAAACACCACTTCTTTGAATTGATGCACGCGTACAAAATGATACAACACAAGTACGTAAAGTTATGCGAAAAGTGAACTTCCAAAAGATAACGTGGAAAGGAAAGCCAAAACATTCGTTTGGGAACAAAAGCAAAAGTACTACTTCCATCGTCTTAACAACTTAAAAAAAAACATTCATCTATCTATCCTTATATTCTTCCTCTTCTGGGTCCTCTTCCTCTTTCGGGTTCTCGTCGAGCCAACGGAAGTCCTCAGCATCATCCCTCATATCGTCTACATAATCACCCTCGAAGCCCGGAATCATCCCTACTTGTGCCGTGGCTTCACCTTCCGTCGCGGGTTTATTCTCAATCATGGTTTTTTCTTCCCAAACTATCCCGTTCTTCTCATCTTCTGCCGACGGTGGTTGCTCAGAACGAGAGTCGATCAGAGCACACTGCAAGGCTTTCAGAAAACCTTTCTTGTCGCCATCCATCACCTTATTCTGTGGTTCATACCACGTAAACCGGCTGGCCGTTGCATCCATCCAAGAGTTCCAGCTCTCGGGCATCAACTCGACCAGTCACCTTATGCCACTAAAGGACGACGCGTGATACCCGCGGACTTCTCGCCACAGGGTTTCGAAATGGGCGACGACCTCTTTTAAATGTTTTCCTTCTTCTCTCTCGTAGTGGCGGTAATCGTCTATTGCTTGTCGCATTCTGGCACTATATTGACTGCTCTTAAGCGCGGTTCGTTTAGTTCGTGCCATCTACGCGAAAATGAAAGTTTCTTTTTAAAACACATTTTATCTCATTGTTTGTTTGTGATGTTTCCTAAGTTCGTCACGTAGTTCGAAGTTTAATATTATCTTAAGGCTTCATATCTTTACATGTTAATGTCGTGGTATTTTTGCACATACAACACATACTTAGTCATCATACTGATCTTGCTCATGCTCCATATAATCACACCATAACAAATACATAATCAACATACAACACGTGCTTAGATCATCTTGTCAATCATGTTCATACTTCACATGATCATACCATCACAACATCGCATTCACATATATATAACGTGTTTAATTTATCATGTCAATCATACTCATATTCCACATAATCATATCATCACAATTCATCTTCACGTATAACATTCATTCGCATGCATACACTTGCCAGAACATCATCATCATATCATCGCCAATTTCATGCATCGATCTCACATGCTTGCAACAACTTAAAACATACCTCACTTTCTTTGGTTGAGCGCGATGCTTTGGATGTTGAGCCTTCGAGACACTTCTAGTCAATAAGGGTTCACTAATCTAGACCTAAGGTAAAAGAAGACTCTCGGACCAGAGCGAAAGAACGAAGCTCTGATACCACTCTGTCACGACCGCCCATACTAGGGGTACTACAAACGCGGCAATCGTGACCAAGGGACGACAAAAACGACAACTTACAAGGATAACAGTTTACGAAAACTCAATTAGCTTAAAGGAAGAAAAATATTTTAGTTTAAAAAGTCTAATATAATTTACTATTAATTAGAAACGACTTATGAAAAAAAAAATTTCTTTTTAAGAAAGAAGCAGCAGAGAAAATAAATATTAAAAACCCAATTAACTTCTAAAGAACCATTTAGTTTAAATCACGTAAACACCATTTTAAAGTAACATTGCAAATACTCGGTTAAAATCCTAACACAACCATACATGCTTAGCACAGTACGAAAAAGATTAAAGTATTGAGACAGATTTCAAAATATAGCATCGGAAATAAGGTTTAAAGAGAGTCGAGGATAACGCCTATGTATGAAGACACAACGCATCCTAAGTTCTTAGGCCAACTCAACATCCTCCGCAACATCCCGCTCAACCTGCACATAAAGAAAAAGAATATGCAGGGCTGAGTACTTGTTGTACTCAATGGGCTCATGCCGAAAACATTTTAATATAGTTATGTCATCCATACCAGTAATCTCGAGTTTTATATGTAGTAAGAAATATCACGAGAACACAAAAATATTTCAAGTCTGGCCAGACAATTTATCTCCCCACTTTTCACATCAATCCGTCAATCACAATCATCATATCACAGTGCGACGAAAGTGTGGCCACACTATTCGCCCACGAGACCGGCCGACTAGCAAGGACGGCTCACGATCCCACCAGTGTACACAGCCTGATAGGGTTTACGGCCCTACTCAGACCCGAATTTGTTTCACAACACAACCATATAGCCTAACGGAGCAAGCTCAGACGAACTAGGCATCAGGCAACAATCTCACAAACAAAATAACATGGCATGACATAACAAGTTAAACCACCCTTATAACACCACATCGTATTTTTGGAAAATAAAATGGTTTGAAAAGAAAGCCCACCTCGATCGTTTAAACAACACAAAAACCAACTTATGGAAACTCTTGTTCCTCGAGCTCACGTATCCACAATCACCCTTGCCAAACCACAATACAAATCAGCCTTTCATCAATTCAAATTATCATGCATGTCATATCGTTCCTCTTATCATTCTCTTAAATTTACCCATCCCAACTTTCATCAACATAAGAAAAACATGCCATAATATTTCTCAACGTGTCGCACATAATCACGTCATAGGATACTGATAGGACCTATTTCATGCATCGTTTTATGGGTGAAATACATGCTACTTGATCGGTTTATCACGCAAAACAAGTGTTAAATGTGCAGAATTACCACTTGACCAAGGCTTCAAGGCCGACCTGATCAAGCAAGTACAAAGGCGATAAAAGGCTAAGAATCGGGGGAGTTGATCAAGGGGATGCGATCAAGCAGTTAGGAGGGGACCACGAGCTTCTGGAAGAAGAGCACGTGAGGAAATGAGCTGGATACAGCGCACCATTCTGTTATCAAGGACGACGTTCTAGAAGGGGACACGTGCTGGAATATGAGACGCAAGGATGAAGTTAAGTCACGAATTTATTACCAAAAAGTGTCAACATTCTAGAAGAACAGCATGTAGCAATCAATGAGTCGCTCATTCTCAGAATGAGTGAATATTCCTTGACAAGATCGTTATCCAGCTGGAGGTCGAATCGAGCTTATAAATAGAGTTGTGCCACCACAAGAAAGACACTTCACTTTCCGCCTAGTTTAGTTTAGCATAGTTATCTAGCGTAGTCCAGCTCTCTAGCTTAGTTTAATTTAATTCTCTAGCTTAGTTAGAAGGGCGACCAAAGGGAGCACTGCAGAATACTCATTTCTGTTAGCGTGACTTAAGTTTCCCGCTGAGATTCTTCTCAGTTTACCGCTTTCTTAGACTCCAAGTGTTAGCTTAGTTTAATTTCACGCTGTAATCAGTTTCTAGTTTAATCAAGTCATTTTCACTCTAAATCCGCGCATTTACTTTTCTGTTGTTTCCTGCAAATCACTTGACCCAATAGCTAGAATTCGGTTGATCAAGCTAGTTAGTTTAAATTCTGTGTAGATTAAAATAATAGTTAAAACTCCCAAATTAAAGCGTGGCAGCAGCCAAACCCCCCCTGTTCACTACTCACACACTCGACACACCAACTTCCCTGTGGGATCGACCCCGAATTTGCCGCTTTACTGTTAAAGTCGTGCAAAATTGGGAGTTATAAATTACTTTTGCAAGGCGGAAAGGGCGAGAGCTAGAGTGAATTGATTAAGTGGCAACGACAATTGCTAACTGATCCAATTGGTTCGGTTATCACTCAATATAACTTGATCTGCATTCTATTTGTGTTTTCGATCCCCTTCTTAGTCCTCTACCAAAATGGCGCCGTTACTTTATGTTTGTGCGTAGTGCGCAGGTGTATATAATTTTATTTCTCATTTTTTGTGTTTGCTGTTGATGAGAAGGTACCACCAAGGCGATTACTGGAACCATCCCTTGATATACAGAAGAATTAACACTCAGTGAAGAGTCCAGGAAGCCGACGTTGTCATCACTCGTCGCAGAGCCGCATTAGAAGCAGCAGCAGCCACCGAGCGGAAAACACAACCACCACCACAAGAACGAACGGAAGCAGAGATGGCCGTTGTCATCGACGACTCGGGGATCGATTCTCTACATGCTCATGATGAGAGAGAGCCCACATATGCCATCACCGATACTCTTGGGATACGGACCATTGCCATCAAATCAGGAGTACTGGCCGTTTTGTCCCACTTCTATGGCCTTTCGAAGGAATGTTCGTATGCTTTTTTGGACGAATTTTGCCGGTACTGTGATATTAAGCCCGTGCCAGCTGGATCCACATCCGAAGATTACAGACTCAAAGCTATTCCTTTTGTCTTGAAGGGGGACGCGAGTGTCTGGCTGTCAAGGCTGCCGGAAGGATCCATCATAATATGTGCTGAGTTTCGCATGATATTCCTCGATCATTTCTTTCCAACATAAAAAACAAGCGCCCTGAAAAGGGAAATTACAGAAGCCAGACAGGAATACGACGAGCCCCTCGTCCAGTACTGGGATAGGTTCCAAGGCCTTCTTCAAGCATGCCCTAACCACAAATTAGGAGAGAAGGAAATCTACTCGATTTTCTATGGCGGACTCACGGTGGACAGCAAAAACGACCTCAACCTCGCAGCACAAGGGGATTTCTCAAAAACCCTTTTTAGCCAAGCTAAGAATATTTTGGAGGGGCTGATTGAAGCTAAGCGGTCGTATGAAACCTCTCGAGGGCAGTACAGGAGATGAGCATTGCACGCAGTAGAGGCGCGCAACGATGAAAAGTTGGAGGCTCGATTCGAGCAGATGGAGAAGAAACTGCTGGAAGCAGTAGAAAAAACGAGACCACCGCCACCACCTTCACCGAAGGAGACACAGTATGTACCACAACCGCCACCTCCAGAAGAACATCATTACTATTACTGTGAATTTCCCCCTGAGGTAGAGAAAGTGAACGCAGTAGGCCACTGGAACACAAATGGCAACTGGATCCAGGGGAAGCAGAGAGATGTTCCGTGGAGGGACCACCCCAACTTCAGATGGACTGATCAGAATCAAAGCCAGCCACAACTAACCGCACCTCAACAAGTACAACTCTTCGACGGGCAGTCTAACTGGCTAGCCCGAATCTTGGATAGACCAAACACATGAGGAAATAGAATGCAGGGAGGTCAGGCAGGATGGTCAAGTGGACCTCAAGGGAACTGGTCAAGTGGAGGACAGCCTAACTGGTTAAGCCGACGACAAGAAGGAGAATGGGGGTACCAACACCAAGCTCCTCAGTATGGCAACCAGGGTAGGCAACCAAGTAATTGTCACGCCCGCATTTTCTAAGGATAGAAAACACGGTTGATCGCGACTAGGGGAGGATTAAAGAAGCGGGGAAGAAAGGGGAAAACAACACAACTCGACCATAGCTCGAAACAAATGGGAATGACTCGAATAAAATCAGAGTATCTCAACAATCAACAACTCAAAAGAAACAATATTTAGCGGAAGCATTTCGAGAGTAGAATAATGTTATGTATGAAGACACAACGTATTCTAGACATTTGATAAACATTCTTCACTTTTATGCTCAACACCCACCGCGCTCGTCACCGCTCAACCTGCACATAAGGAAAACACATGCAGGGCTGAGTACTTGATGTACTCAGTGAACAAATGCCAAAACAATTCTATAAAAACAGGTATGCCTGCCACCATCGCGTGAATCTCGGGTTTCACTTTAAAATTCCGAGAAGCACTAAAAATATTTCAAAAGCACAACTTTCGACACATCCTCAAATCATTTCCTCATCATTTCAAAACACAATCATTTCCCCTTGATTTACTTAAGAAACTGCCATATCTGTTCTTTAGGGTGCCGTGTAAGGGGGGCCACTTTCCACGAGCACGAAAACCGGCCAACCCGTTCGATGACTCACAGTCCTCATCGTGTACACTAGCCCGAGCAGGGACGCACCCTTGCTAGGACCCGAATTCGATTAAACTCATAGTAGGGACTCACTCCCCACTAAGCAATCATTAACATCATCATCTCAACAACCTCAACAACATCATCTCAACAATCTCAACATACATGACAAGGAATGCGGCCACATTCAAAGTCACTAGACCGGCCAACTCGAAGAGATAGCGCACGATCTACGTGGTGTACACTAGCCTGAGTAGGAACTCACTTCCTAGTCAGACCCGAATTCGATTTCAATAGGTCTAGTAGGGACAACTCCCTTGCTAAACAAACAGATAGGCATTCCTCAAACAAAAGCATGGCATGACATTCCCTTTGCAAACTTTATTTTCCTCAAAAACGTATTTGAAGCATAAATCATTTTTCTGCATAGGTCGAGCATCATCTCGCATCACATCAACAAGTCCAGCAATTCACAACCACTCAACAAGCTATACAACGCAACACATGACAATCACTTTCACTTTAAGCACATAAATCACATAATCATGTAATAATCGTAATCTCAGGCATTTCGTCACATAAAATGATGCTCAAACCAATATATATTAAAATGAAAGCTCTTGAAAACACTTTGGTTTGAAAGCCCACCTCGTTCGTTAAATTTTCTGAATTTGAGCACCTTACTTCGACTCCAATTTTGTTCGCGGAGAAAATCCTTCCTTGAGTCCATGCTTTTATGCTCTTTCAATTATTTTCGAGGCCGCAGCTTCATATATCCTTGATCAATCTATTAGTCAAAACAATCCACTAATAAATAAGGCCCAACTCTCCCTCTTCTCCTTTAATCACACGGTCAACACACATGACCAACAACTTTCTCTCACAATTCATAGCTCATGCATCTCCTTTACTCACGTGAAATCCAAAGATGGGATTTGAAGTTCCCAAATTCTTCTCCTTCTTCTCATTAGAAATTCCATAATAGTAAAGTCCAACCCCCTCTTCTTCATTCCCCAAATTTTAGTGACTAAACACCCAAATCGGTGAAAGCTCCGCCTCTGTTTCTTCTCCGTGAAAATCAACACCAAATGAGAATTTCAAACGCTCCATCAATTCCTCAATGAAATCCCCTTACTGACATTTTTCCTTCCTCCTCCAAAATTGACACAACCTGTATTCCTTCTTCTCTCTCGTTTCCCTTTTCCGGTGTTTCACAACGCCATCGCTGTCTCCGACCAACAGCGGTCGCTGCCGGTACCTCCTTCTCAAATTCGTCACTTCCCTCTATAACTCGCCGCTGTCTTCGCTTCGCGGCGCCGCTGCTAGGGTCACTCCCAGTCATCGCATTACAGCCGTGATTCCATCGTCGTCACGGTCAGCCCTTGCTGCCCGTTGTTGCTGCTGCTGCTCTCTTCTCCACTGCGCCACCACCCTCCTGATCTCTCCGTCGTTGCTACCTCCATGCTCGTCTCTTTCTCTGTCTCGTTCGAAGGTAAGGCTGCACTTCTCTCGATCAAAATGCAGCGCCACTGCTGTCACGGTGCATTCGACGTCGCATCGCCGCTGTTGCTCGGTGCAGCGCTGCAGTTCGCACCCGATGCCTGCACCGTCGTCCCCCTCATCTCCTCCTTCTGTCTCCGTCGAAATCACGGTGGCTTTAGTGCCGGTGACGGTATCCACTCACGCCGCTGCCTTGCTCCACCCCGAAATCACACCACCGCGAGACTCCATCGCTGATCGGAAAAGGAATGCGGACTGATTTTTATACATATATAATAGTATTTGATTTGCAGAGCAACTCCTTTCTTCCCCTTTTTTCTCTCGATTATTATAGTTGTGCATGATATAGAAACGTGGAATCATGGGGAGATATTTGTTCCTATTTTTCAGCGATGCAGATCGTGGTAGATTTCTTCGTATCAGATTTGAGTGGAAGAAAATCTCATGTTTTTAAAATCTTGATTGGGCTTCTCCAAAATTGGGCTCAAAAGAAAGGAATAAAATGTATTTTGGGTTCATAACGATTGGGTTTCAAATTGGACTAGGAAAGAATAATTGTTTGGCTCAAAAAGTAAAATTCTTCTCTCGATAAAAGAAACAAGGTCGAAAAATTTTCAAGTGCACAAACGATGGTCCTTTCAAGAACACAAAAAAGGGTAGAAAAAAGTCGGGGTGTTACAATCTACTCATCTTAACAAAAATTTCGTCCCGAAATTTGCTTACGTCCTTCGAATATAGAATTTCTCCATCATCTTGTCTTCCAAGCAGCTTCCTCGTGTCGTTTAATTAACACTGTAATTGAAAGTCACATCGCTGCCACTTTTAATAAATTACACGAGATTAGACTATATTAAATTAAATCGCTCACTTCGCATCATCCCTCCTTGTCTTGCACATCTTTTGCGTTTGAACTTCATTTTGTCTTCGTTATCTCCTACTTCTTGAAAACTTCCTCGTATTCTTTTTGTTCTTGTCTTCAGGAAAAAAGTAGGAAATAGTAAAATAGTTCACACATCAAGCTTGCTCCAACGTTTCGCGCCATTCCGAGAAAAGTTTCATGGTCCACCGGCCTCCATTCGCACTCTCGCTCTCCTTGCCTCGTCGTGCCTTGATAAATTAGGGATTCGCCCCACACTTTCAGATTCTCGTTCGTTTTCGTCACTCGGGAAAGCGATAGGTGAGTTTTCAAATTAGAACAACGGTCCGCGTGGTCAACTAACATCTTAGGCACTCTAAGTTCACAACATATTTTATCATCTCATATCTCAACATTCTCAAAACAACTCATCAATTTTCATCTTTCATGCAAAACACACAATCCATCGTCTCTCATCAAAACTCGTTCTTTTCTCAAACATCAGCAAATACACTTCTCAACTCGAAATCAATCCCTCACAGAAAGAATTCTACTTCCTCCTTATAAAAATTTCCTCTTCTTTCTTTCTAAAAAAATTTTCCCGTATTCCTTTCTCCAAAACTTTCGCATAAAAAAATTCTCATAAAAATAAATTACCTCTTTCACGGTTGAGCGTGGCGAAGCAAGATGTTGAGCCTTCAATATACATTTTTTCTAGAGAATCGAATCTAGATTAAGACTGAAAAAAGACTCTCGGGTCCAGAACGGAAAGAAAAATTGCTTTGATACCACTCTGTCACGCACGCATTTTCTAAGGATAGAAAACACGGTTGATCGCGACTAGGGGAGGATTAAAGAAGCGGGGAAGAAAGGGGAAAACAACACAACTCGACCATAGCTCGAAACAAATGGGAATGACTCGAATAAAATCAGAGTATCTCAACAATCAACAACTCAAAAGAAACAATATTTAGCGGAAGCATTTCGAGAGTAGAATAATGTTATGTATGAAGACACAACGTATTCTAGACATTTGATAAACATTCTTCACTTTTATGCTCAACACCCACCGCGCTCGTCACCGCTCAACCTGCACATAAGGAAAACACATGCAGGGCTGAGTACTTGATGTACTCAGTGAACAAATGCCAAAACAATTCTATAAAAACAGGTATGCCTGCCACCATCGCGTGAATCTCGGGTTTCACTTTAAAATTCCGAGAAGCACTAAAAATATTTCAAAAGCACAACTTTCGACACATCCTCAAATCATTTCCTCATCATTTCAAAACACAATCATTTCCCCTTGATTTACTTAAGAAACTGCCATATCTGTTCTTTAGGGTGCCGTGTAAGGGGGGCCACTTTCCACGAGCACGAAAACCGGCCAACCCGTTCGATGACTCACAGTCCTCATCGTGTACACTAGCCCGAGCAGGGACGCACCCTTGCTAGGACCCGAATTCGATTAAACTCATAGTAGGGACTCACTCCCCACTAAGCAATCATTAACATCATCATCTCAACAACCTCAACAACATCATCTCAACAATCTCAACATACATGACAAGGAATGCGGCCACATTCAAAGTCACTAGACCGGCCAACTCGAAGAGATAGCGCACGATCTACGTGGTGTACACTAGCCTGAGTAGGAACTCACTTCCTAGTCAGACCCGAATTCGATTTCAATAGGTCTAGTAGGGACAACTCCCTTGCTAAACAAACAGATAGGCATTCCTCAAACAAAAGCATGGCATGACATTCCCTTTGCAAACTTTATTTTCCTCAAAAACGTATTTGAAGCATAAATCATTTTTCTGCATAGGTCGAGCATCATCTCGCATCACATCAACAAGTCCAGCAATTCACAACCACTCAACAAGCTATACAACGCAACACATGACAATCACTTTCACTTTAAGCACATAAATCACATAATCATGTAATAATCGTAATCTCAGGCATTTCGTCACATAAAATGATGCTCAAACCAATATATATTAAAATGAAAGCTCTTGAAAACACTTTGGTTTGAAAGCCCACCTCGTTCGTTAAATTTTCTGAATTTGAGCTCCTTACTTCGACTCCAATTTTGTTCGCGGAGAAAATCCTTCCTTGAGTCCATGCTTTTATGCTCTTTCAATTATTTTCGAGGCCGCAGCTTTATATATCCTTCTGTCAAAAGACAAACCAGCTCCCTTCGTTACTTTATTTTTCCTTGATCAATCTATTAGTCAAAACAATCCACTAATAAATAAGGCCCAACTCTCCCTCTTCTCCTTTAATCACACGGTCAACACACATGACCAACAACTTTCTCTCACAATTCATAGCTCATGCATCTCCTTTACTCACGTGAAATCCAAAGATGGGATTTGAAGTTCCCAAATTCTTCTCCTTCTTCTCATTAGAAATTCCATAATAGTAAAGTCCAACCCTCTCTTCTTTATTCCCCAAATTTCAGTGACTAAACACCCAAATCGGTGAAAGCTCCGCCTCTGTTTCTTCTCCGTGAAAATCAACACCAAATGAGAATTTCAAACGCTCCATCAATTCCTCAATGAAATCCCCTTACTGACATTTTTCCTTCCTCCTCCAAAATTGACACAACTTGTATTCCTTCTTCTCTCTCGTTTCCCTTTTCCGGTGTTTCACAACGTCATCTCTGTCTCCGACCAACAGCGGTCGCTGCCGGTACCTCCTTCTCAAATTCGTCACTTCCCTCTCTAACTCGCCGCTGTCTTCGCTTCGCGGCGCCGCTGCTAGGGTCACTCCCAGTCATCGCATTACAGCCGTGATTCCATCGTCGTCACGGTCAGCCCTTGCTGCCCGTTGTTGCTGCCGCTGCTCTCTTCTCCACTGCGCCACCACCCTCCTGATCTCTCCGTCGTTGCTACCTCCATGCTCGTGTCTTTCTCTCTCTCGTTCGAAGGTAAGGCTGCACTTCTCTCGATCAAAATGCAGCGCCACTGCTGTCACGGTGCATTCGACGTCGCATCGCCGCTGTTGCTCGGTGCAGCGCTGCAGTTCGCACCCGATGCCTGCACCGTCGTCCCCCTCATCTCCTCCTTCTGTCTCCGTCGAAATCACGGTGGCTTTAGTGCCGGTGACGGTATCCACTCACGCCGCTGCCTTGCTCCACCCCGAAATCACACCACCGCGAGACTCCATCGCTGATCGGAAAAGGAATGCGGACTGATTTTTATACATATATAATAGTATTTGATTTGCAGAGCAACTCCTTTCTTCCCCTCTTTTCTCTCGATTATTATAGTTGTGCATGATATAGAAACGTGGAATCATGGGGAGATATTTGTTCCTATTTTTCAGCGATGCAGATCGTGGTAGATTTCTTCGTATCAGATTTGAGTGGAAGAAAATCTCATGTTTTTAAAATCTTGATTGGGCTTCTCCAAAATTGGGCTCAAAAGAAAGGAATAAAATGTATTTTGGGTTCATAACGATTGGGTTTCAAATTGGACTAGGAAAGAATAATTGTTTGGCTCAAAAAGTAAAATTCTTCTCTCGATAAAAGAAACAAGGTCGAAAAATTTTCAAGTGCACAAACGATGGTCCTTTCAAGAACACAATATAAAGGGTAGAAAAAAGTCGGGGTGTTACAGTAATCAAATGGTGTGTTATGTTCCGGAGTACCTCAGAGGAACCCAGCAATCCCAAGGGATCCTACAGCACTGCCAAGGAAATCAACAAAACCATCTGCCCCAGAACCAACCAGAGCAATATGGATCTTCCGGTTTCTACCAGCTAGGTCATGGAGGAGGCTGATTTAATCAGAGAAATAACAGGCAGCAAAATGAAGTTCCAGGGGATATGTTGGTTCCACATCAGCCTCATGATGTTGTGCGGGAAATACAGGAAGTCCAGAAGGAACAAAGAGCCGCATTAGAAATGCTTACAAAGCAGTTATCTCAGGTCGCCATGTCACTAGGCGAGCTGAGAGGTAATGATAGAAAGATTCCGGCTACAGTGCAGCCTCCAGCAGGGCGAGAGAATGTTAACACAGTCTCTTTGAAATCAGAAGGAGTTTATCAGAGCTCAACTGCAAGTTTTCCAGCATCCAGGGCAAGTCTTAGTAAAAACCTTGAATCCGGCGCCCCTGATCAAGTCACAGCGAAAGAAGAGTCTAACATATGTGAACATGGTGCTGAAAAGAGAAGGAGGGTCGAAGCAGATGAAGTAACCGGTGAGATCCAACCTGATGATGTTCCCTCAAAGAGAACTGACCCAGGAGTATTTACGCTCCCAATTTCTATTAAAAACGTTCAAATGAAGCACACAATGTGCGACCTAGGGGCTTCCATCAATATTTCGTATTCTACATACAAGAAGCTGGAGAACGCTAAGCTCGTCAAAACCAATATGGAAATACAGTCAGGTGACTTCTTTGTTATAAAAATGACGGAACCAGAAACGGAGGAGTCTTTTGGAATCCTTTTGGGGAGACCCTTCCTATCCACTGCTAACACAGTCATTGACGTCCGCCATGGGATAATTAATCTGGAGTTTAAAGGAGAGCGACTTACAGTCGGCATTAATGAAGCTGCAAGAGAGCCACAGGACAGAGAGAGCATACAGACAGTAAACGCTATCAGCCCTCGAAAAAAGGAGTATCCAAAAAGGGAATCCCTCAAAGAGCCACCGTCTGGTTCCACTGAAGGCGAACAGCTGAAGAGAGAGGCAGCAGGATGGTATGATACGACAATGGCTGAAGCATTGGATGACCAAGCCATTGGAAGGGCAATTATGGAGTTTACCAGCCGTCACAACCAGCTGAGGCAAGAGAGATTACTCAGCCAAGAAGGGTCGAGAAACCACCTGACCAAGCCAATCCATTAAAAGAAATGTTGAAGAAGGATCCCCCGTTTACAAGGCAACTATTTTCCGTACCAGCATCACCAATGGCATTCAAGGACCTGTCCAGTCAGACAGATCACAAGACAGTCAAACCACGATTGCAGAGAAAGGAAAAATTACTCTTCCAACATCAACCCCAACTGATGCCTAATAAGCAAAATTCAAACTGGCCAGAACATGGAACAGTCATGACAAGACACACACATGTGGCAAAATTTCCGTACCTTATTAACCAGGGAAAGATCAGAATCTTGTTAAGACACGCTAAGGGCAGTGGAGGACGTATCAAGGATTTCGCCGGGGGAACGCAAACCCTGACGAAGCTTCCCCGGGACGACATGGAGCTTAAACTTTCAGATGACTGCAAAGCCACGTTTCCATTCCTGAAGGAACAATTGATGAGTCATTCTATAATTCGTGGTCCTGACTGGAATTACTCCCTTGAGGTGATGTGTGAGGCTAGTAACTATGTTGTAGGAGCAACACTAAGTCGGAAAATACAAGGGAAAAGTTATGTTTTCCTCTACACATCAGAAGCATTGGGTCAGCCGCAAAGGAATGATGATGTAACAGAAAAAGAAATGATAGTCTTTGCATTTGTGGCGTTCAGGCAGCACCTACTCGGTTCCAAGGTGACGGTGTGTACAAACCAGGCGGCCATCAAAAACCTATCGTCGAAGAAGGGATCAAACCCGCATTTGATCAGATGGTTATTCCTTCTACGGGAGTTTGAGTGAGAAGCAGTTGACAGAAAAAAATGTGAAAACATAAAGATCCATCAAGAAAGGGGGATTGATCAAGGTAAACAGAGAAACTGGGAGCAACGTAAACCTAAAAGGGCAAAGTTCGCAGGAAGGACCAACGGTTTGGAGCAAAGCGAGCTACCCGGAAGGAACGAAAGGAAGGCGTTTGTAGTGGACGACATTTCACTACCAATGCCTAGCTTGTACCAGTAAACAGGTATAAGGAGTGAACGGGTATTCATGGATGGTCTGCTTGATCAAGTAATAATTTCTAAATCTCTAAATCAGATCAAGTAACATTCCAAGGAAACCCGGTCAAATCCTTGTAAATAGTTTTTTTATTAAATGTGTTTAGTTTTATTTTCATTAATCAAAAGTCGGAAGTGGAGGAAAGGAATTGATCAAGTGGAATAATGTGAGCTGTCATCGAGATTTAATGATTCACGTGATCAGTGCAATTTGAATTTAATTAGTGGAACAATAATTGAGTTGATAAGAGCAGGTGATGACGAGACATGTGCAATAAGTAGAGAGGTGTCAGGCGACGCCGACTGTTGAAATGAAAGGACGTTCTGGAGAGAGGTAGGAAGCGTATCGGGGAAGCTTTGCCATCTAGCATTCTAAAAAGGCATGCCGGTACACGAAAGGTCGCAGAGATATCAATAAGCGGGGATCTCAACAGTCGGAATTTGAGTATAAAAGAGGGTTTTCCGGATCTCACTTTCCATCAAATATCTTCAGAACCTTTGTGCTATCTTCATTCGGAAAGAAATGCCGGGCAATCAACTCGAGACCACAAATACTTCCTCGTTTTCTTCAGGAGCCGGTCTGGACAGTAATAATCAGAGATCCTTTTCACCACCGAGTCCACCAACCACCAGAACCCCATTATCGCCTCCTAGATTCATCGGCCCACTCCAATATGTGGACCCGGCTGACATAAGGCGTGAGCACTCCGTACTCAGAAGATTTCCCGTGGAGATTCACACCACCTTAAAGGCTCGCCCAAGGATTTCTCGGTCTAAGGACCCTGTTCCACCACCACCAACAAAGGGGCTGCCTCGTCCCAGTGATCTCCCTTTACGACGAAAGGAGGCAAAATTTAACCTTTCATCGACCACAGAAGAAGACTCCATCCCAAGAAGAACGTGCCACCAGGCAATGAACCAGCTGCTTCTTGAAGCTGAGGGTTCAAGACAGCAAGTGGATGAGGAGAAAATCAGGAGATCGGAGCAGTCATTGAAGCAAGCAAGACTGTGGAGAGCAACCAGGTGAGAACAGAGAAAGAGAGCAAGAGGAAGGGAGAAGAAAGTATCTTTCATCCCCCTAATATGGGCCACCATACCAATTAAGGTATGGGGCTTACTAAAGCTGCCAGCAGGTCTTTTACTTCCCCTCCCCGAAGGAGATAAAGAATAAAAATACCAAGGAGGAGGAGCTCCGATAAGCACGAAGCCATAGAGGCAATAAGGAAGGCCTGTGTAATGAAGGTAATAAGGAAGGAGCGCAACATTCCCCCCTTGATTCAGCAATCTTGAAAGCAGTACTATCACCCTTAACCTTGTTTCTTTGTGTAAATTGTGTACTCCAATCTCACACTTAGTCCTGTGTCAGGACTAAGTGTGAGAAGTTCATGAAAGTGGTTTTCTGTTTTGCCTATATCTGTTTTATTTCTATGTGGTTATTAGCATGTTTGATTGCTGGCACTATCTCACACTTAGCCCAGTGTCCGGTCTAAGTGTGAGAAGTTTCCCTTGATTGTTGTTATGTCGTTGCCTGTGCCTAACCCTTCTTTCCACTGCATCCAGCCCCTCGAGGATGAGTTCATATGCAGTGGGGAGGGGGGATGGGTTAGTTACAGTAGAATCATACATGCTAAATTTTTTTCGAAAAATAGCAAATTCCGGATGGTAATAAAATAGGAAATATGCATGAAATTGGATAAATGGAAGACTTGATTACTTCTTGGGAGAGTTAGAAAAACGATTCAGTATGCTTACATGCAAAACTTGATTGCAAAAGCTTGATCAATTTGAATGACGCAAGTATGATGGAAACGCTCAATTTTTAAGCCAACTCTTAAGCCTCTCTATATGTGAGTTATAAGCCAAAAGTAGAACACTTTCTACTATTTTTACAAAAGAAAAAATTATGAGAGACTGATTTTTAATATTGAGATGAAAATTGCACAAGTGGTAATGACTAAAGGCACTAGGACTTAACCATTTGAGCTGTGTTCTTCCTTCGTTCCACAAACCCGCCTCATTAATCAAGGCACTCCCTAGTTAGCCAATTCGAGCTTATACACTCTTTCCCTTTCTATGAAGCCTTAAAAACCAAATTCAAAGTTTCATATCATATGAGGAAAGAGGGTCAAAGAGATGGAGTTTGTCAAGGGTAAAGAAAGGGGATAGTAAGAAAAATTAGGGGTAGCCAGGTTGATCAAGTTAGACAATCGGGTTGATCCTTGATCATATAAAAAGGAAATGATGAAAAGGTTTAAAAGAAAAGAAAAGGGGCAGGAAAATAGTTCTAACCTGACCTAGAAAATCAAAAGCAAAAAAAATAATATAAGGCTGAAGGTCGAAATCTGACCAAGAAGGAGCACAAAAAAAAATAATCCCAATTCTGATCCAGCAAGTCTAGGCAAATCTTTGGCTTTTTGACTCATGTGATTTTTCTTTAAAATTTTTTCTATTTTTGAACTTAGAACCCCTAGGACCCCACCATAACACGGTACTAACCTTGAGCCTCGTTACAACCTTAAAACAAAGACCTTAAGGAACTATCTTGTGCAGTCCGATTCAAGGTATTAAATTTATGGCAATATCGAGTGAACAGTCCTAACTTCTCACGTAAGGAATGAGTGACTGAGTGAATCCAACAGTGGTTTTTGAATTGAGCAATCTTGACAAGCTGACACCTTGATCAAGCAAAGGCGAAAGAGAATGAACACAAGCTACTAACAAATGGATTGACCTCGACCTCGGGTATGATTGTTGGAAAATTATTCGGTCTAATGCATACATGTGAATACGTGTCCTTATCTTAAGGTCTTGTTTTTCTTTTCGTCTTTTCTTTTACCTAAATATATATAAATAAACCATGCCTGAAATTTGCCCTATCTTTTTTCTTTTCTTTTTTATACTTGGGGACAAGCATGTTTTAAGTGTGAGCAGTTTGATAGGACCTATTTCATGCATCGGTTTATGGGTGAAATACATGCTACTTGATCGGTTTATCGCGCAAAACAAGTGTTAAATGTGCAGAATTACCACTTGACCAAGGCTTCAAGGCCGACCAGATCAAGCAAGTACAAAGGCGATAAAAGGCTCAGAATAGGGGGAGTTGATCAAGGGGATGTGATCAAGCAGTTAGGAGGGGACCACAAGCTTCTGGAAGAAGAGCACGTGAGGAAATGAGCTGGATACAGCGCACCATTCTGTTATCAAGGACGACGTTCTAGAAGGGGACACGTGCTGGAATATGAGACGCAAGGACGAAGCTGAGTCACGAATTTGTTACCAAAAAGCGTCAACATTCTAGAAGAACAACACGTAGCAATCAATGAGTCGTTCATTCTCAGAATGAGTGAATATTCCCTAACATGATCGTTATCCAGCTGGAGGCCGAATCGAGCTTATAAATAGAGGGTGTGCCACCACAAGAAAGACACTTCACTTTCCGCCTAGTTTAGTTTAGCATAGTTATCTAGCGTAGTCCAGCTCTCTAGCTTAGTTTAGTTTAATTCTCTAGCTTAGTTAGATAGCTTAGTTAGAAGGGCGACCAAAGGGAGCACTGCAGAATACTCATTTCTGTTAGTGTGACTTAAGTTTCCCGCTGAGATTCTTCTCAGTTTACCGCTTTCTTAGACTCCAAGTGTTAGTGTCACGACCGCCCTTTAGGGTTAATAAATACGGGCGATCGTGATTAAAAGAATTAAATAGAAGGACGAAAAGAATTAGGGTTTCAACACAAGATGGACCAACAATTAATATCCAAATAAATAAGCAAGAGTTTAATATTATCCAACAAGAGATTCAGAACATCCAATACCCCAACAATTAAAGTTGTCGACCCAAATAAATCATAATTTAACGACACGTCACAGCGGAAACGACCAAGAGAAAGAGTGACGTCATGTGTGACGACACAACGACACTCAAGGTTCAAAGACATCAATAACATATTAGGTTCACTTGCTCAACACCACCACATCCTCGTCGCCGCTCAACCTGCACATAGGGAAAACACATGCAGGGCTGAGTACTATAAGAATACTCAATGGGCTCACGCCGAAAACATTTTTAATAAAAGTTGTCAATTTATCATGCCATACTTAAGTAACCGTCGGGGTTTAGCTTTGGAAAGGCCCGAGGCACTAAAATCATTTTCCCATAGTAAAATTCGACTGATCAGTCATTTTCCCATAGACGTTCGCCATATCTGCCAATACATGACTTGGAATGTGGCCACAAACCAAGCCACTAGACCGGCCAGCCCGTAGCTAGCACACGATCTACCATAGGTGTACACTAGTCCAGGTAGGGTTTGCGGCCCCACGTGGACCCGAATTCGATTTATATAACAACGGCACATAGCCATACCAGATAGGCACGTAAAACATAAATCACGGCATGATAAAATCATTTTAAACCACCCTTATCTCTCCACGGTCATACGTAAAAGAGTTTAGTAAAATAAAAACCCACACATAGGGTAGGGTAGAAAAGAAGCCCACCTCGAGTGCTTATTCCAAAACTATTTTCTTTCCTTTGCGATCACGATTCCCTTGCGAGATATCACCTTTAGAATTAAAATAACACATAAATCAACACACTTTCAAATTAAGTAAATAAAATGCATGCACCCTAGTTTAAATCTTTTATTTTTTTTTCCTCGATTTTTCGTTTATTCGGCGGCCGCCCAAGGCGTCGCGTGCGACGCCGGTCGGCCGCTTACGTCAACAATCGCTCTGAAGGCTCCTCATATTTTCTTCATTTAATTGTTGATATTGTGTCTTCATACACAGTAGTAGCTAACTCTCAAATGCTTCCGCTATGCCAAGTTTTAAGAATTTCTTTTATTTCCTTTGAATTGTCAAACTATGTCATTCACGTTATGTATCTTCGGGATTTGAAACCTTGTTGATAAACGAAATTTTGTATTTTGATCGATAAGTCGTATTTCCTTGATTGCTACCCCCTTCTTCCCCGCTTCTTAATTCCCCCATTAGTCGCGATTCCCCGTGTTTCATATCCTTAGGAAGTGCGGTCGTGACAGTTAGCTTAGTTTAATTTCACGCTGTAATCAGTTTCTAGTTTAATCAAGTCATTTTCGCTTTAAATCCGCACATTTACTTTTCTGTTGTTTCCTGCAAATCACTTGACCCAATAGCTAGAATATCGTTGATCAAGCTAGTTAGTTTAAATTCTGTCTAGATTAAAACAATAGTTAAAACCCCCAAATTAAAGCGTGGCAGCAGCCAAAACCCCCCCCCCCCCCCCCCCCTGTTCACTACTCACACACTCGACACACCAACTTCCACGTGGGATCGACCCCGAACTTGCCGCTTTACTGTTAAAGTCGTGCAAAATTGGGAGTTATAAATTACTTTGGCAAGGCGGAAAGGGCGAGAGCTAGAGTGCATTGATTAAGTGGCAACGATATTTGCTAACTGATCCAATCGGTTCGGTTATCACTCTATATAACTTGATCTGCATTCTATTCGTGTTTTCGATCCCCTTCCTAGTCCTCCACCAGATACCTTCCCAAATCATACATGCATCATATAAATCATTAAAACTTGGCAACAAGTAATATTTCCACATAATAACAAATCTGGCAGAACTGCACGGTTGGTTTGTAAAATCACCCAAAAATCCATCCGACCTCATATGAAGCTAAATTTGGTCACAACACAGTAGACACCTTCAAGTTCATCCAGTTAAAAATTCTCACTCAAATCATGTCATTTGGTCAGTCAAAACATTAATGCAACTCTCTGGTCGGAACATAAAATTTTTGCAACACTGCGCAGTTCATTTGAAAAATTCACCAAAACTTCATCCGATGTCCAATGAGGCTGAAATTTTCACACAGCTCAGAAGACACATCAAATTTCATCTAATTCAAAATTACCATCAAAAGGAGGCCATTTGGTCGGTCAAATAGAAAACGAAACGTTCTGGGCGAGAAGACAAGTTTCTAGCAGAATTACGCAATCGACTTCAAAAATTCATTACAAATTCATCTTTCATCAAAAAAACACCTTGAAGTTTACTCAGTTAAAATTTCGTGTCAAAATTCGATCGTTTGGTTGGTCAAAAGCACGTCGGAATCCACTGTCCGACATCACAGATTTCAGGCTTAAGAATTTTGAAAATAGGGTTTCTTCTTCAATCATCCAAACACCAATTTTTTTCATGCTTATAACACACAATCATGCTTAAGAGTTTATCATAATCATGTTTGCACATAAACTCACATCGTTCGCCAAAGATTCAAATCAAACTTCACATAAACTCATTCACAATCGCATATTCATCAAAGTTCTCATGCAAACACAAATTCCCACCGATTAAATTCGCGATCTATGATTCCTACACTCACTATATGCATGAAGGGATCAAGAATAAGGTTTCAATGAAGGAGATGAGAAGAAAATCTTAGTTATACCTTCTTGAATCAAGAAAAACGAACGGTAGAAACAAGCGTTGGCACGATTCGTCGGGAACTCTTGAAAATCCACTCCAATTGGTGCAAGAAACAATGGTGGAAGAAGTCTTTGGAGAGGATGAGAGTGAGGGAGAGGAGAGGCGTGAGAGAGAGAGGGAGGGAGAATGGGCGGCTAGGGTTGGGGGAGAAAATGAGGCTAGGTTTAAGTTTAGGTGATTTTATAGCTCTAGGTTAATTCCAAAATTTAATTAATTGTGGGGGAATAAAATAGAGGTCAATAATTTAAATTCCCACAATTAAAAGAGGCATAATTTTCAAAAATTATGGCTGAGAATTTACAAGAAATTATTTGGTATTTACTTGGAGATAAATAGATCCTCAATTTAGGAAATAAAACATTGAATATTCCATAAACAAGGGAACAAAATAAATTAAATCTCCAAGTAGAAAAATGAGGTAAGGGCCGTAAATTTAAGAGGAAATGCACAAGGAAATTATTTAAATCCTCAATTAAATAGAATAGGATTTAAATTTGGTAATTTCTTTATAGGAAAAGGGCTCCCGTAAAGTAGGTAACAAATAAATAAATTCCCACAAGGAAAAATAAGGCATAGGGGCGTGTGGTATAGGTGAGGAATAAAAGAAAATATTCACATCCCAATTAATTAGACATAGGTATTAGTATGATATTTAATTGAATAAAAAGGGATTCCACAAAATAGGAAACAAATAAATTATCCTAAAAAAAATAGAGAAGGGGCCGAAAACAATTTAAATAGCCAAGGAATTATTTCAACTCTTTATTTCATTTGGGTGAAGAAAAAAAATGTGACATGATTTAATTGAATTTAATTTAAAAGGAGTGAGTCAACAAGGCACCAATTAAATTAAAGAAAATAATTCATCCTCCTATTTTAAATAGGGGATTTTCGAAACTCCCAAGGATGGTAGGCTAGAGTTCGAATTTCATGTAGTACAATTTAGGGATGATTTGATTTGGATTTAATTTGGATGAATATCCCAAAACAATTAATCAAATCCAAGAAAGAATAAAATTTCCAATAAATGGGAGGGGCCGACAATAGCCACTTTACTTGGCTAGAACTAAATGCATAATTTTATTTAAATTGATCCCCCACATAAAAAAATATAAAGCACCTCATTCCAAAACATCCATGACAATTTATTCCACATAATCAAACTCAATCACATAGCAACAATTTAATTCCATAAATGAAATTTTCAATCGACATATTAAAATAAAAGTCGCCAAAATTTGGGATGTTACATGTTCACTTTATCGCCGTATTTCTTTCGCCTTGTAATTATTTTCCTTTCTTCCTAGGCCTGACAATACCTTCTACACACCTGGCTCAAAAAGATGTGTTAGACCCCGTAAATGTACGAAATTAATCCCCTAACCAATGCATGAAATCAGCCTTATCAGCTATCTACTGAAAGACGAGATCTTGATAATTAATTTCTTAATCAATGTACGTTAGCATTGATCATACGATATTGATTATGTACTACTTTGAGTCCTAATATTCTGGTGAGATCAGCCCACACTGATATCAGAAGATCCGTGGTTTAGTACTCAATATCTTCATGTGGAGAAGACGCGAGCCATCATCGATTCTTCAGTGAATCAACGAGGTAAATTGGCTAACTCCGTAGCAAGCATGTTTTAGGTATTATTTGCGCTAAAGCATATTTAAATTAAAGTTATGAGCATGAAACATGTGAGAATTACGCGAATAGAATTTGTCTAAATAATCTGCTAAATAGATCAGAATTATTATGTGATCAGTTTGAACGCACGCTTCCGCTGCCAACCCCTTCAAAAAATGCTTACAAAAATGTGATAAAATTCATATGTCAGGGAATTTAGGGATTGCCAAAAATGCCTTTCAGCCATTTGGGCATTTTCTTCCGAAAAAAGTGACTAAAAAATCTGCATTCGTGATTATATTTAATGTTAGGATCTTCCGACGCTATTTTTTTAGTTAGGAGTCTATGATGCCACAACCCAAAAAGGTAGAGACTAATAACTGTCTTCTTGATTATGTATATTATTCATGCATTTAACTGTCTTCTTGATTATGTATATTATTCAATTTTGGTGCTTGATATTTATATGGGTTGCCTTGACTTCGAATCATATATCAACATCGTTTTTCACAAATAACTAAAAAAGTAATAGTAATTCATGATTGGCTAAATTGCCTAAAAAGTCACAAATTTCGGGAAAAGTTTGATTTTCCCCACAAACAATAAAAGTTGCGCCTAAAGTCACGAACTTTATCGAATCGTGCAAATTTCCCAAACTACTCGATCTGACGACATATTTCCGTTAAAAACATATCCCACGTGGCATGCCAGAGGCGTGACTTGGCAAAATTTCCAAACTCAGGTAATATAACCTCTTTTTGGCTGATTTTGAAAGCGCAACCCCGATTCAATCGATGGAAAACGTAATCGACAAGAGTGACATCGTCGACAAACGGTTTAAGGATGAAATCGGCGACGTGTAAAGAAGATTCAATAAAAAAAGCATAAAACGACGTCGTTTTGTGCCTAGTCAGAAATTTTGCCAAGTCACGTCTCCGGCATGCCACGTGAGATAAGTTTTTAACGGAAATATGTTGTCAGGTCGGATAGTTTGAGAAATTTGCACGATCCGATAAAATTCTTGACTTTAGACGCAACTTTTATATTTTGTGGGAAAAACCAAACTTCCCCAAAGTTTATGACGTTTTAGGCAATTTGCCCTTCATCATTATGATAGTTTTAGTCTACTCTTTCCACAATTTGGTCTTGTATATGTTGGGGTATGGAGCCCCTTGCACAGCGGAAGTCATGCATTCACAAATAAATCATACATATAGATCTATTTGACCGATTATGAGATTAATTAACTACATGTTAAAATAATCAATTGCATGCTAGAAGGCACATAAATTCATGCTTAAGGAAATTAAACCCTAATTCATGAATTTCTACAGTTTAGCGCTCTGATTCTCCAAAGAATCGTCGATTGCTTGCGCCTTCTCCACGTGATGTTCTTCGTACTCAACCACTAATCTTCTAATCTGTATTCCGAACTCAGAATCTAACCTTTGGGTGGGCAAAGCTTGTCAGAATCGAAAAGGGCTTGATTAGAAAGAAGACAGAATTTCAGATCTAGGGATCAATGGAGGTCGGACTTCGGCCAAACCTGTTGGGCTTTTACTAATTAAATTGAGCCCTAATTTAATACAAGTCCAACATAATATTATTATCAGCCACTACAGTAAAATAATATTGGCTGCCCGTCCAATCCCAAATTACGAGTAATCCGGCTTTACCTCTTTAATTTATTATTTCCCGTGTTTAAGATATAAATATCCATTAATTAATTTTAGCATGCTATTTGACTTTAATTAATTAATATCTTTTTCCAAGAGTTGTCTAGTTCAAAATCTTTATTTATTATTCTGGAATAAATTCCAACCAGCCGGGTTTCTGAATAATAAAACCTTTTTCGAACACCTCTTGAGGATATTATCAAACTGGACTCACCCAGCACACGATTCATTGCAATAACAATACTAGCACCTCTAGACATTAATCACCACTACCCAAGATATCAGGATTCTTGGATTGCGAAAAATCTACACCATTTGATAAATCAAAGTAGTGCATAATCAATATCGTATGCTCAATGTTATATCAACAATGATTAAGAAATAACAATCACCGAGACCTCGTCTTTCAGTAAATAGCAAGAAAGATTTATCTCAACTGTTAGATACTTCAGTGCTATACCACACCAGTGTAGTTTATTTCCTAAGGTAAGGAAACATGCGGACTGACACTGCAACCTTTCACGATAGGTAGTCAAAGCCTATCTAGGTTGTGAAATTCTACTTCTCTTCTACAAAGGACCGACTGCGTCACCTTCTGTGAACGTCGTTCACGACCAGTCTACTATGCAGAAGAATTAGACTTATTTGCTTCTTATACATTTAAATGTTTGAGAAACATCTTATAAATGCATAAGCAAACACCAATGCGATAAAATTAATTCTTCTCGCCTTGGGTTAAAAGTGGATTGTAGAGTTTATTGTATACAAGCAATTCTATCTGTGCAACATGCTTGAAATATGCTTTTCAGTATACCAGTCCTAACCGTATATACTAATTTTATTCCTACGAACTAACATACGAAAATCGGTAATTTGCAAGTATTGATTTTGTATTTAGGGAGTAATTCTCATAGAGTCCAATTGATTTATGTACGTAAAGTAATGCAAATACAAATATTCGAATAATATATGTGTTGGGTCGTGTTGAATTCTATAAATATTCCTCCCGCTCTCATTCAGCGTTCTCTTTACACGTCATAGCTATCTCCTGCTTTCATCTCCAACATGTCTCAAACAGAAACCTCAACCACCAAAACAGCTAAATTCCTCTACAGTTACGGAGTGTGATATGCATGCATGCAACCGTGGGGAGCTAGCATATTAAATAAAAGGAGCTAGAATATTAAATAAAAGCGAGCTGGCAGTGACTGGCATTAATGACGAGGCAATCACGTGGAAAGGGGCGCGCTACGTGGATAAGTGATGACGTGGAAGAGGAGGCGAGCTAATATGCATAGTATAAATAGTAGAGATCATGCAATTCGTGTGTTGTCTTTGGATATTGTTGAGTTGTGTGTTGGTGAACTTAGATCGTGGATCTAGAGTTCCTCTTTGCTCATTTCTTCCATTTGTAAAACATTCAATCGTTATTCGTTAATTCAATCGCTTCATTGATCATTCATTGCATTGTGATTGCGTTTTATCGCTGAAGTGCGGTGGATTTTGTGTTACGAGCTAAGATAGGGCGATTGCGGGGAAAAGTCGTAACAATTGGTATTCAGAGCAATCGATCTTCGAACGTTGGAATTCTGACTCGAGGTGCAGAAATGGAGAAGAAAATGATGGAGATGATGGAGCAGAGGTTGAATGAGATGTGAGAACAAGTTATACAGGAGCAAGGAATCAAAATTATGGAGTTGACGCAGTCTATTGCGGCGATCAATTTGCAAAATTAAAAAAATCAGTCAATGATGAATGGTGGCGAAGGTAGTAGCAGTGGAAATCAAGGTGGAACCGATTGGGGAAGATCGGCGCGGTATGAATTTCCTAAGTTTGATGGCGACGGATTCGAAGGTTGGATGATGAGAGCGGAATATTTCTTCCAAGTAGCTAAGGTACCGGAGGAGGAGAAGGTTAGAGTGGCGGCAATTCATCTGGAAGGAAGAGCATTGCAGTGGCATCGAGGTTTTGAAAGCTTACATGGAGATATGGCATACGATGACTGGCCGCGCTATAGTTCATCTCTAGCGGCGCGTTTCGGTGCTCATGCATATGAGGATCCGTTGGCTGATCTCAGGAACCTCAATCAAAAAGGTACGCTACAAGACTACATGTATACTTTTGATGAATTATATCCTAGAGCTGGAATTAGAGAGGATCAAGCTTTAAGCTTCTTTTTGTCTGGATTGATTGATCAGTTGCAAATGCCTATGTGTATGTTTCGACCTAAGGCACTAGCTGAGGCTTATTCCCTAGCCAAACTACAGGAACTCACGGTTAAAGCCTTAGGTGTTAAAACAAAGGTAACTCAAAGTAGTATGCAAGCTAATTGTCACGACCGCCCTTTAGGGTTAATAAATACAGATGAGAAAATAATCGAGAACACAAAAACATTATCATAGACTGGCCAGTCAAAATAATCTCCCCACTTTCTCAACAATCCATCAATCACAACATTTTCATAGTGCGACGAAAGTGTGGCCACACTATTCGCCCACGAGACCGGCCTACTAGCAAGGACGGCTCACGATCCCACCTATGTACACTAGCCTGATAAGGTTTGCGGCCCTACTCAGACCCGAATTCGTTTAACATAGCCCTATAGCCTAATGGAGCGAACTCACAAACTAGGCATCAGGCAACAATCTCAAACATAGCCCTATAGGCTAATGGAGCGAACAAAAAAATTAGGCATCATGCAACAATCTCATTATCAAACAAACATGGCATGACATAACAGTTTAAACCACCCTTATTACACCATAATCATACTTTTGAAAACGTTAAAGAGATTCAGTAAAAGAAAGCCCACCTCGACTGCTTAATTCTCAAGTACTTTCTTCCCCTTGGTATCACAATTCACTTGCGACGATTCACCTTTAACATTTAGATAGTACATAAATCAACACACTTTTCAAATAAATAGATAAAAATGCATGCCTCCTAATTAAAGTTATTTATCTCTCATTTTTCGATTATTCGACGGCCGCTTGCGCCCATAATTCCTCCGTTGGCTCCTCGTATTTTACACCACGATGTCAAATAAATTCCCAAAATTTATTTAAGCTCATAATTTGAATTATCGCAACTATTTCCCTTTTGTTAAGAAAATTATATATTCCGAACTTGGGATAAATTATTCATACTTCAAAATTATTTCGGGATTTAATTAAATAATTTCTTCACGATTAGTTATCAGCCCAAAGATTTATTTAAAAGCCCCAAAGCTTAATTATTTCCCCACCTTATACCTCCAATTAACATTTTAAAGCCCAAACAATTAAATGGAGCCCATCTTTAATAATTTACCCCAATTTAAATTAGTGAGGCCCAATTCTTAAAAAAACAAAAGAGGCCCACTTATACTCCTCCCTCCTTCACGCCCCAATCTTCCTCTCTCTCAATCTCTCTAATTCTCTCTCTCTACCGAATTTGCAGAAGCTCTCAATCCGTCGCCGTCGCCTTTCTTTTCAGTGGTGCTCGTCGTCGTCTACTGCTCGCCGTCGGCTACTGCTCCGATTCGCCGCCGTCTGTCATCACCGATGGAACGGAGGTGACCCAGCCGTCGCGATTTCCCCCTGCTGCTGTCGCTGGTTGCCGTCGATGCGGTGTCTCAGCCGCCGGACTCTCCGACCTCGGGTACGTGCCGACGGAAAGTCATCCAGGTGTGCCGGCTCCGTTCCTCCGTCATCACCCGACTGCTCGCTCAGGCTGACGTGTTCGGCAGCCACCATTTCTCATCACTTCAGCCCCAAAACAACTCCGAACAGCCCCAAAACAACCCCGATTCGGCCGAAAGATAAGTTCCTTTTTTTTCAATTATGCTCTTTCGTTTCAGTTTTCAATTCGCAGCAAGGGGGTTTCAATTCGTGATGTTCGATTGGTTTTTATTGTGTCATTGTTCGAGTTATGTTTGATTGTTGATTTAATTCCGAGTTCAGCGTGGGAGTAGTGTATGATGATATGCTGTGGAGGGTATACTAAAAGTTCATGACTTGGAATTGGGAAGGGATTTTACCTCGACAACACGATATTGGTTGTGAAATTGTAGGACCAAAAGGAGTAGCCCACTGTATTTTGCAGATCCAGTTTCCGTCACATATATGCATAACGTTTGATTTACAGAAGAAGTACGAAATTATGCTATGAACGGAGGAATACGAATTACCTGTAATTCAATTGATTAAGCTCTCGGTTTCTTAAGTAGAAGTTGAAAGAATGTGTTTTGTTTTTCTTGCTGTAGAGATACGGCTCGTTGCAGAGATGTGAAAATAAGGGAAATCTGATTTAGGAAGAAAAATATATATTAGGGAGAAGATGGCTGATGGGTAGTTTAGGTTTGGGGAGAGATTTATGGGAGAGAGGGGATGAACAGTTTTTTGTCGTGGGAAAGGAGAGTAAATTTCGAATTCTGCTTCCTTTTTTTATTTTGGATAACTTTGAATTTATTTGGTATTTATTTGCAGATCACGGAGGAGGAATATCTTTGAAAAATCTTTATTTAATATTTGAATTAATGTCAATTGATGATCAAATCAACATGTAGAATATTTAATTAGATTAGTTTAATTCACAGTCCATTGTATTTTATTTTAAATTGTGCAGTCCACAATTTATTTATCACGGACTGGATTTTTATATTATTTATTCAATTTCTTCGATCTAACTCATGAATTGAGTCCAATATATATATATTCCTCACGGAAAGGAATAATTTTAATCCGCGTATTAATATATTTCTCAATTTCTAGTCCAGCGGCAAATTCCACTCAACAATTAATTCACGGATCCTTGCAATATTAATTGCATTAAATGCAAGTATTTTAGGGTTCACAAATTAGGTTTGGAAAGACGGGGCGTTACATCATACCAACCTTAACAGAAATTTCGTCCCGAAATTTGTTACCCTCAAGTAAAGAGTTCTGGGTACAATTCCATCATCTTTTCCTCATTCTCCCACGTGGTTTCTTCATGCCCATGATTTTCTCATAGTACTTTCAAACAAGCAACATGTTTTTTTTCCACATTCTGGATCTTTCGGTCCAAAATAGATTGGGGTCTCTCCTCGTAGCTTAACTCTGGATTCAACGCGACTTATTCGTAATGGATCGCGTGCTTCGGTTCGAACACATATTTCCGTAACTGCGACACGTGGAAAACATTGTGTACATTTCCAAGGCTTGGTGGCAATGCCAATCGATATGCGACAAGGCCCACACCTTCAAGAATTTCGTAAAGCCCAATAAATCGCGGCTTCAATTTGCCCTTGACGCCGAATCGTGTTATCCCTCTTGACGGGGATACCTTCAAGAAAACTTTGTCGCCAACTTGGAATTGTAAGTCAGTTCGTCGGACATCCGCGTATGATTTCTGTCTGTCTTGAGCTTCTTTTATCCTTTCACGAATTTGCCGAACGATTCCCACCATTTCTTCAACTGCATCGGGTCCAAGTATTCTTCTCTCGCCAACTTCATCCCAGTAGAGCGGCGATCTACACTTTTTTTCCGTATAATGCCTCATACGGCGCCATGTTTATCGTTGCTTGAAAACTGTTGTTATTGGCGAACTCAATCAGTGGTAGTGCAGTCTCCCAGCTTCTTCCTCGGTCGAGTACCATGGCTCTCAACATATCCTTGAGAGTTTGGATCGTTCTTTCGGACTGTTCATTGGTTTGCGGGTGAAACGCTGTGCTGAAGTCGATCTATAATTACCCAAATGACGGTGTTCCCTCTCAGAGTCCTCGGCAATCCCGTCACGAAATCCATGGCGATGTGTTCCCATTTCCACTCAGGAATCTCTAGCTGTTGTAACTTTCCATACGGTCGTTGATGTAGAGTCTTCACTTGCTGGCAGACTAAACATCTCTCGAAGAATGACGCCATGTACCTCTTCATACCATTCCACCAAAAGGACTTATTCAGATCTTGATACATTTTCGTATTTCCTGGGTGGGCGGTATAAGGAGTCTCATGTGCTGCACTCATAACCTCGTTTTTGAGCTCCTCGTTATCTGGCATGCATAGTCTTCCTTCGAAAGTAAGAGCATTGTCACATTCTTCACTAAAATTCTCAGATTTGCCGGTCCACACTTCTACACTAATTTCCTCCAACTTCGCGTCCATCCGTTGTGCTTCAATGATTCCCGCTCTTAGATCAGTTTCAACAGTTAAAGTGGAGATTCGCGCTACCACTGTATCAGGTGCCCTCACCACTTCCAAACGCATCTTGCTAAACTCGCGAATCAGGCTTTCATCTTTGGTGAGACCAATAGCCAGTTGGGAATGGTCCTTCCGGCTCAAAGCATCTGCCACTACAAACTCGAGCCATCTTCGTTGCCGCATGTTCAAATATTTCTGCACCAAGAAATACTTTAGGCTTTTGTGGTCCGTAAAGATCTCACATCGAACTCTGTATAGATGATGTCTCCAAATCTTTAAGGCGTGTACTACCGTTGTTAACTCCAAGTCATGGGTTGGATAGTTCAACTCTTGTGGCCTCAATTGTCGTGACGCGTAAGCAGTCACTTTGTTGTTTTGCATCAACACACATCCAAGTCCCACCTTCGAACCGTCAGTGTATACCACGTAGTTCACTCCAGGCTCTGGCACGGCTAGAATCGGTGCACTAGTTAGCTTCTCCTTCAACAGTTGGAAACTTGGCTCACACTCCGGGGTCCAATTGACTTTTATCCCCTTCTTGAGTTGTTGGGTCATGGGTCTCGCTATCTTGGAGAATCCCTCTATAAACCTTCGGTAGTATCCTGCCAAGCCTAGGAAACTCCGAATCTCGTTTGGTGTTGAAGGTGCTTTCCATTGCTGTATCGCCTCAACCTTGGCGGGGTCCACTCGATTTCCTTCTGCCGACACAATGTGACCAAGGAAATTCACTTCCTTAAGCCAAAACTCACACTTGCTGAATTTGGCATATAGTTTCTCACTCCTCAACAGCTCCAAAGTGACACAATTCATCTCCGCCCAATTTTCTCTCCACGCCGCTGGGATTCTGTATTGAACTTTCACCACTTATAATTCACGCAAAAACCTATCTGAAGAAGGCGAAATTCACAATGGTCGAAACAAGACTTTCGAAATTGAAAGGTAGTTATCACGTTCTTAGATTTTGTCCTTTTTCGAAGGCCCTAGATAATATTTTCTTATTTTGGATTGTTGAAATTTGGTTCATTTTAACTTAAATGATTATGAGAAGAAGTGACTTTCATACTTTAATTTCGAATTTTGATTCATTTTTTAGTGTATGTGGTGAATTCTTATTGTTTTTTTTTGGTTTTTTTTAATTGTAAAGATAACATGCAGATGGAATTTGATATCTGGTGAAGTCTAGACAAGTTTTTGAAATGAAATCGTTGAACACATGTAAAACAATTGATGTCCGTGTAAAGCTTGGGGTGGACATTCCAGTAGGACGGACCCGAGATTGTCGTTCGTGATTGAGGAAACGACTGGTAAGAGAAATCAATTGTTGTGTTTAGAATACAGTCTAGGATGATTCATTTTAACTGCATAAGGTGAATTGGTTACAACATAAGATGAAGTGATTTCCTCATACGATGAAGTTATTTTAACTAAAATGTTTCTACTTCTCGGGTGAAGTTATTACATTTAAAAGATGAATAAATTTGAATATAAGATGAAGTGATTTCATACTTAAATTTTGATTCAATTTTTAGTGTATTTGTGGTGAATTCTGATTGTTTCTTTTTTGTTTATTTCAATTGTTTGAACACATGTAAAACAACTGATGTATGTGTAAAGGTTGGGGGTGGGCAATCCTGTAGGCCGGACCCAAGATTGTTGCTCGTAATTGAGGAAACGACTGGTAAGATAAATCAATTGTTGTCTTTAGATTACAATCTAGGATGATTCCATTGTTGTCTACATTTTTTTTACTATTTTGGTTCTGAATTTTTGGAGTTCATGCAAACTATTAAAGAGATGAGTGATTACAATATAAGATGAAGTACTTTTAAGAGTAAGATATAGTTTTTTACATTGTTATATGAAGTGATTTGATTCAAATTTGGTTCGCTTCAAATCTGAATTACTTTTATGAAAAAAATAAATTAGAATATGAAGTTATTAAATAATAAGATGAAATAATAAAAGTATAAGATGAAATTGTTGTTACGTTATAAAATTACCTTTTTGGAAGTTTTAAATTAGAATATGAAGTTATTACATTTTTTGTAAGGTTTAAATTTTGAATATTTGATTAATATGTGTGTTATCAGAAGTGTGATGCCAAGAAGACTATTGCAAAGAGGAATGTCAAGGCCAGGCGCATAGTTGCATATGAAGGGAAAAAACTGATGCATTGTTGGCAAAAGTCAAAACAAGAAATTAATTCAAGCATACACTATCCATTTTTGTTGTATATTAACTCAATCGAATAAGATTTTAAATGTGTTTTTTGAAATTTTATTCAGTTCACACTTATTATCTATTTGGTTTTACTAAACTTCAATTGTTTCGATGGTAAACTTCAGCTCATTATGTAAATAGTTCATTCAGGATGGTATATAGTTCATTTAGAATGGAAAATAGTTCATTGTTTCGATCAAAGACAAAATAAATCAAGACACCATATACTAAAAGATTCATTCCAAACAAAAGTCTTATTGACATCACTAGATTAAACCAGAAGGAATAATAACATTATTCACAACACCAAATCATAGCAATAAAAGGACGATACTTATAACTTCTGTAAAAAACAAGAATAGAAACAGTTCAGTACTATATTAAAACTGTTCATCCTAAATGAAAATAAATTCATTACTAAAAACTAAACACGTAATAAAGTTCTTCGTCGGTGCAATGCCAGAAGATGAAGATAACGACTGCGGTGGCTTCTGATTCGTCCGCGAAATTCTAGGAATGTGCTTATGTACTTCTTCGCTAGTGAATCAAGCAACTCTCTATGGTCTAACCACTCACATCCAACACTCTCATGGCAAAAATCAAGAATATTAAAAACGGCAAGCTCAAAATACCTAATTCATCCAAGCACGACTTGCCGCCGCAGCTCTTCGTTAATCAAACACTCATATACAAGAATTAATATTAGAACATGGTGTTCATCGAGAATCTTCCTACATGGTTGTTTGTCTTGAATCTCCCTCCGTTAGTTTAGCAATGTAATATCATATTGAGACGCAAAATAATTCACGATGTAAATCAGGAGCAGAATAAAAAAACCATTGATTAGACAAGAAGATTCTGAAGATGTTTTCCATAATTATGTGGCTTGATTTAGGGGAACTAATAACCGCATGGATAGATGTCTTCCAATTACACCCTTCAACCAATTTTTAACATTAAAAAAATTTAGATTTGGTTGATTTATTATATCCACAAGATTAAATATCGGATGTTTAAGATTTGGTCTCTGGTTCGGTCTTTAAAAATAGTTCGACATTGAATACAATCATATATATATATATATATATATATATATATAGGGAGATGATCAAAATAAAAATGCATTTAAATCCAGAAATGCAGCCCAAATCTTGGCCCTAGGATTAGATGATCTAATGGTCAATAATTAACCAAAAACACGGAAAGTCATAGTTAAGCAATTTTAGGTCATATTATAATATCTGGGTTTAATATCATGCTAAGATCATTTTAGGTCATGCTTTGTTAGCATGACCTAAAAATTAACTAACTACGACCTAAAAGTGCCCTACGTATGATATTGTTCTGCATTTCTGTATTTTTGATCTATGCAAAACTAGATTTAAATACAGAAATGCAGAACAATATCATACGTAGGGCACTTTTAGGTCGTAGTTAGTTAATTTTTAGGTCATGCTAACAAAGCATGACCTAAAATGATCTTAGCATGACATTAAACCCAGATATTATAATATGACCTAAAATTGCTTAACTATGACTTTCCGTGTTTTTGGTTAATTATTGACCATTAGATCATCTAATCCTAGGGCCAAGATTTGGGCTGCATTTCTGGATTTAAATGCATTTTTATTTTGATCATCTCCCTATATTTATATATAAAGATATTACCATTAAATATCATGATTATTTCCATTTATACCATCTATACATTTAAAAAAACCCCAAAATTTAAGCAATTTCAAATTGAATGTGTTTGTTTATTTGGAAGATATCAGTAGTTTTATATTTTGTTTAACAAATCTATATAACATTAAACAATAAAACCGAATAAGTTAATATCATATTTTAAATCTTTTTGACTTATTTCTAATGGCTAATTCATTTTAAAAAAATTTGAACTTCTTTTTATTAAGTTTTTAATTCTAGGTTTTGACCTCAGCCTATGATTAATATTAATAAAATAATTGAATGAGAATGATTATTATCAATTAATTTATTTTTCAATATTATATATCATGTCTAATTTTGTGTTATGATTTTCACATGAAGATGCATTGTATACAAGAAAATCGATTTACTTATTATCAATTAGTTAGAGCATCTCCAATGGCGGCGAGCGGGCCGGCTAGCCGATTTCCGGCGCTCGCCGAACCATTGGAACCGGCGAGCGCTATTTCGGCGAAAAAATCGGCGAGCTCTGGCCGATTCGCGAGCGCTCGCCGAAGCGTTCGCCACCATTGCAGGCTCAGGACCGGCGAGCAATCGGCGAGCGAATTTAATGTTTTTTTTTAAATTTTCGAAACACTATATATACGTGATTTGCACGTCATTTTCATTCGCACCACTTGTTTTAACGAGTACTCTCTTTATCTTAATTTCTGTACAAGATCAACATGCCGACATGCGCCAAACGTACGAAACAGGGTCCCGCACGATGAAGCCGACCTTCTCCAAGCACATGCCGACATGCACCAAACGGATGCTCATACTCGACTCCAAGAGGATTTAATTGAAGACTTGTAGGCGCGGAGGATTGCACGTTGTTAGTTTTTTTTAATTATGTAATTTTTTTAAATGTACTTTTTTTAAATTTTAAATAAAATAATTGGATTTTCCCGTATCTGTGTCGTAAATTTAATTCCGTATTTTGTGCGATTGTCAATTATTTGTTTTATAAAATTAGGGGTGATGTGGCTAGGCTATTGCTGAGCTATTTGTTTGTCCTGATGATGTGGCAGGAAGATTTTTTAGTACTGATGATGTGGCAGAAAGAGTTTGTGGCTGGGCTATTGCTGGGCGAAAGCCACTGGAGATGCCCTTAGGCAATAACACTAATAAAGTAAGAATATATTTTGTAATTTACAATCATAAGAATTATTTTAAAATAAAATAATGGAATGCTAATGACTATTAGTAGTCTATTACCAGTTTAATCTATTTTTTTCTATTATATCATATCTAATTTATTTTCGCGATGTTTGTGCAAAGATGTAGAATATACAAATAAATAGACTTTATAATCATCAATTATGTGGGTAATGTTTGTAGCACTAGTGTTTATCGTCCCCTCATCGTGATAAGGGCATTAGCAATGGGGCGCTCTAAGGTGCGCCCTATGCACCGCCATGTCATCTTTTTTTATCCTCCTACCCTTCCACCTGCAGTGGGGTGCCCTATGGGACGTCTTAAGGCGCGCCCTATAGGTTTTACTATTGTTTAGTTAATTAATTTAAATGTTTTCAAATATATAAAGCAAACTAATTAAAAAACATTACGATTAAATAAAAACCGGTGAAGATTGCACTGATTAACAAAATTTACTCGATTCAAGTTAGCTAATCTATGAAATTCCCAACTTCCGGCGCAGCTCATCGATCAACCCCCGGAGGTATTCGGCTTTGGCGGGGTCCGTGCACTTCTCGAGGGCCTTGTGCGTCTGCAACAACGTCCGCGCCATCGAGGTTGTTGCCAACTCCACATACGCGGCGGCCGTCGGGCTCGGGGTCGGGATGGGCGATGGGGTGGCGGCGGTCGAGGATTTGTCGTCGTCGCCTTCCCCTTGTTCTTCACAGCCTTGACGCCTATGGGACGCCGGGAGGACATCGGTGTGCCGGAACTCTCATCCTCCGCATATGTCCGGTTTAGGTCTACCAGACGAGTTCCGCTTTCGCTGCTCGTGTAACCACCAACTTCGTCCTCTTTGTCGCACCGGTGTGCAGAATCCCGCCTTGGAATTTCTGCTTGTCCGTCAAGAGCGTCCAAATGTTGCTTGAAGTCGCCGTACATGGACTGGTACGACAACAACGCTCTATCGCGCACATCGGTCAAGCTCTAGCCGCTTCCCTGCTCCCTCGAACATGTTGACTTACTTCTTCACCTGATCCCAGTGCTTGCAGAGTTGCTCCTGTTGGCGCTTGTACTCGCTCGGCGGCTTCGCCTCATTGTAGCGCTCGGCGATGCGCTCCCAGTACGCGAGCTGCTTCCGGTTGTTCGCGAATATCGAGTCCTCCGATATATCCACCCAACACCTCGCCAAGACGAGGGTTTCATCCGGCTGGTAGTTCGTACGGCCGGGGGTGTACTCTTCATTCGTTGCCGGAGGTTGCAACTTGTACGCGCGGTACCGGATCCGCTTCTTTTTTGCGGGGGCGGGGGCGGCGGATGGGGTAGCGGCGACTGCGGCGCGGCGGGAGGGGGCGACGGGTCGGTTCGGAGACGACTCCATGTCAGACAAACTGTACGAATCCGTACTGAATTCGGGATCATACTGCGTGTTGGCGTCGAACGACCAATATTGGTCGGGTTCTGTACCCGGCCAACGCGCATCACCACCAAACATCGGACTATTGGGACTTGAATCCATTTCGCCGCAACGTTGTAGTATATCCTCGCTTGGCTCACCCGATTGGTTCAGCATCAGCATAGGGCAGCAGCAGCGCTCCCTCCGTTGCACCCAGAACTTGACCCATCCGACGGACTTCCGTTGTGCACCTGCTACCAGCAACCGCCTCTAACATCAGCTGCTACCGCTAGCAGCCTACTCCACCAAACCTCCAGCCGCTGCCTTCACACACCCACCAGCCGCCACCTCCATACACCAATCAGCAGCAGCAGCCGCGGCCCCCATACACCAACCAGCTGTTGTACGCCGCCACACAGCCGCCTTACCAGCCCCCCACTACAAAAACTTCGTTGTTTAATGACGGAACAATCTGTCACTAATTATCAAATTTCTGACACTAAACAATGACGGAACAGTGCGTCACTAGTTATCAAATTTCTGACGGAATACAGTCGTATACAAGCTGTAATTAAAAGATTGTCAATAAAAATTTTAGTGGCAGATTTGCACGCCATTAAATTACCAACATCCATACTGATGAAATATGCCGCCACAAAACTTATTGGTGGTAGCGGTCATAAGCCCGTATTATTGACCGATTAGGATATCACTCCGTCTCTATTTCTGTGCTGCCTGTTCACTAGTTGGTGACGGAAAATTCCGTCACTAATTTAGCTTTTGGATTATCTTCAAATGTTTAATCTGCAAATTGAAATAAACCTCAAACAAATAACTAATAAACATAAAATCTACAAAACAAATTTTAATCTAAAATATTGTCATAAATTGGAATAAAAGTTAACAATTAGCAAAAGTATGAAGTTCAAAAGGAAATAGTACATCATATCAAGTTTTTAGCTAATTTGTTATACATGGGCTAATTATATCCCTGCAGAACCATCAAAAGTGTGGCTTGACTTGAGGACATTATGAGTTGCTTCACCATCTCTTGCAAGACATCTTGCAAATCATTTTCCATCTTTGAGAAGAAATCATGTTATAATTGCTAACTGAAAGGCCAAATTTCAGAAACTTAGCAATCAAAAGTGATTGACATGATACATATGCTTGATGATGTACAGTAGCTACTGAACAATAAGTTCGACACATACGTCAGCCATATATGAAACTAAATTTAAGTTTCCAATATAATTTTTCCGAGCCACCTGAAACATTAGAACAATTCATAGTATCAGTTAACTAGTAAATATACGAAATTTCCTCAATAACAGCTCTTCTCAGTTAAACACAACAAGAAAGTGAAGTTTTAAGATTATAATTATGGTAAAAGTGCATGTTATATAAAGCACAAACTGATAGGATGGATCAGAAGTACCTCTTCGAGGCTTGAGAAAAGATGATCTGCATTGCATGAAGGATATCATAGGTGTGCTCAACGATTCACACCAATCATGATGGATCCCAAAGTCCTCGTTCATATATTATGGGAATTGTACACTGGAACAAAAGAAATTTCTTTAGCAAATCGTTAAAAGATCAATGAAACACAAACATAACCAAGAAGAAGTTCTGGGAATTCTAGGTATCAACTCTTGTTTTCACAGATGCAATTAACACAGGTAACATCTATCCAACAGTTTACCTTATGAATAAATACCATATAAGCATCAAGTCGACAGAACAACGAGCTTGTGATTGATCTCTTGCAGTTGCAGCGCACAACTAAAACTGTTTCAAAAATTAAGAAACAAACTCAGTCTATCGTCATGGTATTCTTTTCGCATTTTAGATGAAAGAATTTGATCATAACTAGCAAAAAATGCATCTAAAATTTCTCTTTCAGTGTATTAAGGATGCTTGCTGACTGTGTACCTAACTATAAAGTAGCAACCTAGCAATCCTTGAAATTATACATACTGCTAATACTTCATTCATATTTATTTCTATTATAATTATCATCGGTTGATAAATAAAAATCAGCAAAGTTCACATAAAGAGATGATAAGTTCAACAGGAAACTACATGGATCCCGATTCATATTAGATGGAGAATCTTCTGATCGAAAAACTCACACAACAAACTTCTAACCTGAACCGGCTCCTGATCCAAATCACACAACACACAAATATGCTAATGAAAGAGCAGGTTTGTGTCAGGTGTCGTGTCGAGCACAGGATGTATCCTACTGATCAGGATGGAACCCCAGCTATGCCTGAACCTGGTATCAATAATTCCTCAACCCACTTCTACTGACTAGTATAGTGGACGGAAGGGTCGAATCCCACAGAGATGAATGCGCTTTGGGAATTGTGGTGAAATTCTGGAAAGGTTTGGTTAGCTACCACGCTTTGGGTTGAGACTTAATCTAGGCTGGAATTTAAGATGTTACTCTACTGACTAGGAGGCGGGGAGAAAGATGATTGACATGTAGCTGTGTACGTGGAAAGCGGGGAGCATAGGTTTCAGGAAATATATGGAAAGTACGAGTTTACTATAAAAGGCTAAACGGAATATCAGAGGAAAAGAGGTAGTTAGGTGACTAGGCCTACAGATCTGAAAAGTGACAGCTGAAAAGTAAATGACAAAAGTAAAAAGTGGTTAAAAAGCAAAAGTGGTCCAAAAGTTGGATGGAGATGTTATCTTCTTCAACATGAATCAAATCAGATCAGCGAATCCAGAATTATCACCATAGAAACACAGATTAACAACTTCATGAACACAGATCTACAATTAAAACCTCAAATCAAAAGATCAAATACCGAAACTGCAACTAAACTTACTGGGTGACATGCAATGTGGCAGAAACTACGTAAACTAGGCTTTCACATTTAACAATTTCAGATCTAAAATCTAACAGCTATCTAGACTTGCAAACTCAGGCAGATTAACTATAAAAATGAAAACATGCGATTCAACACTAGAAATTACTGTAACTACTGGATTTAAGCTATCTAGGCAGAAAAGAACGAGATCAAACAAGAACCGATGCACAAAAACAACTTCATATCATAGAAACGTTTGGATCACAACTAAGACTGCAAAGTAAGTAAATATTGAAAGTGCAACAAATCCAACGTAAGAAAACAAAGTACGATTAACTAAGAAAGCAAATAAAGATTGTTTGTCACTCCGGGCGATGAAACGGTTAACACTACGAAACACGCTGACTGGAACGAAAGGATGTGGAACTCTGGCGAACTGATGAGCTTCAGGTGACCATGGCTGTCGGCGAGGAACGAGAATATGAAGGATAATGCTGAAGGATTGATCTACCGAAGAGAGATTGCTAACTAAGCATAGAAGTTGATGAACTAATTGCTCTCTCTTTTTTTCTCTCTCTAAGTGGCTTCCTTTTATAGGGAGACCTCCCTTGATTTTTAGGGTAGACTTCAAACATGAAATGACTCTTCTGCCCCCTTGCTTGCGGCTGATCTTCTCAGCTATCCTTCTTCTCCATCTCGAGCCTTTTTGGCATGCATACTAGTCAGGATAGCAACATCCTGACGCCCTTCTCACCTGAATTCTCCTAACATTCTCATACTGGCTAGAACAGTTCCCTGCACACTTTAGCAACTGTTTTGCAGATATATTCCAATTATGCACATTATACTGACCAGTACCCAAGGCCTAGAATACGACTTATCAAACTGCTCACACTTACCACATGCGTGTCCTCAAGCGTGAAGAACAACAAAAGAAGTAAGTCGAATTCTAGCTTGGTTAGTCCCCTGACCGACTCTATCCTAACCTAGACCCTAAACTATGGCGCAAAGAAAAAAACACATAAACACGGACACATACACGTAAACAGAACTAGACACACTTAAACACATTAACACAACTCAATTGGGCTATATTTTCAACCATCTCTCCCCTTGGGATCAGGTGCAATCCGACTTAGACAGCCTTGAATTTCCGCCGCCCCCTCCTTTCCTTCCCAATCAGTACATCCGCTTGTCAATATCACCCATACTCGTGGCTTAACACTAGATTCTCTTAGTCACTCACTCCTCACTGGGGATGTTAGGACTGTATTCTCTCATAGCGCTGAACCACAGATGTTTCGGACTTAGATCTCACGTGCGGCTACTGAAGGTCTTTTAGGCTTGTAACGGGGCTATTGGGTTATAGTGTTTGGGGTGGTTGTTCCTAAGGCTCTAAGGTTCAAAAACCATCACTTTATTCTGATGCGGGGGAACTGTGTGCGCTCAGGCTTTCGGCTGCCACTTCTGTTTGGCTGGACTTTTTCCGAAGTTGCTTCCCAACTGGTCAGTAGCTTTTTGTGGCTTTGCCACCCTTATTCCTTCTCATTCTTTTTGTGGTCAAGTGTTTTCGACCATTTTCTTCACATTTTTCTTCTTTCCTTCTTATTATTTTATTTTTTGGGCCTGGAATGACTTCCTGGTCGATTTTCTCCCTGCTTCTCAATTCTTTTCGCTCCAGTTGGTTTCTTTATTGTATGTCCTTCTGGCCAGCTGCCTCCTTGCCTTATGCCTTGTACACACATAATTCCAGGGGCTAGGGGTTATATCTGGGTATATATGGCTAGAAAGTGGGGTTCTAAGGGTTGGAATATATATATTGGGGGGGTTCCTACTGCCTTCAGTGTTGCTACACGCAGTCACTTTACCCTAGGCACCTTGTGGCAGCCACTCTTTTCTTTTCTGAATTAGTGGAAAGTGGTTCCACTTTAGGCTTTTAACTCAAATTATAAGAGGGCTTTTGTGTTTTGGCTCTAAGTGTGGGATTTTCTCTCATACTCGCATCATCTATACTGACTAGGAGATACTAAGGGGGGAGTTTCCATTTTCCAGCATGTCCTATCTCCCTCAATTCCCCTCACCGTCACTTCGAGACAGTTGAGTTTTAAGCCCAATCAAATAAAAAATCTAGACCTAGACAATACACAAACACTTAAACACAGATAACACATATGTAAACATGTCATATTGGACAGTGCATTCCCCCCTCCCACTTCACAAGTGTCTGCCCTCAGATGAGACTGTGAAGTGGAAAAAGGTAATGGCCAGTATAGCTGACACACAGACATACCAAAACACAACAAGACATACTTATACTAAAAACTTCTCACACTTAGACTATATAATAGGCTAAGTGGGAGAGTTTAAAATCTAAACAGAAACCATCAAACCTAAACATATATATACAACAAACTCCTTACACTTAGACTATATAATAGGCTAAGTGTGAGTTGACATGCATACGAAAAAGAAAACAGAAAACACATGCGCCAAAAATGGTAAACTCTTTACTTTTCACACTTAGACTATTGTGTAGGCTAAGTTTTATGAAAGGGGTTTGCTCACGTACTACACAGATTATACTACCTAAAAACACAGCAAAACACAATTAAAATACGAAAAACTAAAAACTGAAAATAAAAAGAAAACTAACTGGTCAGTATGGTTGGTCACTTGTTCCTCCTGCTCCTTCGCGGGGCAGGTTGTGGTGCAGGTGGTTCTTTCGGTTGTTCCTCCTCATTCTCGGACTGCTTGTTCCCAGATTCTGCCGACTCTTCGGCATCTATTTCCTCTTGTTTCTCTTCTTCTGTCTCGGTCCCCATGGGTTCATCATCCTAGCCTCCATGGCCACTCGGTCCAGCTTCTCGTACTAACTTCCCAGCAGCTAACTCTTTCAAGATTCCTTCCATCACGGTAGTCAGGCGAGCCAATTCTGTCCTAGCTTGTCTATTCTCTTCAGCCAACTCCTCCACTGCCTTCTCTAACTTCTCCTCTCTCTGCTCATGATCTTAGGTACCCGGATGTGCTGCTGATCTCCCCGTCGGTATAACTTCTTCTCCCATTGCATAGAAACGCGGTATCCCCTACCTCATGTACACAGTGTTCATTCGGACAAAGAACGGTGTATCAAACAGACCAGGAGGATCCACCATGATCTGGTCGGATAAGTCTTCGGCCTCCGTGATGATGATGTTGTTTCTGACGAACACTCCCAAGATATGGCAGAGAGTGAGGTTTCTCGCTGGGTGGGTGGCAATTAGATGGCATTGGTACGCTGTCTAGAATCCTAGATGTAATTTCCTTCCGCGCTTCGCGCACCACAGAAGGTATAACTCTGTCATTGATGTTCTTACCGCGGAGTTCGACTGCCCCAACAAATTAAAATCCAAATGGAGTTGTACTAGGCGTAGGATTGGGTTATTGAAATGATGGAGCTAGAGAGAGTGGATGCAAATTCCCCAGAGGCTGGGTGAGTTAACTCCTCCCATGCCTCCTGGGGCTCGAAGTCTACGTGTCGACGGGGAATTCCCGTTCCCTGCTCCGCCACTCCGATCCTATCGCCTCCTCCAGACTACACATCCCCAAACGTACTGTCCATTCAATCAGATTCATGCTTATCTCCCCTCCAAACAACCGAAAGCTAATAGAAACCTTGTCCAAATCTGTGGTGACACTAAATCTGAATGTAGTAAAGAACTCCTTTGCTAGCCTAACACTGATATTCGGGTTCCCATTCTCCAACAACCATTCGAATCCTTACACACGCAAATAAGAGAGAAACTGCTCGCGGGCACCCAACTCATCTAAAGAAGGAATACGAAGTACCTTTCCGCTCTTCACTTGCTTACTCCCTTCATCCTTGCTATCGAAAACTTTTTGTAGCTCCTTCGAGTCGAATAGCTTCATCTCCTCCACCAGATCATCAGTAAGGTCCACTGTCCAGCGCCGGTACCTCAGTCTCTCTACCGGGGGATGTACTAGCTCCCGATGATCGTGCGGAAGCTGTTGCTCACTGCACTCCTCATTTTCCAAGGAAATATCGCTGTCCGATTCTGACTCATCACTTACAGCGTATTCGCTATCACTTTGTTCCCTCCGGTGTTCTTGGGCTCGCTGAACTGACTCAGTAATGACTATGCCAGTGTTCACTGTACGTAGCTTCTTGTTGCTGGGCTTCTTCTTCATAAGGGCCTTCCCTTTTCGCTTCCTTTCTTCCTGATATCTAGCTTCCTCTCCATCATCCTCGTCTTTCTCTTCTTCGGGATCCTTCTCAGCTTGTGTCGAAAGTGGATCCTGGGTAGTAGGGCCAGTCTCTCCGCTGGTACGGGCATTGTCAATTCTCTGCTCCTCGTGGCCTACTGACTTGGATGCGAGGTCCAGACCCTCAGCAATCCCGTCAGCCTCTTCACCTTGGCCACTCGGTGTTGGAGAGACCGCTTCGGTTTCCATTGCAGTATCCTCTAGGTCAGTAGCAGGTAAAAACTCCTCCCCAGGTTTTGTGGGAGTAGCCCTTTTCTCATTACTCAAGATCTCCACCGGATCTGCCTCTGTGTTTACCTTTGCTTTACTGGAAGCCCACTTCCCTAAGCATCTTTGCGACACCCTCTTCGGCTTCGGCTGTTCTGCCCTAGGGTTGCCCTTCAACACCAACTTCCTCTTGACTGCCTTCGGTTTAGTCACCGGAGGTGCTACTGGTTTTGGTACCTCCGCTCTTGCTACTATCTCGTCCTGAGCTGTACGTGCCTCATCCGCTCCTGCCTCTTGCCGGGACGTTTCTGACTTGGCTCTTTCTTCTTCTTTCTGTTCTACTGGCTAGTCGTCTCTACCTTCGCTTAATTCCTTCTCGTCATCTCTTTCCTCCCCTCGAGTTACCTCCGCTAACAGTGTTTCGAATTCCTCATCAGTCATGAGACCCTGCTTCTTGGCGGTCTCATTGAGATCTATCTCTTCCCTTGACACTTCTTGGTTCCTTTGCTCCTTGCTTTTCCTCACCTCTCATTCTACTGAGTCAGAATCGTAGGTCAACCTCCATCGAATCACTTTGTTGTGGAGTTTGGGAGGGTTCCGAAGATTCTGGCAGTACGATTACCGATGGAGATTTTCTTTCTGGTGTAATTTCGCCAGATATCGGAATGGAAACAGTAGGTTGTACCGTGGATTGCACATTCGGTTCAGATGGGGCTCCTCTGGTCGCGTCCCCTGCTCCCCCTATTTGACTGAAACCGGCCAACGTAGCTGTCCAGTCCCGATTAGGGTCTTGTAGTCGCAGAAACTCCGCCATGGCGTCTAAAGAAATCATCGTCGGCGCCTGAGGAAGTGGCGCCGGAGATGGCGGGTTCGGAGGTCGCGCTTCCACGGGCGGTTGCGCTTCTGGGGTTTCTTCCCTGCGGTGAGCAGTAGATTTCTCGCCCTTTACTTTCTTCGCCCAGGCTTTCTTTCCCATGGTTTAGATCAACGATTTTCGGTGGAAATGAGGTGTTGGTTTTTTTTTCATTTTTTTCTGTGGAAGGTCGGAAGATTTTGCAGAGAGAAAATTTAGGCGAGGGTTTGTGAAGTGAAAAATGGGAGAGATGGTTCAGTTATGGGGTGGAAAAAGGGTAGTTGGGGTTTGTAACCGGTGATAGGCAGTTCTAGATGGGCTTTGGTTAGTGTGAGGGAAGGTTTAGCTAGCGGTCTCCTAATTGGATGTCGCCCGTCCTATCACTGCACCACGCGCCTCTTTTCAGTCGCTGCCCGCCTACAAAGCTGCAGCAAGCCCCAAATTCAATTCTACCCTAGAGTAGAAACAAAGTAAAAAGGACACTTAAATAAATTGTGGAGTTTCACCAAAATGGTATTCTGATGGTCAGTACGTACTCCCAATTAACATTTGAGGTCCTAAAAAATATTTTTGGGTTTTCTTAAATTAACTAGCATGCAAAGGTTCAAATTAATTAACTACTACATATGTACCATATTTACATCTTCCTTAGGAAAATTGGAATTCTACTTTGCCAGCATATGTACATTACGCTAAAGGAGCTAGCTTAGTAGAATCCCAATCCCTATCCTACCGGTTAGTATGATACCTGAGTATGTGGTTGCAGTGGGATCTCATCCACTACAGCCACATCACTATTGGCCCTAAATACCTTCAGCCTATGCCCATTCACAATAAAAGGTTCAGAGTTAGGAAGACTCCCTGAAATCTCCACTGCTCCATTAGAACGGAGTGCGGTGATGACATAAGGCTCTGTCCATTTCGACTTGAGTTTTCCAGGCATGAGCTTCAACTTCGACTGGAAGAGTAGTACTTTCTGCCCAATATGAAGATCTTTGGTCCTCAGATTCTTGTCGTGCCACAATTTGGCTCGCTCTTTGTACCACATGGCTGAATCAAACGACTCCAATCTGAGTTCCTCTAACTCCTGGAGCTGCAGCTTCCTTTCCTCTTCACAGGCTGTAGCATCCATATTCACTTGTTGTACTGCCCAGTATGCTCGGTGCTCAATTCCCGCTGGTAAGTGGCACATCTTTCCAAAAACGATTCAGTACGGGGGCATTCCTATGGGGGGTTTTGTAGGCTGTGCGATATGCCCATAGAGCATCCTCTAACCTCATACTCCAGCCCTTCCTAGAAGGATTTACGGTCTTCTCCAGAATCTTCTTTATCTCTCAGTTAGAGATCTCTGCCTGCCCGTTCGCTTGCGGGTGGTAGGGGCTTGATAGTCTGTGATGCACACCGTACTTCTTCATCAAGGCTTCGATGGTGCGGTTACAGAAGTGGGTGCCTTGATCGGATATTATGGCCCTTGGTACTCCGAATCGACTGAAAATGTTACTTTTGAGGAACTTGGCTACCTCCCTTGCTTCATACGTTCGTGGCCTTGGACTCTACCCATTTAGAGACGTAGTCAACTGCAACTAAGATATATAAGTTCCCATACGAGGAGAGGAAAGGCCCCATGAAATCCATCCCCCTTATGTCGAACAACTCACAAACAACGATCGGGACTTGCGGCATTTCGTCTCGCGCGGATATTCCACCGGTCAGTTGACAACGCTCACAACTTCTACAAAACTCGTAGGCATCTTTGTTGAGGGTTGGCCAATAAAATCCGCTATCCAGAATCTTTCTCGCCGTCTTCTTGGGACCGAAATGTCCTCCACATGCCAGAGAGTGGCAATGCGTCAATACGTCCCTCTGCTCCCAGTCAGGAACTCATCTTCTTATCACTTGATCGGCTCCTACCCTCCAAAGATACGGGTCGTCCCAAAAGTAGTATTTCGACTCACTCTTGATCTTCATTCTTTGAGCTTTGGTGACGTTCGGCACTTCTGGAAGCTCCCCTAAAATGAGGTAGTTGGCTATGTCCGCATACCATGGCTCCTCCCCTACTTTTTCCTTTCCTCTTTCTGTCACATCCTAGCCAGTAAGCTTCATCACTTCTTCCCAGTCAACTTTTCTGGCGGCGAAAATAACTTCACACAAGTGTTCTTCCGGGAATCGATCTCTCACCTCCTCTATTTCCATCCTGCACTATCATGCTTGATCCGCAACCTTATTCTCAACCCCTTTCTTGTCTTCCACCTCCCAATCGAACTCTTGTAACAAGAGTACCCATCGGATTAAGCGGGGTTTGGATTCTTTCTTGGTAACCAGGTACTTAATGGCTGCATGGTCAGTATAAACGATGACCCTTGACCCCAACAAGTACTGCCGAAACTTCTCGAATGAATAAACCATGGCTAGCATCTCCTTCTCCGTGGTATCATAATTCTTTTGAGCTTGATTCAATGTCTTAGATGCATAAAAGATCACATACCTTTATCCCTCGATCTTCTGACCCAGAACCGCTCCTACTGCATAATCGTTGGCAACACACATCACTTCGAACGGATGATCACAGTCAGGAGCCCGGATAATCGGTGCGGATATTAGCTTTTCCTTGAGCAAGTTGAAAGCAGCCTTGCATTGTTCACCAAAATTGAATTCTACTTCGTTTTGGAGAAGTCTGGTGAGGGGTTGGGCAATTTTGGTGAAGTCTTTAATGAATCGGCGATAAAATCCGGCGTGCCCCAGAAAACCCCTTATTTCCTTATGGTCAGTAAGAAAAGGTAATTTGGAAATGATGTCCACGTTGGCTTGATCCACCTGGATACCCCTCTCTGACACCACATGCCCTAGGATGATGCCCTCTGTGACCATGAAATGGCATTTCTCAAAATTCAAAACTAGGCTCTTCACTCGACACCTCTCCAAGACTACATCCAAATGACAAAGGCATGAGTCGAAAGAGTCTCCGTAGACTGTGAAGTCATCCATGAATATTTTTATACACTCCTCAATTAGATCAGAAAATATGCTCATCATGCATCGCTGAAATGTTCCCGGAGCGTTGCAAAGTCTGAACGGCATGTGTCTGTACGCATAGGTTCCAAACGGGCAGGTGAAGGTAGTTTTATCCTAGTCTTCAGGATTCACGTAAATCTGAAAATACCCGCTGTACCCATCCAAAAAATAAAAGTACTTCTTCCCAGCCAGTTGCTTCAACATCTGATCGATGAACGGTAGGGGGAAGTGGTCTTTCCTGGTCGCGGCGTTCAGCTTGCGGTAGTCTATGCACATCCGCCAACCAGTGACTAGCCTTGTCGGTATCAGCTCATTCCTCTCATTTTGAACCACTTGAATCCCGGACTTCTTGGGGACCATGTGCACAGGGCTGACCCACTCGCTATCGGGCACCGAATAGATAAGCCCTAATGACAACAACTTCAAGATTTCCTTCAATATTTCCTCCCGCATGTTGGGATTCACCTTTCTCTGCGAATCTCGATGTGCCTTCCCCCCTTCTTCTAGCCTAATATGATGCATGCAGACGTCAGGGCTTATTCCCACCAAATCTGTAAGGCTCCATCCAATTGCTTTCATGTTCCTGCCTAGAACGGTCAGTAGCCTTGCTTCTTGCTCCTTTGTCAGGCTGCTGCTTATTATCACCGGATATAAGTAGTCCTCCCCGAGAAAGGCATACTTCAGGGTTGCTGGCAACTTCTTCAATTCAACTTGTGGGAGAAGTGTGTCTGCTGGGAGAGGGTTTCTTGCAGCATCCCCTTCCTTTTCTAATTTTCCCTCTAAGAGTTCATATGTACTGACTGGTAGCTTAGCCCCTGCGGCTCCAATAAATTCTGATTTCTGGCAGAAGTCCTTAATAGCTCCTTCTATCTCTTTATCAGTTAACCCTTGGCTACTGATCAGGTCACACCATGCAGCTGCCTCTACATCAGCCTGCCCATATACATCCAATGCTTGTAGCTTTTCCTGCAATAATTCAGTCTCAAGAAAATCTTGGACTAGAGGGTCAATTACATCCACATAGCATAGATTTTCAGAATCGATAGGCTTTTTCATGGCCTCATTGATATCAAAGGTAAACTTTCCTCCATGAAAATCAATACAAATTGTTCCCTCAGCCATATCTACAATCGTCTTGGCAGTCCTAAGAAATGGCCTTCCTAACAAAATACCGCTAGACTCCCTAACTTCAGACTCACCCATCTTGATCACGTAAAAGTCAGCAGGATAAGTAAAATCATGTACTCTCACCAACGCATTCTCTAACATTCCCTCAGGACTTATACACGACCTATCAGCCAGTTGGATTAATACCCTAGTGCTAGATAACGTTACTCCCTTCAGCCGATTATAAACTGACAATGGCATAACATTTATAGAAGCTCCCAGATCTCACATTGCATGCTCGATTTTTACATCTCCTATAGTTATAGGCAAAGTGAATATACCTGGGTCTGCTCTCTTGGGTGGTAGCTTTTCTTGCACAATTGCTGACGCTATCCCTTCCACCATGATCTTCCCATCCTTCTGGGCTTTCCCGGCTATGAATTCTTTGATAAATTTTCCAAGCGGGGGTAGCTTCACGGCTTGGAGGAATGGTATGGTGATATCCAGCTTCCCAAAAATTGACATGTAATCCACTGGGTTTTCCTTCTTCCTCTTGGTCACGAAACGGTAAGGGAATGGCTTTTTCCCTTTCTCTTCTTCGACCAGCTCCTCGACAGCCTTCCCGGAGTCTTTCTCGGGCACATTCTGGGCTGGAGTTTCCTTCGTCAGTTCTTTTTCCTTAGATGAGTCCACCTTGGGCTGCCTGCTTCCGGTTTCACTGTTCCTCGACGGTTCCTCACTCAAGAAAAATGGATCTTGCATTTGGGGTAGAGGTTTGTGTAGCTCCTCTTCCAAGACAACGTCTCTCAGTAATGTTGCTCCACTTGATTCCCCACTGGACTTCTTCGGTTTGGACCCCTCATAGAAGGTACCGGACCGCAATGTGACCTTGCTCACGTTTGCTTTCTCAGGTACATGGACTGTAGACGGGAGTTTCCCTGAATTTCCTTTTAATTCACCCATCGAACTTGCCAGCTGGGGCAACTGCCTATTCATCATATCAATGTTCACTTTATGCTCCTTCTGGGCATTCTACATCCCCTGCACTACTTTATTATCGGACTGCAACTCACTCTTGATGCCCTGCTGCGAAGCAAGCAATTCTCCCATCATTTCCTCCATAGATCGTCTTGACCTGTTAGGATATTGAGACTGATTTGGCCCTTGGTGCTGGTTATACTGGAATTTTGGTTGGGCTGAAAATTTTGGAAGTTTTGTTGGTTCTGGTTAGGCGTGTACTGGTTATACTGGCCAGGAGGGTTGTACTGGTCTTGGTGATATTGGTTCTGGTTTTGGTTCTGCTGATGTTGTGGACCCTGATTAGGCTGATTCTGGTAATTTTAGAACTGGGTGGTATATAAACAGGGTTCGGGTTCTGGTTTTGTGAGTTATGGTTATGGGTTTGTTGGTTCCTTCCTGACCAGTTGGCTTGGTGGTCAGGATTTGCTGGGCCACGGTTGGGATTCAGGTTCGGGTGGGGGTTGTATTGGTTCTGACCTTGACCTTGGCTCTGATTTTGGTTCCCGTCTCCCCATCGAAAGTTCGGATGGTCCCTCCATGGTGCGTCCCGCTGCCTTCCCTGGATCCAATTCCCATTAGAATTATAGTACCCCGCAGCATTGACTTGCTCCATATTGACGAAATCATAAGGCTGATCATAGCCTGGTCCTTGATTTCCCTGCTCTGTACCCTTGTAGTTCCTAGTTGGGGAAGTGGGTGGTGCGTTCTTCTCGATCGCGAGTGTCTTCTTCAATTCGTCCATTTTCAAATCCATCTTCTGCTCTAACTTGTGCTCCTGGTCAGTAGACAAGGCACTAGTAATCCTTTCTCTGCTGTAACCATCTCTTGAATTGTCGTACTCCTTCTTTGCACTCAATAACTTCCCTAGGACTCTTTTAGCTTCACTGCCCTTAACTGCGTGAAACTTCCTCCTGACGAGGAGTTTGCTAGGTTCTTTGTTGCCTTGTTCATCCCCTCATAAAAGGTATGATGTATTTCTATATCGGCCATACGATGATTCGGACATGCATCCAAGAGGCTCATATATTTCGCCCAATAGTCACTCATGGGTTCATCGTACCATTGTTTCACACTAGTGATCTCTCTCTTCAGCGCGCTCGTCTTAGATGACGGGAAGAATTCACCAAAGAATGCCGACTTGAAATCTGCCCAACTCTCAATGGAATTGGGGGGTAGTCGCATGAACCAGGTGTTAGCCTCCCCTTTTAGAACGAACGGCAAAGCCTTCAATCTATAGTCATCCTCGGTCGCCCCTGCTGGCCTTCTCTGTGCCCTACAAATCTTGCAGAACTCATGAAGGAATTCGTAAGGGCCTTCATAGCTCTTTCCACAGTACGTGGGCAGGATTGCAATAACTTGGGGCTTCACATCACAGGCTGTCTGCCCCGGGGTGACTACTATAGCTTCCGGTGATTCTCCTTCGGTATGCGCATTCAACGTTCCGATCTCTGGATTGTCATCATCGTGGTCAACCATTCTCCTTGGATTGCCTTCCAACTGTAGCCTTGGATTGTCTGGTATTCCTCCTTCTATGGTGTCTTGTTCTTCGTCACTACTCGAACCTAAATTAGACAAAGCTGTCGATAGGCCGGATCGAGTGGTTACGAGTATAGATTCTCGCTGAAGTATCTTCGGTCTCCACTGGTCAAGAGTCGAACTGCTTCTCATAAACTGAAATAAAAAGAAATAGAAAAATTATCCACAATATGTACGCCAAAGTTTCACACACAATAACAGTTAATAATGCCATTCATCCCCGGCAACGGCGCCATTTGAAAGAGCAGGTTTGTGTCAGGTGTCGTGTCGAGCACATGATGTATCCTACTGATCAGGATAGAACCCCAGCTATGCCTGAACCTGGTATCAATAATTCCTCAACCCACTTCTACTGACTAGTATAGTGGACGTAAGGGTCAAATCCCACAGAGATGAATGCGCTTTGGGAATTGTGGTGAAATTCTGGAAAGGTTTGGTTAGCTACCACGCTTTGGGTTGAGACTTAATCTAGGCTGGAATTTAAAATGTTACTCTACTGAGTAGGAGGTGGGAAGAAAGATGATTGACATGTAGCTGTGTGGGAGCATAGGTTTCAGGAAATATATAGAAAGTACGAGTTTACTATAAAAGGCTAAACGGAATATTAGAGGAAAAGAGGTAGTTAGGTGACTAGGCCTACAGATCTGAAAAGTGACAGCTGAAAAGTAAAGGACAAAAGTAAAAAGTGGTTAAAAAGCAAAAGTAGTCCAAAAGTTGGATGGAGATGTTATCTTCTTCAACATGAATCAAATCAGATCAGCGAATCCAGAATTATCACCATAGAAACATAGATTAACAACTTCATGAACACAGATCTACAATTAAAACCTCAAATCAAAAGATCAAATACCGAAACTGCAACTAAACTTACTGGGTGACATGCAAGGTGGAAGAAACTACGTAAACTAGGCTTTTACATTTAACCATTTCAGATCTAAAATCTAACAGCTATCTAGACTTGCAAACTCAGGCAGATTAACTACAGAAATGAAAACATGCGATTCAACACTGGAAATTACCGTAACTACTGGATTTAAGCTATCTAGGCAGAAAAGAACGAGATCAAACAAGAACCGTTGCACAAAAACAACTTCATATCATAGAAACGTTTGGATCACAACTAAGACTGCAAAGTAAGTAAATATTGAAAGTGCAACAAATCCAACGTAAGAAAACAAAGTGCGATTAACTAAGAAAGCAAATAAAGATTGTTTGCCACTCAGGGCGATGAAACTGTTAACACTACGAAACACGCTGACTGGAACAAAAGGATGTGGAACTCCGGCGAACTGATGAGCTTCAGGTGACCATGGCTGTCGGTGAGGAACGAGAATATGAAGGATAATGCTGAAGGATTGATCTACCGAAGAGAGATTGCTAATTAAGCATAGGAGTTGATGAACTAATTGCTCTCTCTTTTTTTTCTCTCTAAGTGGCTTCCTTTTATAGGGAGGCCTCCCTTGATTTTTAGGGTAGACTTCAAACATGAAATGACTCTTTTGCCCCCTTGCTTGCGGCTGATCTTCCCAGCTATCCTTCTTCTCCATCTCGAGCCTTTTTGGCATGCATACTGGTCAGGATAGCAACATCCTGACGCCCTTCTCACCTGAATTCTCCCAACATTTTTATATAGGCTAGAACACTTCCCTGCACACTTTAGCAACTGTTTTGCAGATATATTCTAATTATGCACATTATACTAACCAGTAACCAAGGCCTAGAATACGACTTATCAGCTAACAAGAAGAACAATCAATGCTAACTGGTAATTGTTTTTCCCTATTTATCGTAATGCATCGGTTACTTTTAGTTAGAAAACATATAAATAAAGACAATTGGCTTTTACTCTATGCAAAAAAATCGCATCACCTTTATATATTTACTGTTTTCTTTGCATGCTTTTCACTATAATTTCCTGTTTATTTTCCCTTTAAGGCTCCAACACTTCAATTTCTGCATACAATTGAGAAAACATGCAGAAGATTGAAAGAACTTACCGAGAAGACTAACAGATAAGAAAAGAAGGAAAAGAAATCTTGTTGCAGTTATACCAAGCAGATTAAATTTCTTTTTTACATCTGATAATTTCATTGGTTTTAGGAAAAAATCATCAGCTCCTTTTAAACATTGACAAGAACTGCTGGAAAATCAAAGAAGTACAATTAGGTAGAGGTCAATTTGAATTTCTCTATTAGCACCAAATCCTGGCAAGGAGCTACTGAAAAAATGTACCTGTACAGTTCCACCAATTTTCTGGAGAATTTTGCAAATACCAAGATGGTCAGATCTACAAGCATCAGATAGTGGCTGCAAGGTATTTCAATACAAGATCATTTAGTATTCCTGGACTGTTTTACAATTTAAGTTTTTGAAAACAAATCAAAAAATGATTTTAACATAAAGAAAGATTGATAACATAAGAGAAAGTATTGCAACATTCTAGTATAATGCCATTTACTGGAGATGAAACTTTACTACATGAATGTGAGGCTACAAAATACAGAAATAGTGAGGGAATAGGAAGAGATATGTACGGCAACTTGGTAGCAGAAAACTTGGTAGGAAACAACCATGATCACTTCATAACATATAATCTAGACCTACACATTGATGCTTCATTGTGCAAGGGGTTGGAGAAGGAATCAAGATCATCAAGGCTACAAGGATTCAACCTTTGGGTTTTATTGTTTTAGTTCATATGTTTTCATTGTCTTCGCTTCAATCTATGTTTTTAGCTTATTCTATCACGTGTACTCATAGGATTCTAGGGATGTGTTAGTAATTTTTATTGGTTTATACAATTCCTATTTTTATTTAACATCCGTTTGTTCTTACTTTGTTTCTTCCTTGAGTTAATGGATAAAGTTTCACGCTTGAGTGACACATTCAGTGATGATTTAATATAACTTGCTACATAATCGTGAGAGGAGGTTGGCGAGTTAGATCCACTTAAAAGACACTACAATTAGCTTCCTTTAAAACGACGCTGTTAATTGAGTGAGGACTTTTTAAGGGTATTTTTTTCTTACTTTTTAAGGGTCTTAGGAGCTTTAGGAGTTACGTATTTAGGATTGACAACCCTAATGTTGGTAATCAACGTTTGTATCGCATGAGCATAAACTAGGTGACTCGTTCTATCAAAGTAAGAACTGTGCTAGGGTGTTGTAGTTGGAAATTGTATAACCATAATTGTGAAAACACATCCTTGTGAAAACACATCCCTGGAATTCCCTTATCTCTATACTTTTATCTCCGTGATTTATTTGCAATTAGTTGTTTCTTTGCTTTCAAAAGTTCTTTATTTTCAAAAATTCTCAAAATTTTCGGTTTTTCAAATAGTAATTGAGTTTTAGTAGAGGATAGACAGTCTGTCTTTGTTTTCCCCATGATCGATATCCGGTACTAACCTTTAGCTATACTATTCCTACTTTGTATACTTTCAAGTATTTATAGTGCTAATAAAAAGTGCATCAATGGCGGTCGATCCCTCAATAACTAGTACGTCAGATGCTGTCAGAAAAGCGTAAGTCACTAATTATGGCAACTATGTCCATCACTCACGAACTTACCAACGAAGGCCTCCTATATTTTCCGTTTGAAATTTGAGTATAAATTCGTCACAAAAATTTTTAGTGACCAGCATTTTAAGATACACTAAATAGCCAGTTTTTTTGGTGTATAATATCCTTACATTTCTTAAAGTTCGAGAATGCCTTATAATAACATTTACCTTATCATTACATATAATAATATTGTGTTCGAGAATGTTTTAGTTATTTGATATTGTATAGTACTCCATCTGTCTCTTAAACATAGATCATATTTTTCATTTTTTGAATGTCTCTTGAAAATAGATCAATTCTATTTAAAGAAATATTATCCTCCTCCATCAATAATACTCTAATCACTTTTAGGGCTCGTTCGATGTTGCTAAATGGGCAGAATTGGTGTGAAAATAGGTGAATAATGATGGTTCAGTGTTCCGCAAATTTTTAGGCATGGCCCTCGATATGATTAAGGGCCAACACTGTTGGCCATGACTTTCGGCGTATATAATTATGGCCTCCTACTAGATATTTGAAAACTGCTCCGCTACAGTGCATCAATAATTATGTGTCAGATTAACAATTTGACTTGTGAAGTTTGACATTTTGGTGTTGGCGCTATTTATAGGATTGGGTAGTCGGTGGTTCAAGCCCTCCTTCTAGCGATATTAGACTCAATAAAACTATAATAAAATCTTGGATCTATTTACCCTATCAAACAAAACCTGCCATTTATAATTCTTTTTAAATTATATTCTCTCCTGCCTTATGAAAATATGAGCATTTGAAATGACACAATAATTAATGCACAATAGGTAAAATAAGTAAGTGAAGTAGAAGGGTAGTTAAATAGAGTTAGTAGATAGCGAGATTCATATTATGATTACTGTTTAATGAATTGTAATAGTGGGTCATAGTGATAAAAGTTGTATATTAAACTGATGTATAGAAGTAATGAGATAGGGACAACTTTGTACATATGAAATGCTTATATTTTTATGGGATGGATGAAAATAAAAGTCCATATATTTTTCTGAGAGAGAGTAGTATATACTCCCTCCATCCCATAAAAAAGTACAATGGATATGGCACGAGAATTAAGACAAAATTGATAAAGTAAGAGAGAGGAGAAAATGGTATGGTAAAGTAAGAGATATGAGAAGAATGAGAGTTAAAGTAGTAGTAGTGGATAGTGAGACCTATATTATTAAATTGATATAACCTTCTAAAAATAAAATGCACATATTTTTGTGGAACGAACGAAAATGAAAAGTGCACATATTTTTATAGGACGTAGGGAATATTTTTTTATATTCATGAGGTCGTCCTTCATACAGGGAAAGGTAGAGGAATGTTCAAAGAAATCCACTAACCCATCATCCATCAGAATTTACAACTCGATGTTGAAATTTCCGTCGCACTAATTTTCTTTTGGCAATATGAGTATAATTTATCCGAGAGGTACATCTTTTAAATTCTTTTATGAGGATGAGTTATATTTTCTCAATAGATCACAGCTAAAAACATTTACAGATTTTAATTAGTGATTTTTAACTACCGTAGTCTATGCTCAATCATCAATGAAGATAAAATAAGACTGATTAACTGAATTATTCCCTTCTTTCTCTGTTAACAGTCTTATTTGACATTACCATCTATCCTACCATCTATCATCTATCCTGCCATCTATCCCCTCTAACAGTCTAATTTCATTTTTACCATAATAAAGGGTTTTAATCTATATAAAACTAGATTTAAATACAGAAATGCAGAATAAAATCATACGTAGGGCATTTTTAGGTCATCGTTAGTTTATTTTTAGGTCATTTCTAACAAAGCATGACCTAAAATGATCTTAACATGACATTAAACCCAAATTTTATAATATGACCTAAAACTGCTTAATAATGACCCTACGTGTTTTTGGTTAATTATTGACCATTATATCACTTAATCCTAAGGCCAAGATTTGGTGTGACAACAAATAGAGCAATTGTGTAATTGACAAACGAAAAACGTAAAGAGACAGAATTTACATGGTTCACCAACGTTCTGTTGGCTATATCCACGGGCAAGAACGGAGAACAAATTGTATTATGATGACTGCGGTTACAGATGATAAGTTTTTGTGCCCTACTTCTATACAAATAGGTACAAGAGGCGAACTGAGCTTAATACAACAATTAAGGCCCAAAATAGAAACATATCACAGCGAGGCAAACAGTAAAGATTCAAGGCATCCTAACATTTGGGCTGCATTTCTGGATTTAGATGCATTCTTGTTTGGATCATCTCCCGTAGGTCTAATATTTCATCAATTTATTCCATTCATATTTTAATATAAAATTAATTCTATATATAAGTGAGACTCATATTCCACTAACTTATTCAACATACTTTTCTTTAAACTCGTGCCGAAACTAAATACGACATGTCGGACAAGAGTAATTCACTAATTCAATGACGATAGATTTTCAAAGTATGATAAGTGCAGAGAAGTCTACAAACCCATACATCAAAAATTCTAACTCCGTGTTTAAATTCTCGTCTCATTAATTTTCTTTTTGGCACTGTGAAATATAATTATTGATCCCATAAAATACATCTTTCGTATTATTTGATCAAAATTAATAAACATTTTTTTCAATAATTCACCACCAAAAATATTTACAGTTGTCAACTAATTAATACTCCAATAAGGTAATTAGCGCATATTAACTCTTTACATTTTGAACTTCATTGCCAAATTAAGATATTATCATTGCAATACAACTTATAATTATATTTTCATATTTTATAATTTAAATTGGATAAGGTAATTACCATGTATTGCTATTCGTGCTTGGCGTAAATGGGTGTTGTTAAACCTTTAACAACAATTCTCACCGTAATTATGGGGGATGAATAAAAAATTCTTTAATGTGGAAATAAATAACTTACTAATACTCCTAGTATGGTAGTTCACTTCATGTTACATATGATTATGAACATATCACAAGTACAAAACTAGTGGAACCTTATTCTAAGCATTACTAATAATCTCAATAGTATTGTTATCATTGTTATCATGCAACAATGATATGGAAACATTTGAATCAGTGGCCCAGTTTTCATTTTCATTTCCTGCCATATACGCTTGGTAATTAGGGATCTTCATAGGTTCGATATCACCTTCTAACATCTCCACCACCTTATTCATTAATGGGCGATTGTCTAGTGATAAGGCTAATTTCATGCATAGGTCTAGGGGATAAATTCGAGGATTTACTGGGTCTAACACATGTTTTAAGCCAGGTGTGTGGAAGGATTTCGCCAGGTCCAGGAAAAGAAGAGGACAATCACATGTCCGAGGAAACTGGTGAAGAAGTGAGCATTATGGAGGAAAATTGCAAGACGGAGGAAATCTCAGAGCCGAAGGGTAGAATGGAGATTTCTACGAAGGTTCTAGAAGATTAAGTCCGCGCCTATATAAAGAAGGAAGCATGCATTCTGGAGGGATCTTCTCGGTGGAGGCCTCATTAACAGTCTGTGGCTCGTAGCTCACTTTTCTTTTATATACTTGGGTTCTTTAGAGGGAAATTCGGGTGGTTTGCGTTTTGGGTTCACTTTTTGCTTTCTCGTATTTCAGTTGGGTTGTAACACCGTCCTGTCGAGGGCGAAGAAACAAGTTCCATTTTATTTTTCTCGTATTTTGTGGATTTCACCGAGCTTCGCTGTTCGAAGCTCGGCTGTAAAACCCCGACTTTTTCTACCCTTTTTATTTGTTCTCGTAGTGACATCGTTTGTGCATCTGAAAAATTTTTACCTTTGTTTCGTTAGTAGAGAGAAAAAAATATCATTTTGGGCCTACAACAATTATTCTTTTTCTAACCCAATTTATTTATTCCCAAGCCTAATTCTCTTTGAAACTGTTTCTCTTGGAAGCCCAATTTTAAAAAAAAAGCCCAACGTAAGACCATACACGATATGCTTCAACTCAAATCTCCCCAAATCTTTTATTCAAATCTGTTTTCCTGAGAAATAGGATACGATCAACAACAATTTCAACCATGTTTATATCTAACCACCCCACACGTCTCCCACTTTTTATAAATCCGAGAGAGAGATCCGAGAAGCTTTCAAGTATCAATTGAGAAAGCGACGGTGAATAGCGGCGGCGCCGATTGCCGCTGAGGTAGGAGGGAGAATGCGAATGACGACGAGCCGACGGGGAGAGCAGCGACGACACTGACGGACATAAGAAAAAACGTAACTGGATGACTCCGGACTGGTGCCGACGGTGGAGTTGTGACAGAGGCGACTGCGCGGTGACCAGCCAAGAATTAGAATCGATTAGGCGGCGGCAAATTGTCACGGAGAAAGAGATGAACAACAGCAGCAGCTGTCGCGGTTGCTCATGACGGACAGCAGCCGGAATTGCTGTGCTGGAAGGCGACGGAATTTTGTCGGAGCAGCCAATGGTGCTGTGCAGCAGCGTCAGAGCGATTGATGCGGCTGGAGCACGGCGATGACGACGGCTGAACTGGAGAAGCCGACGGGAAAATCTGGAGAAGTTGCGTCGAGGAGAAAGGGAGAGATAGAGATTGGGGTTTTTCTGATTTGGGAATTTTCAAATGGGAAGAAATTGAGAAGAAGTTCTGACCGTGAGTTTTGGAGAAGTGGGATTTTAATTTACTTTTATTTCTTGTTGGGCCTTTTTAAATAGGTGGGTTAGGGAATTTGGGCTACTCTTTAATAAATGATGGACCAACTTATTGATCTAAGTGTTGGGCTGATGGAGAAGGATGCACAGGCTGCTCTAATTAAATCCGGGAATGTGAAACCAGCCGGACAATTCTTAGTCACGGAAAATTTCAGAATTTCGTAAATATGACCCAGGGGTAAGACTTAACTTCAATGTTGTTTTAATTAAAACTTTTTTTTTAAAGTCTAATTTTTGAGTATTAGGTTCTTTAAAAAAAAAGGCGATTGTTGAATGCTATTGAGAACGGAGCTGATTGACAAGTGAAGGATTTAAGAGAACGAGGTGGGCTTTCTTTTTAAATAAGGGCTATGCCCTAAGTATATTTTTATGTGAAAATAATACGAATATTTGTCATGCCGTGTTTTGTTTTATTCTATGGAACCTATCTGATGTGGCTTTTGCCATCAATGGATAATCGAATTCGGGTCTGTCTAGGGAGCGAGTCCCTATTCAGGCTAGTGTACACCTATGGAGATCGTGAGCCGTCTTTTGGGTCGGCCGGTCTAGTGACTTGGGATGTGGCCACATTCCTTGTCATCAATGGATCAGATATGGGAGATAGCTATGGGAAAATGGTTGATCAACCGAATTTTACAATGGAAATGATTTTAGTGTCTTGGGCGATTTCTAAAGTTAAAACCCCAAGGTCACTCAATGGTGGCATGATAAATACTTTTTATAAAATGTTTTCGGCATGAGTCCACTGAGTGCATCAAGTACTCAGCCCTGCTTTTCTTTTAAAAAATTGCAGGTTGAGCGTGACGGGTGCGGTGGGTGTTGAGCAAGACCGTTGAAGAAATTTAAGTGTGTAGAATGTGTCATGTCTTCACACATGGCATATTCCTTCTCTCAATTGCTTCCGCTGAGTGTTGTTTCTTTTGAGTTCTTGTATCGTTGAGATAGTATTCATTTTTGAGTTGTTGATTGTCGAGATACTCTGATTTTATTCGAGCTATTCCCATTTGTTTCGAGCTATGGTCGGTTTGTGTTATTTTCCCCTTTCTTCCCCGCTTCTTTAATCATCCCCCAGTCGCGATCAACCGTGTTTTCTATCCTTAGAAAATGCGGGCGTGACAAAGTGGTATCAGAGCAATTTTTCTTTCCGCTCTGGACCCGAGAGTCTTATTCAGTCTTAGTCTAGACTTGTTTCGCTAGACTAAAATAATAGTGATAATAATAATAATGATAATAATAATAATTATGCATTGAAGGCTCAACATCCCGCTTCGCCACGCTCAATCAAGAAAGAGGTAATTTATTTTTATGAAAATTTTTATGAGAAAGTTTTCAGGAAAGGAGAAGAGAAACTATGGTTAGGAAAAACAAAGTATGTTTTACAATGGGATATATGATCTATGGTTATGAAAACAAAGTTTGTTTTACAATGGGATAGAAGAGCTATGGTTATGAAAACAAAGTATGTTTTACAATGGGATAGAGGAGCTATGATATATATATGTGGGTGTGTGTTTTGCGAGAAGATGAAAATCTATGGTGATAGAAAGATGTATGTTATGCAATGGGGTGATTTATCTTTTATGAAAAAAAATGATCAATGGAAATACTGTGTTTATGAATTATTCAAAAATTTTTGAGTTTCGAGAAAACTAGTTTTAACTTTTTCGTTTGGAAAATTGAGCTATGGAAGTATGATGATATTTATGTTATGAGGTGCAAAGTATGATGCGTTATTCTATGGAGTGTTTTATACGATGGATGAAAGCTTATGCGAAAGTATATTTTAGTTTGAGTCAAAACTTTTACTTTAAAAGTGAGATTTGGAAATTTTAGGAAAGTATGAAAGAGTTTGAAGAAAGCTTTTGTGTCAAAATTTTATGAATGCAAATGTGAGGTGCGAAAGTGTTTAGCTATGAGATGTGAAAATGTTGTGTGTTTATCTTGTGGTAGATGTTGAGATGAGAGATGATGAAGTATGTGGCGAACATAGAGTGCTTATGTAGGCTAGATCGAATACACGCGAACCGTAGTTTTAAGTTGAGATAATCTATCACTTTCCCGAGTGACGAAAACGAACGAAAATCTGAAAGTTTGGGGAGAACCCCTAATTTGTCAAGGCACAACGAGGCAAGGAGATCGAGAGTGCGAATGGATGCCGGTGGACCATGAAACTTTTCTTGGAATGGCGTGAAACTTTGGTGCCAGCTAGGTGTGAACCATTCGAAGGACGCAAGTAAATTTCGGGACGAAATTTTTGTTAATATGGGTAGATTGTAAAACCCCGACTTTTTCTACCCTTTTTATTTGTTCTCGTAGTGACATCGTTTGTGCATCTGAAAAATTTTTACCTTTGTTTCGTTAGTAGAGAGAAAAAAATATCATTTTGGGCCTACAACAATTATTCTTTTTCTAACCCAATTTATTTATTCCCAAGCCTAATTCTCTTTGAAACTGTTTCTCTTGGAAGCCCAATTTTAAAAAAAAGCCCAACGTAAGACCATACACGATATGCTTCAACTCAAATCTCCCCAAATCTTTTATTCAAATCTGTTTTCCTGAGAAATAGGATACGATCAACAACAATTTCAACCATGTTTATATCTAACCACCCCACACGTCTCCCACTTTTTATAAATCCGAGAGAGAGATCCGAGAAGCTTTCAAGTATCAATTGAGAAAGCGACGGTGAATAGCGGCGGCGCCGATTGCCGCTGAGGTAGGAGGGAGAATGCGAATGACGACGAGCCGACGGGGAGAGCAGCGACAGCAGCGGCTGCTCGGCAGCGACGACACTGACGGACATAAGAAAAAACGTAACTGGATGACTCCGGACTGGTGCCGACGGTGGAGTTGTGACAGAGGCGACTGCGCGGTGACCGGCCAAGAATTAGAATCGATTAGGCGGCGGCAAATTGTCACGGAGAAAGAGATGAACAACAGCAGCAGCTGTCGCGGTTGCTCATGACGGACAGCAGCCGGAATTGCTGTGCTGGAAGGCGACGGAATTTTGTCGGAGCAGCCAATGGTGCTGTGCAGCAGCGTCAGAGCGATTGATGCGGCTGGAGCACGGCGATGACGACGGCTGAACTGGAGAAGCCGACGGGAAAATCTGGAGAAGTTGCGTCGAGGAGAAAGGGAGAGATAGAGATTGGGGTTTTTCTGATTTGGGAATTTTCAAATGGGAAGAAATTGAGAAGAAGTTCTGACCGTGAGTTTTGGAGAAGTGGGATTTTAATTTACTTTTATTTCTTGTTGGGCCTTTTTAAATAGGTGGGTTAGGGAATTTGGGCTACTCTTTAATAAATGATGGACCAACTTATTGATCTAAGTGTTGGGCTGATGGAGAAGGATGCACAGGCTGCTCTAATTAAATCCGGGAATGTGAAACCAGCCGGACAATTCTTAGTCACGGAAAATTTCAGAATTTCGTAAATATGACCCAGGGGTAAGACTTAACTTCAATGTTGTTTTAATTAAAACTTTTTTTTTAAAGTCTAATTTTTGAGTATTAGGTTCTTTAAAAAAAAAGGCGATTTTTGAATGCTATTGAGAACGGAGCTGATTGACAAGTGAAGGATTTAAGAGAACGAGGTGGGCTTTCTTTTTAAATAAGGGCTATGCCCTAAGTATATTTTTATGTGAAAATAATACGAATATTTGTCATGCCGTGTTTTGTTTTATTCTATGGAACCTATCTGATGTGGCTTTTGCCATCAATGGATAATCGAATTCGGGTCTGTCTAGGGAGCGAGTCCCTATTCAGGCTAGTGTACACCTATGGAGATCGTGAGCCGTCTTTTGGGTCGGCCGGTCTAGTGACTTGGGATGTGGCCACATTCCTTGTCATCAATGGATCAGATATGGGAGATAGCTATGGGAAAATGGTTGATCAACCGAATTTTACAATGGAAATGATTTTAGTGTCTTGGGCGATTTCTAAAGTTAAAACCCCAAGGTCACTCAATGGTGGCATGATAAATACTTTTTATAAAATGTTTTCGGCATGAGTCCACTGAGTGCATCAAGTACTCAGCCCTGCTTTTCTTTTAAAAAATTGCAGGTTGAGCGTGACGGGTGCGGTGGGTGTTGAGCAAGACCGTTGAAGAAATTTAAGTGTGTAGAATGTGTCATGTCTTCACACATGGCATATTCCTTCTCTCAATTGCTTCCGCTGAGTGTTGTTTCTTTTGAGTTCTTGTATCGTTGAGATAGTATTCATTTTTGAGTTGTTGATTGTCGAGATACTCTGATTTTATTCGAGCTATTCCCATTTGTTTCGAGCTATGGTCGGTTTGTGTTATTTTCCCCTTTCTTCCCCGCTTCTTTAATCATCCCCCAGTCGCGATCAACCGTGTTTTCTATCCTTAGAAAATGCGGGCGTGACATCGGCCCTCTATTTTTACCGAATATTTCTGTGTTTAATGCAAGTTTAATTTTCTGTCATGTCGTTGATGTTGATCTCTGATTTCACTTCTGTGATTTTCTGGAGTTTGAGTTAGTATACTTGGGTTGGATGCGTTTCGTAAATGTTCTCTGAATCTGTGCAGAGTAATGGCGGGATCGGGTTGATCAGAGTTTGTTGGTGGTTGAATCGGAGGTTTGACTTTGGTATTGTAGCTGAGTTGAGTGGAATCGTTTGAATTCGGTGTTGATCGGTTTAGATCTGTTAGATCGGAAGTTATGGAGTTGATTGAGGTTGTTGTTTGGTTCGGATCGCTTGGATCCGGAGTGGATCAAGCATCCGACGTGAATCTGAGCAGAGTTGGTTTAAATTTATGCCTAGCCTTCGTGTTTTCATTTCATTCCGTCTAGTATATGTAGATCATTGTTATTTCCGGTTTGTTGCAAGTTTCCGATCACCCAACTTTTAAATTCTGTTCGAATCTAGGTACGTGCTCTGTTTTCTCCATCTTCGTGTTTGATTCCGTTAAAAGAATGCACGTCGTTGTTAGTGAGAGTTTCAGTTTGTTATTTGCAGCTTTTCTGCCGTACTTGCTAATTCTGGAATTATGGTCCCCACTGTTATATGTTTTATGTCTGCTTTTATTAGGTAGCCATTTACACGGTATAGGAAGTAAATTTAATATCCCGTAGTCTTGATGATGTTTGATCTCAGCATGTTTACAGTTTCCTAGGTCTAGCGTGTACATTTCTTGCCTAGGTCTAGCCCTTGTCCAGAGTTTCTAAATGCTTTCTTACGTGTCCATCTTCGTGGGATCGACCCCTACTTCTCTATACTAAATCATAGTATTCGGGTTGAGGGATCTTTGAAAGGGAGTGTAGTGTGCCCAACGACAGAGCACTCCGTGTTCTCTTGAGTTCCTAGACCAAGTGATCTAGTGGATTCACAGTACTTTTGCTACACACAGCAGCACAACCTCGAACTTCAAATGGCGCCGTTGCCGGGGATGGATGGCGTAGTTTGTGTTAGTGTTTAGAGTCTTTGGCTTATATAGTTTTGATTTATTTTCTTTCCTTTTATTTGTAGTTTATGAGCAGAGGCTCACGGTCTACCCACTGGAGTAACTTGTCTGGGTGGGAGCAAGGTCAATTCATTTGGCAGGTCAAGGACACTGCCTCCACAGTAACCACCAGATCAGGGTTCACCACGGGAGATACGTTTCCGAGTGGATTTACTAGCGACGAATTTAGGTGTCGTCAGGACGTGAAGATCCGGAGTCACCACCAGAGTCAGAGACAGAGTCAGAAACAGGGGAAACAGAGGAAGTAGTCATGGCACACGTAGTAGACCCAGATCCAGAGATAGGGTCACTAACTGCCCATTTAGATGGAGAGCCAGCATAGGCCATAGTGACGAACCCACGTCAGAGGTCCATTGAGATCAAGACGAATGTGCTCGGCATCTTACCGACATTTTCTGGGCGAAGAAGTGAGTGCCCGTACGAGTTTCTAAATGAATTAAGTAAATTGTACAGCATCCAAAAGAGGTCAAATGATGCGACGGAGGAGGACTACCGTTTGCGCGCAATTCCTTTCACTCTGAAGGGGGAGGCCAACACATGGTTATTACGGTTACCCCCGGATTCTATCCGCACTTGGAGAGACTTTAAATTGGAGTTTTTAGATTATTTCTTTCCATCCAACAAGACGAATGCTTTGAAGAAGGAGATAGTGGAGTGCAAAAAGGACTATGACGAGTCATTGAGCCAATACTGGGCAAGGTTCAAAGGATTGTTGGACACATGCCCGAATCACCAGATGATAGAGGCAGAGACCTATTCTTTGTTTTATGAAGGAGCGACTCCTGAGTCGAAGGACTTGATGAATTCCTCCAGCGGAGGGAATTTTACACGGAAGAGAGGAAGTGAGGCACGAGAGATTTTTGGGAAATTGATAGATGCAAAGAAGGCATATGATAGTCCAAGGAATGCTGTGAGAAGAGGTTCTGCGAATGCACTGAGAGAACAAGATGATGATAAGGTGGAGGCAAGGATAGATAGACTCGAGAAGGCTCTTTTGAATGCTATCGAGAAAACTAATTCGCCAGCGCCACCGGAGAAGGAGAAACTGCCTGGTCCAGGAGAGTCCCAATTTCAACAATATTACGGATCCCAGGAAGGAGACTACCAGGCCCAGGTGAATTCGATGGGGAGTTGGAATCCCGATGGAAGTTGGAACCCCTGGAGACAAAGAGATGCACCCTGGAGGAATCATCCAAATTTTAAATGGTCTGATAACAAACAGAGCCAGCCAGCACCACAACAGAGTATACAGTTTGCACCTCAGCCCGAGAGGTAGGGCAACTGGAGGAATCATGAAGGGCCAGGCAATTGGAACAATCGGAACCAGGGAGATCACTCGAACTGGGGAAACAGGAATTAAAACCATCAGGGGAACTCTTATGTGCCACCACACCAAAGGAATTTCCAAACCACCTACCCAGGTCAAGGAATTGTCCCCCGACCCAAGGAAGTGGAGCAAACCAAAATGCAGGACCCGGCCCCAGTCAGCCGAGTTCTAAGCCACCAAGGAATCTTGATGAAATGGTGCACGAACTCATCAGTTCTCAGCAGCACATGCAGAACAACTTACAGTCGAACAATGACGTAGTCCACATGCTTCAGGATGCTCAGCAAGAACAAAAGGCAACAATGGATATGTTAGCAAGACAGCTGTCACATATTGCTTTCCTTGAGTGACATGCGAGGTAATGAGGGTAAAATTCCTGCCTCAGTAAAATCGCCTGACAGGGCCAATATTAGCCAAATTACCTTGAGGTCTGGGAAGGGGTACGAAGGCCAAGCAATGAGACCGAAGGAAGTCAAAGATTCCACCGTGGGCAAGGAGACAGGGGGTATAACCTCTAGACCAAGGAACTTGGCTGCAAACAATCCCATGATTAGAGATGAACTCAGGGCAGGAGATTTGGAGAAACCCTTGCTAAGACCAATTGAACCATTCTTCCTTGATCCAGAGCCGGAGTTGGGAAGTGAGGCAATAGGAAAGGAAACTGGAGAGCTCTCAGCTGAAAGTTCCACAGGAGCGGGGAAGCGACTGAAACCCTTCCCAAGCCGGGGGGAGGCCAAGAAAAAAAAGAAGAGCCGGTAGATTTCATGGATATTTTTGGAAAGTTGGAAATCAATCTACCATTTTTACATGCTCTGAAATTGCCAGTGTTTAGCAAGTTCATCAAGGAATTTATAGTTGGTAAGGCGAGACCTAGTGGAAAAATTCTTACAGGCGAGAATGTTTCCGCGGTAATTCAGAAGCAGAGGATGCCTTCGAAATGCAATGATCCAGGTATGTTTACTTTGCCCATCTCTATTGGTGATGTAAAAATTGAGCATGCTATGTTTGATTTAGGGGCTTCGATAAATGTTTTACCGCTTTCCATTTACAAGAAACTGGTAGGAATAAGTATGGTAGATACGAAAGTAGTGATCCAGCTAGCGGATAGGTCGTGTATCTGCCCTGAAGGAGTGCTTGAGAATGTGATAGTCAGAGTACATGATTTCTTGTACCCAGCTGATTTTCATGTGATAAGGATGAGCGATAATGAGTCTGCAGAGTCTGGCGAAGTACTTTTAGGGAGACCTTTCCTACGTACCGCTAAGACTATCATTGATGTCTTTGATGGCACCATTTGCCTTGATTACAATGGGGAGAAATATACATTCAGCATAGATGAGGCAATGAAGAAACCTCTTGACGTTGAAAATTTGCATGCTATAGATGTTATTAACTCCTTGGTCCAGGAATATCTTGAGACCGAATTAATGCAGGAGTAGATTGCGAATTCTGAGATGAGTCATGCTATTGATAGAGAAGTAGTCGGGTGGTGTCAAGCTATGAACACGAGTGAGTAATCAGATGAGGAGCTAGCCGAAGCAATTCTGGAATTCTGCATGAACCCGGAGCTAGCTAGATCAAGAAAGACACCTTATGTGGCGAGCAAGGAAAGTTCTACTAAGTCTACGAAGGGAATAACAACTGAGTCGACAGAGAAAATCCCTTACCCCAGGAAAAAGATGTTCCCAAGAAAGAACTCAAAACATTTCCACCAGGTCTCAGGTATGCATATCTAGAGGAGAGTGAAACTTTCCCTGTGAATATTAACAGCAGCTTGACCGAGGGACAAGAAGAGGAACTGCTGAAAGTAATTCAGAGAAACAAGAAGGCTATTGGGTGGACACTCTCTGACTTGGTAGGAATCAGTCCAGATCTGTGCATGCATCACATTCGGCTAGAAGAGGGAGCAAAAGCCTGCAGAGATCCTCAACGCAAATTGAATCCTAACATGAGGGAGGAGGTGCTGAAGGAAGTGTTGAACCTACTCTCCCTAGGAATCATTTATTCCATACCAGACAGTGAATGGGTGAGTCCAGTGCATATGGTACCAAAGAAGTTAGGAATACAGGTGGTCAAGAATGACAAGAATGAGTTGGTGCCCACCCGACTAGTTACTGGGTGGAGGATGTGCATTGACTATAGGAAGTTAAATGAAGCGACCAAGAAAGACCATTTCCCTCTGCCTTTTATCGACCAGATGCTGGAGAGGTTGGCGGGCAAGCAATACTTTTGTTTCCTTGACGGGTACAATGGATACTTTCAAATCTATGTGGATCCCGAAGACCAGGAGAAGACTACTTTCACGTGTCCCTTCGGAACGTATGCTTACAGAAGGATGTCGTTTGGTCTGTGCAATGCGCCAGGCACTTTTCAGCGGTGTATGATGAGTATCTTCTCGGATCTCCTAGAGGATTGCATTGAGATTTTTATGGACGACTTCACTGTGTACGGGAATTCATTTGACTCATGTTTGGCAAGTTTGGATATAGTGTTGAAGAGGTGCCAGGAAAAGCATTTGGTTTTGAATTTCGAGAAATGCCACTTTATGGTCCCAGAAGGAATTGTCCTAGGGTGTGTGGTATCAGAAAGAGGTATATAGGTAGACCAAGCAAAGATTGTTGTGATCTCAAAGCTGCCTTACCCGACAAATCTCAAAGCTGCCTTACCCGACAAATCAGAAAGTAAGAGGATTCCTAGGGCATGCTGGATTCTATAGGAGGTTCATAAAGGATTTCGCAAAGATTGCTCAGCCACTCACTCACTTGTTGCATAACGATGTTGATTTTGTTTTCGATGAAGAGTGCAAAAATGCTTTTCAGCTGTTGAAGGATAGACTAGTATCTGCTCCTATTATTAGAGCGCCCGACTGGAATCTACCCTTTGAAATAATGTACGACGCGAGTGATTATGCAGTAGGGGCAGTGCTAGGTCAAAGAGTCGATGGGAAAAGCTATGTGATCTTTTATGCTTCGAAAACGCTCAATCAAGCCCAGAAGACTACGACACCACTGAAAAGGAAATGCTGGCGGTAGTATACTCATTTGAGAAGTTTCGCCCGTACTTGCTGGGGTCTAAGGTGATAGTTTTCAAGGATCACGCAGCTATTAAGTACCTGCTGGCGAAGAAGGAGTCCAAACCCAGATTAATCCGTTGGGGGTTACTGTTACATGAATTTGATTGGGAGGTCAAGGACAAGAAGGGAACAGAGAACAAGGTGGCTGACCACTTGAGTCGAATTTTCCAAGGGGAGGCCGAGGAAGCAATATCAGATGCATTCCCCGAGGAATATTTGTATTATCTGGAAGGTTCGCCTAGACCTATCAGTTGGAAAGAGATAATGGCAGTGACGGGTCCAGGAGATGCTGAAAAAGGAAAATGCCAGATAAATGCTAAGCCGTGGTTCGCAGACTTAGCAAATTACTTGGTTACCAGAGAAGTGCCCAGTTCCTAAGAAATTTCTCGGGCCCAGAAGATGAAATTGAAAAGCGAAGCCAAGTACTATTTTTGGGATGACACGTATCTATGGAGGATGAGAGCTGACCAAGTAATTAGGAGATGTATTCCAGAGTGGGAACAAAGGGATGTGCTGAATCATTGCCACGCTCTAGCGTGTGGAGGTCACTTTGGACCGAGGAAGACCGCGAGGAAGGTGTTAGACAGCGGGTTTTACTGGCCTACATTGCATAAGGATGCGTTCGAATTCTGTCAGAATTGGGAAAGGTGTCAACAGACTGGGGGAATCTCCAAAAGAGATGAAATGCCGCAAGTCCCTGTGATCGTTTGTGATATTTTCGACGTCTGGGGAATGGACTTCATGGGTCCATTTCCACCTTCATATGGGAAGTCATACATACTTGTGGTGGTGGATTATGTTTCGAAATAGATAGAGGCCAAGGCTACTACCTCTTGTGAAGCCGGTGAGGTGGCCAAATTCCTTAAGTGTAAAATTTTTGGTAGGTATGGAGTGCCTAGGGCTCTTATTTCAGATCAAGGAACTCACTTCCGGAACCGAACGATTGATGCTTTGATGAAAAAAAGAAGTCCACCACAGGTAGTCCACACCATATTGTGGTTGTCCACACCATATTGTGGTTGTCCACACCATATCATCCTCAGTCTAACGACCAGGCGGAAATATCAAATAGGGAGATCAAAGCAATACTAGAGAAGACGGTGAATCCGTCAAGGAAAGACTAGAGTAAGAGGCTTGACGACGCATTATGGGCTTACAGGACAGCATATAAGACGCCTATTGGGATGTCTCCGTACAGGTTAGTGTTCGGCAAGATGTGCCACTTGTCAGTGGGTCTGGAGCACAAGGCATACTGGGCGGTCAAGGAGATTAACATGAATCCTCGAGCTTGTGAGGAAGAGAGGAAATTGCAGCTCCAGGAGTTGGAAGAATTAAGGCTTGAGTCTTACGAGTCCAAGATGTGGTACAAGGAAAAGACCAAGCTCTGGCATGATAAGAATCTCCGGACCAAGGAACTACAAGTTGGGCAGAAAGTTCTCCTGTTCCAGTCCAGGCTTAAGCTAATGCTTGGAGAGCTAAAGTCCAAGTGAATCGGACCATATACTATCGTTGGCCTTTGCGCAAATGGAGCAGTAGAGATCCAAGTAGGCACCTCGAATTATGTGCCTTTCCTTGTCAACGGTCATCTTGTGAAGGTATTTCGGGATAACTCGGAGCTGTGTGTAGTGGACGAAGTGCCTCTACGAGCACTCTCTGATATCGCCTAACCAGTCTAGGAAGGAAGTGTTCTTGAATAAATCCTGGGTCAAGTAAATTGAGAAGTTTTTTATCCATGCCCTGATCCAGGGAATCTCAAGAATACTTGAAAGAAAGTGTAAATATTTAATTGTTTTCCTTAAATCAAGAAAACCCAAACAAATCAGAAAAAATAATCTTCCAAAAATATTTTCGAAATCTCAGGCTCCTAAGGGAATTTTTCTTCATACTGTCATATCCTTGACCTGGGAATCTAGCGTTTCATTTTTAGTTTGATGTTTTTCTAAGTGTGATATTGCAGAGTATTCACATGGGGCAGGGAGTTGAGGAGTAAAATTTTGGATGGAGTTGGCACCGGTGCGAATTTCAAAAGTTAACTTTATGGGGAGGCTATAACCTCCTACAACCGCCTGCAAAACCGTCCTCCCATACCTACAGGCTATAACCGTGCTTTCTCTTTTATTTTCCATATCATACTCACTCTCTACAGGCTATATCCGTGCTTTCTTTAACTCACCGGCGAAGAAGAAAGCTAGAGTGACCCAACCATCCGCCCCGCCCAAGTCTGGCTCCCGCGGGGGCCAGACCCCAAATTGATTCCCCCTAAACCAAGTAACTTTTCAATTTCTATTTTTTCTTTTCTTCTTCATTTTCTGTTTATGTTTGTCTGTGACCAGCATGCTCTATTTTGCATATATATGTTGCACCTTCCCACACTTAGCCCAATCCTTGGTCTAAGTGTGAGAAGGGGTTGTTCTGTTTTTGCATGCTTTGGTTTGTTTGTTGCGCCTTCTCCCACTTAGCCGGTTGTACGGTCTAAGTGTGAGAAGTTTGTTTTATTTTTTGCGCGTTGTTTGTTTTTTTTTGTGTTGTTTGGTCTGTTTTGTGTTGTTCATACTTCCCTATTTCCCCACTTCACTAAGACAGCTTGGGGACAAGCTTGAGTGAAGTGGGAGGGGGAGGGAGTAAGTGCAGTATTTGTTTTTGTAAATAGGAGTCTTAGAGTCTCTAGGTCTAGTGTTTTTGTATGTTGCATGAGCTAGTGAGATAATAAGGCAAGATTCCCTTAGTGAGGGCGATTGAAGATAGGATACATGTCAACTTTGATGCCTTTTTCCTTAATGAACTAAAAGCGGTCTGAATGAAGTAAGGACGATAGAGGACGCCTTAGCTGACCCAGTTGTGAAGCCCCACTATATAAATGTGAGTTATAAGCCTATACACTTTGAGCTAACATGTAAAAATGGGCTGCCACTTGATGCTTAGGAAGTAGAGTATAAAGGAGAAAAAATGGGTTACGGAGGTATAAGTTGGACGAAGTCCAGGAACTGGTGGTATAAGCTGGACGAAGTCCAGGAAAAGGAGGTATAAGCTGGACGAAGTCCAGGGGAAAAAGGGATATATACAGAAAAAAAAAAGAAGATAAAAAATGATGAAAAAAAAATAAGGGAGAAAGCAATCGCAACCTGACCCAGAAAATCAATAAGGAGAAGGAGTAGTAGGAAGGAGAAACTCTCATAACCCGACGCATCAGTGATGTAACTTTAACTTTGGAGCGTTTCGATCCTAACATCCCTGGTGAGGAATGAGTAATCGAGTGAACCTAACTGCTGGGGAATCAATGGGCTATCTTGATGAACTGACAGACCGTTTAGGTAGAAGAGGGAAGGGGGAGGATTTGAAGACTGTAGACGATCAGATAGAACTTAAGCTTGTGGGGACGGTCGCCTAAAAGTTAAAATTTGCACTAAGGTTGAGGGGCGGTATTAGAGGAGCATGTGCGGCTGACCATGGAGAGGCTACACATGAAGACTGATGTGTGCACAACAAACTTAACTCATCCAAAGCCGCTGAGGTGGTGGAGACTCCAGCTCACACCAAGGACCACTCTCGTACGTGGAGAGACGTGGTGGCAGAAGTTGCTTGCAAGCAGTTTCCTAATTTACCGTTTTATTTGGATAGTCTATAAAAGCTAATGAGGTAGACTCTTCTGGAGTGATGAAAATATATATGTAATCCTTTGAGTTGTCATTATTAATGAAGAACATCTTTTCAATTTGTGCTACATTATCTACATGAGTTTCACTTGTTTTTGCTTTAATACCCTACATATATATTCATTAATTAGGTAGTTTGACATAGTATTTGATAGAGGTTTTTTTTAAAAACAAAACTCCTATATGAAAGAGGAAATTACATATAAACTCCTATAGAAAGGAGGAAATAACAACTGATGAAATTACATATAAACTCCTATAGAAAGGAGGAAATAACAACTGATGTCAAGCGGACTCGAACTCGGCACCTCAAACAATAATGTCTAAGCTCCTTGTCTCTAGGCATAGTATTTGATAGAGTTGTGATAGAGGAAGATGTCATCGTTGTTTATGGAAGCATCAACCAGCCAGATGGTGGAATTTTGGTAACCGATATGTTTGACATAGTATTTGATAGAGTTGTGATAGAGTAAGGTGACATTGTTTCGCAGCTGAGTTCGTATATAGAACGGCGGCAGTGGATGGGGTCGCTCTTGAGGCTGAAAGGGATGCTGGTATTGCGAATATCACCACACGCAGAAGGACTGCATTACTTTGCATCAGTAGAATGGAAGAAGAAATGGAGTGAGAGAATCAAAGTAGTGAGGAAGATGATGAGTTTCTGAGTTGTGATCATTCTTGAATGTAAACTAGTGAATCAACAACTGATCATGCACTACATTATCAAATTTGAGTCTTCTACAAATCAATATGAATGTGTACTAGTAAAAATCTAGAAATATATTAATGGAGTAACTATTTTGTGTCGACAATAACAAGATCCAAAATATAGAACAACGATATTTAAAAATGCAGGCCGCCAGAAACGACTTCAGTTATAGACTTGTAGTAAAGGTCAAAACATATCAAAGAAAACGTACTATAATTAAGCATAAAGTTGATGAAAATCTGCCAGCTTCGGCCACACCAAGGCAAAAAAATGACATATCATCGATGAGGGGCAGATATTTATCAGTAGTTTTTGGTATCCCAGCAGTGAACAACATACATCTCACTCTCTCAAAAGAGTTATATTGATTCTCTCTGCAACTCCGTTTTTTTGTGTGTTATTTGTGGAAAATCTCAAAATAGGATTCATATGATCCACTTGATAACAAGGATTGAGAGAGAAGAAGAACTTTATTCATAAAACTTCAATCAATCTACAAAGTCCCTCAAGCTATCTATTTATACAATAGCAAGATATTTTGGTGAAGTAACTAACTCCTAACTAACTTGATCACACTCAATGCTGACTAGACGCTTAGTCACTCCACCAACTGGATGATGAGTCAGCATCCTCAAACTTCATGCTAGCCAAAGCTTCACGTCCTTTCCATCCCATGCATGAACTCTTTTCTTCATTCTTCACTTTTCATCTCATGCATGAACTCTTTTCATCACATTATTTGGGACCGTTCTCTGCATCTCATGATTCCCTTCATCTTTGATGGGGATCGGTGGTGCACACCCGCAAAGCCCTCACGGTTTTGCTCTTGGGGTACTCCCCGAAAGGTCTCATACTAATGAAGTTGGGGTAGGCCATTTATATGCTTGCAACTCTTGTTCATTCTCCAATATGGGATATTGTTTGCGCTCACAATCTTGTAGAAATCCACAAAGTCATTTGAGAAAAACTCCATGTCATTGTTTTTGAGTTTATTCACATTGAAGGCCTGATTCATGGTTTCTTGAGAACTCACGGCTGATTTTTGCAGCTCCATCAACTTCATGGCACATTGAACTTCCTCAAGAGTTATGGTAGTCTCTCTCCCGTATAGCTTGGCAACCTTTAAATGCTCGAACGATTTAGGCAGTGCATTTAGAAGTACTATTGTATTATCTTCATCTCTGAGCTTCGCATCAATGTTATGTTCTCAAGATCGTTTACCATTTTGCCGAACTCATCTAACTGCTCACCTATTGCCTTATCTTCAAGAAACGTGTAGGGATAGAGGTGTTGCTTTATGTACAGTCAAATTGCGAGGAACTTGGTCATATACAAGCCCTCCAATTTCGTTCAAACTCAAGCAGTTGTTGACTCCTTTGATACCTCACGAAGAACCTTCACTGCAGCGCTCAAGATGATTGCATTATGTGCACGATCCATCATGTCCATCCTCTTCGTAACCCTTTGACATTAATCTCTGCATCCGTCATCTCCTTCGGTTCAACTGGACTAATTTCATCAAACAATCCTTGTTGAGTCAACATGGCTTTCACAACCATGGTGCAAATACCTGATCCCTCGATCCATTTCAACTTTAATCTTAAATTCCGTATCTGATAAACACGGATTTTGCATGTTTTTAAGGCCTAGATTTGGCTTATTTTAAATGTCCATCATGCAAATTATGTTCTTAAATTGCATACGTTATACATTTTGGTATTTTGACGTGTTTGTTGATAAATGATAGAAAAAGACAGAAAAATGTGTAAAAAAGCCAAGGTGCAGCCGTCTCTGTTCGAGCCCATTCTGCTAGCGAGTTTGAAGTCCAATAAGTGCTTACTACATACCATTTTCTTTGTTTTCGAAAGAGCTTCGTGTGGGTACCTTGAACATCTAAATCAGAGTTTTGTGGAGAAAGTTATGGTCATTTTACGAATATCGGGCAGTGCAATCAAAATCTGACGGAAATTAGGCGGAAATTAAGGAAGGAAAGAAATTGTTGCCAAAACTCTCCTATTAATTGAAGAATTCGAATTTATCATCTTTCCCATTACTTGAAGGATACTTTTTTTAAACCTTTTCAAGCCTATATATACTCCATAATCTAATTCATAATATTCATCTCAGAGCCTCCAATCCTTCTCCATCTCGACACCTTCTTCCATCCCATCTCAGAGCCTCCAACCCTCTCAACCTCTATACTTCTTCCATCCCATATTTCACATATTATTCTTCCACCTCCCATTGGAGCGGAGCTCTGCAGATCCAGCGGGCAAGAGGAGACTGAAGACTACATCATTCAACCTTGGGTTTTGTTTTGTTTTTCTTCATGTCTAGTACTTTTTGTTATTTTTACTTGTCTATGAGTAGTAAACATCTTTTGTAAAATTTTTGGTTTACAAGCTATGATTTGAGTTATTTATTCAATTGTTTTTCCTGGTTAGCTCTTGTAGTTATTTCAATTTCTCTTGTGCTTATAAATTTGTTTGATTGGTCATCTTATAAATGCATGTGGATTTTACTACAATACTCGGGAGATAAGTAGTTTAATTTGAAAGAAGAGAAGTTGACGTCTTTGCCAATATAATCGAGAGATTTGAGCCTTTGAATGAAGCTAAGTATCTTAGGAGGTTTTAGGAGTTGTTTCCTAAGTTCTAGGAAGGACACTTCGGTTCTAGATAGTAATCTACAAATTGTATGCTTCGGGAGAAGATATAGTTATACATATGTGATAGCTTAGTAAATCTAGAGACCGTAATTCAAGGAAATCCTTTGGATATTAGCTTTTAATCGCGGTTCCTAAAATTCTATATTCCTTAGTCTGCTTTGTATTATTTTTGTTTTATGTTTTCCATTATTTGATTATTTCTTTTCGTCTCTAGATAGTATATGACGTTAATATACTGTTGCAATCTTATTCCTTGTGTTCGATATCCGGTACTGACCTTTAGCTACACTAGATCTATCTTATATACTTGCAAGTATTTTTTAGCACTAATAAATAGTGCATCAGTATCCCAATCCAATGAAAAGGATTTTTCTAAATTGAAGATTTACTCGTCATGTGAACCGTTTGGCAATGATGAGGGCATATAAATAACATGGAAAAACAAGACAAAATACATTTGTGATAAAGACTTTTGCTAAAATAGTTTTACTCTTAACTTGTGTTATGAAGTAGAAATGAATGGAAAACTGATGCAAATTTTAATATAGAGCGCACATGTGAACATGAGTTCAATAACTTAAAGTAAATAAAGTAAGAGAGAGAGAAAAATATGAGAGCGAGTAGAAAAAGTAAGGGAAGAAGGAGACAAAGTGGGTAAAGTATGAAAGAAAAATTTTATTTTTGAAATAAAACTAATTTTCATGGATGAATGGAATATAATTTAGTTCTTCATGGATGAATGGAATATAATTTAGTTAGCCCCTGTAATATCCACACATCTCACTGCAAGCGCTGCAGTACATACACAAGTTATTTTCACTACTAGTGAGAATTCTTTTCAAATAACTCAGAATCCTTTCTATAGCTCAAAAACATGCCAAAACTGTATGAGATGAATTAAATAAATTCATCAATATATTTCACAAGACCATAAAAGTACATAACTAATTAATGACATGGCAATTCACTCTGATAACGAAAAGCAATATACTTGTACAAGTGAGGCCGATTCAAGCATTGTTAATTATCTCAATAATGCAGCTACCATTGTTATCATGCAGCAATGATGTGGAATCATATGAATCTGTATACTACCATTCTTCCCCATTTTTATCCATATAGACCGTTTGTGACGGATAATCATGTCACGACCACAACTCCCTAATATTAGTGAGTGTAGCTATTGCGCAACTAAATTAAACTCATCGGTCATAGGCTCATCATAAAGGAAATGCTTAATTCAAGAAAATTGTCTTGAAGGCAAATGGGTACAACCAAGTCAAAATCAGAGTATTTAGCCAAGGGCAGTTCCTGCTAGACAATGGTTAAACACGCAGCGGAAGGTTCCAAGACGAAGTAATATGTATGAAGACATATTAAATCAGCTACCTATCTACTTATTTATAAGTCTCTCCCCAACACCTCCTCGCTCCGACCACGCTCAACCTGCACGTTAAGAAAAACAAACATGCAGGGTTGAGTATTTGGTATACTCAGTGGGATCATTGCTGAAAACATTTCTCATTTAGTCGTCGGCCATACTTGAGTGAGCGCAGGGTTTTTCTGAAAATAATTCTCGGTCACTAAAACTTTTATCTTTTTATAAGTTTGACTGCGCAGTCACATAACATCTCATGATGTACCATATCTGATCTGGTGTGAACCGAGAATGTGGCCACATTTCACGATGGTCACTGGACCGGTCAACTCTAGCGCTAGCACACGGTCCCTTTTGTGTACACTAGTCCGAGTAGGGTTTGCGGCCCTACTAAGATCCGAATTCGATTTAACTTGCTTGGTATAGCCAACAGATAGGTAATCATAAACAATACATGGCATGACAACTCATTCAAAAATATTCACGTTTTCACATAAAATCACGTTTTGAAATAAAAGCCCACCTTGGTTGCTTAAACTTTCAAGTGAACGTCCCTTGACCTGATTTCACTTGTCGTGCGACGACGCCCCTTTATAAGCAAATAATATACTTAAATTAGGTTTGAGTAATTATTTATTCAATGTGCATGCATTCCTAAGTGTGTGATCATTTTTATTTTCTTCTTCTTAAATCCATGAAATCTTTAATCATTAATTAAATCAAGCGATTTAATTATTTGGGCATTTGCCGGAATATCCGTGCAGTAGTTAAATGCCGCAATTTAAATTTGAATGCCATGACATTAAAATTGTCTACTTTATTTTAAATCGGCAACCATTAGGTCCTATAAACTAAATTTGATGCTTTTGGTTATACTAGTAATTCAGATTGGCCGTTCACTCCGCAATCTATTTTATTTTAGTCTAACGTCCATTTATTTCCCTTGGACTAATTACTAAACGGACTTCCGTTAGTGGAGCCCAAACTAAATAATTGTTGATCTACGTATTAAGAAGCCCGGCACACCTCAGTGGCCCAAAGGATTTAATTTGATGGCCCTAAATCAATTAAAAGTGGCCCACTTCAATTTACCCAAAATGGCCCAACTTAATTTAAATGGTGGTGGCCACATTTCATCTTCATCTTTTTTTTTGTTAACAAGGAAGGCCCAATTCAAATTTTAAAAGGAGACGGCCCAAATGACAAGTACTTAGCTCAATTCAAAGAAAAGAAATACTTCCCTCCGTCGACTCTCTCTCTTTCCTTCTTCTCTTTTTCCCCAATTCAATTTCAAAAATCTCTAATTCACTTCAAAAAACTTAATCGCCCACTCCCCTCTTCTCCCTCTCGTCGACGCCGCAGGGCGGCTGTCCTCGCCGCGCCTCGAGGAGACGCGCCACCGTCTCCGGCGAATCGACACCATCATTCATCGACTCTCGCCGTCTTCTCTTCGGAACCGAGAGATAGGGCCAAAATCGTGCAGCGGCGTCGACGTTTCTCTTGCGGCGAAGTCTCCGATGGAAGAAGGCGTCGCCTCTCCCACTCCACGGCGTCGCTCTTCGATCTACCGCCTTCGCCTGCAGTAGCGTGTACACTGTCCTTTCTCACCCGTCTCCCTTGACACAGATGTGACGCGCCGGTTGTAGCCTCGCCGCCGCCGGCGTCCTGCAGTAGCTCCTCTATCGTGTTACGATCCGAGCTCGTGACTTCCCAATGTTGATCGTAACTTCACTATAATTCCACAATACTCAGCACAATTGCATATACGATTATAAATCGAGCTAAGATTAACTAAAGGAATTGTATTGATCACGATAATGTTCTCGAATACAAATGAAGGTAAGTAAGAGGATAAGGCTACAATAGATCCACGATCTAGAGTAGGAAACAACAATGAACAACAAGGTTATCAACAACTACTAAAATGAGCTAAGACGTCCTTTTATACTCCTTCCGCGTCAAGCATCTTGCGTTGCTTATCATTTGACCACGTCAACTCCACGTCAGCTAATTGCCAGCTGGATAACTAACTCAACCAACTCCATCGCCAGCTGGATAACTGCCTACGAACTCCATATTCCCTCGGCATTTCTCGTTGCATGTATCTCTACGCATGAATGATCATGCATGCAACAATACCTCCCTCTTAAGGTTCCTTGTCCTCAAGGAACCATGGAAAACGTTCCTTAATGGTGTCGGCAAATTCCCAAGAAGCATCCGCAGGGGACTTACCTTTCCAATGGATCAACCACTTTGTCGCAGCTTGGTTGTGGCGCTTGACCATTTTTCTTTCCAAAATAGCTTGTGGAATTGCATCATTGATATGAGAAATGGTAGGTAGATCGGTTGCTGGCCCTGTTGGGGAAGCTGCTGGCTTTAAGAGGGATACATGGAACACATCATGAATGGTGGCCGATGTAGGAAGGTTCAACTTGTAAGCAACCTTCCCTATCCTGTCCACAACTTGATACGGACCAAAGAATTTAGCTTCAAACTTCTGGTGGCGTCCTCTGATCGAGCGCTGTCTATAATCTTGCAACCTCAACCAAACCCAATCACCAATTTGGAATTCCTTATCACTCCTATGACGATCAGCTTGCTTCTTCATCCGATCAGCTGCTTTTAGAATGTTTCGTTTCAGAACAGAGATCATATCTTCCCTATCTCGCAGAGCCAAGTCCACAGCTTCGACTTCTGAGTCTCCAGGTAAATAAGGGACGTATAAGGGCGGTGGGAACCCATATAGAGCCTCGAATGGTGTCATTTGAATGCTAGAATGGTAAGTAGTGTTGTACCAATATTCGGCTAATCCCAACCAATGAGTCCAAGAATGTGGCTTTTCTCCCATAGCGCATCTCAAGTAACATTGGAGGCATCGGTTTACAACCTCAGATTGTCCATCGGTTTCAGGATGATAGGCAGTAGAGTAGAGCAATTCAACCCCCAGTAAGGACATCAGTTCCTTCCAGAATGAGCTAACAAAAATAGCACCTCGATCACTCACAATCTTGGCAGGCATTCCATGAAGTTTGAAAACCGAATCCAGAAATACTTCAGCAACTCTCTTAGCAGTAAATGGATGAGACAGAGCCATAAAATGTGCATATTTACTGAGCCTATCAACCACCACAAATATTGTATCTTTTCCTTGTGAATTTGGTAAGGCCTCAATAAAATCCATAGTAATGTCAGAAAAAATAGCAGCTGGCATAGACAGAGGCTGTAGGAGTCCAGCAGGAGAAGTATTACCAGGTTTATAACGTTGACAAGTAACACAAACCCTCACAAATTCTCAGATATCTTTTCTCATCTTTGGCCAATAACACAGAGCAGAGATTCTCTTGTAGGTTCCCAATACACCAGAGTGACCAGCCATAGCAGATTCATGGAACAAGGATAAGATTTGAGCCTTTAAAAGTAAGTCATTACCAATCACTAGCTTGCCCTTCCTTCTCAATTCTCCATTTACAAAGCTGAATTTAGGATGAGACGCAGAATCCTGTTGTTTTTCTTGTAGTATAAGCTGAATTTGTGGATCACTCTCCCAAGATTCCTTAATTTTTGCAATGAGTTCCAGAGGAATCATAAAGGAAGTTAGAGCAAATATCATGGCTTCAGGCACTCTTGATAAGGCATCAGCTGCTGTGTTCTCACTGCCTTTTTTGTACCTGATCTCATAGTCGAATTGCATAAGCTTAGTCATCCAAGCTTGTTGAGTAGGAGTGGTTAATTTCTGCTCTATTAGATATTTCAGACTTTGATGATCAGTCAAGATGATAAATTTCTTACATTGCAAATAATGGTACCACTTCTTAACTGCCATCAATATAGCTAACAACTCTTTTTCATAAACTGAAAGAACCTGATGTCTTGGTGATAAAGCTCTACTGATGAAAGCTATGGGGTGCCTCTCCTGCATCAGCACAGCTCCTATTCCCACTCCAGAAGCATCTGTTTCAATCACAAATTATTTAGAAAAATCAGGTAAGGCTAAGACAGGGGCAGTTACCATGGCAGTCTTCAATTTCTCAAAAGCCTCCTGAGCTTTTTCAGTCCATCTGAAAGTCGTGTCTTTAGTTAAATCTATCAATGGCCGTGCAATGACCCCATAACCATACACAAATCGCCTGTAGTACCCAGTTAATCCCAGAAAGCCTCTGACATGTTTGATGGATTTTGGTTTAGGCCAATTTTTCACAGCTTCAATTTTTCCCTCATCAGTAGATACTCCCTCTGCAGATATTACATGGCCCAAGTACTCAACTTTTGTACAACCAAATGTACATTTAGATCTCTTGGCTAATAGCTTATGTTCATTCATCAAAGCCATCACAATTTTAAGATGTAATTCATGGTCTTCCATGCTTCGGCTGTAGATTAATATGTCATCAAAAAAAACCAAGATGAATTTCCTCAAGTAATCTCTGAACACAGTGTTCATTAGATTTTGAAAAGTGGCAGGAGCATTGGTTAAACCAAATGGCATCACCACAAATTCATAGTGACCCGAATGTGTTTTGAAAGCTGTTTTATGAATATCCTCTGGTCTCATTCGAACTTGCCAGTACCCAGATCTCAAATCAATCTTAGAAAACCATTTAGCACCACCCAACTCATCCAAAAGCTCCTCTATAACCGGTATTGGATACTTGTCTTTGACTGTAATAGCATTTAAAGCTCTGTAATCAACACACATTCTCCATGAGGAATCTTTCTTCTTAACCAAGACAATAGGACTAGCAAAAGAGCTCCCACTATGCCTTATAACCCCTGAGTTAAGCATTTCAGCAATCATTGTCTCAATCACATCTTTCTGTTTAGCAGCATACTTATAGGGTCTTATGTTGACTGCATCAGAGCCCTCTTTTAGAACAATCTTGTGATCTTGTTCTCGTTGAGGTGGTAAAGTCACTGGTTCCATAAAGATTTTCTCATTTTCCATCAGTATGGAGCTGAGACTTGGCCAAATTTCCTCTGTACTTACTCCATAACAGCATCTAATATCACCATCTATGGAAGGTATCATCTGACTGAGCTTTCTCTCTTCTTCATCCACCTCAGTTTGGTTAAAGACATGTAAACAATGGAGCTGATCATATTTTGGTGACCATAATTCACCTTGCAATTTCACTTTATTTCCACAGACTTCAAACTGCATACTCAATTTATTAAAGTTCCATGTGATCTCACCCAATGTAGATAACCATTCTCCACCCAAAATTAAATCATAAGTCTCCAGAGGAATCAAATAAACCTCTGCATGGAATCGAGACCCTTGCATTTCCCATTCTAGCTTATCACATTTCTGATTACACTGCAATAGTTGGCCATTAGCCACCTCCACAGCCTTGGAATTAACAGTAGTAAGCTGACATTTAATCTTTTTAGCCACTTTAGTACTCAAAAAATTATGAGTGCTCCCTGTGTCAATCAGTATTTTCAAGATTTTCTTATGACAAACACCTCGAATCCTCATCACCTGAGGTCCATCTTTTCCCCAAACCGCATGTAAAGACAGTTGGAGGTCAAGCTGCTCTTCTGTTTCTGTGTCATCCTCATTAATTTCGTGCTCCTCACAGCTTGCTACTCCCTCAAGCTCTATTAATTGTATAACATAAGACTTTCTTTTAGAGCATTGATGATTTGGAGTGAATTTCTCAGTGCACCAAAAACACTCCTTCTTAGCTCTCTTTTCATCTAATTCTTTAGGTGATAGATTTGTACTAGCTCGCACACCTCCTAGGCGATTAGGTTCCTTAATTCCCCCATTCCAAGTATTAGTATTCACTACAGGTTTACTAGTAGATGTTACTGCCATAGATTTACTATTCGAATAATAGCTGCTATTAGGATAAGCATTACTCTGCATTCCTTTAGGTTTAAGTCCCAGAGCCTTCACCGTTAAGTCTTGCAATTTAGCTAGTGAGTAAGCTTCAGCCAAACTCTTAGGTCTAAACATCCTTACTGGCATTTGCAGTTCATCAATGAGTCCAGATAAGAAGAAACTAAGTGCTTGATCCTCTCTAATACCAACTCTAGGATATAGCTCATCAAAAGTATCCATGTATGAGTGTAGCGTACCTTTTTGTTTGAGATTCCTCAGATCTGCAAGCGGATCCTCAAAGGCATGAGCTCCAAAGCGAGCTGCTACGCACGAGATGTAATATCTCCAATCAACAGACGCCTCATCTCCATGTAGAGTCAAAAATCCTCTATGCCATTGGAGAGCTTTTCCTTCCATATGAATTGCTGCTACTTTCACTTTCTCCGCCTCCGGTACCCTTGCTACTTGAAAAAAATATTCAGCTCTCATCATCCAACCTTCAAATCCTTCACCATCAAATTTAGGAAACTCATATCGAGTAGATCTTCCCCAATCTGATTTTCCTTCGCTACTTCCTTCACCATTATCCATTGCTGCGTTGTTTTTCTGATTCTGCAAATTAATCGCAGCAATTGCTTGCCTCAATTCCAAAATTTGGATTTCCTGCTCTTGTATGACTTGATCACGCTCACTTAACTTCTGATCCATCAAATCCGCCATTTTCTTCTCCATTTCAGCGCCTCGCGTCACCGTTCCAGTTTCCGGAGATCGACTGCTCTGAATACCACTTGTTACGATCCGAGCTCGTGACTTCCCAATGTTGATCGTAACTTCACTATAATTCCACAATACTCAGCACAATTGCATATACGATTATAAATCGAGCTAAGATGAACTAAAGGAATTGTATTGATCACGATAATGTTCTCGAATACAAATGAAGGTAAGTAAGAGGATAAGGCTACAATAGATCCACGATCTAGAGTAGGAAACAACAATGAACAACAAGGTTATCAACAACTACTAAAATGAGCTAAGACGTCCTTTTATACTCCTTCCGCGTCAAGCATCTTGCGTTGCTTATCATTTGACCACGTCAACTCCACGTCAGCTAATTGCCAGCTGGATAACTAACTCAACCAACTCCATCGCCAGCTGGATAACTGCCTACGAACTCCATATTCCCTCGGCATTTCTCGTTGCATGTATCTCTACGCATGAATGATCATGCATGCAACATATCGCCGTTGCCGCATGCCGTACCGAGGGGTCCGTACGGCTGCTGCCGCGACATATCGTCGGAGCTGCCCTTCGGCTTCAAAGATAAATCCTTGATCCTACCTAGAGTGTCCACTATAAGGCGGACACGCCCAATAGCCTCGCCCCAGTTTTTGTCCATAGTCCCAAAATTTTGTGTCCGCCACTATAGTGGATACCTCTAATAGCCCCCAAATTCTATAATCAACTTTCATTTTATAATGTTTCAAGTAATTATGAACAAATTTATCGGGCTATACGTAATCTATACGTAATTAGAAGAACACGACAATTAAAATTAAAATTAAAATTAAAATTAAAATTACACACTAAATTAAAATTACACGCTACATTTAATCTAGTACAAATCACTAACATGTTTACACTGCGCCACCATCTCCCCTACGTGCTCACACTTCTTCAATCAAATCGGCCTGCAGTGTGTTATGTGATGTGGTCCTTCGCATATCAGCGAAGCGTTGAATCAAATATCCATTGCTCCGTGGTACGCCCATCTGGATCGACGCGGAGGCAACACCGTGACTTGTACTTGCGCCCTCTTCCGGCGGCCATCGCTCTGCCGCAAAGCCTTCATCTTCTATTATCATATTATGCAATATGATACAGGCTAACATAATATTCGCGACATCATCTTCGTGCCAAACTCGTGTCGGACACCGTATAATAGCCCACCGTGATTGGAGGACACCAAAAGCCCGCTCAACATCCTTCCTAGCACTCTCTTGTTTGCGCGCAAAATATTGTTTCTTCGGTCCAACCGGTTGGCGGACAGTCTTCACGAATACTGGCCACCGCGGATATATCCCATCTGCCCAATAGTAGGCCATACTGTACTGCATACCGTTGGCTACGAAGCTGATTTCTAGACCCTCCCCCCGGCACTCCTCGTTGAAGAGCGGCGATGACTGAAGAACATTGATATCGTTGTTCGAACCTGCCACACCGAAATACGCATGCCAGATCCGCAGACGGTAGTCTGCAACTGCTTCCACAATCATCGTTGGATGTTTGCTTTTGAATCAAGTAGTGAACTGGCCTTTCCATGCAACGGGGCAGTTCCTCCACTCCCAATGCATGCAATCGATGCTTCCTAACATTCTTGGGAACCCGTGCATCGAACCGTGCATATCCTTTAGACGCTGACACTCATCCGGGTTGGGCTTCCGTAGAAACTCCCTACCGAAAATATCCTGGATCCCTTTACAGAACTGCCTAAGCACCGTGAGGCCAGTCGTCTCACCCATCTATAGGTATTCATCGAACATGTTCGCTGGTCCGGCGTAGGCAAGCTGCCGGATTGCAGCGGTGCACTTCTGTTGCGTAGACAGCTCGATCCGGCCAGCCGCATCACGCCGGAGGCTGAAGCATCGGTAACGCTCCGCCAAATTCGTCGCTATATAGTTGAACAGCATTCGCGACATCCTGAATCTCCGGCGGAATATCTCGGGTGGATAACGGGGGTTATCCACAAAGTAATCATCCATTAGATGCTGGTGCGCACCGACGTGGTCTCGTGGGATTGTCCGCCGATGAATAATGGCACGCGGGATCGCATCGTCTGCATTTTCTGCCTCCTCCGCCAAACGGGCCGCTTCCTCCTGGGCGGCCTGGTGTTGCACCTGTTGAATCAGAGCATTCCAGCTGTCTCTCCACAAATTGTTCATTTCCAACCCCAAATTGTAGTGAAAAAAAAAATTTAACATCGGCTATAGCCGCGGCGGTCGGTCCGCCACTATAGGCGCCGCGCCTATAGCCGCGTCTGCCCCCTACCGCCCCCATTTGTGGAGGTTAAATGTGCTTTGTAATCTAGCATGTTGTGACTCCTAGCATGCGGTGTCACTATGTGCTACTATGGCTCATGTTTGAGTTTGAAACAACGAAGAAGAGGGTGGTGATTACCTTCTTGCACTGCTCTGATTCCAGTCTCTAGCCTCAGTTCCTCTCTCCCTCTTTAACTTACTAACTTGAAAGTAATATGTGATGGTGAAGGAAGTAAGGCCGAGGGGTTATCCCTATATAGAGAGTGTGTAACTGAAAGCTGCAAGGCTGCCTGTTAGTGTAGGAAAAGGGGTCCTTAGGCTGCTCCTATGTTGGCTGATTTCCCTGCAACAATGCAGGGCATGTACTTGTGTATTAACTGGAATTACATTCTCATTTGTTGCCTTATTGCAGGGTATCTCAGTCCCTCTGTCTTTTGCTGCAACTCACTGAGCTCTTGGTACATTTTCTGCAGGTGATTGCCCCTGCAAAGTGGTTACTGAACCCTGCAGATTGAGTGCTGCAGATGTGGGGTTCTTCTTTTCTTGTAGCGGCTGGACAAAGGCTGGGAGTGTAGGTTGCTGCACCACTGCAGGCTGCCCCATATGGTGAGTCCTTCCTACTCTTTCTGAAAGGTCCCGCTGCCCATTTCCTCTTTCTATACAACACGCTTTCTTCTCTGACTTGTTTTGCTAGTTTCTCCTATTTATCTTGCTTTAACTGAGGTTTTATATTGTAGGCCTTGGAGGGAATAGCCTATCTCGTAGTTTGGAATCTATCGGTCCAATGGTCGCTCCGGACACAGCGTGGTGCATGGCCTGGCTCGAAGGGAGAGGGAGCCCTTCCCCCCCTTGTTTTTCCCATGTGTATATCTTCCTTTTGTAGGCACAATTGCTTAAAAATATGTAATAGAATCTTTTAGAAAGAACTAAGTTCTTAGTATTTTTCTTGTATCTGCGTATATTGTTCAATTGGAGAAGTTAATAAAAGAACGCGAATTCATTTTAGTTTACTTGTGTATCACTTTAGATTTTTCTTCTTTTGCGAATTAACAACACTACGTGTTTACAAAAAGAAATTAAACACTTCTATTCCGAAGCCCAAAATTAGGAATTAGAATTTATTTGTTCGACTTTATCGTCTTCTACCGGATGACAAAAGGGTGGTCATTACAAATCTGGAATATGCAGATGTTCAACATCACCTTCTATCATATCCAGTACCTTATTCATTGATGGACGATTATTTGGACTCATTTGTATGCACCATAATGCAACAATAATCATCTTCCGAACAATGTTTCTATCATCATTTTCATCAACATTTCCAACGTAATGTCCCTACCTTGGCTCAAGTGGTCGTATATCCAATTTGGGAAATACTTACTAGATTCATCATTGTTTCGTGTCAAGTGTTTTTTTAAGCTCAGCATTTCCATCAACAACATTCCAAAACTATACGCATCAACCTTGTATGACACTCTACCAATACTTCTATTAATAAGTTCAGGAGTAACATACCATATGGTTCCTCTAGCGGTCGTCAATGTCACTGCCTCCTTATTTGTGGCGCATAATTTTGCCAGCCAAAAATCTGATATTTTTGGAACAAAATTATCATCAAGAAGTATATTGTGAGGTTTGATGTCAAAATGTAAGATCCGGAAGTCACAACCATGGTGCAAATACTTAATCCCTCGAGCCACTCCAACTACAATTTTAAATTTCATTTCCCAATCCATTGGTGAAGTTTTTCTCGGTTGAAGATGTGCTTGTCAAGGGAACCATTTGGCATGAAATCAAAAATGAGGGCACGCTTGGATCTTTCAACGCAATATCCAACAAGTTCAACAACATTTACATGATGTATCCTCCCAATAGTTGCTATTTCATTGATGAAGTCTTGCTCATTTGTTCCGGATTTTCCAAGTAATTTGACTGCTACAAGATGGCCACTCCGAAACTTTCCTTTGTAAACAGAACCGAAGCCCCCTTGGCCTAGTTTATCTTCAAAATTCTTAGTCATCTTCTTTATGTCCGAATAAGAACACCTAATTGAAGTGAGTTTATTATCACTTTGTAGGAATGACTCTACTCTCTCAAATAAGGACAAATGCTTTCTTCGAAATTTGTAAATCAAAAACCAGATTATCAAAGGACAAATAATTATTCTTGGTGCCCAGATGATGATACTAGAGATGATGGCTGGAAAAAGAAGAAGAATGCACTTAGTAACACGACCAAAAAACTTGTGCTGAACAGTAAAAGTTAGAAACAAATTCCTTGATTCATTATAAGTATTGACATTTAGAAATGAGTGGAAAACTAATGCAAATAATATCCGTAGGTCCATGATTGGTTTCTCCTTTTCTTTGGGTACAAATCTTAAGAGATGCAAAGATGAAAAAGTTAGTGAGACGTGAATAAAAATGAATTAGTGGAATATGAGGTAATACTATATTTTAAGTAAAAATGAAATGCAGTTTGTATTAGTAGAATGACCAACGAAACTCCTATTACCATACCTGAGAACACGAATTGAGTTGCCAAGGGCGCCATATATCTGTTCCCAACAACTACATCACATACACAACATCATCATATTGTCATCGTCATGGTCATCATTATAATAAGTAATTAAGAGAAATCAAATTAAAGATTCTTACCGGTGTGGATGATATTATAGAGGATTAGCAATACAACTCCAGATCCGATGATGATAATCACAAGGGTATTTAGGGCTCCAGTAAAACAAACTGGAGTTATATGCAAGGACACAAAGTTAATTAGCAACTTTATCCATTGTGTTTGTAGTGAGACGTTAACTAAATTGCGCACCTATAGTTGCCAGACATGTCACGACAAGCACAGCAGATATGCATAACACAATATTTAAGGTGCCAGGATTATAAGAACCCAATATGTTAAAATTCACTAAACTCGGTTGCATTTTATTCGGGTAATATAATAGAGTAAATGTAAATTTTGGTCCTAAATGTATGATCAATACGAATTTGGTCCAAAATATTATCTTTTTGAAAAACAGGTTCATAACAAATGAAATATTTGTCGGAGTGGTCCTTTTTTTTACAGTTCTGTCAAAAAACTAACGGTCATGCCACTGTGCAATTAGCGTTGACCGTTAGTTTTTCGACGGAACCGTAAAAAATTACTACTTTGTCGGAATTTTCATTTTTTATGGACCTATTTTTCAAAAAGTCATTGTCTTAGACCAAATTCGCATTTTGGTCATATGTTTAGGACCAAAATTGACCTATCTTTACTTATTTTAAATTCTTCTTTCAAGAGCTGACTTATACTACAAATTAAGAATACTACAACATAAATTTATACTCCCTCCGTCCCCAAAGATATAAACTTTGGGTCGGGACGAGTTTTAATGCAAAATTGGTAAAGTAAGAGAGAGGTAGAGAGAAAAAGTAAATAAAGTATTATTAGTGGAGAATAAGTCTGTCTCATTAGAGAGAAATGACTTTCCAAAATTGGAAAGAGCATATTCTTGTGGGACAGACTAAAAAGGAAAGAGTGCATGATAAGGCTCATTTCATGCATCGGTGTGGGGGTAAAATGTACGCTACTTGATTGGTTTTATCGCGCAAAACAAGTGTTAAATGTGCAGAAATGCCACTTGACCAAGGCAACAAGGCCAGACTGATCAAGCACGTACAATAGGCGAAAATGGCCAGAAAGCAGGGGAGTTGATCAAGGGGAGTAATCAAGCATCAAGGAGGGGACCGTTGGCTTCCAGAAGAAGGACACATGAGATTATGAGCTGGATGGTGCGCAACATTCTGTTATCAAAGACAACGTTCTAGAAGGGGACACGTGCTGATATATGAGACGCAAGGACGGAGCTGAGTCAGAAAGAGCTACTCTTCCAGTGTCAACTCAAACTGATACCCAGGCAGCGGAATTCAAAGTGGGCTGACCCTAATACCATGAAGGCAGTGCACGCACAGAAGGCAAACATACTCCCAGGAGACCCCCCCCCAATTCGTCTTCCTTCGTGGTAAATAGTCATCGGGTTGAGCCCTACAGAGACAAGGCCGAAGCAGGCACAGTGGAAGAAATTCCACTGATCCTGCTTAATCCAACCCAGTGAGCAGGTAAAAGGAGTGATCGAGTACTCGTGGGTAGTCTGCTTGATCAAGCAACAAATTCATAATCCATTAAACTGATCAAGTGACATCCCAGGGGAACTCGGTCAAATCCTTGGTAGTTAGTGTAAATAGTTTTTCATGTGTTAGTTTTTAATTCTTAGAAATTAAAAGTCGAAAGTAAGGACGAAAACTGATCAAGTGGAACTATTTGAGTTTCATCTGGAATTAATTGTCCACTTGATCAGTACAATTCGAATTTAATTGGTAGTACAGTACTTTCGTTGATTAGGGAAGGTGATGAAAGGACGTACGCAGCCACTCAAACGTGCAGGAAGCGCCAACTGGTGCATTGGACAGAACGTCCTGGAGAGAGAAAGGAAGCGTATCAGAGAAGCTAAGCCAGCTGGCGTTCTGAAAGGACGCGCCTGTATGTGAAAGTCGCAAAGATCGGTATAAAAAGCAGTTTTCAGATCCGGATATCACTTTTAACCAAATCGCCTACAGTACATTCTCTTTGCTCTCCCATACCACTCAAGATTCAAACCCTTGCCCCAAATCATCATCTTCTTCACCAAAATCTACCACCATTACCAGAAATAATGTTTCTTGAACAACTCCCAACTTCATCCTCCTCCTCCAGTTCCGGTGCCGGCAGTGAGGACCGGAGAACCTCGCCCCGAGCCCAAGTAGAAAGCCCTAGCCCATCTTCTCAACCGCCACCGCAAACCAGAGCCGCCGCTCCATCTCCCGAAGTAGATGAAGAATCCCAATGGCGCCTGACCAGAATCCTCTAGAGTATGCCCTCCGAGATGGATATCGCGACAGTTTATGCCACCGTGAAAGCCCGCCTTGGAATATCCCTGTCAAAGGACTGAGCCACAACTTCCACATCCCAAAATCCTCCTCGACCTCCTCCATCTGCCTCCCAAACACAAGCTCCCCTTCGCACCCCTGAACCTACGCCCGTCGTCCCCCTTGTACAGTATAGCGGGGACGAGTCTGAAGAAGAGGGAGGGGCGCAGCCCGCCGCCGTCCTGACGGAAGAAGCACTGTATGTGCCGCCACCACATGCAGAAGGCACGACTGCTCCCAACGCTCCGACGCCACCAAGTGGCGGAGGCTCCAACTCCCCTACTCTCCTAGGGCCGACACAACCGATCGAGCTTGTGCACATTGATGACGATTTTACGGAGGACCTTCTGCTTCCCCCAGCGAAATACTACAAAAAAGGGGGGCAGAATGGACCTTCATTCCTCAGGCAGAGGATGAGTCGGTCCCGAAGACGGAGGAGGAGCCGCTGCGCCACCGGACGCGCAGAATGAAGATCAACACGCTGATAAAGGAGGTGGAGGCCCGGGTGGCCGGCATGCAAAGGGCGGAGGAGGAGCAGGTGGAGAGGCTCCGTGCAGTGCGAAGGCTGTTGGATGAGCCGGAGGAGCCGGAAAACCAAGGAGCCGTTGGGGCGATAAACTAAGAGGCCGGAGAGGCCGAGGCAGTTGAGGACAGCCGTCAGAAGGCTGAAAGGATGCACCCCGCAACCAGGGGCATTAAGATTTCTGATGCAAACCAACCTGCCCCTCCACAAGAAGGAGAAGAGGGCAGTGATACGGAGGGGAGAAAGCTCCGATGGGCTCGGACATTCTGCAGACAACAAGGATGACCTGTCGCGCCCCCAACCATTGACTATTCCAGAAAAACTGTGGTGTTAACCACGGACCTCCTCCAGCGGATGCTGGAATTTGAAAACCCCAAATGGGCTGAGGAGGTCCACCAGAGGGTGACGCCCACGAAGAGGCTGAAGGCCGGTAAGAAACTCCACCAGCCAGCCCTGGAAACTATCCGGGTTGAGGAGAGATTTACCCAGTATATTACTGGGATTGGTTTTGAATGACTGTTGGAGATCGAGGATACCTTCGTGCCCAAGGACCTGGCCAAAGAATTTTTCACGACCTTCCGGTTTACCGGAAGCACAAACTTGGAGGCCGGGAGAGTCTCCTTCCGGGTGTTTAGGCGTGAGCAGACGATGAGCCTGAACGGGCTTTCTGTGAGGATGAGACTCTATACAGAGGCCTAGGTCGCTAGTGGAGAATGGTTCGGGCGCGACATTGGCCTTCCTCAAAGGAAGCGGAGTTTGATCAACAGGCCGTCTGGCAGGCAGTGCGCAACGGACGTGCCCCCTTCTGAGTCTTGAGGAACTCATATTGCTGATCCGGCCCTCCGCCTTGCCCAGGTCTACCTTGCCTGCAATATCCTTGGCCAAGCCAATACACTAGCGATCATTACTCTGGCCGAGCTCTACTTTATGTGGAGCATGAAGGAGCAGAGGAGGGTGCACCTTGGCTACTGGTTGGCCTACTCGATGAATTAGATTGCCACTCGCCCTGCCCGCCACCTCAACGTCTGCCACCTACTTGGAGCCTACTTAATGCGGAATTGGACCCTGGTGCTCCACAGGGACATAGGGCGTCCCAGCCGTTGCCCTAAGCCCGAATTATTTAACTTGGAATTCTCATGCCCAGCTGGTTGCTCAAGCTAGGATTCTGGAGGCGATCCGCCAACAGACCCTTGCCAACCAACCGCCACCTCCCTCTACAAGCTCTCCTCCGTCTCGGCGCCCATCATCCTCCCGGCCACCCTCAGCATCTCCCGGTCAACCTCCAAGGAAGCTTTAAGTACAACCCCCCAGATCTCTACTCATTTCAAGTTTTAAAAAAAAATTAATTTTTATTTATTTTTGGTATGTATAACTGATTTTCTGCTCCACCTCACACTTAGACCTGTGTTGGGTCTAAGTGTGAGAAGTTATGCATGCTCGTTTTGCTATATTTTTCCTATGTGTTTTGTTTGTTGTTTTTCTGTTTTGATAGGCATGTTTGATTGTTGACACTGCCTCACACTTAGACCTGACATGTGAGAAGTTTTCCTTGGTTTCTGTTGTGCCGTTGGCTAACCCTTTTTCCACTGCATCCAGTCCCTCGAGGACAGGTTCATATGTAGTGGGAGGTGGGAGGGTTAGTTCTAGAAAATAAAAGTCATACATGTCAGAAATTTTGAAAACACAAAATATCAGTTAGTAATAAATAGGCAATATGCATGAAATCGGATAAGTGGAAGATTTGATTACTTTGGGAAGAGTTAGAGAAATGAATCAGTATGTTTACATGTAGAAACTTGATTGCAAAAACTTGATCAGTTTGAACGACGCAAGTATGATGGAAATGCTCAATTTTCTTTAAAAAAAACTTACTGTGAAGCCTCTCTACATGTGAGTTATAAGCCAAAGTAGAACACTTTCTACTATTGTTACAAAGGAAAAACTTTTATGAGAGGCTGAATTTTTTATATCTAGGTGAAAATTGCACAAGTAGTAAGGAGTAAAGGCATTAGGACTTAACCAATTTGAGCTTTTTCCTCTTTCGCTCCACGAACCTGCCTCGTCAAGCAAGGCACCCCTTAGTTAACCAAGTTGAGCCCATACACTTTTACCCTTTCTTTGATAACCGAGACCCACATCCATATACTTTTTATAAATACGTGAGGGAAAGGGGTCAGAGAGATTAGTCATTTCAAAGAAAGGCGTAGTACGACAGAAAGTAAAAATAAAAGGGTAGCCAGGTTGAGCGAGTTAGTCAGTCAGGTTAATCAAGTCCAGATATCAAGTCAAAATAAAAAAATTGTTGTTATCGAGAAATGTTTGAGAAAAAGAGGGCAGGAAAAGTTGTAACATGACCCATAAGTCGGAAGTTAGAAAAATAAGCCAAAAGTTCAAGGCTAGAAGTCGTCACTTGACCAAGTAAGATATCTAGTGGCGAAATATATAGTTCAAATCTTTGGTTTCTTGACTCACGTATTTTTTTCTTTTTGCAGTTTATATTTTTTAAACTTAGAACCCCTAGGGCCCTACCTTGATACACCACTACCCTTAAGCCTCATTACACCCGAAACAAGGACCTTAAGGAACTATCTTGTGCAATCTGATTCGAGGTATTAAATTTGTGGCAATACCGAGTGAACAATCCTAACATCTCTGGGGATAAATGAGTGACTGAGTGAATACAACATTGGTTTTTAAATTGAGCAATCTTGACGATCTGACACCTTGATCAAGTAAAAGCAAAAAGGAAGAAACATAAGCTGCTGGCAAATGGATTGACCTTGACCTCGGGTATGATTGTTGGAAACTTATTCGATCTAATGTATCTATGTGAATATGTGTTTTTATTTCGAGTCTTGTTTTCTTTTTTCATTTTCTTTTAATGAGTAAACCATGCCTGAAATTTGCCTTATCTTTTTCCTTTCTTTTTTCTTTATACTTGGGGACAAGTATGTTTTAAGTGTGAGCAGTTTGATAAGGCTCATTTCATGCATCAGTTTTGGGGTAAAATGTACGCTACTTGATCGGTTTTATCGCGCAAAACAAGTGTTAAATGTGCAAAAATGCCACTTGACCAAGGCAACAAGACCAGACTGATCAAGCAAGTACAATAGTCGAAAAAGGCCAGAAAGCAAAGGAGTTGATCAAGGGGAGTAATCAAGCATCAAGGAGGGGACCGCTGGCTTCCAGAAGAAGGACACATGAGGCTATGAGCCGGATGGTGCGCAACATTCTGTTATCAAGGACAACGTTCTAGAAGGGGACACGTGCTGATATATGAGACGCGAGGACGGAGCTGAGTCACGAATCCGTTACAGAAAAGCGTCGTCATTCTAGAAGGAAAGCACGTAGCAATCAATGAGTCGGTCACTCTCAGCATGAGCGAATATTCCATGCCAAGATCGTTATCCAGCTGGAAGTCATGCCAAGCCTATAAATAGAGGATGTGCCACCACGCAAAGCAGATCCAATCCTTTACTTTCCGTCTTTAGTTGAGTTTAGTTTAGCTCTCTAGTCTAGTTTAGTTCTCCAGATAGCTTAGATAAAGTAACGCTTAGTTAGAAAGGGCGATCGAAGGAGCGTTGCAGAATACTTGATATCTGTCGGCGTATTCTTAAGTTTCCCGCCGAGGATCTCCCCGGTTTTACTTGCTTTCGTATTTCCGAAGTGTTAGCTTAGTTTAAATCTCACGTTGTACTGTTCTAAGTTTTAGTTTTAATCAAAGCTGTTTTCGTTTTCATCATTGTGTTTACTGTTTCACGTAGTTAATTTTCATTCCAGTCTGAAATTCACTTGACCCAGTAGTTAAAATTTCCTTGATCAACTTGATCAAAGCTCTAGAGTAAAAATCAATAGTTAAAAACTCCTAAGTTAAAAACTCCCAACCCCCTGTTCACTACTCACACACTTGATACAGTAGCTTCTATGTGGGATCGACCCCGAACTTGCCGCTTTACTGTTAAAGTAGTGAGAAATTGGGAGTTTATAAATTACATTGGTGGCGTGCGATAGCGAGATCAACTTGATCAAATGGTAACGACATTTGCTAACTGATTCATCCGGTTCAGTTATCTCTTCCATATAATTTGAATCTAAGAGAAAAAGCCGCGATCATTAGGCCCGCCAGTGCATATTCTTGAGGGACGGGGGAGTAAAACTTACCAATGAATACAATGTAATTGGCTGATAAAAAACCTTGATGGTAGAAGTCTGCCAATTAAAAATAACATTCGAGACATCAAGATTAGACATGCAGATCAAAAAGAAAAAAAAATGTGTAATAGTCATTAAACCATGAAGTTCGGTCAAAATCCTATAAGTTCTACATAAGAGTTGAAATCGTAAAAAGGCATCCATTTAACAAAAGACATCTTTTGTTGATGTTAAAAATAACCTTGTTTCATTGAAAAGGGAAAATTAAATAAAAGAAAGTACTTATCTTAATGAAACATGTTTTAAACATTATCAAAAGACACATGATTTACAAAATGGGACTATTGAGAAAGACGGGAACTTCGTAACTTATATTTACAATTTCAGACTTTACGAGACTGACCAGCATTTGATCAAAATGACAATTAACTCGAGAACAAAGAAAGTAAAGTTTCTTACAGTTTTGTATCCCTACCCAGGAGGAAGTGAATATGAATAATACTAACAGACCAATAATTCCGATTATGATCGTAACAGGAAGGCTTACCCCTGCAATTATGAAGACTGAAATTTCTTTCAAAAAATTAGTTCTCTTGTGATCTTATAGCCATTATTAATAAATCTTGAGAAAATTGATAAATGACAAAGAAAAATAACCTAGAATGGCCAGAAGAATTAGGAGAAATCCTGCATTAACAGATAAGTAATCATTAAATTAGATAGTTATGATTTATGAACATAATCATTAAAAATGTGAATCCTTACGTGTACGTGGTCCTAATAAGTATAAGAGTTTCTCTGCATTTTCCACAATCAAAAGCATTAGCATTAGCAAATTAAGATTAGCAGTGATGAAACTCAACTAACATTCTTACTTGGTTTCTTACTCCACATTATGACTTGTTCACTGCACCCAGAACCGAAGCAGAGTTCAAATCCATACAAGACAGATTGCTGGATTTCTTCAAATGAGACATTTTTCTTCGAATACTCGAATCCTGGCCACGATGTCATGACTATTAGATCCAATCCACAGGTCTGTGGCACCTCTGAGGCCTTGAGGCACCCGACCTTTACGTATCTAAATCCGGGAGGGGACAAATACGAGGTAAAGTATGGAGTGATGTCTCTAAAGAGGGAAGAATTATGCAATGGATCGGGGCAGCTAATTAAGTTAACCTACTGTTTTAGAACAGAGTTGTAATTGTAGTAAGGTTCCATGGATTTGGAGTGAGGATGAGGAGATAAGGAAGGGATGCAGAGTGTGTCATTGTTTATGGAAGCACCAAGCAGCCTGATGTTGGAGTTTTGGTAGTTGATGGATTTGACATAGTATTAGTGAGAGTTTGGGTGGAGGGAATCTGGCGTTGTTTCAGCCAAAATCATTAATTTCGTTGAGATTATGCAATCCCGATAATTGTGTCTCTTCAACGCTCCGCCCATTATTCACGTCTCCTCTCTCTCCTTTCCCTCCATTCCAACTTTTCGTCTTTCCACTCCACTCAATCGACATTCTTTGAAGCGGCGGAGTAAGCAATTCCTCGTCGGTGTTGACGCGACTCCTCTCCGGCGGTGAAATGAGTTATGTGAAGCGACTGGGGCAAGCGGCAGCAGAGTCATCCGAAGGTGAGCTTTCCAGATGAAAACCCTAGTTTTCAAAAGTGGTGACATTTTTTAGTCATGGGTTTTTGGTTTTTTGTTGATAATAACTATTTTTTCACTCCTTGTTGACATCCAATTTCGTTTTTTTGTATGTATGATTGGCCAAAAACCTAGAACATGTTGAGGAACTCACACTTTTTTTGCGTTTTATTGAGAAACTCAAATGTTTTTTCGGTTGGTTATTTCGTTTTATTAAGAAATCGACACTGATTAGGCCGATTCTTTTTTTCAGATTTTCCGGGGGAAACCTTAAATCTCTTTGTTCGATTTTCTTTTTTTTATTTGCATGGTTAATTATGTTGCAAGGAGTGTACCAAGTAAAATTCGTTTAGTAGAACTCTGAATTTTGGTTGATGTTGTGTTACTAACATTCTGAAGTGTATATGAGCATTTAGTTGTGTGTTGGAAAAGTTATGTTGAAATTTCAAGTGGATTTTGGTTTGTTTTCTTTTAATAAGATCTAGTTGACATCGTTCGACATGAATACCTACTTTCTATTTCGGTTGTTTCTAGGGAAGAATGCATCAAGTTTGGTACTTTGATAAGATCTCGTTGACATTAAAAGTGAAATTGATATTAACAGTCCTTGGTCTCTGATCCTGTTGACATTGACATTTGTATTTAATCTGGTATGTGGACATAAGATGCTGGTGACATTGAAATTGACATGGTATTATCTCTTTGTTTGGCTGATCCTATTGAGTTCAACATTGCTTGATTTGTTGTATATGTTTTCATGCTTGAGTGACAGATTGCCTATGGGTTGTGGAATGTGCTGTTGATATTGTTTTTAGCGTGTCATCTGTTTTAATTTTCATGGTGATAATAACATGTCGGGGTGTTGTTGTGTTTTGTTGCTATGTTGTTATAGGATTTGAATGTTTTTTTTCATTTACGTAACTTATTGATGGTTGCTATTTGATCAACGAAACGTCTAGCAAAAAGAAAAGCAGTAGACGATGGTGAGTCGAGTGGGAAGCAGACTAGACTATCTTGAAAGCCTTCAACATCTGTTGTTGGCGTCCCTGTACAAGCCAAGAGACCTCAGTTGAGGATCAAGAGAACTACTCTTTTTTTCCAGCGCATCCTGAAGTCTTTGAACGAAATACAGAAAACTTCTGTCTGGCAGCTCGGCTTCGGTGTTCTAATTGACTATGATGTGGCCTCTGTTCTAGGAACCTTAGTGTATTGGCTATTAGAGCATTTTGACCACCTACGGTGCAGTCTTATGCTGCCTAATGGTGTTGAGGTAGTTGTTGACACGAAAGATGTCGAGCTTATTTTTTGGTTTCCCAAATGGGGGGATTACATTTGATCGATGTGACAGAAACCCAAGCATCAAATACCTGGAAACCATTCCACTTGATGAGGAGGCTGATATAAATGCTATGCAGACCAAGGTCCTAGATGTGAAGATGCTACAAGAAACTGGGGGAGGGCACTTTTTAAGAAAATATTCCTACTGTTGATGGAAACTGCTCTTATTGAGACCTCCCCTTGTGGCTATGTCAGACCCCGAATTATTGACATTCTCGATGATTTACAGAAGATAAAGAAGCACAATTGGTGTAGGTACTTGCTAGACAATCTGTTACGAACGCGTGAGTTGTGGAAGAAAAACAAGTCCAAAGTTTTCAGCGGGCTAGTAGTTTTCCTAGTGGTATGTCCTTCATTTATTGCATCAATGCCGTCGACTTGTTGATATTTGGTTGACATGGTCTTGTGTGTGAATATGTATCTGTTGTTGACGTGCCTGGACCTTGAGCTTACAATAGTGTTTTTATCTGAATTAGGTTTGTTGTTGACATTTTTTTGAAACGATTTTGTTACTTACTGCAGGCCTTCTACGTCGATCTAGTAGTGCATCGCAGGAGATGTGTGCCACGTGCCATTCCTAGGATATGTTGACATTTTTTTTAAACAATTTTGTTATTTACTGCAGGCCTTCTACGTCGATCGAGTAGTGCATCGCAGGAGATGTGTGCCACTTGCCATTCATAGGATAAAGGACTGGACGTCCGAACGGTTGAAGGAGAGAGAGGAAGAGGAAATGGAAGAAGATGATTTCGGTCTTGGACGAGTGACTTCACAATTGGATAAGAATGAACTGGGTGGTGCGGAAATGACAACAGGAGTGGTGCATCCACCGGCTACTGAAGATGTTATTGAAGAGAGATATGCTTCGGATGAATTGGTGTATATGAGGGGTGTTTGGGGGGCAACCAAACACATAGGTGACGGTTTCAAGATGCTGGCAAAGGAATTGAACCAAGCTCCTCCAGAAATCAGGAATAAGGACAACTTTAGAATAACGTGTGACACTCTCAGGAGGGCGTTTAGACTGGACGAAAAAGACTTTGACCCTTTGCAGTCAATGATGCAGTCGCAGTCTGCCCACTATACTGCAGTGGAAGACTGGTCAGAGTCCTTGAAATCTTTGTTGGACGCGGCTGATGAAATGGATATACCAGAAAACAAAGACGAATACCCAAGCTTCAGCCTTGGGTTTGATTCCAGCCAGGTTAAGTATATATTATACATTATTTGTTGTTTAAAAACACTTCCCAGATAAATATCTGTTGATATACTCAATGAAAGTGTGATTTTTTTTATACATTGTAGGATGATGATGCTTATCACCGTGATTCAGAACGTCAACAGGAGACAGACAATACAACCAATGTTGAAGAGGTTTGATGGCCACCGTTTTTTCTTATTTTTTGGTTTAATTTGATTGCTTACTCAATCATCCTATCTTACTTTCCGTGAAGGGTGATGTGTCGGAGTGCGAGCTAAGGGAGCCATCAGACCTTTTTTTAGTGAGGATGAAGTTGTATCCTAGGACGAGGACAGAGAGAACATTGCTTATTTGGGAGGTGACGGTCTGGATTTTATTACTGGTACTGACATTGGAAAAGAGGTGGGAGTCAAAGAGCCTGTGGCTATTGCGCAAGTAGGAACAGTTGTGAATGAGGAGAATGCACTCGACATGGCTAGTGATATTGCGCGTGATGTTGTGTTCGAGGTATGTAAAACAGCTGAATTAATAATGTTGCCTCTAAGTAGGGGTGTTGACATTTGCCATCAATTAGTGACGTTGTATATTTCCCTATTTTTACTGATGCAACACGATGCAGTAGACGTAGCCGTTTGCTCTACCGTGGAAGCAGTCATTGAACTAGGTGATGCTGCTTTCGAAACACAAACAGTTATGGGGGGCATTGATGCGGGTAAATTACATGTACGTCAAGATGCAGAGATGAATCGTGAAGAGAGCACGTATGCTGAAATACAACCTACTCCAGCATGGAAACTCAGAATGAGAGGGTTCAGCATCAACGCGTATCAGCCCAACATGGACTAGAAAAGAGAGGGATTGTTACCAATTCCTTCTTGCAACACCCTATATGTGGACGTAAGCAAAAAATTGTATTAATTTTTTGTTGGTTTAACCAAAGTGAGCGACTTGAATAACTTATGGTTGAAATCTAGGGATCATGTTATTTACTCCAATGATGTGGTGGAAGTTACTAAACTGAAATTCAGCTCGTTGAAGCCACATGAGGTTGTTGACGCTGAAGTTTGGGCTTCTTATCTGAATGGCAAGGAGGTGTATAAATCAACACAGAAGCCCAACAGACTGTTTGTCACAACGGCTGCGACAGTGAGTGTACTGTTAATATAATGTAAAATTTTTAATTTTTTTTGTCTAATGACAATATGTAACGATTGCAGTCAGATAATGTGGTTGAACGGAGAGCTAGTTGGGAAAAATCGGAAGTTGCAACAACATTCTGTGATGAGATAGATGGTCAATTCAACGGCACTGGAACTTTTGACATCACACAACATGATTTGGTACTTGTTCTCTTGTTTAACCAAAAGCGAACTCCCTGAAAATGAATATTGAAACAATTGTATTGGTATGTGCAGATTTTTTTCCCTATATATTCAAAGAGGCATTACTATTTGGTGTGCTTTTCATTGAAGACTGGGGTTGCGGATGTGCTAGACCATGTGGTGCCCGAGAACGGTATTCTAGATCGGGCTAAATAGGGGAGAGACTTGGATCTACTAGTAAGTTTACTGTGGAAACTGTATTGAAACTTGGATGCATTCGTTGATTTTATGATAAATTAGCGTTAATATTGCTGGTAGTGACATGTTGACCTGTGTTATGACATTTAATTACATCGTTCAGTTGAAGTACGGAAATATGAATGCATACCTTGATTGTATTATCAATTTGTGTTGGTATTTGTTGGTATGGAAATGGTTGGATGTGTTTGACACTTTGTGACACGGAATTGACATGTTGGCATTTTCTGTTGACATTTATCAGGAGATAAATCTGCTGAAATTTGCATATCTGTTGTGTGAGCTTGTGAATTGCAAACTGTGTTGACATTTGCACCTTTGTTTGATCATTGGCTTTTTACATTTGGATTACATTGACATTCCAGTTTGCGAATGGAATTTTGTCTTGACATAATTTTCTTATGGACCAAGGCTGACATAAAGGATCTTACGTCGCCCTTGACCTATTTTGCAGAGGGATTATCTAGGTTTTTATCTCAAGTCAATGGGATTCGACGAACTGTCTGATTTCATAATCAATGAGCGTAGTACGCGCTTGCTGGACTTGCCATGGAAGACAACCCAGGCCACTAATGACTCGGGGGTATTCCTGATGAGACACATGGAGACTTACATGGGTAACCCTGCCAATTTAATGACAATGGGTCTTCAAGGAGTTAGTGTGAGGCTTCTACAGATTCTGAGGGGGAGATATTGCAAGGCCATGCTCCTTGCATCGTTCAACGATTGCAGAGAAAGGTTCTCGTCCTACATTAGTCATTACATCAACGTGACTCTTAACTTCAGAACACATTATGCGAGGCAAGTGAATGGAATGTTGAACATGGCGCCCCACAACGAGCAACACAATCAGCCGGCAAGGAAGAAAAGCAAGTTGAATTGAGTAGATTTGGAATTGACTAGTTGTTTTTTAAATGTTAATGGTAGTTGTTTGGAATTTGGATATTGGTATTTGCTTTTAGATGCTAGTGGTAGTTTTGGGATATTGGTATTTGCATTTTTGGCTTGTGGAGATGTCTTTTTTGTTAAGAGAAGCATCAACATTAGAAATCTCTTTCAATTAATGAAACATGTTATTGATATTCTCTCGGTTTTAATTTCATATTGGTATTTCATTAATTTTTTACCAGGTTTCTCCATTAATTTAAGACATTGAATATAAAAACAGGTCTAGCTTCAAGTCGGCCTCGTCGTATTACTATTAATTTGAAGCTAATTTAAGTAGGGGTGTTGACATTTGGAATGATTGGTTTCAGTATGACAAAGTGTGTATATTTCATTATGACCAGGTTTCATTAATTTGCTGAAAAAATGCATGCATCTCGCCGCATAAATAAAAATAAAGGTGAAATGTGATACTTAAAAATTGTGAATGAAAACTTGAAACTGAAACTATTTGTAGACATATACTGACAGTCAGAAAAAATGGATTAACCTACACTACTATTATCAATGCAGATTAATCCTCAAACCTAAATGCTCCTTGGACATGAACACGAGCAGACAGTAATTCTACAACTAAAATTATGACATAAACAGATGCTGCACTTACATTATTAGCTCGATCTGCCCCGTGATCTTCAAATCAATGAGTTCAGTCTGAGCTAAATCATTTTAATTTGGTCCAAACAATAATCAAATCATACAACTGTATAATACTCATTCCTCTGAAAATCTACCGCTCATATTTCTTTCACTCCAAAAATAACAGCAGCAAGATGTTGTTATGTTCTTGAAAAAAACATGTAACAAATAAACAGTCAAACCAAAAAACCTACATTTTGGACTTTCCTATCTCTCTGCCACAATTCCTTGCATCGTGATGTCCAATTTCTCGACACTTTGCACATCGCCTCTTAGGTTTATTCTGTAGTATGATAGCCTTCTCTACTGCTAATCGAATTCTTCTTCCAGAAGTGCTGTGGGATCCCTTTGTACTGACTACATTAGGAGGGTGCACGCTAACAACATTCGGTCGAGATGACCCGCACAGGTTCTCAATCCTCTGTGCTTTACTCATGGAAGATACTGAAGGTACTGTATCACCGAAGAATTTTTGACTTATTTCTTCCATTCCGTCGAATAATGCAAAAATGTCGTCACCATTGCTCTGTGCTCGTTGAAATAAACGAAAGTATAACGAATGTAGTTTGGTTGCTACAACCCGTTTATCATCTACTTGTGAATCTGCATAAACACAATATCAGTAGTATAGCAATATGATGACATTTGACACGAATCCGACACCAAACGTAATGGGGCATCCGTGGTTGTCTTTTCCAGTGAATGGCCCAAACACCATGCAATACCTATTCAACGAATGTGAGCAAACTGTCAACAAGAACTCAACACAACACCTGAATTGTGAGCCTAATAAAAAAATAAAGAAAATGTCAGACACAAGATACACGTGTGATTACCTGTTTGTTGAGTAGGTAGTATCAAAGGATACAATGTCACCAAACATCTTGTAGTTCTTTCGCGACACAGCGTCACACCAAAAAAAGACTAAGTAACTTTCCATCACTACCTTGCTGGAATTTGTAATGGAAGCCATCACGGGTGTTCTTCTTCTCCTCCATTTAATTTAAAGTATTTGGACATCAGCGCCTTTCACTTCTTATATCAGTAACGGTGCAACCCACAACATCATAGCTGCCCAGGAACTCCTTCAATAAATTGAAAGTCATTGTAGGTCCAATGTTGGCCTTTGTGCAATCCTGCATGAATTTATAATGGATATCCCCAAGGTTACAATTGGATTTCATGTATAAGACAAGCTTTTTATTGACCATCTCGTGATTGTGTTGGTTTACAAAGTTGCTAACAACATAGCAAGGACTGTCGGAATCGGTTGAACACTTCAACGTAAGTTTGACATTGTAATGACATCTGCTAGAACGGCGTCTACGTTTGGTAGAACTACCCTCTTCATCGACATCCCACTTTTCACCTTGCCGGCTGTATACAATAGTCTGCCAGGTTTTGACACCATTTGAGTATTTGTGTCCAAATCTACGATTATCAAAACGGCAGTCGTTGGCATATGCTTCATAAAAGGAAATTCCTTCGTCTAATGTTTCAAACACCTGACCAATGTAAGTTTCAGCTCGAGACTGCAATCTGGGGTAACTGCATCTGTACACACAACAAATAACTATCACCGAAGAAACTCTTCAAGTAATGACACGTGAAGGACTACCGGGGCAGAATATCATCATGAAATGACAACAAAAAGACCTGAATATAACATACAAATAAGGTGTTGTCATCTTAAACTCCTTTTATACAGATTTCTTACGAATGTGAACGGCAACACATACATTGTTGTCTACATCTTGTAAGACTGCCAAAGTAGAACCTCAATATCTACACTAAATATCAGAATATCATTAAATCAATACCATGTCAACACTAATTCCAATGCTAACCGTATGGACTCATTCATGTATTGAAGTTTTTATTTGCAGAAACTAATCTCTACAATGGAGCAAGATTATGATCACCGAGTCATAAGGTATCATGTTTCATGAATCGAAATACATTCCTAAGCTACATAGCCTGTGCACAAATGCATATCATCACAAAACGCAAGATGAACGAACAAAATATAACAGATAAATCAAGTGTTTTCATATTATGTAAAGAGCATCGACACAAGCATCAAAAAGAAGAGAATATTCAACCAATTCTTCACCCAAAAAACATCACCAAATTTATCCTAGCAACAACGACCAATTCGATATATAGCCTACTACTCAACCTCATTCATCAACTAACGCAAAAACATCAAACATAATCGTCATTGGTTTCAACATTATGATACACCTCTAGTTCAAATTAGCATGAAAAATACCTTGAGCTTCGTCAAACATCACCATTTCAACACAAACGCGGACGTTGAGCTTACGCCGGACAAATGTACTCCATAGAAGAACGCGCAAGAAGATTTATGAGATCAATTTCCACGGGAGAATGTTTATGGCTGAATGAGAGAGAGATGCTTCGGGCTGAATTAAATCTCTTTCCAAAAATGAAAATAATGGTAGTTTGGTAGATTGGAGATAAATTAGGGACTCATCTTTGACCATTCACGTCAATAAGCAGTTACATAATTTAGTCGTCAATGTTATGAAAGGGTTGGAGTGAAATGAGGGATGAAGTAACCGATGCATGAAACGAATTCCATATACACCCCCAGTGACAAAATTTGTATTAGGCGTTGACATCGACATATGAATCTCATTGCTAACCGTTGATTACTTACAAGGAGTGTGTATGATTAAAGTTTGTAGTTTGTATTATAGATAGGGGTTTGTATTTGATCACACCTCTATATATATATAGAGTAGTGATATAGGGCAAGTGCCCATTAAGTACATAACTAGAGAACAAATCACAGCCACAAGATCAAGAAAATCAAGGGCTAGTATTAATAAATGTGATTTTCGGATTTAAAGGAGAATCAGTTCACTCTATCACAAATTTACATCACAATAACAAGGCGGGGGTATAATGGTCACTTTCTCCTCCGCCAAGTGGACACCGGAGACCTGGAAGACGAAGAACGCTCTGCACCTCCCCGAGAACCCCGATACGGCGGAGCTGTAGTCGGTGCTCGACACCATGGCGGCGTACCCGCCGCTGGTGTTCGCCGGAGAGGTGCGGAGCCTCGAGGAGCGTCTCGCCGAGGTGGCTGTTAGAAAGGCCTTCCTGCTCCAGGGCGGAGACTGCGCTGAGAGCTTCAAGGAATTCAGTGCTAACAACATTCGTGTCAGGATTCTTCTCCAGATGAGCGTCGTCCTCCCCTTCGGAGGTCAATTGCCGGCTATCAAGGTATGAATCCGTTAATTATGTCAATTTTTGAATGGAATCTATTGATTGACGATTCGATTTTAAATATTGTGTTTAGATCTGAAGTAGTTACATCAGTAGCTAGCGAAACGATGATCGTAAAAAAATTGAGTGTAATTTCCAGATTTTAAGGCCAATTTTTGATTGATTCAATGCACATAAACTAGATATGCTTGCAATTTGGGGATTTCAGTGTTTTCATGCAAACATTCTATTAGAATAAAAGTCTGAAACCAAATCGGTGATTTAGGTTGCTAGTAGAGACCATTCTGTTTGGAGATTTGGTATAATTCATTATTAGTTTGACGTACATTTGCTTTAAATGAGTATAACAAGCCATTAATATAGATTTTATCCTTCGAATACATGTGATCTTCATGTATTGTGATTTATACAACCGGAGGTTCCGGCTGTATACACTAAGTATTCCACGGTTAGAGTAATGTTTCTGTGATATTTGGTTATAGCGATCTATTTTTTTCATATCAGTGAAGTAAAAACATGCTAAGAGTGATGTGTTTCATGGTTATAGTGATGTTTCTGTGATATTTGCTTATAGTGATCTATTTTTTTCATAGCAGTGAAGTAAAAACATGCTTAGAGTGATGTGTTCCACGGTTATAGTGAAGTGTCTGTGATATTTGGTTATAGTGATCTATTGTTTTCATATCAGTGAAGTAAAAACATGCTTAGAGTGATGTGTTACATGGTTATAGTGATGTTTCTGTGATATTTGCTTATAGTGATCTATTTTTTTTATATCAGTGAAGTACAAACATGCTTAGAGTGATGTGTTCCATGGTTATACTGAAGTGTTTGTGATATTTTGTTATAGTGATCTATTTTTTTCATATCAGTGAAGTAAAAACATGCTTAAAGTGATGTATTCCACGATTAGAGTGATGTTTCTGTGATAATTTCTTATAGTTAGAGGTCCCCAAACTGAACCAAACCAGCCCGGAACCGTCACCGGCGGTTCTGAATCGGAACCGTCGGTGACGGTTCGAACCGTGACCGGAACCGCCGGTTCCACCGGGCTGGTTCAGGTTTCAATTTCATGCCAACCGTACAACTTTTCAAGCCTATTTCTGACCTACCCGTAGCCTTTTCAGAAATCGGGTCAGGAACCGCCGGTTTTCGTCAGAAACCGTTGACAAAACCGGCGGTTTCGGCAGAAAAACTGACGGTTTTTGCTGTAAACCGGCGGTTCCGCCGGATTTTCAAAATTTTGAAATTTTGAAAAATTGATTTTTTTTATTTAATCACATTTTTCCCCTATAAATACCCCCCTCCTCTTCGTTTCTACTCTCCCCATTCTTGTGTTAACAAGTCTTTCTCTTCTCAATCTCAATTTATCTATTCTCCATCCTCATTCTCTCTAATTGCTCAAGTTGTTTACGTTATTTGCGCTCATAATTTACTCACATTGTTCACATTATCATATTCACACAATCACACTACTCTCTATTCTCCACTTTCAATTTCCATAAATATCATGTCTTCATCTCGTCGTGGTGGTGATCGGGGCAAGGGAATTTCCCAAGATCAAAGTGATACTGATCGTCGACGTGCCCCTACTAGAGCACAAGTTGTGGAGGAGGTGGGAAGGCGAGCCGCTCTTCGAGCGCAAGTAAGTTCTAATATGTTTTTGTTTTTTGTTAATTCATTTTTATTAAATTCATAATTTCATTTTTTAACATCTGTGTCTATGTGTTTTATTTTTGTGTTAGTATTTTTACTTAATTGTATAATTTTCGTAGGAGGAAGAAGATCGAAATGTGGCCTTGTTACTTGCCCTCGCCGACGATGACCAACAAGGGGGGCATTCACATTCGGCTTCGCATTTCGAATACGATGTGAATCTATCATCGGACGAAGGCGATGATGGATAGCATCAATTCCCCCCTTCTAGCGCCGGCCAAGTTGGCGAAAATGATGAGGAGGCCAATGCTCCTCCTCCTTCAGGACGACAAAAGAAGAAGATGCCTCCAAAGTTGAAATCCGATATTTACACAAAACATTACAAGAAGGTCCCGGAGATAATTCCAAATCCTAATGATCCGACCACTACCGTCGAGACAAGTGAGTTCAAAGCATATTGTAACTATTGCGAGAAAGTCTATCCATTTGGAACCGGTGGGGGATATGGTACTCTCCATCGCCATTTGAAGGTAAAACATCCCGTGGAATATGGGCATACTATGTCGCAAAGCCAAATAAACTTCCTGGCCGGCTCATCGTCTCAAACAGGTACGCCTCTTTAAATATGATCCAAAAAATGTTACCGATGCTATGGTAAGATGGGCGGCAATGAAGCATTTGCCGTTTAATTTTTTTAATGACAAAAAATATGAAGTTACTATGCAAACCGCATTTAATGTTGCTACAAAAAGAATTCCCCCCTCAACTGCTCAAAGATCTAACAACCGACAGTTTTTTGATAAAAAAAGAGAAGTAGGAAAATTTTTATTTAACTTGGGACACAAAGTTAATATTTGCTCTGATGTGTGAACGGATTCTTTCCAGAGAAATTCTTACATGGGAATTTCATGTCATTTTATAAATAATAGTTGTTGTTTAAATAAATGTTTAATTGGTATTAGACAATTTCCTTCACCACACACCAAACAAGCAATTGCATCTTTAATTATTCAAGTTTTGAATGATTATGATTTATGCAACAAAATATTTTCGGTTAGTTTTGATAACGCAACCGCTAACACTGCAAGTATACCCGAATTAATTGCGGCCTGCTCCCCGGTGATAAGTGATAAGTATTTTCACCAACGATGTATATGTCATATTTTAAATTTATGTGTACAAGATGTTTTGTCTTTATGGCAGAGACATATTCAACCTATTACAACAGCTGTATCTTTGATCCACTGGAAGCCTCATATTGGCTAGGCGTGGAAGAAGTATTGCCATTCGAAGAAAGTGAGGTACACAACTTTTACTTTAGATGTATCTACTAGATGGAACTCTACATATGATATGTTGCATTCTACATTAGATCATATAGAATATTTGGTTGATTTTTATAGAACTTTCCATGTATGATTTATATCTAACCTCTTCTTGTTGGGATCAAAGCATGAGTTTATTTAAATTATTCAAAGGTTTTAGAAATGCCACCGTTGAGTTATCGGGTGTGTATTATTGCACATCCGTTCGTGTTTTAGAACATTGCAAGTATATATCACTTGGTTTTAAAACTGCAATGAAAAATTCCGCAAATAATCCTGAATTAATGTGTGTTTTATATTATATGGTTGAAAAATGGCTTAAGTATTTCAATGAGATCCCAACGGTTTTTTTACTTGCAAAAGTTTTGGATCCAAAATGGAGACTAGTTGGTACTTTAAAAATTTTAGAATTTTATTACAACAATTTGGCTTCTATTGATCTTGAACCACTCCGAGCTTTGCAATCGAATGACGAGGACGACGACAACTACATAAACCTAGCCCAAACATTCCAAATAAACCTCCCCCATCTCCCAACCCTGCAAAGAAGTTTTGAGTTTGACTTGAGGGCTCTCTTTCATGATTACGAAGCCAATTACAACAGTACCCACCTAGTGAGACCTAGACCCCCCGTCCAACACATAACTTTGGCTTCTTCCAAGTTGAAGACCCCGACACCCAATCCAAATTGGCGGACCTATACGGCTACAGCAGCGGAGGAAGGACGGCAAATTCGGCAAGTGAGTTAGATTTATATTTTGACTCACACTTTTCCTTCAATGATGAAGAAGGAGGTCCCGTTCCTAAACAAATCGACGTCCTAGATTGGTGGGGATCACACGAAAAAGATTTTTCCATCCTTGCATCAATGACCAAGGAGATCTTTTCGGTTCCGGCTTCCACTGTCGCGGTCGAGTCCGCCTTTAGTGTTGTTGGAGGCAACGTCTTGGACGACAGAAAAAGTAGGCTCACCGGGCAAAACATGGAAGCCACCATGTTACTTGATGATTGGTGCTACGCCGAAATTAGAGACCAAGAACCGGATTGGGACAATCAAGTAGTACAACCCGACCAAGACTACTTCTCCGACGAAGAAGAGTAGGCCAATTCCTCCGATCAAGCCAAATAGGTAAGCGAGGTAAGAGAACTACGTGGACTCTGATTCCAAAATGCAATTGAGCATTGAGGATACGTAGGCATCTCAACTTAAATTTTTAAATTTAAGTTGAGCTCAAGTCCTTTTCTTTTATTTCTTTTTTCTCCCATTTGTTTCGAATATGTAATTTGTAAATTGTAATCAAGACTTTAAATCTTTTGTAATTTATAATTTTTAAGTTGTAATTTGTAATTTTAAAGTTGTAATTTTTATCAATAAAATTGCATTTGTACATCGCATTCTTCTAATTTTATTTATGCAAGTATATTTACATTTTTTACTTTTTTGAATTACAATGTTAACAAAAAAAATTTCATGAACCGCCGAACCGCCCTAGAACCGGATAGGAACCGGCGGTTCCGACGGTTGAGATGAACCACCGGTTCACGGTTCAGGAACCGGAACCGTCGAATATAGGGCGAGCCGGTTCAGGTTCAATATTTTCTTGAACCGGAACCGTGGTGACGTCTACTTATAGTGATCTATTTTTTTCATATCAGTGAAGTAAAAACATGTTTAGAGTGATGTGTTTCACGGTTAAAGTGAAGTGTTGTAATATTTGGTTATAGTGATCTATTTTTTTCATATCAGTGAAGTAAAAACATGCTTAGAGTGATGTGTTTCACGGTTATAGTGAAGTGTCTGTGATATTTGGTTATAGTAATCTATTTTTTTGATATCAGTGAAGTAAAAACATGCTTAGAGTGTTGTGTTCCACGGTTAGAGTGATGTTTCTGTGATATGTGCTTACAGTGATCTATTTTTATCATATCAGTGAAGTAAAAACATACTTAGAGTGATGTGTTCCACGGTTATAGTGATGTTTTCTGTGATATTTGGTTATAGTGATATATTTTTTTCATATCAGTGAAGTAAAAACATACTTGGAGTGATGTGTTTCATGGTTATAGTGATGTTTCTGTGATATTTGCTTTATGTTAATCTACTTCATACTGCAACAGGTTAAATCATTTTGAGCTTTTTTGATTGCATAATCCTCGAAATACTCCGGGTTTGTGTACAATCAATCTAATTTACCCGATGTTTGTATGTCTGTGTGACGATCAGGATGGAAGGATCTAGAAGGATAGAGCGTAACCCGGAGGGTGGAGACGTCGGTTTTGGAGGAACAGATCGACATCGAACCCGAGACTCCAAGAACGAAGCCTCAGCCTTCTCGATGCATTCTGCCATCTATGAGTGCCCCCGAGCACAACATCCTCAAATTGCTGGAAGAGTGTAATGCATCTGGAATAAGCTTCAATACATGATCACTATCAACAACCTTTCTTTTTATTTTTGTACTATAAAACCCTTAACCTCGTTACCTTGTCAAGTGGTTTTTAGATTGATTAATGGTGAGTTTGGAAAGTGAATTTTATTAATTTTTAATACTAGTATTCTTTAGTATATAGTGCAATACATAGTATAATCATGAATAGATGCACAGTTATTAACAACTTAGTAGTAGTACTAGTTAATTTTTACCTTACGCTCAACTAAGCGGGAACTAATTGAAAATTACAAATACAAGTAATTGACTAATTACGATCCTCACATAGTAAAACTGTAAACCCTAAACACATAAATCAGGAATTTAATTACATACACAACTCCATATTAGCTATCAAATTCGTCAACAATCAAACAAACACCATGGAATACATCACTCTATAAGCAAGGATCACATAAACTTCACTCTAACCATGAAATACATCACTCTAAGCATGATTTTACTTCACTGATATGAAAAAAATAGATCACTTTAAGCAAGGATCACAAACACATCACTTTAACTATGTAATACATCACTCTAAGCATGTTTTTACTTCACTGATATGAAAAAAATAGATCACTATAAGAAAACATCACAGAAACATCACTCTAACCGTGGAACACATCACTCTAAACATTTTTATCAAAAATTTATCAAAAATACGAGGCAAGGAAAATGAACGAGAATCTGAAAGTGTGGGGTGAATCCCTAATTTATCAAAAATACGAGGCAAGGAAAATCGAAGAATGAGAAGAGAAGTCAGTATTATGATGTATGAAAAGATATGAAAGTGGTGAAGTTGGAATATGAACAACCGTACTAACTCATGTGCCTATGAAACAGAATGCCACCGAGACGTCGACGTGGACGTGGACGTGGTCCACGAGTAGGGCGCAATGGGGAGGAACGGTCCGAGAAGAGTGTTGGAAATCAACCCCCGCCACCACCACCACCCCCACCTCCACCTCAAGAAAAAGGATACATCAAGACATTTTTGAAGCAAAACCCCCCACAGTTTGATGGACTTGGAGAGCCACCAAAGGCAGAGGCCTGGATACGCGCCCTCGAGCGTATATTAGAGTTTATGGAGTGCACAGATAGGGAACGTCTCGCTTGTGTGACTTTTCAATTAACTGGGCCTGCCGATTTTTGGTGGGATACTAAGCGAAGAACAATGAATCCCGCACGCCGTGAGGCCCTGACATGGAATGAATTCAAGGAGGAGGTGTACAATAAGTACATTCCCATGAGCTACAGACGGGCAATGATAGTTGAGTTCCACACCCTAAAACAAGGAAGCATGACGGTGACGGAGTACGACCGTGCTCTTTGTGAAATGACCCGATATGCACCCGAGTTGGTAGACACAGATGAGAAAATGGCCGAAAAATTTCGTTCTGGTCTTAGACACGAAATAAGGGTAGCCGTGGCCAGCCGTAGAGGAGTTACATACTCTGAGATTTTGAGTTGCGCTTTAGATGTGGAAGAGGCACTGCCTAAGGATGAGACGGTAGCGAATCCTACACCACCAAAAACATAACTCTCGAGACAAGAGGAAATGGGATGGAGATCAGACTCCATATGAAAATAAGAGGCAACAACATATCCAGACTGCTCTCAATCAGAGGGGTAATTTCCGACCTAGGATTCCTTCATGCACTATATGCTTTAGGAACCACCGTGGAGAGTGTAGACTCAAGTTTGATGGATGCTACAACTGTGGTGGAAATGGTCATTTCTCTAGAGATTGCCCAAGTAAGAATGTTGGAGTAGGTGTAAGGCAAAACGACCAAGGACCACGCCTACAACTTCAAGCGATTCAAGCCGACCCACGAGGAGACCCAGCTCCACCCCCAAACCAATAGTAACATTATGGTTGCGAGGAATACGCTTGAGACTTTGAAGATAAGATGAAGAGTACTAGGAAACGTTTAGTTATATTTTTGCAAATTTCGGGACGAAATTTTTGTTAAGATGGGTAGATTGTAACGCCCGACTTTTCCCTATTCCTTTAAGTTGTTTTTGGATTACTGTCGAATCTTTTTTTTAGCCAACTATCGTTCCGTTTTATTTTGAGAGCCTATGGAATTTATTTTTTTAAGAAGTCGAAATATTAAATAAAGATTCTATAGAGATTTTCCTGCTCCGTGATTAGATATTCACCCTCCGTGATCTGCAAATAAATATTAGATAAATTCAAATTTATCCAACATATATGAAAAAAAAAGAGAAAAGAAAGCAGATTATAAAATTCTCTCCTTCCCCACGTTGGAGAAAAAAAACGTTCCCCTCTCTCCCTAAAATCTCTCCCACATCTTTAACCACCTCTCCCCCTAATTTAATCACCAAATTAGTTCATTCTTCTTCATATTCACTCTCTGCAATCAAGAAACCAGACGTCCTCTTTCAACTTCTATTCAAGGTAAACTCTACTGAATTTCTTCCTCTACTTTACATGATTTGAAATTCAAATCAACTTATTCAATTATTCCGGTCAGAAATTGAGAACTAAGGAGAGAGAGTTCCTGTTCCGTCCAGTTGCAAATCTGCAAATTTAAGGTATACACCTCTCCCACCCAAATTTCCAATGGCATACTACTGCATCCATATATATTTCCCCTACTGTTGCCACAATCTGTGATATATCTCCTAATCGAATGAATCGAAGCAAACTAAACTAAAGAAACAAGCTTTAACTCACGAAATCAAATTAAGAACTTAACTCAGCGGGGTGAAATCGGGGCGGAATCGGGGCTGACCGGAGGCAACACCACCCGGCAGCGGCTGCAGCATCTCCCAGCAGCGACGGCAGCAGCAGCTCCTTCCGGCGACGAAGGCAGCGGACGGAGGAGGCGATGCCTGGGCTGGCGTCTGACGGCGGCGGCGACTGCACAGCAGTAGCGGCGCGAATCGCCGCTGGGGCCGACCGATGGCGGCACCCTTCACGGCGGAGGTTGAACCGCACAACAGCGACGGTGCCAGGAGCAGCAGCCGACGGCGGAGTGGAAGGCGACGCCAGATCGGTCCTTCAAAGTGTCGAGCGAGAGAGAAGAAGAGGGTGAGGGGGGAAAGAGAGAGAGTGACGAGAAAGAGGGGGAGTAATTTGGTACTTGGGTTTCTTTTATTAAATTGGGCTTTGACATATATTATAGTATGGGCCTTTTGTTTTTTTATGGATTTTGGGCCTTGTTATTTGATTGAGGAAAAATAAGATTTAGTTTTGGGCCTTTTTGATTTAGATGGTAGGATTTGGTTAGTTGAGCTCCAAATTAAATTTTGTTGGGGCTTCTTAATTGGATTGGAGATATAAGGTGGGAAAATAATGAAACTTGAGACTTTTAATTAAATCATTGGGCCGATAATTAATAGTGGCGAATTATTTAATTAATTCCAGAATATTTCAATGAATGAATAATTATATCCTAAGTCCGAAATAAATATAGATCGAGGAGAAAATGCTTGCGATAATTTAATTACTTTTTATTAATTTTGGGAATTTTTATTTCGATATCGTGGAGAAAAATACGAGGAGCTAACGGAGGAATTAAGGGTGTAAGCGGCCGCCGAATAATCAAAAATCGAGATAAAAGACTTTGCTTAGGATGCATGCATTTTATTGATTTGATTGGAAAGTATGTTGATATATGTATTATTTAAATTCTAAAGGTGAGATTTCGCAAGGGAATCGAGATACCAAAGGGAAGGAAGTGTAGAGAATTAATCAATTGAGGTGGGCTTTCTTTTTAAATAAGGGCAATGCCCAAAGTATATTTTTTATGTGAAAATGATATGAATATTTGTCATGCCGTGTTTTGTTTTATTCTATGGAACCTATCTGATGTGGCTTTTGCCATCAATGGATAATCGAATTCGGGTCTGTCTAGGGAGTGAGTCCCTATTCAGGCTAGTGTACACCTATGGAGATCGTGAGCCGTCTTTTGGGTCGGCTGGTCTAGTGACTTGGAATGTGGCCACATTCCTTGTCATCAATGGATCAGATATGGTAGACATCTATGGGAAAATGACTGATCAGTCGAATTTTACAATGGAAATGATTTTAGTGTCTCGGGCATTTTCAAAGTTAAACCCGAGGTCACTCAATGGTGGCATGATAAATACTTTTTATAAAATGATTTCGGCATGAGTCCACTGAGTGCATTAAGTACTCAGCCCTGCTTTTCTTTTAAAAATTGCAGGTTGAGCGTGACGGGTGCGGTGGGTGTTGAGCAAGATCGTTGAAGAAATTAAGTGTTTAGAATGTGTCATGTCTTCACACGTGGCATATTCCTTCTCTCAAATGCTTCCGCTAAGTAGTTGTTCTTCTTTTGAGTTCTTGTATCGTTGAGCTAGTATTCATTTTTGAGTTGTTGATTGTTGAGATACTCTGATTTTATTCGAGCTATTCCCATTTGTTTCGAGCTATGGTCGAGTTGTGTTGTTTTCCCCTTTCTTCCCCGCTTCTTTAATCCTCCCCTAGTCGCGATCAACCGTGTTTTCTATCCTTAGAAAATGCGGGCGTGACAGAAAGCATCCAGAATTGTCTGATTCATCGTGAAATACAGAATAATTTGGAAGAAATCGCGCTTTGAATTTGGGAGAAATCAGCGTTGAATTCACGTTGATATATTGCGCTGAATTCACGTTGATATATTGAATTCCGAAAATGCCCTTGGGCTATTATTTTTAACAAAAATCTGAAAATTTGTTTAACTTATAAGATTAAATTGGAGTAACAAAATGTGTGGCTGAGATTTATTCTCTAGTTATACACTTAATTAGTTAGACCTTGATCACTCCTATATATATATATAGGGGTGCATTATAATGATAACCCCAATTTCCGTAATAACCCTATAACTAAATCTGGACCACACATTTTTAAAATCACGTGGTCTAGATTCAAACTTAGATTTACTTCATAAAAAAAGCGCGGGGGTAAATATGTCATTTCGCTCATGATAAAATTTACGTATCCAAATTTCGCTCATTTAATTTCTGAATTTCGCTCATTTTATCATTTTATCAGTCAGTCAAAAGTATCATTTTATCAACTCAGAGTATCATTCTATCCGGCAAAACTATCATTCTATGCAATAAACCTATCATTTTATCATTTTATCAGTCAGTCAAAAGTATCATTTTATCAACTCAGAGTATCATTCTATCCGGCAAAACTATAATTCTATGAAATAAACCTATCATTTTATCACAAATAAACGTATCATTTTATCAACTTAGAGTATCATTTTTATAAGGTTACTGTCATTTTATCCGCTTAGATTATCATTTTATCAGGTAAAAGTATCATTTTATTAAACAAAAATGTCATTTTATACACCAAAAATACCTATCATTCTATCCGCTGAAAGTATCATTCTACCCGGCAAAACTATCATTCTATCGGCTGAAAGTATCATTCTATCCGGCAAAACTATCATTTTATCAGTTTTATGTCATTTTGTCACGTTAAAGTATCATTTTATCAGCTTATATGCAATTTCTTCAGCTAAACTATCATTTTTATAAGGTTATTGTCATTTTATCCGCTTAGATTATCATTTTATCAGGTAAAAGTATCATTTTATTAAACAAAAATGTCATTTTATACACCAAAAATACCTATCATTCTATCGGCTGAAAGTATCATTCTACCTGGCAAAACTATCATTCTATCCGGCAAAACTATCATTCTATGCAATAAACCTAACATATATCATTCTATCATTTTATCAGTCAGTCAAAAGTATCATTTTATCAACTCAGAGTATCATTCTATCCGGCAAAACTATCATTCTATGCAATAAACCTAATATAATCGGCACAATACATAATATACAAACCTACAAAGCAGTAAACGTATCATTTTATCAACTCAGAGTATCATTTTTATAAGGTTACTGTCATTTTATCCGCTTAGATTATCATTTTATCAGTTAAATTTATCATTTTATTAAACAAAAATGTCATTTTATGCACCAAAAATACCTATCATTCTATCGGCTGAAAGTTTCATTCTACCCGACAAAACTATCATTATATCGGCTGAAAGTATCATTCTATCCGACAAAACTATCATTTTATGCAGTAAACCTAACATTTATAAGCTAAAAGTATTATTTTATCAACTCAGAGTATCATTCTATCCGGAAAAACTATCATTCTATGCAATAAACCTAACATATATCATTTTATCAGTCAGTCAAAAGTATCATTTTATCAACTCAGAGTATCATTCTATCTGGCAAAACTATCATTCTATGCAATAAACCTATCATTTTATCATTTTATCAACTCAGAGTATCATTCTATCCGGCAAAACTATCATTCTATGCAATAAACCTATCATTTATCAGTCAGTCAAAAGTATCATTTTATCAACTCAGAGTATCATTCTACCCGGCAAAACTATCATTCTATGCAATAAACCTATCATTTTATCATTTTATCATTTACGTGATATTTGGCGAAATTCAGAAATTAAATGAGGAAAATGACAGTTTTACTCCCGCGCTTTTTTTTTATGAAGTAAATCTAAGTTTGAATCTCAAAACTATCATTCTCTGCAATAAACCTATCATTTTATCATTTTACGTGATATTTGGCGAAATTCAGAAATTAAATGAGGGAAATGACAGTTTTACCCCGCGCTTTTTTTTATGAAGTAAATCTAAGTTTGAATCTCAACCACATGATTAGAAATATGTGTGGTCCAGATTTGGTTATAGTGTTATTACGATATTTAGGGGTTATCATATGATCACGACTCTATATATATATATATATATATATATATATACACATATAGAATGATGCAGGCCGGTAAAAACTTGAGCTACTGGAAAAAGGCCAAACAGAATGCAAATAATAAATGAGACAAATATAAATTAAAGATGTGAATTATGGCAATGACTTATAAGTCCAAGAGTGAGCAATACAATTGAATGTTTGATCATCTAAACAGTTTCTTCTAAAAAAAACGATAGTCAACTCTGATCGCGGATAACTGATAAAAACAGAACAGACAACCTAAACATTGTTTACTACTACTCCTATTTCATAACAGCTTGGCATAGTGGACAATGAATGACCTAGTCTACATTATTTTTAGGCCCATTTTAATCATGGCAAACTCATTAATAACATGGTAGTCCACTTCATGATATATACATATGATTATAAACATCTCACAAATACATAATCTGTGGAACTTGTTTCTAAGTAAACATAGATGACAATACAAATATTTCAAACACTAGTAATAATCTCAATAATGTTGTTCTCAATGTTATTACTCAACAATGATATGGAAGCATTTGAATCTTTAGCCCAACTTTCTTCCTCATTTCCTACCATAAACGATAGATAATTAGGAATCTACATATGTTCGACATCACCTTCTAACATCTCCAACACTTTATTCATTGATGGACGATTGTCTGGACTCATTTGTATGCACCATAACGCAACAATAGTCATCTTCCGACCAATGTTTCTATCATCATTTTCATTAACATATCCAATGTCAATGTCCTTTCCTTGGTTCAAGTGGTCATATATCCAATTCGGGAAATACTTACTAGATTCATCATTGTTCCTTGTCAAGTCTTTGTTTAAGTTTAACATTTCCATCAACAACATCCCAGAAATATGCACATCAGCCTTGTAAGACACTGCGCCAATGCTTCTATTGATAAGTTCAACAGCAACATACCCAATGGTTCCTCTGGCAGTCGTCAATGTCACTGCCTCCTTGTTTGCAGCGCATAATTTTGCCAACCCAAAATCAGATATTTTTGGGACGAACTTATCATCAAGAAGAATATTGTGAGGTTTGATGTCAAAGTGCAAGATCTGGATGTCACAACCATGGTGCAAATACCTAATCCCCCGAGCCACTTCAACTGCAATTTTAAATTTCATTTCCCAACCCAATGAAGATGCTTTTTCTCAATTGAAGACATACTTATCAAGGGAACCATTTTACATGAAATAAAAAATAAGGGCGCGCTTTGATCTTTCAGCACAATATCCAACAAGTTGGACTATATTTACATGCCTATAGTTGTTATTTCGTTGATGAAGTCTTGCTTGTTTGCTCCGGAGTTTCTAAGCAATTTGAATGCTACAAGATTGCCACTTCGAAGCTTTCTCTTGTAAACAGAATCGTAGCCTCCTTGGCCTAGTTTATCTTCAAAATTCTTAGTCATCTTCAGATACGGAGTGAAAGACGGCCATGATAAGTTATACACACGAAATGAAATATGATAGGAAATAAATATACAAACTGAAATGAACAACAATAATCCTCTAACGTGGCCCTACGGTAAAATACCGTCCTTAATCTAAACTTAATATTTCATAATCTCTTAAACCTTAATGGACCTATATATACTACTAAGGAAATAAAGATAATAATTACTATTAACTACAATAATAACTATGTAACCACCCATTAACTCCCCACTAACTTCAAATAACTCCCCCACTAACTTCAAATAATTACCCACTAATACAATCATCAAGTAACTGTGTATCAATAGCACACCCGGCGGAAACAGCCTTGTCCTCAAGGCTGGGATTGAAACCTAAACAAGATTTCTTATTAGGAGGCGGCTAATACTCAAGCTTGAGGACATGAACAAATGTGAAAAATCCCTGAACATTTAAAGGCTGTGCATCGAACCAAACAAAGCCTTCTAAGGAGCCGTCATGAGGGAAAGATAATCCGTACATACTCCTGTCTTGACCTTCATGGAAAAGAGATTCATCACCAGTCTCTACATCTCACAAGCTATGAGTTTTGTCAACTCTAGTTGTAGCCAAAGGAAGGTGGATTGGAGAGAATGTCACATCAGAACGTTTAGTAAACCATTTTGGACCTGAGACCTTCTTTACTTCTATCAAGTTCACGGCTTTTGCAACTCCACTTAAAAAGATTACTGGGTGTGCTTGTGGCGATGGCAGAGTGCTGCACAGGGGCAGAAGCGGTGGCCCCACGTCGGAAGACACATGGGTTGTCGTAAACTGTGGTACTGGTGGTGGCGGCGAAGGGCTGGACTGGAATGGAGATGTTGGTGCCATATCAGGAGATAACAGGGTTGCAGGGACGCTCACTGTCTCGTCTGTTGAAATCTCAATGGGCAAAGGTAGGGGCGTGAATGCAGGTGCAGAAATCTGTGCATCAAGACGTCGCAGAATGCACTCGATGATAGCTTACACCGACCGAAGCAATGCATTCCCATCTGGAGGTGTAGATGTGGGCGGAGTCTCTCCACAAGTGTGACTTCGGGGTAGTGGAGTAATCACCACAGGCTTTGTTGTTGGTGTAGAAAAAGGAAGCTGAACCATGGGGTTGGCTAAACGGGGGTCTGATTTGTCTAGGAATGAGACAAAAGATGGATGCACAAGCAGTTGTGGTGTGTTCTAGGCTGATGTGTTTGGCAATGAGATGTAGGATAGATACATGGGAGGCTGTGGCGCAGTGTGCAGGATGGCTGAGTTCTCTTCAGTAGTGTTGGTTGGATGGTCGGCCCGAGGTTGTGACTTGTGCTGGGAAATGTTGTGGGGTTTGGAAGGTGACGAGTAACGAACCAGAAGCTCCTGCACAAGGGCATCGAATTCAGTCTGCCATCAAGATGCCGGGGTAGTGAGTTTTTCAGACTTGGTGTGCAAGGTTTCCACCGCCTTCTCCGGTCCGTTGAGCCGCATGCATTCCACATTCACCGCACCATTTGATACGGAATGAAAGACGGCCATGATAAGTTATACACACGAACTGAAATATGATAGGAAATAGAAATACAAACTGAAATGAACAACAGTAATCCTCTAACGAGGCCAATCCTCTAATGAGGCCCTACGGTAAAATACCGTCCTTAATCTAAACTTAACATTTCATAATCTCTAAAACCTTAAGGGACCTATATATACTACTAAGGAAATAAAGATAATAATTAGTATTAACTACAATAATAACTATGTAACCACTCATTAACTCCCCACTAACTTCAAATAACTCCCCCACTAACTTCAAATAATTACCCACTAATACAATCATCAAGTAACCGTGTATCATATTCTTTATGTCTGAGTAGGAGTACCTTATTGGCATGAGTTTGTTATCACTTTGTATGAATGACTCTACTCCCTCGAATGAGGACAAACGCCTTTTCTGGAATTTATAGATTGATGGAGTACGTACTAAACAAGCCCAACAGCAGTAAAGCCCATCAGCCTAAAGCCCAAGAAAGAGTATCAGTTCGGCATGACTAAAGAGTATCAGTCCGGCATGACTAAAGAGTTCAGTTCGGCACAACCAAAGAGTTCGGCCCCAGCCTACAGCTCGGTAAAAGCCAACCAATCAAACTCTGCTCTCAGGTCGGCATCAAGCTCTACTCTCAGATCGGCAAAAGCTGCTCGGCAATAATTCAGCAGTTCGGTCTCAGTATTCGACCGAACTAGGAGATAGTGGACTCATGCAGGATCTCCACGACTTCCGTTACACCCACGATCTATTTAGTGGTGTCAAGCAGTCATTAACTCATGCAGGATAGTGGACCCATGCAAGATCGCCACGATCTCCACGACATCCACTACCTAGTAAATGGTGCTGCATGCCACGATCTGGTTCAATGTATAAATAGAACCTAGATCAGATAGATAGGGTTAGACTCTCTCGCTTTCTAGAGATCAAATATAAAATAGCAAGTCTGTATTGTAAGCTGTAGAAAACAGATCAAGCAATACAACTCTGCCCTCTTTTCTTCCCGTGGACGTAGATTTACCTCAGTAAATCGAACCACGTAAATTCATTGTGTCGTGATCTTTATTCTCTACTAGCATTCATCACCGTCGGAAATTCGCCGATTCATCACTGGCGCCGTCTGTGGGAAACGAAGAACAAAATTTGTGATAAAGCGAATTTTTGACCCTTTTCCACCCCAAAAATGCGTACCAGATCACACACTACCCGTAATACCGTTCGTGAAAACCATGAGGAAGCTAGTCCAGCCCGCAGGTCCGGAAAACAGCCTCGGGAGACATCTACTTCCAGTTTTCACGATGAAGGAACAAGCCGCTCAAAAGGTCCACACACCGAGTCTTCCCAGCAGCCTGATTTGAATGAGGCTGTCAAGCTGTTCTTGGCTGAGAAGCAGGATGAGTTCTTAGCCTTCCTGCAAAAGAGCCAAGAGCCGGAGAAGACAACGGCGGATTCTCCCTCCTCATCCAGACATGAAAGTCACTACCGCAGTAGTGACGTGTCTTCCAGGAGAAAGAATCCTCAACCCCGACATGTCCCTGTTCCTCCTCGGTACCGGAACCACAGGAGAACTCCATCTCCTCCGTACCGAAGAGATGTCGGGTTCGCCATGTACGGAGCATTAAAGACTCCGTTCTCGGACGATATCACCCGAACTCCTTTGCCGCGGAACTACCGAACTCCGTCGATGACTTATGACGGGTTGGTGGATCCTCATGACTTCCTGGGACGCTATCAGTATAATATGGCGAACCAGGGTCTCAATGAGGTCCATATGTGCAAGCTGTTCCCCGAGCTGCTCATCGGGAACGCCAGAAGGTGGTTCGACAGCCTTCCTCAAGGCAGCATTAGATCCTACCGATATCTAATGGATGCTTTCCACAGGAGGTTCTTTCAGAAAGCGGAAGCCCGGATCACTTCGGCTCAGCTGCTTTCTATACGTCAAGGTTGCGACGAAAAGATCAGCAACTTCATGACGAGATTCCACAAGGAATGCCTACAAGTAGATGATCTCAACGATCTACTTGTCATTTCGGCATTCCAAAATGGAATCCTGCCCGGAGCTCTCTACAGAAAGCTCGTGGAATGCAGTCCGCAAACAGCTCAAGAGATGTGGGACATTGCGGACCAGTTCTCCCGTGCCGATGAGGCAGACCGTCGAAAACGGTCTTTAGACAGCTCATCTAGAGGAGACGAAAAGAAGCCCGATCATAGCGATCAGAGGCTTCCTCGCCGAACTCCTTTTGAAAGAATTCAAAGGGCACCGGTACAAGGCAGATTGGGGCCACGTCTCAATCCCGAGAAGCCACCCGCTCAGTTCGTACCGCTGAACAAGTCAAGAGCGGAAATTTTCGAACTGCATTCCGATATGTTCGAAAAGCCAAGGCGGACGACGAAATCGGCCGCGCGCCGACCTCAGGATCAATATTGCTCCTTCCATCAAGACTACGGTCACGATACCGAGGAGTGCCGACATTTGGCTGCAGGTATTGATGCCCTTGTGAAAGCAGGGACGTTAAAAAAATACCAAAGCAAGCAGCCGAAAAGGAACAAAAAGCAGGGAAGTGCGAACTGCGCTCCTCAGGATCCGAAAAGGCAACAGGATCCCGAAGACGACAACGAGCCGCAATATGATGGAGTAATCCTAACTATTGACGCTCTCCCTGCCGGGAAGACTAAATCGTCTCTGAAGTCATAGAGCAGAAAAAGGCTTTTGACGAGCTCAAAAGTTATTTAGCCGAGCTTCCAATTCTCTCTGCTCCAACAGATGCCGAAGTGATTTTCTTATACTTAGCGGCATCCGATCAAACCATTAGCGCGGTGCTTGTACGAGAAGAAGGCCTAAAGCAGTTTCCCATCTACTTTACAAGCCGAGCATTAAGAGGTCCAGAAACAAGGTATCAACCTCTGGAAAAAATTGCTCTGGCGTTAGTAAATGCAGCAAGGAGACTGCGGCCATACTTCTATGCTCACAAGGTATGCGTCTTAACCGATCTGCCTCTTCGGCAAGTTTTGACCAAGCCAGAAGCATCAGGCAGAATCGCCAAATGGGCCATAGAGCTGGGAGAACACTCAATCGAGTACCTACCTCGAAAAGCCATCAAGGGACAAGCCTTGGCAGATTTTCTTGCAGAGGCCAAGTTCGATCAAGCAATCCCTGTCATTGCCGAACAGAAAAATTCTGCCAATGCCGAACTAGCACAGCCCTTGGAATCCGAAGAAGAGCCGCCGGACTGCTGGAGCGGATTCGTAGATGGAGCTTCAAACAAGATGGGAAGTGGAGCTGGTATTTTACTCGTCGCTCCCGACGGACACGAGGTAACCTACTCACTTCGGTTCCTATTCTCCACTACTAATAATGAAGCCGAGTACGAAGCCCTCCTGGCCGGACTCCAGTTAGCGCAAAGTCTGCTCGTCAAATCTCTCAAAGTCCATTGTGATTCACAAGTCATAGTAAATCACATGTTGGGTACAAGTGAAGCTCGTGACGAGAGAATGAAGAAGTATTTGGACAAAGCGCAAAGCATCAGCCGAAGTTTCTCCTATTTTCGGATAATCCGCATTCCCAGAGCGGAAAATAGCCGAGCAGATACCTTAAGTAAGTTGGCCTCAGATCCGAGCTCAAAGGCGGAAGAATTAATGCATCGAAGCATTGATGAAGCCGAGGTACATTCAGTATCCAGCTCGCCGAACTGGATGACGCTGATCTTGCAGTATCTGGATCAAGGACAATTGCCCGAGGATAAGAGAGAAGCTCGGAAGATCACGTGCCGAGCACTTCGGTACGAACTTCATGAAGGAGTCCTCTTTAGAAAGTCTTACCTCCAGCCGTTATTGCGGTGCGTAGGACCAGAAGAGACGGACTACATCCTCAGAGAAGTTCATGAAGGATCGTGCGGTAGCCACATCGGAGCCAGAGCTTTAGCTAAAAAAGTTCTGAGATGGGGATATTATTGGCCAACCATGGTACAAGAGGCAGTGCAGCTCGTCAAGAAGTGTACGAAGTGCCAAATTCATGCAAATATCCCAAGGATGCCGCAGACCGATCTATCCACTATGCAAAGCCCTTGGCCTTTCATGCAATGGGGCATAGACATAGTGGGACCACTTCCTCAAGCTCCTCGGCAAATGAAATTCCTAATCGTTGCCGTGGACTACTTTACGAAGTGGGTGGAAGCTGAACCATTAGCTACGATAACGAGCTCGAAGGCATTGGATTTCGTCTGGAAGAACATAGTGTGGCATACCCCACATCCTCATCTCGGATAACGGGACTCAGTTCACCGACAAGACGTTCAAGAATTGGTGCCAAGAGCTGAATATTCAACAGCGGTTCACTTCGGTCTCTCATCCACAAGCAAACGGACAAACGGAGGTAACAAATCGTATCCTGGTGAAAGGGTTAAAAACTCGGTTAGAACAAGCCAAAGGACAATGGGTAGAAAATCTCCCTCAAGTCCTATGGTCCTACCGAACTACACCCACAACCTCCAACGGTGAAACTCCGTACAGTCTGGTGTACGGCACTGAAGTCGTAATTCCGGTGGAGATCGGCGTACCCAGTCCCCGAACTCTAAATTTCTCCTCAGAAATGAATGACGACGGACTGAGAGCCGAGCTAGATCTTGCCGAAGAAAGAAGAGAATTGGCATGCATAAAAGCAGCCAAGTACAAGGAGCAAGTAGCCCGGTATTACAACCAAAGGGTGAAGAAGCTGCAATTTCAAGTGGGAGATCTCGTCTTGAGAAACAACGAAGTAAGCCGAGCAGAAAAGCTGGGCAAGCTCGAACCCACATGGGAAGGTCCGTATCGGGTGTCAGAAGTCCTCGGCAAAGGGTCTTACAAATTGGCTCACATGTCAGGAGAACAGGTACCCCGAACATGGCACATTTCCAACCTCAAAAAGTTCCATTTGTAAGAGACAGTCCGGTCAGTCAGTCTTGAGTCCTGTTCAGTCAATGTGCTTTATTTGGTTTACTTGGTCTTTATTTGTCTCTGTGCGTTTTGTCTGTGTGTTTTGTCTGTCTCTGTGCGTGTCGTCTCTTACAAATGTTACTGAGGTATCTTGTTCTTCGAAGGCTGATCCCCTTCTTAGAACATATACAAGCCAACGATTGTGAGTCAAAGCTTCTACAGAAGATACAAGACCACAATTCAGCTTAAACAAGCAGTTCGTCTGAAACGAGCTGCAACAAGCCAACGATTGTGAGTCAAAGCTTCTAAAGAGGATACAAGACCACAATTCAGCTTAAACAAGCAGTTCGTCTGAAACGAACTACAATAAGCCAACGATTGTGAAGTCCAAGCTTCTAAAGAGGATACAAGACCACAATTCGGCTTAAAAATCAAGCACTTCGTCTGAAACGAACTGCAACAAAAGTCCGATTCACGCGATAAAACTTGCCTGAATTAGGACAAGGGAAAGTCTGATCCACGCGATAAAACTCGCCGAATTAGGACAAGGGAAAGTCCGATCCCCAAATTAGGACAACGGAAAGTCCGATCCGAGCGATAAAACTCGCCAAATTAGGACACAAGCTTAGTCCGGTCAAAGATGTTTATTTCATCAGACCAAAGACGAGTCCGGTCAAAGATGTTTATTTCATCAGACCAAAGACGAGTCCGGTCAAAGATGTTTATTTCATCAGACCAAAGACGAGTCCGGTCAAAGATGTTTATTTCATCAGACCAAAGACGAGTCCGGTCAAAGATGTTTATTTCATCAGACCAAAGACGAGCCCGGTCAAAGATGTTTATTTCATCAGACCAAAGACGAGTCCGGTCAAAGAAGAAGTTCACTTCATAAGACCGAGGACAAACATCAACTTACCCCGTACCTTTATCCAGAATGCCGAAGTAATTCACTTCGCTTTTCGGGGGGGGTAGTGATGGAGTACGTACTAAACAAGCCCAACAGCAGTAAAGCCCATCAGCCTAAAGCCCAAGAAAGAGTATCAGTTCGGCATGACTAAAGAGTATCAGTCCGGCATGACTAAAGAGTTCAGTTCGGCACAACCAAAGAGTTCGGCCCCAGCCTACAGCTCGGTAAAAGCCAACCAATCAAACTCTGCTCTCAGGTCGGCATCAAGCTCTACTCTCAGATCGGCAAAAGCTGTTCGGCAATAATTCAGCAGTTCGGTCTCAGTATTCGACCGAACTAGGAGATAGTGGACTCATGCAGGATCTCCACGACTTCCGTTACACCCACGATCTATTTAGTGGTGTCAAGCAGTCATTAACTCATGCAGGATAGTGGACCCATGCAAGATCGCCACGATCTCCACGACATCCACTACCTAGTAAATGGTGCTGCATGCCACGATCTGGTTCAATGTATAAATAGAACCTAGATCAGATAGATAGGGTTAGACTCTCTCGCTTTCTAGAGATCAAATATAAAATAGCAAGTCTGTATTGTAAGCTGTAGAAAACAGATCAAGCAATACAGACTTGCTATTTTATATTTGATCTCTAGAAAGCGAGAGAGTCTAACCCTATCTATCTGATCTAGGTTCTATTTATACATTGAACCAGATCGTGGCATGCAGCACCATTTACTAGGTAGTGGATGTCGTGGAGATCGTGGCGATCTTGCATGGGTCCACTATCCTGCATGAGTTAATGACTGCTTGACACCACTAAATAGATCGTGGGTGTAACGGAAGTCGTGGAGATCCTGCATGAGTCCACTATCTCCTAGTTCGGTCGAATACTGAGACCGAACTGCTGAATTATTGCCGAGCAGCTTTTGCCGATCTGAGAGTAGAGCTTGATGCCGACCTGAGAGCAGAGTTTGATTGGTTGGCTTTTACCGAGCTGTAGGCTGGGGCCGAACTCTTTGGTTGTGCCGAACTGAACTCTTTAGTCATGCCGGACTGATACTCTTTAGTCATGCCGAACTGATACTCTTTCTTGGGCTTTAGGCTGATGGGCTTTACTGCTGTTGGGCTTGTTTAGTACGTACTCCATCACTATGAATCGGCGAATTTCCGACGGTGATGAATGCTAGTAGAGAATAAAGATCACGACACAATGAATTTACGTGGTTCGATTTACTGAGGTAAATCTACGTCCACGGGAAGAAAAGAGGGCAGAGTTGTATTGCTTGATCTGTTTTCTACAGCTTACAATACAGACTTGCTATTTTATATTTGATCTCTAGAAAGCGAGAGAGTCTAACCCTATCTATCTGATCTAGGTTCTATTTATACATTGAACCAGATCGTGGCATGCAGCACCATTTACTAGGTAGTGGATGTCGTGGAGATCGTGGCGATCTTGCATGGGTCCACTATCCTGCATGAGTTAATGACTGCTTGACACCACTAAATAGATCGTGGGTGTAACGGAAGTCGTGGAGATCCTGCATGAGTCCACTATCTCCTAGTTCGGTCGAATACTGAGACCGAACTGCTGAATTATTGCCGAGCAGCTTTTGCCGATCTGAGAGTAGAGCTTGATGCCGACCTGAGAGCAGAGTTTGATTGGTTAGCTTTTACCGAGCTGTAGGCTGGGGCCGAACTCTTTGGTTGTGCCGAACTGAACTCTTTAGTCATGCCGGACTGATACTCTTTAGTCATGCCGAACTGATACTCTTTCTTGGGCTTTAGGCTGATGGGCTTTACTGCTGTTGGGCTTGTTTAGTACGTACTCCATCACTACCCCCCCCCCGAAAAGCGAAGTGAATTACTTCGGCATTCTGGATAAAGGTACGGGGTAAGTTGATGTTTGTCCTCGGTCTTATGAAGTGAACTTCTTCTTTGACCGGACTCGTCTTTGGTCTGATGAAATAAACATCTTTGACCGGGCTCGTCTTTGGTCTGATGAAATAAACATCTTTGACCGGACTCGTCTTTGGTCTGATGAAATAAACATCTTTGACCGGACTCGTCTTTGGTCTGATGAAATAAACATCTTTGACCGGACTCGTCTTTGGTCTGATGAAATAAACATCTTTGACCGGACTCGTCTTTGGTCTGATGAAATAAACATCTTTGACCGGACTAAGCTTGTGTCCTAATTTGGCGAGTTTTATCGCTCGGATCGGACTTTCCGTTGTCCTAATTTGGGGATCGGACTTTCCCTTGTCCTAATTCGGCGAGTTTTATCGCGTGGATCGGACTTTCCCTTGTCCTAATTCAGGCAAGTTTTATCGCGTGAATCGGACTTTTGTTGCAGTTCGTTTCAGACGAAGTGCTTGATTTTTAAGCCGAATTGTGGTCTTGTATCCTCTTTAGAAGCTTGGACTTCACAATCGTTGGCTTATTGCAGTTCGTTTCAGACGAACTGCTTGTTTAAGCTGAATTGTGGTCTTGTATCCTCTTTAGAAGCTTTGACTCACAATCGTTGGCTTGTTGCAGCTCGTTTCAGACGAACTGCTTGTTTAAAACAGATCAAGCAATACAACTCTGCCCTCTTTTCTTCCCGTGGACGTAGATTTACCTCAGTAAATCGAACCACGTAAATTCATTGTGTCGTGATCTTTATTCTCTACTAGCATTCATCACCGTCGGAAATTCGCCGATTCATCATAGATCAAAAACCAGAATACGAAAGGAGGACAGATGATTATCCTTGGTGCCCAGATGATGACTCCAATGATGATGGCTGGAAAATGAACACGAATGCATTTATAACAAGCCAAAAAAAAAAACTGATGCAAATTATAATATTGAAATGGTGATTCAACTTACAGGTAAAACGAGGTCCGTAAGGTCATATACCATATAAGTGTCCCCTAGAATTACACCATATATATGGAAAAAGAAAAAATAGAATTAAAGCGTACAATGGGCGATAATAGATTAAGCCCTATTGAAAGAGAAATGAATTTATAGCTTCTTACAGTTGAGATGGCAATAAAGAAGAGTGGCAATACAACTCCGACTCCGATGATTATTATGAGAAGGGGGTTTAGTGGTGTGGTAAAACAAACTACAGGAGAAAATATTAACAATCTTATGTTATCCATTGTTAGACATTTATAAATTAAGAGCTCACCTATAATTGCAAAACAACCCGCGAAAAATGCTGCATACATACATAGAAAAACAGAATATATAAATACAAAAACCAAATGACACTAAGTGCCGCTCTTTTGGCCATTTGGAAAACGGATGCATAGGACCAAAGGACACTATCCGCCAGCCACCAAAGCAAGGAACGACTGGGACGAAGAAAAAACCAAATGATCGAAGGAACAATGGGCCTCTACCACAACATGATCTAAACTGACAACCAGCAAAGCGGCCCATATGGAAAGCTCAATGGAAGCCAATAGGAAACCCTTTAGTGGTTGAACAAGTGCAACACCCTGAACCAGAGCAAGTTGATACAATCTTTGCCTTTTCTTCGCCTAACATATTTGATCTGATTGGTGACGAAGTGGAAGCTAACCAAGAACTGGACGAACCGAACAGGCAACGTGTGAAGCCTAAGGAGCAGAAGAACAACAATTGCCCCTCTAGCTCAATGGATATCAATGTTGAGAAAATAGCGGCACATGCAGTGGCGGATGGCACGCGCTATGTTAATGCGGCTAAGAGAGGTTCCGAACGTGGAAGGAGCCCAGGACCAAAACAAGGGGCAACCAACTCTTTCATTGTCAGTTTACCGGTTCCAAATGGTTCGAATATACAAAATGCTATCGTGGTTCTGGCGACCGATCAAACGGAACAGGCCAAGTGTGGGACAAGTGAGTGCCACAAACCGAGGAAGAAGAGCTCTTCTAGAACTCGGTCTAAATCAACATCATGACCCCCTCCAGACAGTTGGGAGTATGGGTTAGAAAAGAACGCTAATGGGGCGTTATGATTATCACCACTTGGAATATAAGGGGATTGCAACAACCCTCTAAACAAGCTGTAATCGTCGACTTCGTTAAAGCAAATGGAGTTGACGTTTTGGGGATCCTTGAAACAAAGATGGATCACGACAATCTTAAATATTTTTTGAGGAATTACTTCCCTGATTGGAAATTTGTGAACAACTTCTAACTAATCAGTAATGGCCGAATGTTGCTTATGTCGGACCCGGCCAAGGAAGATGTGGAGCCCATTATGGTGGAAGCACAGAACATCAACGTCAAAATTAGATGCATGCTTTCCAATAATTATTTCCTTTTTTCTCTTGTCTACGGGCTATATTCCCCTACTAAAAGATTGCCTATGTGGGATTCATTGATAGACTTCATTTCTGATGACCAACCAGCTCTTGTTAGTGGGGATTTCAATTGTGTATTGTCTCCAGATGAAAGAATGGGGGACAGGGTGGCTACAGAATATGAGATGAAAGACCCAATTGACACATGCGCTTTATTAGGCCTAGATGACATGCATTATTCGGGCTGCAAGTTCACTTGGACTAACAGAACAAGGTTCAGCAAGATTGACCGTATACTTGCAAATGAGGCATGGCATGACAACAGATTCATGGCTTCCACAATATTCAGGCCCTCCGGTGCTCTCTCAGACCATTCGCTTGCCGTCACAACACTCTTTGGAGACACGGTATCTTTTCCAAAACCCTTCAAGTTCTTCAACTTTTGGACTAACCATGCAGCGTATGATCCTTTGGTCAATGATAAGTGGCCTATAAATGTTAGCGGCACTGCTCAGTTTGTGCTTGCTAAGAGAGGAAAGACACTCAAATTCCACCTTAAGGAATTCAACTTTAAGGAAACAAGCCTAATCTTCAAACAAGCAAAGGAAGCAGCTTTTGAGCTTGAGAAGATGCAGCTCCAACTAGATGCAGACACAACCAACCTTCGGCTTCGAGAGGAGATCAAAATTTTGAGGCAAGAGGCAGAAGATTGGGGTAGGTAGGAGAGGCAATTCTTCAACCAGAAAGCCAAGCTCAAGTACCTTTTGTTGAGTGACCGGAACACCTCCTTCTATGACTCACTTGTCAACATGAATAATGCTTGCAATTACGTTGCATTCCTTTGCGAAGAAAATGGCCAAGTACTAAGGGAACCGAGGGTGATCATTGATAAGTTTGTTGACTACTTCTTTGGCTTGTTCGGAGTAAGGAAAGAACTGAGCAGATCTGCATGGAGACACTGCAAAATGGATACACTTTAAACACCGACGAAGCATGGGAGTGAATCAAAATCATCACGGATGACGAAATTAAAGAGGCAGTCTTTTCCATTGGGAGCGACAAGGCTCCTGGACCGTACGGTTATACCGCAGCTTTCTATAAGAAATCTTAGGACACAAGTCGGAAAAGATGTCATCGACGCCATCAAGGAATTCTTCAGAACACGCAAGCTATTAAGGAGGATAAACATTACTGTGGTTTCACTCATTCCCAAGACTTCATCGAACCCAAAAGTGGGTGATTACAGACCCATTGCTTGCGCAACGTTATCTATAAAGTGATAACCAAGATCATCTCCAAGAGGATGTCTTCCCTACTTCCAAAGATTGTTAATCAAGCACAGTCAGCTTTCATCCCAGGCCGGAGCATCATGGACAACATTTATTTGGCACAAGAGCTGGTCAGAGGCTACATGATCAAGAGGTCTACCCCACAGTGTGCAGTCAAAATTGATCTTAGAAAGGCATATGATATGATCAGTTGGGAATTTTTAAGATCGGTCATGCTAGGACTTAAGTTCCACCCTATCTTCATCGAATGGGTAATGGAGTGTGTCACAACTTCATCGTTCTCTATTGCAATCAATGGCAGCCCACATGGGTTCTTCCCGGGCAAATGAGGGTTACGACAGGGGCATCCAATGTCACCGTACCTCTTCATCTTATGTATTGAATATCTCTCAAGACTCTTGTAGGTAAGAACAACCGAGGACTTCAATTATCATGCCAAGTGTGCAGCACTAGGCATCACACACCTTGCCTTTGTGGACGACTTGATGTTATTTTGTAGAGGGGACGTGGGATCCATGACTATCCTTTCCAAGACACTGGAGGAATTTACAAGGTGCTCAAGACTTGAGATTAATAGGGAAAAGTCTCATCTATTCACAGCTGGTGTACATGGAGTCGAGCTCCAACAAATCAAGGAAACCTTTCATTTTGCTGATGGGCAGTTACCCATTAGGTATCTGGGCGTATCGCTAACCTCAATGCAACTCAAAGCATCCCATTACTCACCCATTGTCAACAAAATTGCTTCGCTGACAAAGAAATGGACGGACAAGAACCTTTCTTATGCTGGGCGAGCCGAGCTTATTAGATCAGTTCTGCAAGGTGTGGAGTGTTATTGGCTTCAAGTGTTCCCGTTGCCCTGGACTGTTATTGATAGGATCACTAGAGTGGCACGTATTTTCCTATGGGGCACAAAACAAGCATCGGTCACCTGGCAAGACCTTTGCCTACCGAATGAGGAGGGAGGCCTTGGATTCCGAAGCCTTAAATTATGGAATACAACGCTTCTCTCGCGTGTCCTTTGGAATATCTTCTCCAAAAAGGATCTCTTTGTATTAAATGGGTGCACAATGTGTACATTGGACGCAGGGATTTTTGGGATTGGACCGCAAGGAAGAGAGACCCACCCCTCATCAAAGCTTTACTTGCCAACTGGGATTTTCTACTCCAAAACATGCCGCGAGACGAAGTGCCATTCTTGTTGGGGACTTGGTACCAGTCTACAGGGTCAGCAGAAGCATATGAATGGTTTCGACCGAAGGGCGAGCATAGATTTTGGCCTAAACATGTGTGGAAAGGGTACATCCCTCCAAAGTACTCCTTTATCACCTAGCAGGGGAAGACTCCCAACCCGAGGCAGACTCACATACCTCGACATTGATCGGGTATGTCCACTATGTAACGTGGAACCAGAAACGGCCAGCCATTTTTTCTTCTCATGCAACACAACTAGAAGAACTTGGCAAGATATTAAGATATGGCTTTGGAATCAGAAGACCCCTCACAGCAATACCAAGTGCCATTAAATGGATGGCGCGAGAGAATGTTGGATCAGTTGTCAAGAAGAAAGCAAAATGGATAGCCCTTGCTGCATTGGTAAGTCTCACGTGGAAAGCTAGAAATGTGCTTATCTTTGATAGCAAACCATTTGATACAGCACGATTACTCTTTGATGTAAAAAGGGTAACTTATGCTACTCTTTACTCAATGTTTCCCGAAGACTCTGTTGTATCAGCTCTTGGGTATTAATTTTGCTTGCAATAAGATGGGTCCCAAGGTCTTTGCCTTGGTTGTGTGTGTATGCCACTGCCAAAGGAGTATAACCTCCGGTAGGATGGCCTTTGATATTGGGACACTAATGTCTTTGAACGGCCTAATCGTTAATCATGTGGCATACTTTATACATTTCCTTGTAGCTTTAGGACTCGGACCATGCTTGATAAGGCTCGTTTCATGCATTGGTTTTGGGTGATATTACATGCTTTTTGGGGAGATAATGCGCAAATTTGAGATTAAGTGTGCAGATATTGGCTGGGTCAAGTAGATGTTGCAAATTGACCGAGCAGATGCAAAATGAGCAGAAAAGGAGTAAAAAGTGTCAAAATTCCGCTAGGTCAAGGAGAATTATGAGGAGAGCAGGTGCGTGAGAAATCTGCCGGACCTAGGAATGCACACAAATTACCCGGGGCAGGGAAAATGGAGCAGAAAAAGTGAAGAAATGAGCAGATTTAAAAGATCCTATTTTAAGGGTACAAACGTCAAATCATGAAGAGCATACCCTAGGGATTCGAGCTTGAAGCCTCCCTATATAAAGGGACCAACATGAATGAAGAAGGGAGCGCTTAACGATATGGTAGTTAGGTAGGAAGTTCTCGGTAGCGCTTAACGCTACCATTCTCGTAGTTTAGGTAGGAAACTCTCGTAGGCGCTTAACGCCACCGCTTTCTTAGCTAAGTTTAGTTTAGTTGCTGATTTCTTAGCTTAGTTCAATGGTTTCGACGGTGGAATTGACGACTCCGACGTTGGATCCTTGCTTTCTTTACCACTTTTGAGACGATGTAGTTAGATCTCGAGTTTCATCGGAGGAATTGACGACTCCGACGTTGGATCTCGACCTATTTCTGGTTTTATGAAGCTTTGGTGTTTATTTTCATGTTGATGATGCTATTTACTCATGTTCTTGGATGATTTTCGCAATTGGTGGCTTAGATGTTTATATCCATGATGTTTACATGATTTCCAGTAGTTTAGAGGTTGAGATCTAGTTATTCACGTGCTCGATTTCTGAGATCTGTTAGTGTAGGTGATGCATGCAAGGTTAATCTGTGTTTATTCCGCTTTCTGCTTGATCCAGGAGAGTAGATCTGGCAGTTCTAGCTTGAATTTCGTGTTTACGTTTCGTTTTCGATGATCGATTGTGGTGGATCTGAATCTGTGTTGGTGGATCTGAAGTTCTCTGTTTCTATTCTGCATGATTATGGTTGTTTACTGTTTGATCTCGCATCTGCTAGACCCAGTAGCTTAGATCTGTTAGTTTAGGCTTTAATTTCATGTTTAAATTTAGATCTGAGAATGTTCTATTTTAATGGTGTTTAATGCTCTGTTTTGTTCTGTATTTCCCGTTGGATTCATGAAGAAGATAAAGTTTGCTGGTAGTTAGAATCAGATCTGCTTTAGTTTGTTAGTGGCAGCTTTCTTGTCAGTAGCTATTTAGGGAAATCTGTTATGTCTCTTTTCTTACGCTCTGCTGTCTGGCTGTTTTAGGAAACCTATTTGCTTGACCCAGGAAATTTGGTGAATGATCTAAAGTTAATTTTCAGTTTCAATTCATGATTTTAATTACATTTGAAGCACCTTCAGTAGTTCTCTGGATCTAGTAGATAGAATAGATCATGTTTAAATTCCCAGGTCTAGTAGTTAAAACTCAACCCTTAATGAATGTGTGGCAACAGCCAATCACTTTTCTATTTGTGTCGTAGAAACAATCTCGAGTAGGTCCATAGTCTCTGTGGTTCGACCCCGCTCTTGTCGCTTATACTTCATAATATTTGTTGCATTAGTGGGAAAATTATAAATCTTGTTGAAAGGAGGAACACGTGCAAAAATCCTCCCTTCAATGCTCTATTGTGGCTCTGACTTTCCGACATTTCCGAGCCCTCTCGACCAAGGGAGCCTTCTTTTGTGGATAGCTAGAAATGTGCTTATCTTTGATAGCAAACCATTTGATATAGCACGATTACTCTTTGATGTAAAAAGGGTAACTTATGCTACTCTTTACACAATGTTTCCCGAAGACTCTGTTGTATCAGCTCTTGGGTATTAATTTTGCTTGCAATAAGATGGGTCCCAAGGTCTTTGCCTTGGTTGTGTGTGTATGCCACTGCCAAAGGAGTATAACCTCCGGTACGATGGCCTTTGATATTGGGACACTAATGTCTTTGAACGGCCTAATCGTTAATCATGTGGCATACTTTATACATTTCCTTGTAGCTTCAAGACTCGGACCATGCTCTATTGTGGCTCCGACTTTCTGACATTTCCGAGCCCTCTCGACCAAGGGAGCCTTCTTTTGTGGATAGCACTTATAGAAACCCTAAGTATCTCTTGGAAGGGGCATTTTTTGTTTTGGCCTCGTTGGGACGATCATCCGTGGGACTGGGCGACAATATTTTAAGATATGATTTAATATCAGTTTAGTAGGAATATTTTAACTTTAGTATTATTTGTCCACTCATCAAACATTTCGTGATTTGTTTATTTTTTTTATCAGTCAATTTTATATGAAAATAACTTTTGTTAGTGATATAAAATTTATCTTACTATTATGTTAATATATAAAATATAAATTTGTAATGTAGGTGATATTTCTGAAACTTTTAGTTTTCCTATTATTGTAGATGAAGTTGAGTTAAACGATAATATTTCTGGTATTTCTATCGAGGCAAGTTCGTCTGTTTTGTCTTCTATTGATAATCTAAGTATATACTCCCTTCGTCCGCCATTAATCTCCCATTTTTTCTTTTACTTCCGTCCGCCAATAAATGTCTCATTTCACTTTTAATATATTTGGTAAATGGATGATACGCTTAGATTTTGCACTATTTTAAGGTCATTATTTGGTCCGTTTTGAGTGTCAAAATTCCATTACATGTCCATAAATATTACAGAAAAAGGGCATAAAAAGGTCAAAATTCAGAAACTGGAACTGAAGCGCAACCTAGCGGCCCGTTGCACGCAATGCAGCGGTCACTGAACTGAGTCCAGACAGTTCTGGAGCTGTCCAGTGGCCCGTTGGGCACGGTCGCACGTGATAGCATGTGTTCAAACTCATATTTCCGGCGATTCTGAAGTCCGATCAGGGAGTGCTACATATCTTCTCTTTGTCTTTGAAAGAGCTTCGCGTTGGTACCAAGATAATCTCCGATCAGGGAGTGCTACATATTTTCTCTTCGTCTTTGAAAGAGCTTCGTGTTGGTACCAAGATAATCTCAATCGGAGTTCTGTGGAGAAAGTTATGGTCATTCTACCAAAGTTGCACAATGCTGTCAAGTGCTGGCGGGAATTTAAGGAAGAAAAGAAACTATTACCTTGTTATGACAATTTTTTCCTTAACCTATGGGGCACGAAAATTCCATCTTTTCTATTACTTGGAGGACACCTTTTACCATATTTAAACATTTTTCAAGCCTATATATACCCCATAACCTAATTCATAATATTCGCCAATTCATAGCCTCCAAAATGGATGCCCCAAGGCTCCTCCTCCAACCCTAATCCTTCATCTTTCATCTTCTTTTTTCCAAATAATTCCAGAGCTTAAATTTGAGAGTACTTCATAGTGCAAGGGGTTGAAGAAGGAATTAAGAGAAGATCAAGGCTACAAGGATTCAACCTTTGGGTTTTATTTGTTTTAGTTTTTATTTTCATTATGACTTCCCTACAATCTATGATTTTAGTTTATTCTATCATGTGTAACTAAACTCATAGGATTCTAGGGATGTGTTAGTAACGACTTTGGTTATACAATTCTGTTTTTTCTATTTAATATTTGTTTTGTTCTTACTCCGTTTCTTGCTTAAGTGTTAGATAATGTTTCACGTTTGAGTGACACATTCCGTGATGATTTAATATAACTTGCTACATAATCGTGAGAGGAGGTTGGCGAGTTAGATCTACTTAATAGACACTACAATTAGTTTCCCTTAAAACGACACTGTTAATTGAGAGTGAGGACTTTTCAAGGGTCTTAGGAGCTTCACAGAGTTACGGTTCTAGGATTGACAAACCTAGTATTAGTAATGGTTCACTCAATTATTACTTCCTGGTAGTTCTACTAGAGTTCCAAGATAATCTTGTTTTTGAAAATACTTCAAGAAACAGTTCAGATACTAGTTTTAAGGTTATGGTAAACCGTGCACAGCAAAAGACATATATAAACAAATAAATCAAATAAATGATCTATTTGACTTATTATGGGATCAATTAAACTCACTTGTTAAACAAATAATTGCATGCTGGGATGCAAATAACTCATGTATAAAGAATATAGATCCTAAATCATGAATTCTATGTTTAGAATTACCAAATAGCTTGTCCAAAGAATTGAAGATTGTTCACCCCTTCTCAACGTGAAGATATTCAGAACGTGAAAAACTATCCCTTCAAACGAAAATAGATTAAAAAGGCAGCCTTTCATAAGTAAAAAAAGGCAGCCTTTCATGTCTAAAAAAAGCCAAGGCTAGAAAAAAACAATAAAATAAAAAGGCAGCCTTTCTTGAGTAAAAAAAAGCCAAGGCTCAAAAAAATATATTGAGCAAAAAATAGAAATGATAAAAGAATGCTCAAAAGAATAAGTTGACAGATGGTCGAAAAATCTCATGTTTGGGGTGTTGAGCTGTAAGAAATTTGTACGCAGTGAGTGAGATGTGAAAGGCGTTGTGATGGATGTGCTAGTATTTTAAGAATGGTGGTAAGCTACTTAACCAAATATTATCCTACCTTTACCAAAAGCCCCGTTACATCCCAATGAATAAGACCTTTTGATTTGTGAATCATATTGACTTGTGAGCAATGAATTTTGCTTGATTTTGGGAGAAAGATCTTATGTGCATAAAATAAAGAATAGTCAGAAGAACTTCTCTTTATGAATTAGTGACGAGACTCCCAACACACAACACGGACTTAGATTGAAGCATGGGATGCCTAGTTCTTAGGGAATTAGTTCGTGTATAATTCTTGTTCTAAAGTTTTACCCGCGAGTGAATTCGGGGCCGGCCTATTTTCCCTACTGATTCATATGGTTTGGCGTGACTTGAAGCAGAGGATTATCTAATATATCTTGTGAGTGTGATTTATTGTGTTACTTGCTCGAGGGCTAGCAAGACTTAAGTTTTGGGGGTGTTTGATGTGAATGGGTACTTTTCTAACTTGTTCCTCGGACAGTATACAATGGAATGGAGGTCAGATATATATTATCTATTTTCATCTTTATAATCTTTATTTATGTCTCATTTCATTTTTTCATTTTGTTCGCATCAGTTTGCTCATTTTCTAGGCAAGAATCAATCCATCCAGAGCTCAAATGCATTTCCAGTTTGCCCCTCCGCTTCATTAGTGGGTGGACTTTCTTGGAAATTTGCATCTCTATTTCCAAGATTCCTACAAGGTTTGTTTAGTTTATGGTTTCTGTTGATTTTTATACCATTTATTTATTATTAGTTGTTGTTTTCCTGTGACTATACAAACACATACTATACAAACTGCACACTGATTCGAAGCCTTGCGTTTTGAGCTCATCCCTAGAATCAAAGGACTACATAAGGGTGGAGAACTCTAGGAAGGAATCGGAGGAATTTGGAGCACAAAATCAAGGAATCCTCATTCTACCACCTGCTCGAGAAAATGCTCAACTGAAAGAGCTTGTTGTATGTTTGCCTACACTAGTTTATTGTAATTTAGCATCGAAGTGGCTGTTGGAATGTGATCATAAGCCCAAGGTGAAGATGAAGTGTGGGGTTGATTGTGTTGAGTTCTACTCCAAATTCAGTCACCATTGTAATAGTGGCAGTCTGGGATTATTTCTCTAAGATATTTGATACTGATTCTTCTAGACATGGAATGGATTCCATAGGTGGTGTAGTTGAGCAACTTAGTGGTGTTGTGGAGGAAGAATCGATGATGTTAAGAAAGGATGCTATTGGTAATTTTGAAGAGTTAGGGAACTATAGCAAATTTTCATTGCAATTTTGTCTTGATGCAAAGGCTGGTGGTGGAAAAATCGACCATGGCCAGGTGAAGAAGGGCATGGAATTAGAGCAGAATCAACTCCAGAGAATTGAACGCCTATCTCATGCTCGAAAAAATGCCACAGTGAGGAAGCAAACTGTGGTTTTACCTATCTCAGCCGGTTATAGTTTGTCACTGTCGTGGCTGCTCAATTGGTTTCCGAGGCCTAAGGTGAAGATGAAAACGAAGGAGGTGGAAGTAGGAGACTTAATTTCTACCCTTACACAAGAGTTGGGAGAAGGGATACCGTTTGTAGATGATGCATCAAGATTTTTGAGTATCAAGATTACTAGAGCAGTAGTTAAAGTTCCTGCATATTTAAATGACTCTCAAAGGATTTACACCGAATGATGTGTAGGTGCCGTAGCAAGATGGAAAAGATAATAGGGATATTTTCATTATAGAAATTGGAATTTTAGTAGGCAAGAAACATGGTGGTAAAAGAGAGGAAGATCCATTGCATGGAGATATGTCATTTGATAGATGTCTCTGTATTGATGAAGGTATAGAACAGTTGGAGCAATTGGGATCATTGTGCAATAACTATGTGTGTCAAGGGAGATTTTATATTTATGAAGGACTAGAACGAGCGGAGAAAATGGAGACACTTTTTGTTAAAGTTGAACACTTGTTTTGTTATAATTTTCAGCTCAAGCCCTTGTGGATTTTGGTCTGTATCAGATTCTGGACGAAAACGGGACCATGGCTTGAGAGCTCCCTTATTCGTACCTTCCATTTAGGATGCTTACATTTCGCTCTGTTCTTGCTGACAATGACTTGTTTCCTTCCTTCCTTGACGACAAGAAAGCTCACTGGAGGTCAGATATATATTATATATTTTCATCTTTATAATCTTTATTTATGTCTCATTTCATTTTTTTCATTTTGTTCGCATCAGTTTGCTCATTTTCTAGGCAAGAATCAATCCAT